>NC_070570.1:1829719-2439626 GCF_026914185.1 Puccinia triticina | reverse complement strand
TATGTTTTGAGACCTGGAGAATCTGTAAATGTTCAACCTACTATTCCTGAGGAAGAGCCAGTTGAGAATGCAAGATTACATGTGCAGAAGATTCTAAAAGATAAAAAAGAACGTATCAATGGTAAAGATCTCCGTCTGTACCTTGTAAGATACAAGAATAATTTAGCAGATAAAGATGAATGGTTACCTGAAAATAATATTCCGGATAGAACTATTCATCTGCGTAATTATAGAATTTCAAAAAGATCTAAACCATAAATTTTTTCTATAGTCTCATCTTAAGGGGTAGGAAATGTCAGCCGGCTACGCAGCGCAAGCCAGCGTAACAATTATACAAATGATTATAAATAATATTTCACATTTTTGTGACAGATATCTATGTAATCTGTCACATATTATTTGAATATATGATAAATACTTAGAAAGATAATGTACATATAGTTTAATAGTAATATTAATCTTTAAAACTATTGAATATGAGAAAAGATACTATGTGTGAATAATAAACTACTCACGAGTGCGCGAGTTACACATTTCAAAGATATTCTTGTGATGTGAGCCTGAGTCTCTATAGTGACAGCAGGACACAAGAAATGGGGGGTAATAGTTGGATTTCTTGGGATAAAGAAAATACAACTATAAGAGAGAGAGAGAAAGAGAAAAGAGGAAACAGAGCAGAATCAAGATGAAGAAAAGCACTAGGTTATTCTAGTGGGAATGCACGTCCACTGGCAATGCTACTCTTCAGAAGAGTGCTGCTAATCTGTGCTAAGAAGTGCTACAGCTTCCTCTCAGGAGGGTATCTGGATTAGATAAGTTTAATCCAGCCACGATTTTTAGCTTCCTTCTGGATAGTCAAGGTTCTTAAAGGGAAACCTGAGGGACAGCCCTGAATCTAGATTTTGAGGCAAAGGCCAAATGATAATAAGGGACAGCCCTGTGATCAAGATAGAGGCAAAGGCCAGTAGATTTGGAGGGACAGCCCTGTGATCAAGAAGAAGACAAAACCAGCAGAAAAGAGAAGATCAAGCAAGACACAGAGTTGTACCTCTGAGATAAACAAGGTTCAGTGAAAGAGGTTACTTACTGTCAATATCCTAGGCGCCTGTGACAGTAGGTATACTGGGAGTGTTGTAAGCTCTTTGGTGGTGATCCTGGGGTTATCTGGGGTGTGGTTCTGGTGTGCTGGAGTCTGTAGATCCGCCTCAGGCAAGGGGGATCCTTACTACGAAAATTTTCACAGTTTGCTTTTGTAATTTACATATGTACATGTGGTTTGGCGCGCCTGGTAGCGCTGACACGTCATAACTGCGCAAGCGCGCCACAACTCAATAACTCAGGGAAGGAGTATAGTTACAATGAATTGATAAGTTGTAACTAGGGTTAAAATTGCATCAGGAAACAGAATATGAAGTCAAAACAAGGTTATCTCTTAAGATGAAAAAGATATAAAGTAATTTCTATGTAACAAAGGTAGAACAGGCAGCTTTTAGGTCAGCTGTGATGACTCTAAGGCTGACACGTGACATGTGTCAATGTCTGGTAACTTTGGGAAATAAGGGATCATTCCTCAATAGGATCTTCTTGAAAACTACAACCCCATCCGACATCAAGAGCAATAACCAGATCGACACCATTAATCAAACGCCCCCAATTGAGTTCGAAAATAATAATCAGACAGATATTGACAGTCCCATTGCAAGTTGAATGATAATCGAGCGATAGAGACCGCCCCAGTCCGTAATTATTGAAGGACTTCCCCATCAAACTAGGATACAACTGAACATATTTAAAGAGGTCAGTTTTCCCTCTTTTTCTCCCTCCTCAGCTTCAGACAACCGCACAAATATCTAACCACTCTTTCGACTCGCAACATCATCAGATTCCGATCGATCTAGTCGTTACATCTTCGTCGTCTATAGCCTGTTTTAATTCCAAGTGCGATCTGATATTGAGAAGGTTCTTTACTAGTAAGTAATTACCCTTCCCTTATTTATCGCGCTTTTCTTATATATCTCTGGGAATCAAACTACCCCTGCATCGCAGGCCCCAGTTATCTTTGAGGGATCTAAACAACACCTGCTTGCAGGCTGTTGAAATGTTGTAATCCTCAGTGGTCAAAATCAACACATCAGGCATGGACTTGGTAGCCTAGTTGGTAAAGGCAGCACTTCTAGTATAGTGTCTTAGCTTCAAGCTAAGGTCGCTGGTTGAAATCCTGCCCAAGTCAATCATTTTCTGCTAAGCGTCTGCAAAATGCATTGTTAGTTTTAACATAAAGGACCTTGACTGTTTTTATTACTATAAACCAAAACCAGAACTAGAAAGAATAGTGTAAGAACAAGGGATAACAATAAGATGAGAAGATAAAGATGAAGATAAACCAACCCTGTGACAATAAAGGCTATAAGAAATGAGGACAACGACGGAGATAGGACAATAAGACTGTGATAACTGTGAGGAGGTGATGTAGATGTTAGTCAACGAGAGAATTGAGGAGAAGTTGAAGAGAGACAAGAAACAAACCCTAGGAGAATAGGCAACAATCTTTATAGAGAAGGAATGGGAAGAAATAAGGACTAGATCTAGGACAGGAACTGAGAAAGAAGAAGAAGTTAGCATTGAGGATTGGAGGAGCCATATCAACGAGAGATTAGAAATGCGGAGGTGCATTTCTCACCAAGTTGGAAGCCAGTACGGCTGTCCAAGTTAAGGCTTCACAGAGCTTGAGGTCGCGAGCAGGAGACGTTGACGTTGATGTCAACGGAAGACTAGATCTGAGTCGAGAGAGTTTGAGCGGAGTGTAGATTGGATCAATGGAAAGAGACGATTTGAGTTAAGATCGATGCTTGAGGTCGATACCAATGGAAAGAGTGGGAGAGGAGCGATGTGTTGAGATGAGTCCGGATAGGTTAGATTTGATGATGTTGACGGACAGCAGTGAGTGCGCCCAAGGCGCTCGAGATGCGCAGCAGAGTGCGCTCAAGTTTCAACACAGGCCCCTCCTTAAAATTTATTTCTTTTATTTTTTTATTTCTTCAAAATAAAAACTATCCAAACCATCTTTATTTTTCATTATCACCCGGTGTTGCTAGAAGAATTCTGTTCTTGGCATCACCGAGGCTGACAGATTTGTACAGTGGGGTGGGTAGTGCGGGCGGGCCTTTGGTTGGGCCATCGGGCTCTCTACGGCTATGTATGTCCACCCTGAAGTTTGGCCAAACGTCAGGGTGGACACCGATGGGTGCCTGATGAAATTTTGCTGTGGTGTGCTACATGTGTCCAAGGTCACAAGTCTATGTCAGTTCTGCCGCTACAATCATGGGCCCCACGAGTGTAACGATCCAAATACAGGGGGCACATGATGCCCACTAACACAGACAGTCCTTCAGCAGGCCTTCTTGGGGACGCTTCTTGAGTATGATTTGAACGGAGCTTCCCCAAGAATGACAACTGGGCATGACAACAAGAACGACTTGTAGTCTGATTGTGTCCACCCTCATGTTCGGCCAAACGTTGCGGTGGACAGTTTTGCCGCCATGTTAGTAGGCAGTGTTGACACACATCTCAGCATGGGCACTACCTCACAGCGTTTGGAACATCTCTGTGAGGGTGAAATACTACTGAAGATAGTGCTCACAGCCTTTGTAAGGTCTAAATCACATCTCAGTGTGCAGGAAGTGTGGAAGCAATACACCACCTGACGAAGCCATACTTGCATTGGCAGGCAAATGTATATTGCGCCAAGCAGAAACAAAGCACAAAAGACATCGACATCTTGTGCCACAACACAGTGTGATGTTCTTGCACAAACTAGGGACAGAGTGGGGTTGTCATGGGAGAGGGAGACTGAATCCGTGAGAAGAAAGTTAATGTGCAAGCCAAGTCCGGTCGCTAGGTACATTCAACAATCGACGTGCATGGCACCCGCCGCCGCGGAATCAGATGGCCTGTGATTGGCCTCACCTGTGAGAGTGTTGGATCCGCTGGGCTGATTGAGAGCTGGACCTGGCATCCTAGACACCGAGTTTCCGGCGGGTTGCATGCAGCTCTTCTGCATTGTTTGCGCGATGACATCTAGACCAATTGGTGGGACTTGTGATATAGTATCCCGCTCGAAGGAAGTAAGCTGACCCCAGTACGTCTTGCTGTAAGCGTCGAGGGGAAGACCACGAGGGACGCCGATTATTCCTTTCGTTCTCTTGAAGTTGCGTTTTGAGCAACCATATAGCTTTTCGTTGGCCGCGACCGTCTTGTGGTGTTGTCCTCTGGCGATGACCATTTTGTCAAGACAATGTAAGATTGTGGTGAGTTCGTCACTGCTTCAGTCAGGGATTTGGGTGACCGGGAGAGCGTCGGCGGGGCCGTCTTTGATATCCGAGCCACAGGCCTTATTCTCAACAATGCTCGCAAGTGCAATGTTAGTCTTGAATACTTTGTCAACGATCGCGCATCTGTTGTCCTTGATCTGGCCAAAGAAGAGCCCGTTTATAAAATCGACCATTCTAGTCAGCACACGTATTCTGGTCACACGGGATTAATGTTGCATCACAGCACTTACCCTCTTCCGCCATCGAGTATATTGCTCCTTAGTGGCCTTTTGGTTTTTCAAACGGTCGTAAGCCACAACTTCCATGTCCTGAAACTCAAGAATCTCGCGCGACTTTGTCTGGAGCCAACGGTGTATAATCGCAGGAGCTTGACCGGCTTGCTCCTCAGTGATTGATGTGGTTCGTCGCATCCATTCAACATACTTTGAGGCCATGATCTCAACCACTGCCGAGTTCCATGCAGAGCTGCGGTCGGATCCCCACTGGAAGGTCACTCTTGAGATGCCCGCCAATGCAAACGCGCGCTCCACATCTGCTTTGGTTTGAGAGCTAATAGATTTACAGCCCTTCGCAGAAGCTTTCTGGGCAGCTGGAGTGAATTATGGTAAGACGATGTTTTGGCGAATTTCCTTTTTGGCAACGGAAACGTAGTAGTCGACTTCAGCGGCGGGTTTTCCCTCCAGAGCAACACGGACTCTTTCAAGCTGTTCAAGAATGGCTGCGCTGCGCTTTTCGACCCAATATTGATCACTGAGTTCCTGCTCCGTGGGAGCGCGAGGGTATTCTTGTGGCTTGTTGGGATGGCCCAGAAAGAATTTGACAAAGCCGTGGATACCGCGGGAATACTTATCGTAGTGCTCGGCGAGGGCTCCCTTCTGCGCTATCACCCTTGCTCGCTGTCCACATTGGCGCGCCCCCTCCGTCTCTTCTGCTTGATTGCGAGCTGACCTAGCTTTCCCGACAACAAATTCGGGGCTCAGCTCCGCTGCGGCATCCGGCTGTAATGGCCCCGGAGCTTGTCGGCTGGAAGGCTGACCTATATAGAATAAATGAGTCAGTGGCAGAGAAATGACCCGTTCAAAGTTGTAGAATCCACAGTCTTGCCTTGAGAATCGGTCTGCATTGCCGCTTCAGCAGATGAAGTTCCACTCTGGGCTTGAAACACAGGGACCAGTTTATCCACTAACGTGGCAATCCATTTCTGGTCTCTGCCTGGAGCAGGGGCAGCGTCGCCCTTGTTGCCTGGCAGCGGTAAAGAAGTAGGAGGATTTGATGTCATTGCAGACTGTGATGTTGGGCACTCTGGTGATCAAGCGCGCAGGCAGGTTCAAAGATATTGTGGCAGAAAAGATCAATGAAGTGGTACTGGTGACCATGGAAATAGGAAAGTCTACTGCCAAGGGATATCTGAGGGGCAATGTCGGGGGACAAGAATTGACAAAGTAGGTGGGAAGTGAGTCTGAATCACCACTCATGAGCAAATTCAGACAAAATTCAGACACGAATCAAGCACAGTGATCTCCACCTCCAACAAAACCGTGGCCTTTCTTTCAATTTGTCGGGGTACCACATAAAGGGATGTGTTCAAACGCTCCGCAAGGCTCCACACACAGTAACATGCCCCTAGTGTCAGCCACATTCTGCGATGTGCCCCACCTTCCCTTTGATTACAGGTATGCTCAATCATCCACCAGGCTTTCCCATCCCTACAGATTTTTAGGACAGTCCAAACACCCCCAATCAGCTAACGCACCAACATTTGGCATCCGAAGTGAGAGCCCCCACTTACCGCGGTTTGTAAGCCCAGAGCGCTGATTGTTTCCCCGGGAAATCCAAAGGTGCCGGCAGAATGCCGCATGATCGCGACGTGGCCGATGATGTGATCCCTTTCTATGACTGCTGTGACCTCATGCTCCGCCTTCACCATTTGACAGTTGAGATACGGGTAATCACCATACGGATCTTCGCTCCTTTGTAGCTCTTTGAATGGCATGACCGCCAGCCAGGTCTTGCCCGGAGTTTGTGTTGATTGGAATATGACTTGAATCTCACCAAAACGTTGGATCTTGCAATGGTAAAATTCGACCAAGCAATTTCCTTCGTGCTGCTGCTTTGGAGTGAATGTCTTACGGTCGGCCTGGACGCTCCGCAAAGTGGCAACGGTGGCATCTAAATGCCGATGAGACTGAGCCACGGGAGTAGGTCCTGCGCGCTCTTGATGTGCCACCGCATGCTGCCACTTGAGATACAAAGGCTTATCCAGCTGGATCGGAGCCGACCTTTCCTCCTCTAACTCCGCCTCCGACAAATCGGACGAAAAATACGGTGTATCATGTTGGATGGAGGATCGAGGTGATGTGCCATTTGGTTACCAAGGTCTTGGGGATCTCAGCTGCACACGCGCAAACACCAAATTTCAATGAATCTCTCAGAAGCCATACTGCAACACAAAAAACTAACTCAGGTGGGGATTGGTAGGAAGCCTCTGGAGCATCCCGTTCACTCGTTCCTGTGCCCATGCTGCTGTTGACCAAGGAGGCCCAAATCTCCGGATAACTTCCGAGAAATGCTGGGTCAAATGGAGATTAGGCTTGCTAGGTGCAGAGGGCCAGCCATCCTGTAGAAATTGGCGGTACTTGAGGATCAGGCTGTCTAGTTCAGTGAGGTCTTCCACCTTTATCACCGGTAGAGTGAGGAAGTGTGCTACTTTTGAAAGTGTTGTGGTTGATTCTAATAGCAGTGATATCCTTCTTTTGGTTTGGCTCGTTGCCGCGCTCTCCCAAGATTTGACCCAGTAGGGAATCAACGCAATCGTATAGTAGACCTTGTACAGGATCAGCCATTCGGCGGCCTTCAATGAGCCATGGCTGGCACAACCCAAGTTTTGGGGCACTCTGTCAATCCAAGAAGGTAAGGTGGTGTGAAGAATGGTTTGACGGAAAATATCCAATTCCTCGGGCAATAGTCAAGGATGATCAGGTGAATCCACTGGCAGTTGCGCACTGCTTCTTTTTGTTTGCCGACCGGTCACAGTATCGTCACTCGCGCCTGTGTCAGAATCAGCACTCTCCTCCTCCTCGCATGTGTTGTACAATGCTCTCTTCCGGACCCGCAGTTGGTAGGAGTGCGTGACTGAGGAATCAGAACTGGCGTGAGGGCCAGCTTCGCTGATTGCATCTGCCGAATTGCGGACTCGCAGATTGTATGTCTTGGTAGCCATTCTCCCCTGACCACCGGTCTGACGGGTTCGTTTGCTTGGTCTTTGAGCTTCAGGAACCTCGGCAATAGAACTTTCACGCTTCCTCTTCCCCCCGGGCTTTCCACTGGTGGATGATCGGGGCTCGCCGCCGAAAGGATGCTCGACGTAAGAGATGTCGTTTTGCCAGGCTTCATCTAGCTCTTGCATCGACTTGAGTTGTGCACCAGCTGCGGGCAAATTCAAGAATCGCATGCTGTGATCCTTTAAGTCACCCAGGACTAAGGCGTGCATCATTTCAATTGAAGAGTATTGGACAGGCCGCCAATATGGCAGCTCATTGAGAACGCTCCACCGTGCACCATGCTTTTTGGCGAATTTCTTCCGTTCAGTGCAGTTTTCAAGCTGAAGCCAAGCGGCAGCGTCTCGCCGGTGCGCCTTGTCTGTTCGTGGAAGAAACCTTGTGGTGTCTGTCTCGTGCAGATTCTCCTTCTTAAGCAAACATAATGAACAAAACAGGAGCGCTGCATGACTGCCAAATCCATTGGTCTTGCGGATTGCTGGCAGATCTGCAATCAGAGGGAATATGGCTGCACGCAACGTTCTAGTTACCTTCAGGATGAATGCTGGTCGATTCAAACAAAACTCCACTCCAAAACTCTTTAAGCTCGAGGACCAAAGGTCGCAGTATGTGGTTGATCTGTTCGAGCTTTGGTTCCTTGGGTCCGGGAATGATGCCAAAAAGAAACATGTTTTCTACCTTGTATTGCTGATCTGCAGGAAGGTTCAGGCAGATTAAAGTTATTGCGCCAACAGTCGTGTGCTTGCCGAGATTTGAGCTCCCTCCTGGGCTGAACCAGTCCAGATACAGGCTGAAGACGAGGTTCCCCGAATGCTTCGTATATGTCCCCGTGCCGTCATCCGAGTTGGGAAATTTTTGCCAGACCCGGCCGTGCCACACATCTTCCATTGGTTTTCCGGCAGGCCAGTTGGAAGCGGCAAGACTGGAGTCTAGCAGGCGTTCAAATGCAGCTCAGGAGAGCCGGTTTGCTAACCACGACTTCAGTGATACGTATGTGAATGTCCGAACAGGGACTTCTTGCTGCGTCGCATTAATCGTGTAGAGAGGTTGATTGCACTTGGGGATCAGGCTTCTTGCCTCCGCCCACTTGAAAAATCCTTGTTTAGGTGACAGATAAGGCTGTGTGCATTGTTTCGGATGGTCTCCTTGCCCTGATTCAGTTGAGTAGAGAGCAAAGCATTTTTTGCAGCAGAGACGTGTGGTCAAGTTCGGATTGAGCCCAAGACGATGAAACACTGCGTCTTGACTCTGAGGGATCTGCCGCAGGATAGATGTTGGATCAATGGTGATTTGATTCTTGGCGCTCCAGATCTTTGCAAGTAGTACAACATTGTCCCGGGCGGCCTTCAAGAATTTGACTGCGCCATCCTTACTAAGCTTGTTGGCACAGACAGACCGAGCAACTTGAAGCATTATTTTCTTGCAATAAGCCTCCTCGATTACAAACTCTGTGCAGCTGGTAGCAATCCCACCTGTCAACTCAGTGCTGGTGGCGATTGGACCGCTCTGCAAAGATGGTGTATCAGCCACCCCCATCCATCAAACCTCTGCGTTCACCAAACTCATCTCCACAGAATGTATTCACTCACGAAGCTCTGGTGCAGCGCTTTGGCAGATGGTTCCGGATTGGTCATGTGGTGGTTGGAGTTCCCAGTGGCTACACTCATCTGGTGATTTTGAAAGACACGTTTAGACAAAACCCTACCAGGCACAATTCCTTTCCCTGGTTCTTCGTGTTGGGTTTTGTTGCAGCCATGGCGCTCACAAAGACAAACGTGAAGTGGTCGTTTGGCCATCGGCGTCTCCGTCAATTCGTGGTGGTGAATGCAATGCGAGTTGTGTCTGGGCAATCGCAAAAGCAGCTTGGGGATCTAAGGCTGCAACGTTTCACCTTCCGATCTGCAGCACCTTAGACTTGTGTTGGCTGTGCAATCTTCAATGCAAGAAAGTGCTAGTTCACATGGTTCATTGAACCTATAGCAACACAACACTCAGCATGCGATCACCTGACAAGGCTTATTTGACGTGAGACTGTCCGCCGAGTCTTCCGGCCTTTTAAAACAAGAATCTCCAGGGACTCTTAAGAACAATTGATGCCAGCAGCCAGCTCAATATCAAAAGTGTACTGTGGCGGCCGTGTGATCTGCACCTATTCATTGTGCAGACAGGTGAACCTGCTATCCCCGTGTTATCTCCCCCCAATCTTAAGACACGTTATGTGATATACACTGTCCAGACCAGCGGTCGGCGGTCAAGTGTGCAAAAGAGCATGACTTTCTGCTGTGAGGCTCTGGACGCCTGATAAAAGACGGTGTTTCCTACTCCCTGTCTTGCACATGTTGGGCCTCAGTTTGTCTTTCTCTCTCAAATTCTTTGCCAACTTCATTCCCACCCACACAAAGACATCTCCACAAGATGCACCAGCCACATTTTCAATGTGCTCCATCCCAATTACGCTGGTTGCAAGATACCCAACTTTTTGTAGACGCCGAAATGAGTCGTGTGGTGAAGCAGTCAGACAATCATGAGCATCTGCAAGTCAACTGGGACTTGGCCTTTAAATTTCAACGAAGGTTGGATGCCGACGCCCTAGACCTCAAGATACCCCAATGGGCCGTTCCGGACGTGTTCGCGACTTGAAATGCTATGAGAATTTGCGAGGGGAAGGATATGTCTTGGGCAACCATCCTCTTCACTGCTCATATGGCCAATACATTGAAATTCTGTTTATGCCCAGGTCCCATCAACACAGAGAGTATCCGCGGCGTCAAAAAGACAGCTTGAGTATGTTTGTCAGCCTGTATGTAACTAACCGTGTCTGAGAGGGTTGTTACTATCCAGATGATGGTGTAAGATGCCAAGGATGGGCCAATGGGTTTGTGGTAAGACCTGTAAAAGGTTTCACTCTATCAGTAATCTTGACTGAGAGGCTTGCTCAATTAAGGCGCATCCAGATCAACACAGGGTGTTAATAGGCATCCAAGGAATAACTCAACTTGGGTTCGTGGTTTGACCTACAGAAAGGTAAGGGTAATCAAGAGTTGAGAGTATTCCTGAATTGAAAGATGGGTGAGAATGAAAGCACTGTTTAACTATAGTATGGGTTAAACTTTGCTGTAATAATATTCTGAGGGATAAACAGTCCTGAGGGGCGTGTTTATATAGACGGGAAAGAGCAGGAGGGAATATGAGGCGCTTGGAGGCGCTTCAGGACCAGGGGGGAACTGGAAGCGCTCAAGGGAAGCAGATCCTCATGGGGATCAACATTGGAAATGATCAGTACTGATCCTGGATCAGTAGCTGTGCACACTAGCTGATCATAACCAATCATTGATTGCATTCAGTGCTCTTTGAATTGGATTACATCATGTATTGTTTATGTAATTATATCATAACCAATATATTATGTAAATGGGGACTGAGGCGTAACAGGGGATAAATGAGTGATACCTGTCAATGTATTGTAATCTTACTGTAGCACGTAACTTAACTCTCATAACAATAGTACATTATGGTAACTGTATTTAACTATGGTTATCTGTAATGTAATGTATAACAGGAGTACGTTCTTAAGCTTGTATCAAATGATATACATATGTAATAAAGGTGTAAAAGGAATGTACTATATGTAATGTGAACAATTGCAGGTACTTGGTACGTGTAAGGTACTGTGACATGTACTCTGTGGCTGACAATGTTTTTCTGGACGACCCAACCAGATAACCACAAGGGTCAGTATACGGTTTCTCAAGTGAGGTCATCATGTAGCCTTTGGTTGACCCAGTCGTGGCATGAAGTTCTCCATAGGACAGCTGAACATCTTGAACAACACTGAGTCATGCCTCTCCTTTCTTACCACTCACTTGAGGCAACCTGAAATCAGCTGCGGGATAAACGGTGTTGCACCAATGGATGCCTTTGAAGTTTACACCCAGGCCCTCCACAGCCCCCTTTGCAACCCAATTTAAATTCCCAACTTGCCCACCGCCGCGCAATATGTAACAAGTTGGCACTCATACATAGTGCCGTTGGTATCACACCGGTTGACAGATGGAGCAGCATCTTCGGAGTCACAAGTGCAACGGTCAACTTGCATGTCTCCTGGATGGAGACACCGCGCTCCTGTGCATATGCTGACAAAAACTCCAGTCGGGCCCCTTGTCCCCCCCTCTGATGCGTGTGCTGGCTACCAATTCCTTGCGGTTGGGCCATGCTTGTGGGAGGAAAGACGGCTGGATGAGAACGGGTGGTGTTTAGGTCCTTAATAACCTACTGTGAAATAGTCTTGACTATTGGCTCACCTGGTCCGGCTCCATGGGGATTGTCACTTCAAGCACAGGCTGTCCACCCTCATGTACGGCCGAACATGACGGTGGACATTCACTGCAAAGGACAACCCGTGCAATTGTTGCTTGCACGGGTGCACCCCCATCCCCCCGGACGGGGTTGGCACAAGCTCCACCTGGGTTCAATCTGTGGGCCAGTGTCCACCCTCAAGTTTGGCCGTACGTTGTGGTGGACAATTTCACGGGCCCCACACAGTCCTCTGCGCTCTGCTGGCTGTCAACATCCAAACAGATCAAGTACCCCGCCCCCTTGTTGTATCTGACTAATAATTGTCCCCTTTGACCTCGGCAATGATGACCCCTTTGTGACCTGACCTGCCTGACAGATGGCCTCCACCACTCCACAATATTTAACGTCAGCGCCTGTGACCATTTGCTCTGTCAATCCATACTCTCCTTCCACTTCTATCCCGCTATGTCCTCATCCAAGGTCACTTTCTCAACCGGTAAGCCGCCCCTCGGAGTCGCCAAGATCAACGCTGTCTATTCAACTTTCCTCCCCAACTCCAAATCACCCTGCGCTCGAAGCATCGCCGCCTTCATCAGAACGTTGCTCAACCTTGCAACTTCCCCCAAGAAACCGGTAACAACGGATTGGCTGATGCGTCCCCTTGCTCATTGTCAGCTGGCTACTATGTCAGAGCCACCGTGACATAATATCACAGAAAAATAATAAAATTGTTACATATGTTAGAGACATTATTACTAATCTCCTACATATGTAACACTATAAAAAGTATAAATATTACCTATGAAAGAGACATTATTACGCACTCTTACATATGTAAATTGTAGAATATTACTTCAGATTCCTAATCTACGCCTAAAATAAACTAGGGTACCTCACTGCAACGTACCCTAAACTCTTACTCCTTCCCTGTGTAAATTACACATGAAAATATACCCAGTTACCACGGATAAGGTAGCGCTCATGCTTATATGCTCATGTACATATGCTTGTAAGCGCCACAGACACCCAAAAAGGTCACGCCATACTATGAAGATATGATACCTTCTGAGTCCCATGAGCGCCTAGAATGTTCCATTACATATGTAATGATGTAAATAAAACATTCTTGACGCACAAAGATAAGAAGTACCAACCAATTGGTACATGTGATGTCATTATGTAGACCAAAGCAGAACAATTGGCCACACGTGACAGTCTGCATGTCCCAAACAGTAATTACTATTATGTAACCTGTAAATTAGCCTGAAACAATTACCATGTGTTTCAGACTAATTATGATACAGGAGCATCATAAGTGGCCCAATCTAGAAGATAGGACACACGTAACAACCCCTACTAGTTAGAAGTGTTTTAGACTAGTCCTGATACGGCCAAATATTACTTTTGCAGCCATTTGCACGCCCCAAAAAGGAATAGTCCTCCTGTAGCGTTGCCAAATTGGTCTAAAATCACGCCCACAAGTTGGCCAACCGCCAAATTGAGCCAGAATTACGCCCACAAGTTGGCCAGCAGCTATATGGCTCCCTGAGCGCTCCCTGAGGGCTTTCATGACTATTTAAAGGGCCCTCTGTGCGCTCCAAAGACCCTCCCTCATGCTATTACACCTACTCTGATCATTACCCGCTTCCAACACGTGCTCAACACCTGTTCTCTGCCTGGTAAGATCCTTAGTTGCTGACTTTAGCTCAATTACTTCGTCTGAATCTGCTCAGATTCTCCCCTGAAGAACCTCAAGACTTTAAGGGCTTAATTCTAGTAAGTTTAACCCCTTTCTCTTGAGATTCTCCGCTTCATTCTTGCTGGGATCTAAACCACCCCTGCTTGCAGGCCCCAGTACTAACAGGTACCTAAATCTTCTGCTTTTGCACGATACCTTAGAGGGATCTAAACCACCCCTGCTTGCAGGCCCCTCTTATTTTAATTATATTAATTTTATTAATATAATTAAACTACTATTTCTCTATTTTTTACGCCACACAACCTCTCCAAAGCCTTGGATATCATCCCCAGAGTCCTTAAAACTCTAGTATTTCACTTTGCAGCTCGTGTAGCTAGAAGGATTATTGTCCTTGGCATCACGCAGGCTGACACTCATGACTTTCACGTTGGTTCCAACATGCCGGATTCGATCTTGAGACACACGATAGATCCCATTCCACCAGAAGCTCTGCTGGGCAAATCCCAGACAATCCACCCCATCTTCAGAAACATCTTTCTTCAAGACCTTGCAAACTCTCACTTCCCCAGTGTTACCTTTGCCTGGGATCATCAGTGGGACACCCACTGGAACCAGTTGTTTGCAAAATTCTTCCTGAAGCATTGGTGTAACGCTTACCAGGCGGGCGCTCTTGCAGTATTCTTCATGGATCTCGTGGAAGCCAACAATCATTCCATCCAACTTGGCATTCTCCACCGGTGGTTTGTTGGGAGGCAAAACGGACTGAGACTTGGCCGATTTTCTCCTGAGCAGAAGTTGAAAAAGAAGGAGTCGGAATGCAAATCCAAAATCCGCATGCAGGTGGGCACTTTCAATGTCTGATGTTCTGGTGACTGCTTCTAATCATCTGGCTGCGCATTCCCAGGTTCAGCAACACAGTCAAGAAACTCTCTCTACACTCCCTGTTCCATCCTCTGTAAAATCGCTATTTGATAACATCAAAGCAACTTCTGACACTGAAACCGCACCTACTCGGTCTCTCGTCAAGGTGCCAATGTCTTGGAGATCTGAAGAATTCAGCAGGCTGGCGGCAAAGTTGGATAACATATATGTACAGAAGAAGATCAACACCAACGGACGCATCTATGTTTCTCAGTTCATCCTTGAGTCCCGCAGAAAAAGTTCGGACGTGCGCTCCTCAGACATCTTCAAAGATGTGCCACGACACCTACCCATCAACTGCTACGCTCCACAATACCTGTCCCACCTTTCCAACTCCCAAAGAGAGCTACTCAACCCACGGGATTGTATTGTGTTTCCAAATTTTGTCACTTATTGCTGATAATTTACAGCTTGGGTAAGCAGTATAATTCTAACTGCATAGATGTTTCATGAGGAGCTGAGCACACTCGTATTCTTCGTTTCCCGCCCTAGGTACACTTAGTCTTTACTCCTGTTTGAATCAGCTTCCCAATGAATCAATGAGAATTGATGGCCGTTAAAATAATGTTTGCTTACATCGCCAATTCTCCTTTCCGTCTTTGGACTTGATGTATGTTCATCTCCAGACTTTGTTGTAAGTAGTACCGATATACAAACACACTGTTCTCCTGTCCCAAACGGTAAAGCCGATCAATGGCCTGAAATTCACTTGCGGGATTCCAACTCGGTTCCTAGAATTTCACATAGAATATGTCATCCAGCTGGGAATTCTGCAATGAATCTATCAGCACATACCATGATGTAAACATTCTGCGCGCATTGTAAATCAATCCCAACTCCCACTGCCTCTACAGACGCGAGTAAAACATTGCAGCTATCATTATTTCGGAAAGTGTTGAGGTTTTTGTCACGCTGAGCTACCCTTAAGGCCCCTGTGAGCCAAGTAAACCCAATATGATGCTCTTCCAGGGCTCGCCCAATGCTTCAAAAATAGCAGATCAGCACGCAGCCATCAGAATCTGAGCCGAACCTCTCTGCTTACATCTGCAACACTGCCAGCATTTAAGCCTTGGATGCGCGCATCCCCGTTAATCTGGGATGCACGCAACCAATTTAACATTGGTTGCGCGTATCCGATGCAATCCGCATCCGAGTTGACATCGGGGGACAGTAACCCAAGGGTTTTGCCACCCGATTCAAACTCAGCTGGTCCGCGGCCGAGCCAAAATTGGCAGGCTGTCTGACCAACAAAGTAAATTACTCAATCAGTGGCCAGCCGAGTTAACCTCAGGCGCCACCAACCGAGCAATGTAAGCTCGGTTGACAGCTCAAGCAAGCTTTCATCTGACATGAAAGCTTGGTTACGGACCCACCGAGTAAAATGAATATTGGTGGGTCAATCAGTGAGGATTTCAAATTATTGGTGGGTAAATCACCGATGATTTCGAATCATCGGTGGGTAAATCACCGATGATTTCGAATCATCGGTGGGTAAATCACCGATGATTTTGAATCATCGGTGAGTCAACAGCCAATGATTTTGAATCATCGGCTGTTCCACCCTCCTCGGAGAACTTTCCCGGGGAGGAGCCCCCCGGCAGTTAGCACGTTGAGCCACAGTGGCCGGAGCAGTCTGCTTGCTGGTCCAAGAACTCGACTCGCCGGTCCAAGCAGACTGCTCAGACTAGCGAGCAGTGCTGCCCGATCACGTACAGGTACTATACCCGCTTCGCCAGCAGGTTATCCTGTCAAGCTGCTGGCCGAGCAGGTCAACCTGCAGGCCAAGAAGGTTCAGGTACCTGGCCAGCGAGCAGGTCAACCTGCTGGCCAAGCAGGTAACAGTACCTGGTCGGCGAGCAGGCTGACCTACTCGCCGAGCAGGTAAAAGCTTGTCGAGCAGGTACTTTTACCTGCTCGGCCATTAGGATAACCTGCCTGTCGAGCATGTACGGTTACAGGTACTTGCTCCAACTCGGCCAGCAGGTCAACCTGCTGGCCAGGAAATAGTACCTGCTCGCCGAGCAGGTTGACCTACTCGCCGAGCAGGTAAAAGCTTGCCGAGCAGGTAAAAGCTCTCCGAGCAGGTAAAAGCTCGCCGAGCAGGTAAAAGCTCGCCGAGCAGGTAAAAGCTCGCCAAGCAGGTATTTCTACCTGCTCGGCCATCAACCTGGTCGCCGGGCAGGTACAGTTACAGGTACCTGCTCCGGCTCGGCCAACGGGTCATCCTGCTGGCCAAGCAGGTAACAGTACCTGCTTGGCGAGCAGGTTGACCTACTCGCCAAGCAGGTACTTTTACCTGCTTGGCCATCGGGATGACCTGCTCGCTGAGCAGGTACAGTTACAGGTACCTGCTCCGGCTCGGCCAGCGGGTCATCCTACTGGCCAAGCAGGTAACTGTTAGATTATGAATACCCCGGATTTGATTATGAATACGCAGCAAGTAAACTCCAATTCTCACCAGCATCTGAAAAAGTACCGGTCGCAACCCTAACCGCGTTTTTCCATCGCCACCAAAAGAATTCCCCTGCGCGGCCAACCTTGCTGGTCTTTTCCTCACGCGTTTACATCATTATACTCGTGAGGAAGAGACTAGTAAGCAAAAATCAATCTTTCACTAACACCATCAAGATTTCGTATCGTCCAAACTAACCGCAAACCTTCCTCTTCCCCATTCTACTCCTCCCACTCTTTTCTTTTCTTCCAACATAGACATAATCATCTCTTGCGCGCGTCCCTCACCACTCTCATCAAAAACATTAAAATCAAACACAAATAACTCCTGCGCCATCGCAGGTATGACTCTCATACTTTCTATCATTTATGTACTTATTGATCAATCTAATATTTTCTCCTTGTTTTCCTTATCCTTTTCCAAATCTTCGTGTAGGTGTGTTGCTGGGTTCATTAAGCTTGTCAGGTCATCGTTGTTTGCTCAGATTCAAACATCATTACATTAGGTTCGCTATTTTGTTCATTTCACAATTTTTCTCATTGTTCTCCTTTTATCACAAGAAATATAACTCACGCGTTTACATCATTATACTCGTGAGGAAGAGACTAACATAATCATCTCTTGCGCGCGTCCCTCACCACTCTCATCAAAAACATTAAAATCAAACACAAATAACTCCTGCGCCATCGCAGGTGTGTTGCTGGGTTCATTAAGCTTGTCAGGTCATCGTTGTTTGCTCAGATTCAAACATCATTACATTAGGTGTGTTGCTGGGTTCATTAAGCTTGTCAGGTCATCGTTGTTTGCTCAGATTCAAACATCATTACATCAGGTTGCTCTTCGTCCTATCTCAAAATTTACATGGTAGCGAGAGATCAAAATGGCCGACCGATCACAATCAGAACAAGCACGGATTTCAAGTCTGCAAAAATAAGCCGCCAAAAATGCGATTAGTCGAGGAGGACTCGTACTCGGGACCGACCAAGCTCATGCGTTTGCGATGTCATCAACCCTAAACAAAATCAAGGGAAATGAAGACCTGACAGACGACAACTATTCTTCGTGGTCAAAGCAAATCACCGGAGCTCTTAAGATCATATACTTCGACCCATACCTTCAAGACAAGTATTATGAAGATTATGCCGTCGGACCCGAAATTAACGAAATTAATCGCCGATGTATTCTTGAATTTCTATTTTCCCGAATGGACGAAGACAATTCGAATCGCTTTTGAGCCGGAATCCTTGATGTTGAAATCGCTAAAATTCAAGAGATGATTGAACCTACGGAAGAAGAACTTGAAGCCAACCCTGACGCACAAGCAAGACCCGGTAAAATGGTACCAGAAATGGATCACGGACCCGCACACCTATGGACTATCGTTCGCGATTTCCACCAAGCCGACAATGAAGCTAATATATACCTGATACAAGCAAAAATTGAAAAGTTTAAACAAGATTACAAGACTTCAATCTCGACCCACATCGACAATTTCCTCAAACTCAAGAATGAATTCCTAAATCGAGGAGGTAACTTCGATGAATCTTATCTCGGCAGAAGACTATTGCATTCCTTGCACAATAACCATATGCCGGAAGTCCGAAATATCCTGCGAACCGTCAAACCAATCACCAGTCGAGCTGTTATCGCGGCCCTTAAGCAATACGAGGACGAGAATAACGAATTTGATTTCACATCCAGCAATAAGTTAAGCGACGGAATCAGCAACCTCAAAATGGCGAATAACGCTTTCAAACGAGACTCAGACAAGCCAAAATGTACCGCAACAAAATGCATTGGTCCTCACCCGGCAGCCAAATGCTTCAAGAAGCCTGAAAACGCAAAAGCGCAAAGAGAATGGTTCGAATCCCGCGGACTGAACCCACCGCAAAACCACGCAAATCTAGCCAAAGCGACCGAACCCGCCAATCAAGAACCCAACGATGTTCCTGTCAATATCGCTAGCCACACTAGTACTTCAACTGCTCCAAAGAAGAATTACGTGTTCGCGGCTTATGGACATGAGGCCAACCTAGTTCACCCCAAATTTGAAGCGATATGGGATACCGGGGCGTCAAGCCATATGTTTAATGAGTATTCATTCTTCAAGAATATCGATAATACATCTATTCAACCCGAATCAATCATGACAGCTGGTGCTGAAGAACTAAAAGTCGAAGCTAGCGGCGATGTTGTTATCAAAGGCGTCACTATTGATCAATTTACGCTCAAGAACTCTCTATACATTCCATCCCTTCGTAACAATCTAATCGCCGCCGGCGCTCTCAAACAAAAAGGCGCAATTGAAGTCACCGACCCTAGTGATCCAAAGAAGTTCATCATCGCATTCGATGATCAAACCTTCCTTCGCGGCCGATATGTGAACAATCTAATGATAGTCAAAATCGAACCGGTTAGCAAAATTCCAATTCAATCTATCAATGAATCAAAAACTGACCAGCACGCTCTCAATATAGATCACAATAGGCTAGGACACATCAATCCGACCTATTTAAAGAAGACGCTCATGACAGACTCTGTGACTGACGTTGACTGCGAAACCTGTAAGATGAGCAAATCAACCAAGCTTCCTTTCTCGGGCAACAAACTTTACGTTCAGAATCCGCTAGATAACATTCACATAGATCTCAGCGGAATCACAAGAGCACCTTGTATATTCAATCACTCATATTTCATGTTAATAATAGATGAATACACAAGAATGGTTTTTATTTACTTCTTAAAAACGAAAACTAAAGAAGAAGTTTTTACTGCAATCAATTCATTTTAATATTCGAGCCAAGCGCCACTGTGAGAAGAAAGTAAAAATGATAACCACCGACGGTGGTAGTGAATTTATCAACTCGCTTCTCATCCCTTTCTGTGAATCACTCGGCATCGTCAAAAACACAACTGCTCCCTATACTCCTCAACAAAACGGACTCGTGGAGCGCTTTATGAGGACCATATCGACGAAAGCCCGAGCCCTAATGCTCCAAAGCGGTGTTCCTACACGTTATTGGAGCCTTGCATGCGACGCGGCAGTTTACATCCAAAACCGCGTCTTCAATCGCTCCAGAAACGGTCATCCTGAGTGCGCTTACGAGTTGTGGTTCGGACACAAGCCAAATCTTAAATATATCCGGACTTTTGGATGCTTGGCATACATACACAACCGGAAAGAGCTTATGGATAATAAATTTAGTCCAACTTTGAGAAAAGGATTCCTTGTTGGTTTTGATGAATTCAATCGCAATTATCTCATCTTCGATTATGAAAACCATAAAATTATCAACACTCATGATGTCACCTTTGACGAAAATTCCTTTCCTGAAAGAGGCGATGACGACCCGGATCAATTCATCATTGAAAATGAGGACACCGAGAAATCCTCAAATTCGTCCAACGTCATTGACCCCAAAGAACCATCTGAATCTGATGAATCCGATGAAGATGCTCTTGACAATACACCCGATCTACAACCTGCAGTATCAGATACAATCAAAATCAAAGTCATCCCGCCCAAGCCCCCTATCACGCATCCGGACCATCCGAACTATGTACGCAGATCAACCAGAATCAGCCAACTGCCAAGCCGAGCATACTTAGCAGCAAATAAGTCGCATGTCAACGCCGCAATGGGTGATGATCCAAAATTCGAACCCAAGAAATTCAAAGACCTTCGAGAATCAAAATTCCGTCGACGCTGGATAGAAGCTTGCAACAAAGAAGTTGATGGTATGAAGGCCAAAGGAGTGTTCAGTCTCACGACTCGCCCTCGCAACCGCAAAGTTATAAAGGGTAGATGGGTGTTCAAAGTGAAAACTCTACCAGATGGGAGTATCTCAAAATACAAGGCGCGTTTTGTTGCCAAGGGATATACCCAGGAAGAAGGTGTAGACTATGACCAGACTTTTTCACCGACAGGCAAACCTTCCTCTCTCCGGATAATCGTGGCGCTCGCATCTCGGAACAATTGGGATATCGAACAAATGGATGCGGTCGCTGCTTTCTTAAACAGCGATTTGGATGAAGAAATATATCTGGAACAACCTGAAGGTTTCGAACAAGGCGGCAAAGAGAAAGTATGGCGATTACACAAATCTATCTATGGTTTGAAACAGTCAGCTCGTCTGTGGCATTTGGAAGTGGAAAAGTACCTAAATACCATAGGTTTTCGCAAGACAGAGGCGGATTCCTGCGTATTTTATTGATCACGGAACGGAAAAGAAAGCATCATTTACCTACACGTGGACGACATGATCATCACCGGCGACGAGATATCATCTGTGAAGAGCGAAATCAAAAGGCGATGGGCTATGGAGGATCTAGGAATTGCTAAATTTGCTGTTGGCATCGAGATTGAGCGCGATGATCACGGGAACTATTCATTACACCAACAAGGCATGATTCTAAATGTCTTGGAAAAATTCGACATGGCCAACTGCAAACCCGCAAGCACCCCTTTCGGATACAACGTCAAATTACTGAAATCCACCGATGAAGAGTCCTTAGAGTTCACCCAACGAAATCAACAATACCGCAAAGCAGTCGGTTCCCTGATGTACATTGCAATTTGTACAAGACCGGACATTAGCTTCGCTGTTGGAGTCCTATCACGTTTCCTTGAAAAGCCAAACCAGAAACACTGGGACGCGTTCATCCATGTCCTGCGATATCTCAAGGGAACCGCAACACTAAAAATAGTTTATCAGTCCCAACGCGGTGGAGATCTTTCGGCAAACCCCGGCTGGACCTTTCCCGAAATAGCTAGTGATGCTGACTGGGCAGGAGACAAATCTACTCTGCGATCAACAACTGGCTATGTTTTCAAGTTCATGAACGGCGCCATAAGCTGGCGAAGTCGTCTCCAACCAACAGTCGCGCTCTCATCAACGGAAGCGGAATACCGAGCTATAACCGAAGCCGGACAAGAGGCTCTATGGCTTGCAAAGTTAATGAAGCAACTGCGAATTCCTATTCAAACACCACTTGAGCTAATCTGCGATAACCTAAGCGCCATTCACTTGGCTCAAAATCCCGTCCACCACGGACGCGTCAAGCATGTCGCGATCGAACACCACTGGATCCGCGAGCATGTTCAGGCCGGCACTTTCAAAATGAAGCACGTCTATGCGTCAAATATGATAGCCGATATTCTCACCAAAAATCTAGGAAAGAACCCATTCGTCAAGTTTCGAGACATGATTGGATTGAAAGATGCTGTTCGAATTGAGGGGGGCTGTTAGATTATGAATACCCCGGATTTGATTATGAATACGCAGCAAGTAAACTCCAATTCTCACCAGCATCTGAAAAAGTACCGGTCGCAACCCTAACCGCGTTTTTCCATCGCCACCAAAAGAATTCCCCTGCGCGGCCAACCTTGCTGGTCTTTTCCTCACGCGTTTACATCATTATACTCGTGAGGAAGAGACTAGTAAGCAAAAATCAATCTTTCACTAACACCATCAAGATTCCGTATTGTCCAAACTAACCGCAAACCTTCCTCTTCCCCATTCTACTCCTCCCACTCTTTTCTTTTCTTCCAACATAGACATAATCATCTCTTGCGCGCGTCCCTCACCACTCTCATCAAAAACATTAAAATCAAACACAAATAAATCCTGCGCCATCGCAGGTATGACTCTCATACTTTCTATCATTTATGTACTTATTGATCAATCTAATATTTTCTCCTTGTTTTCCTTATCCTTTTCCAAATCTTCGTGTAGGTGTGTTGCTGGGTTCATTAAGCTTGTCAGGTCATCGTTGTTTGCTCAGATTCAAACATCATTACATTAGGTTCGCTATTTTGTTCATTTCACAACTTTTCTCATTGTTCTCCTTTTATCACAAGAAATATAACTCACGCGTTTACATCATTATACTCGTGAGGAAGAGACTAACATAATCATCTCTTGCGCGCGTCCCTCACCACTCTCATCAAAAACATTAAAATCAAACACAAATAACTCCTGCGCCATCGCAGGTGTGTTGCTGGGTTCATTAAGCTTGTCAGGTCATCGTTGTTTGCTCAGATTCAAACATCATTACATTAGGTGTGTTGCTGGGTTCATTAAGCTTGTCAGGTCATCGTTGTTTGCTCAGATTCAAACATCATTACATTAGGTTGCTCTTCGTCCTATCTCAAAATTTACAGTAACAGCTCGCCGAGCAGGTATTTTTACCTACTCGGCCATCAACCTGGTCGCCGGGCAGGTACAGTTACACGTACCTTCTCCGGCTCGGCCAGCGGGTCATCCTGCTGGCCAAGCAGGTAACAGTACCTGCTTGGTGAGCTTTTCCCTGCTTGCCGAGTAGGTCAACCTGCTCGCCGAGCAGGTATTTTTACCTGCTCGGCCATCAGGATGACCTGCCCGCCGAGCAGGTGCTTTTACCTGCTTGGTAAGCAGGTTGACCTGATCTTCAAGCAGATACCTGTAGCCGCTTCGAAGCGGGAACAAGTACCTGCTCGCCCAGCAGGTACTGTTACCTGCTTGGCCAGTTGCAGCAGGTACTGTTACCTGCTTGGCCAATTGACCTGCTGGCCGCGCCGGAGCAGGTACCTGTAACTGTACCTGCTCAGCGAGCAGGTCATCCCGATGGCCGAGCAGGTAAAAGTACCTGCTCGGCGAGCTTTTACCTGCTCGGCGACTATGTAGGTCATAACCTGCCAGTGCTAGCCAATTCCTGAGGGCAAATCTCCGCAGGCAAACTGCTAAAACTGCCAAAGCAATTTTTCCTGGGAGCAAAACTCCACAGGCGAAACTGCTAAAGCAGTTTTCCTCAGAGCAAAACTCCACAGGCAAACTGCTAAAGCAGTTTTCCTGGGAGCAATACTCCACAGGCAAACTGAAAAAATAGGAGCAACTGAAAATAATATTTCTAATTAAAAACTCCGCTAGCTAATGAAAAACTTTGATGATGAAGAGAAACGTCTGAATAGTGAATAGAAATTACCTGAAAGCAGGAACGCGCTAGCTTTGTCTTTTGCCTAACGGCTGGATAGAGAGAAGAAAGAAAGCTTTTATCTGAGAATTGAGAGAAGAGAAGAATCTGCACAATCGGGGTCAGTTGTGCTTCTATCTGTCTCACAGGACTAGCTCTCCCTTACTTTGTTTTTGCGCTGAGAATTGATTAAGCATTTGGCGCTATAGTCAATGTGACTACTTTGAGAACTATGACACAAGGTTTTTGTTAGTTCTGTCTGATCTGGCTCTGTTGCTTTGACTGTCTGGGACTTGAAAAAATATACAAATGCTATTTGAATAGCTTTGTTTTATCCCGCCTGAATAAATCAGCAAGCTCTGGTTCTGAATGACAAATGAGAATCAAATATCTGTTAGCTTGTTGTTTTGGTCTGTGGTTTCTAGGACCTGAAGACCCACAAATGTCAAAGTCTTCAGTGATCCTGCTTAGCAGTTTGCTAGTTGTATTGGGGCCGAGGCGCTCTGTGAGGATTCTGTTAAGAATTGAAAATCAGTCAGCTTTGTTGAAGGCAGACTTTATCATCACTTGGTATGCACAAGGTTCTGTCTGAGTCTGTTGATTCCAATTCCCGCGCGTTGACCACTAAGGTTTGATCTTCTGCATTTGCTTCTGTAAACAGCATGCAATACATCAGCAACCACTTGGGTTAGGTTTCTGGTCTGGACTGCGGCAAATGGACATACCTATTTGCGGAGCTTGGCTTAACCTTGCACGCTTTCTAGCTGAATGCTGCGGTGTGAAGCCCCGCACGACTTGCGGGCTTCACTAGGTGACACTTCACCTATCACATGATCTACACCAGCCAGGAGTATAGTCACAGCTCCTCCCACCCCCTTCCTAGCTCGGCAGAGACTCCGGACCCCCATTGATATCTCTCTGCTGTGGCTAGGTGAGTTTCCTTTCCTTTCCTTTCTCTCCCTTCTTCCTCAAGACAGGTGTACATAGAACTGGAGAGACTCCGGACCCCCATTGATATCTCTCTGCCATGGCTAGTCATCTGCAATATAGCCCCCGAGGACGTTGGTTCTAGAACGTCCCCAGGCCTTGTGCCTTGTCCCACCAAGCCTCTCCGCCTCCAAACAGTGAAGGGTCTCCCAACCCTTACATGCGGGTGGTCTGGGGGGTCTGGAGCTGTATTCTTACAGCCTGGCATGCTTCTAGTCGTAAGATTAGAAGCAGCTTCTGAGACTTGGATGACTCCTAGTTGGCTGAGGGAGCGCCAAATGATTGATTTTCCAAGCGCCTTGGTGAGGAAGTCGGCCGTGTTTGATTTGTTCTTGACATAATGAAGCTTGATGAGGCGGAGTGTGATTAGCTCGCGCACAAAGTGAAGACAAATGTTCATATGCTTTGTTCTGAAGCTATTCTGTGTCATTTCTCCCTTTGCTAGATTGATGGCGCCATGATTCTCAACCAAGACTGCTATGTTGCTGACAGATTTCTGCAGCTGAAATTTGGTGATGAGGCTTGCAAACCAGGCAAGATCCCGCCCCAAGTCCGACATTGCCTTGTATTTGGCCTCCGCCGTCAATAGCAAGACAGTTGGCTGTCTGCATGACTTCCAGTTTATTAGGTCGCCACTACGAAGCCAGAGGTGGAACATCTAGTGTCCAGACAATTGCCCCAGTCGGCATTGGCAAATGCATGAAGTTGAGCCTTCTCTGACCTGTTGAAGGTCAATCCAACGTGCCTAGTACCCGACAAGTATTGAAAGACTTGAACTGCTGCTTGATAATGTTTGATTCCGGGGCTTTCAAGATACTGTGATAGGGAGCTGACTGCAAAGAATATGTCAGGACGTGTCAGGATACTGAGGTAGTTTCGGGATCCCACTAGCGCTCAATAATTAATGTCAAGTTTGCTGAACAGGTTGATTTCGGGAGCAGTGGCTTTCTTGAGTGGCTCTCTGGGGTTAAGTGGACATGAGGATGGATGTTCTTTTTCAAGATTGAATTCCAGTAGCTTACATTCAATGTATTGCGTCTGATTGATTTGAAGGCCATTGGTGTAGTCGTTATTCCTGTGTTTGCAGGTGAAAAATTCAAACTTTTATTTGTACTCTCTAAATGCCTCAAGATATCACCACATGGACTGCACAAACAGGGATTTATACGTGGAGGACATCTTGCTAAAAGAGCGCTTAAAATGATTAAAGAGTTGGTCAATCTTCTGGTCAATAGTGGAATTCTGAGCAGTAAATGAAGCATTTCCAGGCATTTGCCAGGCATTTGCCAGGAATTGCCAGGCATTTCCAGGCATTTGCCAGGCATTGCCAGGCATTGCCAGGCATTGCCAGGCATTACCAGGCATTTGCCAGGCATTGCCAGGCATTTGCCAGGCATTTGCCAGGCATTGCCAGGCATTGCCAGGCATTTGCCAGGCATTGCCAGGCATTGCCAGGCATTGCCAGGCATTGCCAGGCATTGCAAGGCATTGCAAGGCATTTGCCAGGCATTGCCAGGCATTTGCCAGGCATTTGCCAGGCATTGCCAGGCATTTGCCAGGCATTTGCCAGGCATTTGCCAGGCATTGCCAGGCATTTGCCAGGCATTTGCCAGGCATTGCCAGGCATTGCCAGGCATTTGCCAGGCATTTGCCAGGCATTGCCAGGCATTTGCCAGGCATTTGCCAGGCATTGCCAGGCATTTGCCAGGCATTTGCCAGGCATTGCCAGGCATTGCCAGGCATTTGCCAGGCATTTGCCAGGCATTGCCAGGCATTTGCCAGGCATTGCCAGGCATTGCCAGGCATTGCCAGGCATTGCCAGGCATTGCCAGGCATTGCCAGGCATTGTCAGGCATTGCCAGGCATTGCCAGGCATTGCCAGGCATTGCCAGGCATTGCAAGGCATTGCAAGGCATTTGCCAGGCATTGCCAGGCATTGCCAGGCATTTGCCAGGAATTTGCCAGGCATTGCCAGGCATTGCCAGGCATTTGCCAGGCATTGCCAGGCATTTGCCAGGCATTGCCAGGCATTGCCAGGCATTTGCCAGGCATTGCCAGGCATTGCCAGGCATTTGCCAGGCATTGCCTGGCAATGCCTGGCAATGCCTAAGAATAATTCTCAAAGATTGCACCACACTAAATATTCTTGGTGTAAAACTCCCAGAGCTTATTCAAGGAAGGCAGCCCTTCAGGCACCAGTTTATCTTGTCAATATCCGTGACAACTTACATTTCCCTTCCAAGCTCCTAAATCCCCGTAGAGTGAAGTTCCACAGCGTTTATCAACGCCCAAGCGCAAGCACCAGCGGCCTAGTGCTTTAAATTTGTGCAGCAAAGCCGTGTAGCGTTGAATCCGGCGCGGGGCGTCAAGTTTTCCAATGGGGGGTTCTGGGTTTGCAGTGCCGCGAAGCAGTCTCATTGGATCTACAGGAGTTCATGGAATGCAATAAAATGTTGTGCAACTGCAAACAGTTGTCATGCACAAACTCTGAGGAATCTTGGGGTAGAGATGGCATTTGGGACCTGGATACCCGCCGTGGGTCCGGGTACCAGGTTGTTTTTCTGCCTCAAATCAGACACTGGTTACTGCACCGGTAACGGCGGTATTTGGGTGGTGTACCCGCTCCCATTGGGAGAGCCAGATCTGCTGGTGGCGGAGGAGATGTTCCAGGAGGGCAAGGAGCTCAACAAGGGTGCTGCAAACATTGATATTTCAGGTACTGACAATTGAGAGACACAAACACTCTCTCACTGGTGAGTACTGCCAATTGAGAGAGCAAATACACCCACCCAGGGCCTCTCCTTTGGGCCAGAACCAGGTAGAGTCTATTTTCTCTCTCTACTGCCGGCCTGGCCGCTGTGGTAACCCTGTTCCCACTCATATCACCATTCTCATATCATACATATCCCTCACATATCCATCATTATTATTCCAGATTCAGATTCTACACCTCATTTTACCCCTAGTCACTCACTCATACCACCCTGAAATTCCCTTTGGATCAGAAGTTATTAGCATATACAGTTTCATTGGTATTTTCCTGCTTCTCACATTTCATCTACATTACATATTCCAGTCATCATCACCATAGCTACATATATTACACATTACATATCTCACTCATCATACATAGACATTACATAGTGCTCATCATTACATCACTTCATCATTACATTACATAGTGCTCATCATTACATCACTTCATCATTACATTACATAGTGCTCATCATTACATCACTTCATCATTACATTACATAGTGCTCATCATTACTTCACTTCATCATTACATTTCATCATTGCTCATCTTCAGACCTTGTTACATTGTGCTCATCATGATTTCCCCTTGTTGTATTTCCTCACATATATACTCCCCTCTATATGTTGTATCCCCACATTGAATTTCTACTCCATACACCCTGTATGACCTTTTCACCACACCATTAGATACACCTTCATCAGTACATATTTCACCACACCATTAGATAACATTGCCATTCACACATCTTATACACTTTCATCCATACCAGAAATATATCCCCCTGCATATATCATTCACATTTGCACATCACCTTTCATCTTTGCCCCCCACTACTCCTCCACTCCTCCTCATACCCTACAGGTACAAGTAGTCAGCTCATAGTATTAGTCAGTCTAAGATTATAGCAGAAAAGCCACACCTTTCTTCTTTTTCTTAGTGTTACACTCATCCCCAGTAGTATTAGTCAGGAAGGCAGCTCTTATATCAGCATCCTTGGCATAGCTTACATTAGTACTAGTCTAGTTATACATTTCCCTTCCCAGCTCTATTCTCCCATTTGAGTAGTTCCACACCGCCCAAGTTTGGGGTGGGCACCCACCAGGTCATTTTTTCATCAAAAACTGACAACTGGTAACACACCCAGTTTAGCTGTTATTCCTGTGTTTGCAGGTGGAAAAATTCACAGTTTTATTTGTACTCACCATAAGTCTCAATATTCCACCAAACGGGTGTCAGAAATTATGGAATCTACAGCCAAAATAAACATTAGTCACCCGCTGTTACCATCCTCACATCTCTACTGGATCAGAAGATACACAAATTACACCTTTCACATGCCAGTCTGTGACAGTTCACAAAGGATTTCACACACAGCTTCACACACAACTCAGCTCTAGGATACTCTGCATAGGATATTGAATATGGCATATGAATTTCTTTGTTTCTTTTATTGAATTCCTTTTATTATAATCAACCACAAGTTGGCCACTGTTTTCATATTGCATATATATGATACTTGTCAGCCTGTAGGTAACTAACCGTGTAAAATGAGGTTGTTACTAGCAGTTTGATGGTGTAAAGTACCAAGGATGGGCCAAGGTGAAGTTATAATATCTGTAAAAGATAACACTCAATCAGTATACTTGGTACTGAGAGGCTTGCTCAATGAAGGCGCATCCAGATCAACACAAGGTGCTAATAGGCATCCAAGGAATATCTCACTTGGGTTTGTGGGTTTTACCTACAAAAGGTAAAGGGTAATCAAGAATCTATGGAGCTTCCTGAATTGAATGATGGTTGAGAATGAAGCCACTGTTTAACTGTTAGTATGTTAAACCTTGCTATAAAATATTCTAAGCAATAAACAGTCCATGAGGGGCTGTTTATATATTGAAGAGTGTCCAGGGAGGAAAGAATGGAAGCTCCCAATGACCAGTGGGGAACTGGGAGCGCTTCAGAGGACAGATCCTCTGAAGGATCAGTAATACAAATGATCTGTGCAGTGTAATGATCAGTAAGTGAGCTACTGGTCTCCCACTAGATCAGTAGTATCTGTATTGTTGTATAATAACAGATCTTTGTTGATTACTTTCATTCCATTCAGTCTCCACTGAATAGAAAAACTTCATACACATTACATCACTGCTTTGGCCAGCCTGTGGTACGTGTATTAATCAGAATTTTCACATGTAAAGGGAAATAAGGGCGTTACAAGGTTCTAATGAGTGATACCTTGTCTGGTACACATTTCACGTGTACTGTAAGACCTAACTGGGGCAGGGTGAAAAAAGGTTTCCTGATCGGCGGGGTTGATAGGTAAGCTGAGATCGGCTAAATCCGGTGGAGTCGTGGTTCCGGGTTGGCTGCTGCAGGCCAGTACCGGTTGCTCCTTGACCAACTAGGGTTCAGCGCTTGACCGCTGCGAACTCATTTGCAGGGTGCCGCGCCTCCCCCGGGGGAGGCGCTGCTGATCAACCTCCGTGTCAGCCACAGAGTACATGTCACAGTACCTTACAAGTACCAAGTACCTGCAATTGTTCACATTACATATAGTACATTCCTTTTTACACCTTTATTACATATATATATCATTTGATACAAGCTTAAGAATGTACTCCTGTTATACATTACATTACAGATAACCATAGTTAAATACAGTTACCATAATGTACTGTTGTTATGAGAGTTAAGTTACGTGCTACAGTAAGATTACAATACATTGTAATATTACTGTACACGTGAAATAACCCAAGACAGGTATCACTCATTTATCCCCTGTTACGCCTCAGTCCCCATTTACATAATATATTGGTTATGATATAATTACATAAACAATACATGATGTAATCCAATTCAAAGAGCACTGAATGCAATCAATGATTGGTTATGATCAGCTAGTGTGCACAGCTACTGATCCAGGATCAGTACTGATCATTACACTGCCTTGATCATTTCCAATGTTGATCCTCATGAGGATCTGCTTCCCTTGAGCGCTTCCAGTTCCCCCCTGGTCCTGAAGCGCCTCCAAGCGCCTCATATTCCCTCCTGCTCTTTCCCGTCTATATAAACACGCCCCTCAGGACTGTTTATCCCTCAGAATATTATTACAGCAAAGTTTAACCCATACTATAGTTAAACAGTGCTTTCATTCTCACCCATCTTTCAATTCAGGAATACTCTCAACTCTTGATTACCCTTACCTTTCTGTAGGTCAAACCACGAACCCAAGTTGAGTTATTCCTTGGATGCCTATTAACACCCTGTGTTGATCTGGATGCGCCTTAATTGAGCAAGCCTCTCAGTCAAGATTACTGATAGAGTGAAACCTTTTACAGGTCTTACCACGAACCCATTGGCCCATCCTTGGCATCTTACACCATCATCTTGATAGTAACAAGCCTCCCAGACACGGTTAGTTACATACAGGCTGACACTCTGCCTGCGCTCTTTGGTGCGCCTTTGCGCAGGGTGCCAACCCTCCCATTAGCGCTCCTGGACTTGACCCACCTACTGCTGCGGTCCCAGTAAGCGCACATCCAGTCTGCTGACACTCCCTAGGTGTCTACGTGGGCCAGGGATAAACCCATGGCCTCTGTTGGTACTTTTTATGTTGCTCAGCGTGTGCTGAATTCATGTGGGATTCCACTGTGATTCAGGTGACCCGGAAGTTTCTATCCTTCCTCCCCAAGCCACCTGGGTATGGGATAAGGGAAGAGCCTCTTTTCTCCCTCACCAACACTGGGTCGCTACGCTAACCATAGCGGTTAGCATAGCGTAGCGCAGCGCAAATGCGCTATTTTTTAGCGTAGCGTTAGCGCAATTGCACGCATATGCGCTAACGCTACGCGCACGCGGTGCGCAGCTATTTTAGCTGATAGCGTAGTGTTAGCGCAGATCCGCGCAATTGCGCTAATGCTACACATGCAGGGCGCAAAAGAGCGCGCGCTACGCTGCGCTACAGCGCCTTTAGCGGGAAAAAAGGGCTTTTTTCCCGCTAAAGGCGCTGTAGCGTAGCGACTGTAGCGGCGCGCTAACGCTAACAAATAATTGGCGCGCTGTTAGCGCCGCTGAAAATTAGCGCAACATAGCGGCGCTAACAGCGCGCTAACACTATGCAAAATAGATGGGCGCTTTTTGCCGCTACGCTAACACGTAGTGCTGAAATAGTGTAGCGTAGCGTAGCAACCCAGTGTTGCCCTCACCCTCCCCTTTTTTCCCTTCTCAGCCCTATAGGGCCTCTTGGGATTTGGGAGGGGTTGTAGGGAGTTGTAGAGTGTCCTCACGCCTCCCTCAATGGGTAGTGTGATACAGCTCCCCCTTAGGAGCTCTTTAGCGGAAAGGTCTGGGAGGGAACCGGAGCGCAGCGAGGTCCCGTGGTCCATGGGGTCCTACCCATAGCGACAAGCTTTGGGACGCGTCTCCAGCGCCTCCTTGCCCCCAGGAAAGAAGCGCCACTGGTAGGCTAGGGGACAGGCTCCCCAGCCTTCCCGCTACAACCCAGTGGCTGTTACCACAACAGCAAGACACCGGGGCCTGCGTAACACATAGCAGACCTAGCGACCCAAAGATGGTTCCGAGGGGACAAAGGCGCCAGAGAAGGTACATAAAGAGGCCGCCAGGGCACTCCTCCTGTCACCTTAGCTCACGCCTTGTCCCATCGCACAGAGCATCCTTTCCCTCACACACTTTTCTCTTTTCTTTTTCGGCACCACCCGCCCACCCTTACATGTAACACACCAGCGGGGAGGGTCTAGCACTGATCCCCCACTGGCGTGCTCTTTTTCTTCTGCTCCGGGGGGTTTTTCACTCCTCTCGAGCCACCAAGACCCAGAATTAAAATTCTAAGGCGTCTGCGGGGGCTCGGGGGACACGGGGTGGAAAACCTCCCCCGACCCATACATGGCCGGCTCGGAAACCCCCCAAAGGGTTTCAGGCCGGCCTAGGGCTGGCGCAAAGGCACACTCCTATGCGCTTGCCTGAACCTGTAAGAAGGAAAAGTGAGACAAAGGAGAGGTCCTCCAAGCCCCTACCGGTAGAAAGAGGACCCTCCCTCGCCCCAGACAGGCTCCCTGAGGGACCTAGTTGCGGAGGGTGAGATGAATGGATGAGCCTGTCCCACAACTCCAGGGGCCTGGAGCCAGCTCAGACCTAACCAACCCCTATCCCCTCTAACTGCCTTGTCTGAGGCTAGCAACTCCAGGCTCTTATCTAACTGACGTCTAGTTCTGCTTGTTATGGTATTACTGTGCAATGCACTCAATTCCTAACCTAATCTGTCTCGGTGATCTGTGTGATTAGCTCTTCCAGGTCCCTTGGGACTTCAATCCGCAATTGTTCCCTGTTTTGGTGGCCTTGCCGCACTCCCCTAGATAACGTGTCCGCCCGATTTTTGGCGGAGACCACCCGCTTTGCTACCAGGTTGATCTGATGTTCAATCAAGATCTTCTGGATCTTCTTCCACTCGTTGTTGACGAGGTGGTCCTTTGATTTCCGTTTGAGGATTGCGCCCTCCGTCGTGGTGTTGTCTGTCCACACAATGAAGGTTTTGTTAATCAACAAACTAAAGCATGTATTTCTGGTAAGCAATTCTGACAAGGGAATACATGTGATGAAATAAAAATATAAAAAAAGAAAATGTACCTAAAGGCAAAGGGGACAATTTAAAGAGACACAATAAGAACAAGGACACAGGACACAGGAGGACAACAAACTGGGAACAAAAAGAAAGAGTCAATTATGTTGACCGGGATGAGTCCGATGAGCCGTTAAGAACCTACAAGTCGTATGAGTGCAAATGGAGATCGGCAAAGAAGACCGGCGGATTTGTTGGAAAGAAGGGAAAGCCAAGGACTGAGAGTAATCGATGATCCGGATGCAAGTCTGAGGGTCTTGACAAAGGAATTGAGCAAAGAGGACTTGAGCAGACAGGAGATAGTACGATATGATGAAGTAGAAAGTAGGTTGATGATGATGGTGTCGACCAATGATGATGTCGAGAGTGGAGGAACAGCTTAGATAAGAAAAGATAAGCTTTTATAATGATAGGCAGAATGTGATACTGCAGGTTCCCCGAGGGAAGGAAACAAAGATGATGGAAGGAAGAGTTTATATATGGATGGAGAGGTTCCAGCGGAGAATCTTGCTGGGAGAGATTTGAGGGATCTGAACGTTGAACATGATGTCATTGAGATGCAAGCGTCTTGATGAGGTCATCAGGAGAAGTGAGACCGCTGGAGTCCTAGAGGGATGTCACACGAATGTCAACAGGTTTTCCCTCCTCTTGCGCCAAGTTTCAGGAGCATCAGGAGGCCTAATATAACCGCGACTGTCTCTAGTCGGGCAATCTGTTCCTCTTCTTTGTCCCCTTCAATCCCCTGGTCAAGAGCGTCCATTGATCTCAACCGGAATTGTGCCCAGCGTTTCCCCACTATTACCCCAATTCCGTAGCTAGTCGAGGTGTTGTCTATCCATCCTATTTTGGTGGGTTCTTGGCGCAGGATCAGTCTGGTGGGAGTGAAGTTCTTGAGAGTTGTCAGCCACTCATGGAGGTCCTCCTTGGCGCCTTTCAAAATTGGCCGCCTCTTATGGACCCACTCCATTAGCCATTGATAGATTCCGCACAGGAAGCACCTGAGTTGTGGTAGAATGTACAACACGTGGTTGAGGCGTCCTGCAATGACTTCTACCTCGTTGTATGAGAAACTTGTGCCGATCTCCAGGAAGTGTTGGACTTGCCTGATGTTTTTTGCTAGTTTTTCTTCAGGGAGTCGGACAGTTTTGTTGGAGCCATTCCAAATGAAACCAACGTACTTCTGTTCAAGCAGGAACGGGGAGTATTTTGTTGTACTACTTTTCACCCCAAGTTTGTCCAACCTTTTCACGACATCTGTCATCAGGGTCTGGGAATTGACCCTCTTCACAAAGAGGTTGTCATCTACCCAACGGAAAATGTTCATCACATCAAATTCTGCTAGCATCACTTTTTTCCAGGCGTCCGGGGGTCTGCAAAAGGAGCCGCAGCCTGCGACACCGCCAAACGTTATTCTTGTATCCAATAGCAGTTTATTGTCAAAGTCCCTTACCATGAGGTAAGGCCATTGATCAGGGGCCGTGGGGATTTGGCAGTATGCCTTTTCCCAATCAAAAAGTGCCAAGAGCACTGGCTCCTTTAAGTCTTTGAGGAAGTTCGCCACAGTGTTGAAGTCATCCCACAATGTCTTGAAGTCACAGGCATCCATGAAAGAGTTGACCTCCCTACCGTGCGGAAAAGATAGGTCATTTATTGGCCTCAGCGACCCGTCGCCGTTTATTACGGCCCCTAGAGGGTTTGTAGTGAAGAATGGGAACCGTTTGGCTACTTGGTCATAGGTAAACGGTCCAAACATCCTTCTGGCTTTTAGTTTTTTTTGGATTGACTCTTCGATCTTTGCTTTTGCTAGCAAGGCGGAGGTGTGCAGTAGGTTATGTTTCCTGCCAACCTGTGTACCGGGATGCCCTGGTCAAAACCAGACCGGAATCCTTCTAGCACGTCCTGAAACTCTGGTAACAAGCCTGCCGTTTCCAAGGCTGTTTCCCACACTCCAATGTTCATCTTGAGTGATATGGACACGGGCCAGTCACCTAATTGGTCTTCCGCGTTTTCTTCCTGTACATGCTCCCAATTTCTCTCACATGTGGGACGCTCTTACTGCATGGGACAAATTTGAGATTAGTCAGAAATTGCTTAACATGTTCATTGCTACTAAGACTTAATCTTAAATCGCCGAGTTAAATGTACCACTGGGTGGTGAAATGTCTATTGACAACCCCCCTGAAGCCGTGAGTTTTAATTGAATAAAAAATCAAAATGAACCCGCTAACTAATAAGATTTCCCCTTATTGTAAACCCTTCCTGCATTACCTCCCCCATTCCTGGTCCCACCACAATTCCCGCTTCCCCCCCGTGTCCGCCATTGCCTTGCGCCCCTCCTTTGTCTCAATCGTTGATGCTAGGCCCCGAACAATTGCTTTTGAAACCGCCTTGTTTAGAGTGTTGATCTTTGGACCCGCTTGGTCCCTTTGGGATATCTAATCCTGGTCGCGTAGAAAGAGCTCCCCCTTTCGGCGTAATTTGTTGAAGGTGGAGAGGAATCTTGCTTGACTGGTCGTCTTTCTTGGCCGTTGGTTGGCCTGTGATTGGGTCCCAACCAAACCTGCAACCCCCTACGGCGTAAGGGTTATCTTTGAACTCGTCCTCTTCAAATCGGAGCACTTTTGAGTGTGCTGTGGATACAATCTCCTTCTGGTAAATTGAAATGTTTGCCGACAACAAGGACCCATCCGGCATTGTCACCCGGTGCGTAAGCGCGTTAGTCCGTACGTGGATATCATAGGGTAGCGTTGTCATAAATCCTTCCCTTTTGATGATTTGATCACAATTTTTCTTGTGGAGTGGTAGCCAGACTGCAAGGTTGGCTTGGCTGGGTATTTTCACTACCGCTTCGAAAAAAACCTGATGGTTCACTGACCATTCTTGGTAGGTCTGGAGGTATTTGCATGGGTATGGGTACCCGTTGTAGCGGTCTTTGTCCCCGTTGTCTGACTTCGTCCTCTTTTTGGCTTGATAAGCTAGCACCCAATCCTGCCAGACCTTGTTGAAAATGGTCAGCGGGAGTGGCGCCCTGAAAGCGAGGAGGTTCCTCTCGAAAAACGGCGTAAATCCTAGATTGTCATTGGTTGGGATTGCGGCGTTGTTGAAGAGGACCGGTGTTCCGGTCGGGTAGGGCCGAAGAGCGCAGGCAGAGGTTGATCAGCAGCGCCTCCCCCGGGGCAGGCGCGGCACCCCGCAACTGAGTTTGCAGTGGTCAAGCGCTGAAACCTAGTTGGTTGAGGAGCAACCGGTACCGGCCTGCAGCAGCCAACCCGGAACCACAACTCCACCGGATTCAGCCAATCTCAGCTTACCTAACAACCCCGCTGATCAGGAAAACGTTTTTTGCCGACTAAGGAAAACTTAGGACCCTCGCCAATCAGGAACCATTTCAACTGTTAGGTGGATCAGGACACTAACAGTATGTCAAATTTGATAGCAGCAGCCAATGGTGGGCCGCTACGCTACACCAAAAAATGAGCTAACAGCGGATTACGCGGCCCTTTCCGCAGCATTGAACCACTTAAACTGGTGAGAATATTCTAGGAGCCTCCCTGATCAAAATGGTCCAGCAGGACCATTGCATCAGGGAGTCAGGACATCCTGGTTACCAGATGCAGAGCCAAAATTCCATTTGGAGTACAGTTCAGCTAACATGGTCTGTTTTGCAGCATTCAACTGCTTGCCTTGCGTGGATTGAACTATAAGCCTCCCTGAGGGATCAGTCAATTAGGACTGCAAAATTCAGGGAGTTTGGAAAACCCTGTTGCCAGCTGCGCTGCTGTAATTGGCAGTTAGCTGATTTCTAGCGCAGCGTAGCGGCCCACTGTTGCAGCAGCGACGGCGACTGTGAAACAGATCGTCGGCATCAGCAACACTCAGGCGGATACACAAGAACAGAGGGATACAACGTAGCCGAGGCTGACTCAAGAGTTGTCCACGCAGGTGCAAGACCAGCAGGACAAAATAGAAGTGGAAGGACCTACCCACCCAAAAATTCCAGCCCCGCCTTCCAAAAGACCAAAGAAGGTCACCATCAAAGCCTCAACAAGGAGAATCCGGACCAGATGGACATTGCGGGCTCCAGAAGGCAAGGAAGGAGAGATAGAGGAGGGGTTTGATGGGTTAGGGAAAGAAGGATCAAAGGGGGTAGAGGAGATATGGGAAGAAATAGGAGGTGGAGGAGAGCAAGGGACAAAAGGAACAAAACCCTTGGCAGGTAAGCTCAGCGAACTCAAAACAGATCCATAAACGGGAAAGGGGTCATGATGCTGAGATTTTCTGCGACACTTGCACCGTCCAACAGAGAATCCAGTAGGAGTAGCGGGGAGAGTGGAGGCAGGTTTGGCAGGACAGTGGCTTGGGAAGATGGACATCAAAGTGGCAATGCTAGAAGCATTCAAGAAAGGGATGGCGGCAGAAGCAGAGGGAAAGTTGGGTCAGGCAGAAGTTTCTACCAAATCAGCGCCGGTCTTGGCGGGAAACCAAGAGGGGGGAACACCGAGCGATCAAGCCCAACTACCACCCAGACAGCCACTACCGCCAAATCACCGGCCAGCCCCATCCACAAGGGTACAGACATCCCTCACCAACCCCCCTCACACCATCCAACCTCCCATCCATTCCAGGTTTTAAAGTACCGGTCCCGGTCCCTGCAATCACCCGTTGAACTCAAGACTTTGACAAAATGTCAATTGGTTTTGTGCAGGGTGCCACCTCTCCCGTTAGCGCTCCTGGACTCAACCCACCTCCCGCTGCGCTCCTGGTAAGTGCACAGAAAATTCCTGGCAATGCCTGGCAAATGCCTGGCAAATGCCTGGCAAATGCCTGGCAATGCCAGGCATTATGTGGTTCTGAATTTTAAATTAAAGACCAAAGGAAAAAAAACTGATAGTAACTGTTATTGTAACTACCCACCGTTGCTTCTGGGATTAAGAGCAACTTGAATATGCAAAACACCCGGATTAAGCCAGAGTAGCTCTGTGTAGCCATCTCAACCGTGGTACACCCACCTATTGCCCCATCTCCACATCAACAGCCGCCCCAGACTGCCACCCCATGCCTGCCGCAACGGCCCAGAATGCTTCAGCCCCATCACTGGCCCCTGCCACAAACTCCCCCGCTGCGGCAACAAATACAACCAAACGCCGAGGACCCAATTTCACCACGGAGGAAGACGAGCAGCTTTCAAAAAGCTGGGTCAGGATTTCGCAAGATGCTATCCGGTCTAATAATCAAAAGATAGATGATTTTTGGTCTTGGATACTTCAAGATTTCAATCAGTTCAGCCCAGGACCTTTACGTGGTGCTGATGGTTTATTAACCATGACAGCAGACCGCCGAGGATGGTTGATAATATTGGATGGGTCAACATCACCATTGACTTGAGTCGGGTGAGGACCAAGGCGGAGGATGAGGCGTTGAGCAGGCCGGGGAGGCCCCTGTTGGTCAAGGTCGCTACCCACTGACATGTCCGACAAGGAGGAAACATCAGAGTCCAAGTGATCTTCAGGATTGAGGTCCTGTCAAGGATCCTCCTCTTCATTGCTGTCAAAATTGATGAGTGGGAGAGGTGGTTGTCCGGAGAAGTCAGGTAGTGGATCAAGAGGGGATAGATCAAGACTGGGATTAAGCACGGAGAATGAAGGGAATTGTGACTCATCGAAGTATGCATTTCTCGTCTCAATGATTTTCTTGTCTGAGGTCCTGATGACCCTATAAGAAGAATAGTCATTGGTGTACCCAATGAGAATGCCATCCCACGAGGTGGCGTCAAATTTGGATGTGCGGAGTTGGTTGGGCTTGATCACCCACATTTTGCAGCCAAAGCGTTGGAAGAACTTCATGTTGGGAACCTTGCCAAAGAGTTGTTGGATTGGGCTGATCTTGCTTTTTCCAAGAGAAGGGAGGCAGTTAGTGGTCGCCATTGCAGTGAGAACGGCTTCGCCCCACCATTCCTTGGCAAGCTCAGACTGCACCATCATACATCTGTCCATGTTGATGATGGTTTTGTTGGCTCGCTCAGCTAGGCCATTGTGCTGCGGGGTGTAGGGAGGCAAGGTGTTGTGTTGAATTCCGCTTTGGTGAAGGATACCCAAAAGAGAGTGATTACAGAATTTCCCGCCCCCGTTGGTGATCATCTTCTTGATGATGACTTGGCCAGTCTGGCACTCAAAGAATTTTTGAAAGTCCAGAATTGCAGCGGTGGCATTGGATTTCTTCTTGGGAAGAGTGATGCTGATAAACCCCGTGTGGTGATTGATCAAAGTGAGGAAGTAGCGTGATCCTGCGTTTGTAGCCTTCTCTTCTCTCAATTCTCAGATCAAAGCTTTCTTTCTTCTCTCTATCCAGCCGTTAGGCAAAAGACAAAGCTAGTGCGTTCCTGCTTTCAGGTGATTTCTATTCACTATTCAGACATTTCTCTTAATCCTCAAAGATTGTCATTAGCTAGCGGAGTTTTTAATTAGAAATATTATTTTCAGTTGCTCCTATTTTTTCAGTTTGCCTGTGGAGTATTGCTCCCAGGAAAACTGCTTTAGCAGTTTGCCTGTGGAGTATTGCTCCCAGGAAAACTGCTTTAGCAGTTTGCCTGTGGAGTATTGCTCCCAGGAAAACTGCTTTAGCAGTTTGCCTGTGGAGTTTTGCTCCCAGGAAAACTGCTTTAGCAGTTTGCCTGTGGAGTTTTGCTCCCAGGAAAACTGCTTTAGCAGTTTGCCTGTGGAGTTTTGCTCCCAGGAAAACTGCTTTAGCAGTTTGCCTGTGGAGTTTTGCTCCCAGGAAAACTGCTTTAGCAGTTTGCCTGTGGAGTTTTGCTCCCAGGAAAACTGCTTTAGCAGTTTGCCTGTGGAGTTTTGCTCCCAGGAAAACTGCTTTAGCAGTTTGCCTGTGGAGTTTTGCTCCCAGGAAAACTGCTTTAGCAGTTTGCCTGTGGAGTTTTGCTCCCAGGAAAACTGCTCTAGCAGTTTGCCTGTGGAGTTTGTCTCCCAGGGAAACTGCTTTAGCAGTTTGCCTGTGGAGTTTTGCTCCCAGGGAAACTGCTTTAGCAGTTTGCCTGTGGAGTTTTGCTCCCAGGGAAACTGCTTTAGCAGTTTGCCTGTGGAGTTTTGCTCCCAGGGAAACTGCTTTAGCAGTTTGCCTGTGGAGTTTTGCTCCCAGGAAAAATTGCTTTGGCAGTTTTAGCAGTTTGCCTGCGGAGAGTTGCCCTCAGGAATTGGCTAGCACTGGCAGGTTATGACCTACATAGTCTCCGAGCAGGTGAAAGCTTGCCAAGCAGGTACTTTTACCTGCTTGGCCATTGGGATGACCTGCTCACTGAGCAGGTACAGTTACAGGTACCTGCTCCGGCGCGGCCAGCAGGTCAACTGGCCAAGCAGGTAACAGTACCTGCTGGGCGAGCAGGTACTTGTTCCCGCTTTGAAGCGGCTACAGGTATCTGCTTGAAGATCAGGTCAACCTGCTTACCAAGCAGGTAAAAGCACCTGCTAGGCGGGCAGGTCATCTTGATGGCCAAGCAGGTAAAAATACCTGCTTGGCGAGCAGGGAAAAGCTCACCAAGCAGGTACTGTTACCTGCTTGGCCAGCAGGATGACCCGCTGGCCGAGCCGGAGAAGGTACGTGTAACTGTACCTGCCCGGCGACCAGGTTGATGGCCGAGCAGGTAAAAATACCTGCTCGGCGAGCTGTTACCTGCTTGGCCAGTTGGATGACCCGCTGGCCGAGCCGGAGCAGGTACCTGTAACTGTACCTGCTCAGCGAGCAGGTCATCCCGATGGCCGAGCAGGCAAAAGTACCTGCTCGGCGAGTAGGTCAACCTGCTCGCCGAGCAGGTACTGTTACCTGCTTGGCCAGCAGAATGACCCGCTGGCCGAGCCGGAGCAGGTACCTGTAACTGTACCTGCCCGGCGACCAGGTTGATGGCCAAGCAGGTAGAAATACCTGCTCGGCGAGCGTTTACCTGCTCGGCGAGTAGGTCAACCTGCTCGCCGAGCAGGTACTAATTATCCCTGTCAGGATTTGGGTACATCCCTGAATCAGAGGAAGCGCAAGGCAGCTAAACCTAACCCTACAAGGGACCAAGGTGAGCCGGCGCGACCCCAAGGCGCATGCAATATGCATGCCGCCCTCAGGCGGATGGAAGATGCTAAAGTTAATTCCTCCGCTCCAAACTTTCTAGCCACGTCAGCAATCGACGAAGCGCCTAAGCGACCCAAACATGACAAAACACCTACAAGGTATGTGAGTCCGTTGGGATAGCCTCAGCTAGGATCAAAGGAGCTGATCTGAGTATCTTCACGATCTCACAGCACATTTGTATCCGACGCCCAAGATCAAACCGTTCCCAGCCTCGGCAATAGAATCACCAACCCCAACAACGGAGGTGAGTTCATCGCTGCAGTGCCCTAGTCATAAATGATCATAGACTGACAGTTATCCTTGTGCACTGCGACAGATAACTGCAGTCCCAAATCTCTCCTAGCTCGCATCAGTGATTCTTGACATACAAGACACTCGAGCCCATTCCCTAGAATCCGTGGATTCCCTCAGCTGCATTGCAGCCTTAGAAGATTTCTTTTATCTTATCTCAGTACCGAGCGGATCTGCTCTTAGGTACAAAACTGTTTTCTATTTTATCTTTCTGTCTCCAAAACTGTTGGATTGACCTCAACTTACATGAAATAAAATTCTCTTAGTTGTGTAAAACTTAACAGATTTACAGTCTCGATTGCTCAAATCAACGATCTCTATTGCAACTAGGAGCAGACCGCTATGGCAGGCACTCAACAAACTCCAGCTGCTTCCTCATCCACCGCCGCTAACACCAGCACTAGCGAAGAACGGGATCTGTTCAAATGCCCAACCTTCGATGGCAACAACTTTCCCATCTGGCAGAGGAAGGTGAAAACCTATCTAGCAGTCAAGAGTTTGATGAAATGTATTGAGCAGCCGCTACCGGCCAATGCAACGCAAGAGCAGAAGCAAGAGTACGTTCGAGCGGCAGCAATACTCAGCGGCCACGTCGAGGATGATATCTACAATCATATTATCACCAACGCAAACATACATGACGCCTTCGCCATTTGGAAAGAGCTTAAGAATGAGTACGCTTCCTCCTCGGTCCTCGCCATCTATCACGCTTGGCAAAAATGGGAGGATATTCAATCTGATAACGACATCAATCAATATATTACTCGACTTGAAGCCATGCTTGCTGAATTTGCTGCCATGGGTCTTGATGTGCCAGCCACTATTCTCAGCTGCACGATTATTGCCCGCATTTCGAGAAAAAGGCCCTCGCTAATGGAGACGCTCATCAGTAACGCCAAACTCTTGGCCAACCCAAAGCACATCATTGCTAAGCTGCGGGATATAGCACACCACGAAGCTGTCACCGCAACTATGGATCGAGGCGACACTAGTCTCGGAAGCTCCACTACTGCCCTAGCTACTCAGGCCTCTCAATTTGCAAACCGGGGCAATAACTCAAGAAAGCGTCGTCCCAACCCGAATGCCTGTCGTGACCATAAGCACAACCCATTGTCTGGCCACCCGGAAGAAGAATGTTGGACTCTGCAGCACCCCGGCTTATACAAGAAAGCACGCCAAAATCCGCCTACGGGCCTTGTAACGACGGCCGCAACCGAGGCAAGCTTGTCTGCCAATATTGTGCGACCTGCATTTGGCTACCTGACCGGAGCGGAAGGTGACGGCGAGCGACTGCGAATGGTTCTCGATTCGGGAGCTAGTCACCATATGCTCAACTCATATGAGCTCTTCGACACGTCTTCGCCGGTCCGAGTTAGCATAGCCACTGGCAACAAATGGGACCAGAAGGAGCTCTTTGCCGTCGCGAAGGGCAACGCAACGCTACGTTTCACCAATGGAGCAACCCTTGTACTGAAGGATGCCCTCTACGTCCCGAATTTGACGCGAAGTCTCATATCCTTCGCGCAGCTACTGGAGAGCCATGCCGCAATCACGCCATCCCCGAACGGTTTCGAAGTCAAGATAGACAACCTTAGCTCCCTTACGGTCGACACCTCAAACTCTATCTTTGAAATAGTCGGTCTCCGTGATCTCCAAGAGCAGCCAATGGCGAATCTAACCGAAGTCAAATCTGCCTCAAAAATGAGTGAGTTTGAACTCTGGCACCGCCGCATGGGACATGCGAGCAGAAAGCGCATCAAAACGATGCTCAGCAAGGCCTTAGCAACCGAGGAGACGAAGGCGTGTGACGCATGCATGAAAGGGAAGATCACGCGACTGCCTTTTAACAGTCACTTCAAGGCAGCACCAGCACCTCTCGACACCGTTCATGCAGACTTAGTGGGCCCTATTTCTCCGGCTACCAACAGCAGGGCCCGCTATTTCCTGACCATTGTCGATCAATATTCTGGTTACATTCACACGGAAGTTCTGAAGGAGAAGAGCGGTGCTACGTCGGCCATACTCGAGTTCAAAAAGTTCTTTGAGAATCAAACCGGCAAGGCGGTCAAGCGACTGATCACTGACGGCGGAGGCGAGTTTGTCAGCAAGCAGCTCGGTGAGATTCTGAAAGAGGCCGGCATTCAACATCATGTTTTGCCACCTTATACTCCGCAGCACAACGGATTCGCCGAAAGGGCCAATCGCACGGTCATTGAAATGACGCGGACGCAGATGATGCAGGCTAACATGGCCCCTGAATGGTGAGGCGAGGCGGTAAAAGCGGCCACAGCAACCACCAACAGCTTGCTCTCTCTGTCCAGAAGTCGAGCATCACCAATTGAGCTTATGTTTCAAATGAAGCCCAACTTGAAGTTCTTCAGACCATTTGGTTGTTGTGCTTGGATTGTCAAGCCCAAGCAAAATAGAGGTCAAAAGTTTGGCCCCATAGCGTGGAATGGCGTAATGTTAGGCTATGATAATGACTTCTCTTCCTATCGAATATATCGACCGGAAGACAGAACTATCGTCACCTCGAAACAAGTTCATTTCGATGAGTCGACTTTCCCGGAATGTGCGGCCTTGCACAAAAGTCATAACGCCTACGGCATCAACAAGCTGCCATCCTTCGCCTCGTCTGAACCTCTGCCCTTTTCAGAAGAACAAGAACTGTTCACCAGCTGCAAGCCAAAGAGGACGAGCGTGAGGAGCCTGATGACATTAATTGGATCCTGGAAGAACTGGCTCCAGGCCCTCGACTGGAAGATGAAGAGCGACTATCTGATGACGAAGAGTCTGCACGCCCTCAAGATGAAGACTCTTCTCAACAGACTCAGCAAGCCAGGCGCATTAAGGTCATTGGTCCCAGGCACCCCACGCAAATCACGAGTGATATCGATCCGGCTAACATTCACAACTACAGCCGTTGACAACTGTTCCACACCACTGTGTCGGCCGATCCAGCTAATCACAAGCAGGCCATGCGCTCAAATTAGTCTCTTGACTGGAAGGAAGCTGAGTTGAAGGAGGCCGCCAACATGATGCAGCATGATGTCTGGTTGCAGCGAGCTCGGCAGCCTGCCGATAACCCCATTCCTGCCACTTGGGCGTTTCAAAAGAAACTCGGCCCAGATAATCAAGTTACGGAGTTTAAGGCGCGAATCTGTGCGCAGGGCTTTTGGCAGACTCACGCAGTGAACTTTGAATCGCGATTTGCCCCTACTGGCCGTCCTTGCGCCCTTCGACTATTCATTTCTTTTGCGGTGGACAACGACCTTGCAATCCATCAACTCAACGTGCGGAGTGCATTTCTTACGTGCCCTCTTGAAGAAAAGGTGACACTATTACCACCTCCAGGTCTTGATTTTCCGCCGAACACCGTTCTAGAATTGAAGAAGGCAATTTACGGTCTTCGACAAGCGCCCTTAGTGTGGTACAATCGTCTGTCAAGCTATCTGAAGACTATTGGCTTCACGATTTCAATCGCCGATCCCTTTGTCTTCTACCGACGCAGAGTTCCAGGCCAAGAAGATACATACGTCTTTGTGCATGTAGACAATTTGGTCTTTGTCAGCAAGAATCCTTTAAAGTTCAAGGAGGAGATGGAGGCTGAATTCAAAATAAAGTATATGGGTGAAGCCAAATTCTTGCTTGGAATGAACATCAAGCGGTCTGCCGGAGCCATCCAAATCAACCAATCTCAGTTCATCAATCGTAAACTGGAAGAATTCGGTTTTGACAAACTCCACCCAGCCACCTGTCCGCTTAATCCAAAGGCGTATCTCAGGAAAGCAACACAGCAAGAAATAGCTGATTTCCATAAGACCGGCGTCAACTATCGCGCGCTTATCGGCTCTCTGAACTACCTCAGCGTTTTGACGCGCCCGGACATTGCCTACGCTGTGAGCTCGCTGTCGCAGTACCTTGAATCGCCGGGTATGCTGCACTATCATGCCGCAGTACAGGTGTATAGGTATCTTTCCGGCACTCGCAACCTCGGTCTCACTTACGCCAAGAATCAGAACAATGCTCTGAAGGCCTACGTTGACGCAGACTGGGGGAATTGCCCCGACACTCGCCGCTCTTCCACCGGATTTGCGATCATGTCGGGTACCCATCTGTTGGCCTGGAAATCGTCCAAGCAGGCAACTGTCTCCTTATCAACGACAGAGGCTGAGTACAAGGCACTCTCTGACCTCGGCCAAGAACTCGCCTGGTTATCAAATCTAATCTCTGAAGTCAAGATTCGCCCTGAAGTGCAGCAAATTCAGGTTATGGTGGACAACAAAGGGGCGATCGACTTGGCCAAAAGCAAAACTTCACAGAATAGCTTCAGAACCAAACATATGTCAATCCGCCTACACTTTGTTCGTGAACTCGTAATCAGGAAGCTCATACAACTCAATTACATTCGGTCTGAAGCCAACGCGGCTGATTTTCTCACCAAGCCAGTCGGACGAGTAATCATTCGAAGAGCGCTAGAAATCATTGGTGTCAAATACTTATTGCAGTCTGCTTCCAGCCTACCGGTGTGGTGTGCCAAATCTGTTTCAAGTATCAAATTACATAAAGTGATGGTTGAATACATGAGAAGGAGATATATTCTTAGATTTATTATTGCATAATTAGATTCTGAAGGTCATTTAACCCCTAGTCACTCACTTGAACCACTAGGATAGCTCCACTCAGTCAAAAGTTATTTTGGTTAAATGGTTTTCATTCAACATAAGTACATAGTATAGTAGTACATTGGTAGTACATAATATGGTATTAGAGCCAACCACAACTGGGTCATATTTTTTGTGAATATTCAATTAGAGTTAGGGCTAGAACCACAAGTTGGTCATATTTGTATGCATATTCAATTAGGCTTAGGGCTAGAACCACAAGTCGGCCGCCTTGTAGATAGACTATATAAGGAGCCCTTCCTCCCCCCTCAATTTAATTCAGCATGTGAATAGCAGCTACTAACCAACCAGTCACTCATTCATTCAACAGTGTGATCTCAAACATCCACTCACCCAACACCTGTGATCATAATCAGGTTCTTAAATAGCTTGTGTCATTGCACATCATCTGCATTGTTTGATCTAAGTCTGAAAGAGACTACTAGACATAGTGATCTCTATCAAGGTTTTGCCACAACAATAAATAAATTTTGCTGTCAGAATCCTTGTGTAGTACAATAGAGAGGCAGGTCCTTCAAGCCACCCGTAACATAAATATTGCTTAACTGCAAATATCATATTTGTTATCTCCCCCTCACAGAACTACCACCCATTACAAAGGAGTTCTCACACCGGCTCAAAGCATGGCCGGATGTCAGGATTCGGGTACATCCCTGAATCAGAGGAAGCGCAAGGCAGCTAAACCTAACCCTACAAGGGACCAAGGTGAGCCGGCGCGACCCCCAGGCGCATGCAATATGCATGCCGCCCTCAGGCGGATGGAAGATGCTAAAGCTAATTCCTCCGCTCCAAACTTTCTAGCCACGTCAGCAATCGACGAAGCGCCTAAGCGACCCAAACAGGACAAAACACCTACAAGGTATGTGAGTCCGTTGGGATAGCCTCAGCTAGGATCAAAGGAGCTGATCTGAGTATCTTCACGATCTCACAGCACATTCATATCCAACGCCCAAGATCGAACCGGTCCCAGCCTTGGCGATAGAATCACCAACCCCAACAACGGAGGTGAGTTCATCGCTGCAGTGCCCTAGTCATAAATGATCATAGACTGACAGTTATCCTTGTGCACTGCGACAGATAACTGCAGTCCCGAATCTCTCCTAGCTCGCATCAGTGATTCTTGACATACAAGACACTCGAGCCCATTCCCTAGAATCCGTGGATTCCCTCAGCTGCATTGCAGCCTTAGAAGATTTCTTTTATATTATCTCAGTACCGAGCGGATCTGCTCTTAGGTACAAAACTGTTTTCTATTTTATCTTTCTGTCTCCAAAACTGTTGGATTGACCTCAACTTACATGAAATACAATTCTCTTAGTTGTGTAAAACTTAACATTTCCTGGCCAGCAGGTTGACCTGCTGGCCGAGTCGGAGCAAGTACCTGTAAATGTACATGCTCGACAAGCAGGTTATCCTAATGGTCGAGCAGGTAAAAGTACCTGCTCGACAAGCTTTTACCTGCTTGGCGAGTAGGTCAGCCTGCTCGCCGACCAGGTACTGTTACCTGCTTGGCCAGCAGGTTGACCTGCTCGCTGGCCAGGTACCTGAACCTGCTTGGCCTGCAGGTTGACCTGCTCGGCCAGCAGCTTGACAGGATAACCTGCTGGCGAAGCGGGTATAGTACCTGTACGTGATCGGTCAGCACTGCTCGCTAGTCTGAGCAGTCTGCTTGGACCGGCGAGTCGAGTTCTTGGACCAGCAAGCAGACTGCTCCGGCCACTGTGGCTCAACGTGCTAACTGCCGGGGGGCTCCTCCCCGGGAAAGTCCTCCGAGGAGGGTGGAACAGCCGATGATTCAAAATCATCGGCTGTTGACTCACCGATGATTCGAAATCATCGGTGATTTACCCACCAATGATTCGAAATCATAGGTGATTTACCCACCGATGATCCAAAATCATCGGTGATTTACCCACCGATGATTCGAAATCATTGGTGATTTACCCACCGATCATTTGAAATCCTCGGTGATTGACCCACCAATATTCATTTTACTCGGTGGGTCCGTAACCAAGCTTTCATGTCAGATGAAAGCTTGCTTGAGCTGTCAACCGAGCTTACATTGCTCGGTTGGTGGCGCCTGAGGTTAACTCGGCTGGCCACTGATCGAGGAATTTACTTTGTCGGTCAGACAGCCTGCCAATTTTGGCTCGGCCGCGGACCAGCCGAGTTTGAATCGGGTGGCAAAACCCTTGGGTTACTGTCCCCCGATGTCAAATCGGATGCGGATTGCATCGGATACGCGCAACCAATGTTAAATTGGTTGCGTGCATCCCAGATTAACGGGGATGCGCGCATCCAAGGCTTAAATGCTGGCAGTGCAAAAATGCAACAAAACTCGAAAATATGACTGCCTTTGTGCGTTCAATCCCTCAATCTCCTTCTAGGAAGCTCCGCAGACTGCCTATCAGATGAAAAACCTTGCTGGAGTCTTGCCATCGCCATGTTGCTTGGTTCGGTAGATCTGCCCGTGCAAAAATCGGATGGTTGCAGAACTGGCGGAGCATCATCAACTGTCGGAAAAACTCTGCAGGGTCCCACAGTTCCCCGGATGTATGTGCAAAGTCTTCCAAAGGTCCGGATAAACCTCGCGTGCAATTCCCGTGAACATGGCTCCCACTTCTCGCTACATTGGACTACCACAGCGTGTCCCATTTTCTGGGGGAGGTTCAAAAGGACATCTTTTGTTCTCTGGAGGCAGATGGACTTCATCAACTGTGTCTGGCTCTTAATAGCCTCCAGAGCCCCAACTTTCATTTTTGGAATGAGGCATCTTTGCCAGATAAGTTCATTGTCCCACAGCGCAACCTTCAAAGTTGTTATCAAGCTTTGTAGGTCCGAGAGGCGATTTTGGAGTGGCGTCCCCGTCAAAAAAAGAAGAAACTTGGACTGAAGTTGGAAAATATTGAGTGTCCGGTTTGCAGTTGGATTCCTAATCAGACTGTGCTCATCATTAACAATCATCCTTGTGTGGCTTCCATGGTGTTCAAGCAAAATTTACTTACTGTGCTTCATCTAGAACAATCCTGAACCAGCGCAGGTTGAGTGACTCAATGGTCGGCTGGTTTGCATGTGACTTGTTTCCACTCTCACCAATCATTTCGTAGGTTGTGAGGACAACCAAAGCTGATTTCAGGTCACACCGTTTTAGCTTGTTCCAATCCGAGCCGTGGAAGACTTTGTAAGTGATTGCCTCATCCTCAAAGTGTAATCTGATCTCATTCTCCCAATTAGACAGCGTTGCCAGGGGACAAATCACCAGTGTCGCTGCTGAGTGCTGTATCCGATCCGCCCAGTGATACTTGACTGCCAAATCACGTGTTGCAAGAACGTAAGCTAGTGTGGTAAGGGTCTTCCCCAAACCCATATTGTCTGCCAGTATGGATCCTTGGGGCCGAATATCAGTCTCATCGTGAGCCGTCCTGATACCAGCATTGTCCGTGTGGCGGCGAATCCAAGCATGGGCCGGATGATTCCACAGCAACCTTGTATCATGATCGGCGGACTCATTCTTTTGGAGGAATTGAAGTGCTGACATCTGATGTGGTTTTAGATTGGTACGGCATTGTCAAAGAGCCACTCCGAGCCAACGTTCTCCACCCATCACGTCCCCCTCAGGCCTTTGGAAACAAAATGGGGGATGTCAAAGAAAAGTCTTGGGTTGTAGTTCCAGATTGGCATAAGCTCGACGCTTGCAGCGGCGAAGGAGGTCTGGATACGGTGGATGTGTTCGGAGCGGCTGAACACGCAACCCCACAGCTGGGGCTGCATCCCATGGTGGGTCACAACAAACGCTCAAATCTTCATGATATTGATATTGTCTGGTGCAATTTCGTTCTTGGAAACTGGACTTGAGCAGGTCGATGTCGGGCCTAGTAACAGCCCCAGGTGCTTTTGCGCTGAGATCTCCTACCGCCTGCCGTGGGGCACAATACACATGCACTCGACTGCGACCTTGTTGGAGGAAGCCGACCTGTGGGACATGGTTGTTGGTCAAGTGCAGAGATGCTGAAATCGGAGCAACAAATTGACCGAGACAGTACGTGTTGCTCATCGCACCAGGCAATGGGGTGGCCGTGTTGATCGCAAGGGTCGCCGCGGAAGTTCCAAATAAAGCTCCACTGGTGCTGATCACAGATATCTGGTGGATTCTTGAATCTGTTACATTTGACGAGATGCCAAGCAGCTTCCATCAGGAGCCACGCGCCCCTTGACCCTTGCATGTGATGTGTGTTTGTAGCTGTTACATAACATTCCCCGGCATCCACACACTTGTACCCCAACCCAAATATGATAACTTTTTACCTACATAAGATTGATATAGGCTGCAGACAAAGTCTTGTCTTGGACACATCGTAAGCTTCTCCATAGGGACAAGAGGGCGAGGGATTTCATCCTCTCTAGGTCCAACTTTTGCATGCAAAGTAACTCAATGAAGGATTGTTTGTTTGACTGCCACGGAAGTAATTTCAGGACAGGTAAGTACTGTGGCTAAACTCCCAGAGCATTTTCAAGCAGATTGACTTTTCATTATCTTGTAACAACTCCCTCACCCCACAAGACAGCCCACCCACTCAATATTTCTAATTGAGGTATCATGGTGGATCTGACGAGCCAAATCAGTCTAGATGTTGTGAGGTTTTGGGCTCCAAACCCGCGCGCAAGAGGACAAGGGGCCAGGGTTCTAAACCTAACCCAACCAAGGAGAAAGGTCAGTGACCGCTCCCTAGGCGCATGCATATGCATGTTGCTCCCAGACAGATGAACTAAGCTTAAGCTGATTCATCTGATCCCAACAGCCACGTCATCCGACAAAGAGCCCATCCAGACCAAGCACCGCGAACTACCCGTAAGGTAAGTATCGTGGGCTGGTTCCAGTGTAGCTAGGGCCGAGAGCTGATAGTGACATTATCCTACAGACCCAAAGGCACCGACGCACACCTGGACCTTAACGGGTCCAGCCTCAGAGAGCGAATCACCTCGGTACCAACTGAAGGTGAGTAGCTCCTGCAGAGCCCTTGATTTCTCACTAGGTAGACGATACTGAGGTCGCTGGACTGTGTGACTTACTGCAGATCCTAGCGCACCCGACTGTCTTTCCCACCGCATTGCCGACCGTGAAGGCGCATAGCCGCACCTGGCACAGCGTAAGAGAAATCCCTCCAGAGTCCATGTGACTCAGCGATGACAGAGAAACTGATGCAAAGCACAGTTGTCTTTCAGTGCTACCAGCACCTATTCGATCATCGACTGAGCCCAGCTGCTTGACCGCAGCCCTTTTTCTTTTTATCTCCTATCTCCTTTTAACTAGAGCCGGATAACAAACCGCTCTTAGGTAAAAACAAATCTCTATCTACTAATCTATAGTATTACAATTCTAGTTAGAGATAATATTCTAATCAGCAATATACTCTTAGTTGCTTGAATTCTTTTAGATGTGTCAAGAAATTCAGACATATGTGTGCTACTGGGAAGGAGGTTGTTAGATTTACCAGCGTGACTTCCAAACTTGCACAACTTCCAAGTCTTGCTGATGTCCAAGCAGTCAACAATGTGGGACATTGCTAACTGGACCTCATCCCCTCAGAGGAAGGAATACCCTTCATCCATCCCCACCAGAGATTAACCACACTCAATTGCCATAGAAAGCCGCCAATGCAATAAGAGATGATAAAATCTGCTGGCTGGAAGGCAGGGATGGTGTGCCTAAGGATCATGATGGGTTTACTTCCGGATATTCCCTTCCAAGGATCATTGGGAGAAAAATGCTTGGTCCGCCTTCAACACTTGGGGATACTTTCCTCCCTCCCAAATGCACATAGGACTAGCACCTTCTTTTTAATCTTGACCAAGAATTATTCTTGTTGAAAGATGGTGGCTCAGGGGTGTGCACCATGATCCAATGGAGGGATGGCGGTGTGCACTTGGCAACATTCCGCTACATTCAAATCAACCTCAACAGACTTACCCACATACATGATGTGTGCTACCAAGATCAGCATTGCCCAGCTCTGATGTTGTCCAGAAATTGCACGTTGTGGGTTCAGTTGTGTGGGTCTTCAAAACTCTAATTTGGTTGTGTAAGTAGCATCCACTATGCTTGAACATGACCTCAGTTGGAGTCATGACTTCAGGTTTCCAGACTGATTCAAGCTTCAAACAGTTCTTAATGACTTGAACATAAGGATAGAAATGACATGTACATGACTGCAGTGCTGACATTGGACTGACATCAGACCACGCAACGTATAAAATTCAGGCCTGGCACTCTCTAGACAGTGCAACACTTTCTCCCCTGGTGAGAGTTTTATAACTCTAATCTTTAGCTTTGCACCACGTGTAGCTAGAAGGATAATATCCTTGGCATCACGTAGGCTGACAATAGGCTGGTCTGGCCGGGAAATTTACTTCAAATTCATTTGAAAGAAAGAGCCCTTATAAATCTTAAATTTTTACGTCAAAAATTTCCAAAATATACTCTAAAAAATACATAAAAATATTCTCACTACTCTCTGAATTTTTTACGCCTTTAAAAACATTAAAACTGACAAAAAATCACCTTTTTTCCTACTTTCTACGCCAAAACCAAACCAAAAACCCCAAAAACTCATCCAAGTTACTCATTTTCTTCGTCAAAAATTCAACTAAAATTACAAAAATATATAAACAAAATTTTAAGTCTAATTTCTGACTTTTGTAGCGTGTTTTATCCAGTGAATTTACAGGAAAACACCAAATTAATTCAGTATTACCTGAAATTGCTGCGCCTGCGCAAAGAAGCCGCACTCCGTGACTACCAACCTACCCCGTGGGAACAGCTCACCCCCGAGGAACAAATCATCCTCGCCGCCTACCACGCCCATATTCGCGAAGAAGAGGATCTCGATACCCTCCTCAAGATCCAACGCTGCCGAGAAGCCACAGCGAAGAAGAAGGCATTCTACGACGCCGAGTACCGTGCTAAAAGTGAGTCCAAACTTCCCGCTATCCTCTCAAAAATCCCTATACACCCAAAACTAAACGATTCTCATATCTCTTTTGGTACTTTACAGTGACTGCCAGCATCGCCGCCGAGACCACTGTTGATAACCCAACTTCCGCTCCGACAGCCCCCACCGCTGACAAGACTACCACTAGTAAGTTCCAACCTTCCCTTTCAAAAAAAAAAAAAAAACCAAACCTCTCCTCAAACCGAGTACTGTAGCTGACAATGGTCAACTCTTCCCAAACTACAAGGCCCACTCCCGCCTCCAACGCGAGCTCGCGGCGGCAAAGGAGCTACTACAAGATCGGGTCAAGAATATGCAGGTGACCACAATTGCCCGCAAGGATACAATGCCCGCTACCCCGGCTTCCACCCCGGCTCCATCCGACACCCCTCCTCAATCCAAGGACGGCCCTCGTCCGACTGAGCCGAACGAGTCTGCTATGGAGATCGACGAGATCAACGAGCTTTCCCCCAGCTTATTGGTTCCTACCCGTACACGCCCTATCACTCCCAAAATCAAGACCCTTTCAAAGGAGGAGCAGATTGAACTCCGGGCCAGAGAGCACGTGAGTACTTGGAAGCAGTACCTAGCAATCGCGAACAACGGAGCAACAGCCGGGCTGCGAGCTTTGCTCACTACGGCTCAAGAATCCCAGAAGGCCCTCCAGAAACTCATGGAGAACCACGAAATCGAGGCCCTCGTCAAGGGCTGGAACCCCTGGGAAGCCAAGAACTTCCACTTCCCAGCCCCGCCGAAGAAGCAAGTCATGAAGTTCAAGAAGGTCGAATCGGGCAAGAATCACAGCTCGAGCTCCAACCAGATCAACTTCGACGACCCAGCCAGATGGAAACAAACGACCGATCTTCTTCAGATTGCGGCAAATCTGTACAAGAACATTGACTAACCCCCTCCATTCTCAACTCTCTTTTCGACACTCTTGATGCGGTAAATGTTAATCTCTCCACTCTGGATATTAATAGCAAAGCAAACTTGAATACTATTGTAAATAGAATTAACTAAAGCTTATTAGAAATAAAAGAAGCAGTTAATTCTAAAGCTTTGTCTGTCCTCCAAAAATTGGAGAGACCACTGCCCCTTGAGTTGCCAAACAAACACTGTGAGATTATTGTTGAGATCGGGAAAGATTGTGAGAGCCTTAAGAATACCACCCATGACACTAAATATGATGTGTCTGAAATCCTACAGTACTCTAGGAATTCAGCAGCTGTGCTCAATTCCACCGCTGATCATATAGTAAGTAGCTTGGAAAAAGAGTACTTTGCCAACCAACAGCTTTGAGATTAAGGAATTAATCTTACAGCTCAATGCCAACATGAATGGCAAAATTCAGGCTCTTACAGAGAATTTTACCTCCCAGATTTCTACGCTTTCTGCGGAAATCAAGACTTTGGAATCAAAATCTGATACCAAAGCCCACGTCTCTTGTAATATTCCCCATATCGCGGAAAACTACGCTCCCGTACCCGAGTTGAGGTACAGTGATGGTACTCAAAGAGACATTCCTCCACACCTGAAGAGTGCCAATAGTTGTCTTAATGACAATCAGTCTCCTCCCCCAGCGGCTCAGGAGCGTTGCAAAAATGCCTCATATGGCAGCCAAGCTTATTGAGAGAGAAAACAACAGTGTGAACCACACTACACTCCTCAAGCAGAGGTTCCCAGACATAACAACCCTTTTATGCGTAACTCTGCTCCTCCCCAGAATAATAATCCACGCCAGAACAATCCTTTCAGAACCCTTGACATGGTTGAGATAAATAAGTTAATGCCTCCAATCAAAGACTGGCCCAAGTTTGACGGCAAAGGAGAGTATGATCATATGAACTTTATCAGGACCATTAATCATATGTTAAGATCCTACCGCGCAGATGAGGAAGCAGTTATTTCCAGGATGCCTAGACTCTTTGAGGGTGTGGCTGCAGATTGGTTTATCACCAAAGGAGAAGAGGTAGGTGAACAAAGCTGGAAGGCGTGGAAAGAGCTTATCAAAGAGGAATGGGGAACCAGAATCTGGAGAACTGAAAAGCACCAAGCTTTTGAAACAGACTACTTTGACTCAACCAAAGAAGCTGCCACAGAATGGTGCTTGTGCCAGAAAAAGAGGATAGATTGTATGTACAACAACCCATCTAAAGAAAAAGTTAATGATAGACTCCTTAATCAGTGTAGAGGACAAATTGAAAGCTTAATGAGATGCAGACTCAGTGATATGAATATAGATCTAGCTAAATTTATAGGTATATTGCATGAAACTGTAGTACTGAATGGTCTTAACAAAAAGTACGTGAGAAATGGTGTTCCAGAAAAAAGAGATCTCCCCAAATCTGAAACACCCAAGCCTCCCGCAGGAGATCCCCCTGTAAAGAGGACTGCAATCCCTGAATGCTACAATTGCGGGGAAAAGGGCCACAAAAAACCTGAATGTCCTAATCCACGCAAAAGGATTAACAATGTGGAAGTAGAAGAGGACTTTGACAGTGAAGAAGATACTCAATCTCAATTTGAGGTTGTTACTACTGAACCTGCAGAAGGAGACCAGCTTAGGATACATGTAATCCAAGCTGATATTGGCGATGAATTGTCCATTAATTCCATTCATGGAGACTCCAATTTACCTCAAAAATGGGATTCCTCCATGAAAGTTGGCCATGTTTCTGACGCCAAATTGCTAACCAATAAACCTGAAGCAGGGATGAGTTATACCATGGGTAAAACCAGTTATACAACTGTCTTGTTCCGTGATGCAGAGTTGAGAGCTCTGCTAGACATAGGCACCTTCTGCTCCTGCGTCAGTAGCACCTTTTTGGATAATTGTTATCCAGACTGGGGAAACTACTTGCTCCCCATGCCAAAAGCCAAGTTCAGTAGCTGCAATTCTGCTATGAATCCAGGAGTTTTGGCTGCAAAATTTTACCATTCCAAATGGAAGAAGATGTGTCCCCATCCTCCATTTAGAATGGAAAACATGTGGAGCTGGTCCCACCCAGCTCTGACAGCTCAGCTCAGCCAGCTCTTTCCACTGCACCAAAGACCAGCTCCACCAGCTCTTATGTGCATATGTCAGCTCCTCCAGCTCCATCAACCCAGCTCAACCAGCTCCACCTCCCAGGATAAATCAGCTCATCAAGCTCTCTTGGCACAACCAAACCCAGCTCACCCAGCTCACTTTTTCACTGCAATCAAGCTCAACCAGCTCCTTGCATCACTGCCATCCAGCTCCACCAGCTCCATGGCTCACTGCCATCCAGCTCCACCAGCTCCATGGCTCACTGACAGCCAGCTCAACCAGCTCCGCTTCCCACTGACAGCCATCTCAACCAGCTCCTCTTCCCACTGACAACCAGCTCAACCAGCTCCTCTTCCTACTGACATCGAGCTCAACCAGCTCAACCAGCTCCTCCCATCGCTGCCATACAGCTCAACCAGCTCCATGGATCACTGCTGTCCAGCTCAACCAGCTCCATGGGTCCTTGACATTGAGCTCAACCAGCTCAACCAGCTCATCCAGCTCATCCAGCTCCATGGCTCACTGCCATCCAGCTCAACCAGCTCCATGGCTCACTGCTGTCCAGCTCAACCAGCTCCATGGGTCCCTGCCATTGAGCTCAACCAGCTCAACCAGCTCAACCAGCTTCATGGCTCACTGCCATCCAGCTCAACTAGCCCAACCAGCTCAACCAGCTCAACAGCCCACTTCCATCCAGCTCAACCAGCCCAACCAGCTCAACCAGCTCCATGGCTCACTGCCATTCAGCTCAACCAGCCCGACCAGCTCAACCAGCTCCTTGGCTCGCCATCCAGCTCAACCAGCTCACCCAGATCTGTTTTTCACTGCCATCCAGCTCACCCAGATCTGTTTTTCACTGCCATCCAGCTCACCCAGCTCCTTGTTTCACTGCCACCCAGCTCACCCAGCTCACTGTTACACTTCCATTCAGCTCACCCAGCTCCCTGTTTTGACACCATCCAGCTCAACCAGCTCACCAAGCTCCCTGTTTCACTGCTATCCAGCTCAACAAGCTACATGGCTCACTGAAACCCAGCTCAACCAGCTCACACAGCTTCAGGTTTCACAGTGAGTAGAAAAATTGGTTGAACTTGAGCTGGATTCCAGTGAAATGGAGAGCTGGGCAAGCTGGTTGAGCTGACTTTCAGTGTGAAGGGGAGCTGTTTGAGCTGGCTTTCAGTGAGATATGGAGCTGGTTGAGCTGGATGGCAGTTAAATGAGCAGCTGGTTCCGCTGGATGACAGTAAAATGGAGCTCAACCAGCTCAACCAGCTCCTTGTAAAACTACCATCCAGCTCAACAAGCTTCATGACTTTCTGCCGTCCAGCTCAACCAGCTCCATGGCTCACTGCTATCCAGCTCAGCCAGCTCAACAAGCTCCCCCATTTAACTGGAATTCAGTTCAACCAGCTGACCCAGCTCCCCATTTTACTGCCATCCAGCTCAACAAGCCAAGATGGCTCACTGAAAATAAATCCAGCTCAACCAGCTCACCCAGCTCCCTGTTTCAATGCAATCCAGCTCACCCAGCTCCCCATTTTACTGTCATCCAGCGGAACCAGCTGCTCATTTAACTGCCATCCAGCTCAACCAGCTCCATATCTCACTGAAAGCCAGCTCAAACAGCTCCCCTTCACACTGAAAGTCAGCTCAACCAGCTTGCCCAGCTCTCCATTTCACTGGAATCCAGCTCAAGTTCAACCAATTTTTCTACTCACTGGAAGCCAGCTCAAACAGCTCACCTCACTTTCCACTAGAATCCAGATCAACTGGCTAAAACAGCTCATCCTCTCACTCTCAGTTAGCTCAAACAGCTCCTTGGCCCACTGCCATCCAGCTCACAGAGCTCAACCAGCTCACAGAGCTCAACCAGCTCACCCAGCTCCCCATTTCACTGAAAGTCAGCTCACCCAGCTCTATGGCTCACTTCCTTCCAGCTCACCCAGACCCATAGCTCACTATAATACCAGCTGCTTTTCCCATCTCTATGCCTACCACACATCAATTCACCCAGCTCCACAGCCAACCAAATATTAGCCCATCCAGCTCCATCACACCCCCCAGCTCACTCAACCAACCCAGCTCAACCAGCTCCATTGCCAAGTGGCAAGCCTCACAGACCACTCAAAATAAGATTCCCTACCTCAATTTCTCAACAAAAATTGGCTCAACCAGCTCTGAAATCCAACATCAATCAGCTCACCATGGATCCCTACCACTCAGCTTTATAAGCTCCATGGTTCTTTACAACTCAGATAAAGCAGCTCCATGGTTCTTCACAACTCAGATAAAGAAGATATGAATCACCTCTACAAGCTCCATCACACACCACCACTCAACTCCTATCTCCATTGTTCACCAAATATACCAGCTGCATCAAAAATTGCAATTATGGTTCATTTATGCATGCATAAAATTAAATCATAAATTCATAATGCATAAAATTGAATCACAAATTCATAAAAAAAATTCAGTGGGATTGCATAATCAAACTCATGTCATCCCCTGCAAAGAAGGATTGATCAATTTATGATTTATGCATAAACCAACTTTGAACAACATAAATGTATCCTGCCCAGTTCTGAATCACACCATAACTGATCACAAACCTCAGATTAAACCTCTTGAAACCTCACATTAAACAACCCTACTTTCCCTAGAAGCAGTGTGAGTTCATCTCTTGATAATGCATAATGCAACATAAATATGAAAATTTGTTTGATTTTCCCATGACCATTGCACACTATGAATATTCAATATCTTTATTCCTAAAACTAGAAAGGTTGAACTGTGTGTTTTAATGAGAAGAGATCAATTTGGACCAAGAGTTGATTGAGAGAAGGGTTTGATCATGAGAAGGTTTTAAATGAGATAAATGGTGGATGAGAAAGATTCAAAAAAACAGGCAACCATGAGAAAATAGATTGAATTTAAATAAAATAAAACCTAAAATTGAATGAATTCATTGATTGTTGACATGGACGATTTGAAAATGACCAGCCTCAATGTCTGCAATCCATTTTTCTCTAATCTTAGTAACCATCCGTTCAACACCAACAGAAATTTCTTCCTGGCTGATGGTAGATTCTCCACTCTGAATAACTTCTAAGTAAGGATGTCGCTTCAATAACTCGGGCAATGGATTTGCCTGTTTGGGGAAGGTGACCTGATCAACTCCAAGGGCCGCACCTTTTGTATGAGATTGATGCAAGTTATACAGATCAGCATTAATAAGATGCATGAACAAAATGTTTTAGACTAGGATGACTAACCAAGTAACTTGTTGAGGGCATCTCTTAGGGCCGTTCGTACTCGGTCAGATTTTTTTCCAGCTGGAGCTGGAACATCTCGGGAGCCATTCAAGCCATCAACCACGCCTTGGATCGTTCTTCCATGGCTATACGATTTGAATATGGCCTTGCAAGTCCATTGATCCTCAGCATATTTCAGCCATATGGGATCGTTAGACAACTCTTTGCAAAAGCTACCACTTCCAGCAAATCGGGTGGCTGTCATCAGGTAGTATGTCAAGTTGTAGACATTTGACATTGTGTAAAGCTTAAATTTGTGCTACATTAGCATTGGTATATGATTTTCAAGAAATAAAATTGTATCACTAACCTCTGAATTGATTCGAGTGATGTGTTTGATTACTTGTGCTTGAACCTCTTGGCTAGAATCAACTCCACCTCCCGAACCCTTCAGCACAAGACTTGCAACCTTTGTGTGATTCACCAGTCTCTCATAGAGTGGTCTGTAGAATTCGTCTTGCTCTGCAGTTAGAATTTCCATCACTGTTGTATTTTCTTCATCTTCTTCATCTTCATCGTCTTCCCCATCATAAGGAATTGGTATTTTTGAGAAATGCCGAAAAATCCTTGCATCAAACACCAATCTTTCGTCATCAGACATTTGACAAGACCAAACCTCACCAAGGTGACCATTCCTTTCATCCCATTCAAAGGGACTCCCCCTTGGGGGAACTAAAATTGAATTTTAATTTCAGTTAGATTCCTCAATATTTAAGTGAATAAAACACACCTGGGGTATCTGCACTTTCTTTACTATATGCCACAAAACGGTTCCAGTTACTTTTTTTACGAGATGGCCGATCTTCACCCTTGATGACAACATCAAATGATCAGAAATAAGTTGTTTCATATGTTTTACAAAAACAAAATTGAGCTTACTGAAAAGAGTTCACCATTTTTGAGGTGACATTCCCAATACAAGCCAGCATCAACTTGATTTTTGTGTACGCCCTTTTGTGGGATCAAAGTGCTTCTTGGATTTCAGTTGGAATTCAATTGCTTTTTTCAGTTTGTTGTGCCAGAACATCACGCAGTTGTTTTTCGCTCCAAAGGTTAAGACGGCTTTCATAATTTTCAAGCGTGAGGTCTTCAGGTGGGCCAGTTTCGCTTCTTGTTTGGCCCCGACGATGTTGTCCATGGCTACCATCTTCATCTTCATCTTCATCTTCATCTTCCTCTTCCTCCCAATGTTGGCCTGAATTACCATGCATTGCTCCACCGCCACGTCTAGCTCCCCCACCCCGCCCAGCACCACCACTTCTTCCTCCTCGGCCAGCACGTCCAGCACCTTCTCCGCGGCCACGTAGCCCTCGCCTAGCCCAGTTTGCAGCTGCACCTGATCTTGATCTGTTTGGACGCCTTTCATTTGGTTGGGATGCACGAGTTACAACCATGATTGAATCTGAGAAATGTGTGATTTCTTTGATGAGGGTTTGGGAGTATATGAGCTTCTGATTTGGGAGTTGGTGTGAATTTGAAACTTGGTGGTCTGATTCTACTTACGAATCTTAACTTTAAGTATTTGCCTTGTTGCTGTTGTCAGATCAATGATGTTGCTGGTCGGTGAAATGCCATTCAAATTCAATTGGTGGAAAAACCGACACTCATTTCTATCAGGGGCTATGTACACACATGTTCCACCCAAACTATCATCTGTATAGTTCAATACTACATCAATACTTGTAAATATGGTCACTTGACACCTGCATGCAGCATACTTACTGTGGCACAAGAAAGAGCTGTATGTATTCAATCAATGCCAACTTATTCTGTTCTGTTTTTCCAGCACACAGCACAGCAGTTCACTGTATAAATAAATTTAACACAAAAGACTTGAAAATACATATTTATGTACACCCCAAATGCAAAACTTCAATTTGAAATAATCTTGGAAGGAACTTTGGAAAACCTTTGAATTAGACCATCAAGCCATTGAAGGCCTTCAACACCGTCAACGTCGCCGGCTGGGCGAAATCGCCAGGATAGATCTCCAACCAACTCGCGGCCAACACATGACAAATCCTGTCCCAAAATCCAGAGCCAAACATCGTGCTAAAGTATTCACCTCGTCGAATGAGAATCTTTTTGCTGGCATACAACCTACGAACAACAAGATTAGAGTTGCCTTTCTGTTCGGAAGTTCCATCGCAATGGCGGCGGCAACGGATTATCTTAAAGCATATATCCGAATACAATGGGTCGTTGAAGAGGGAGGAATACGCTTCAAGGAGACCCAACGGCATGGGCTTCTTGATTGTCTGAGTGGTTGGTTGAGGGGCTGTTGGGGTTGGACTGATGTGAAAACAGATCAAAAATCGAGGCAAATGGGAAATGAGAATAAATTCAGTAATTTGTATTGAACAGGTCATCTTGCACGCTGGAGAGTAGAGGGGATGGTGCATGATTGAAGGAAACAAATACTCACGAGTAAACTATAGTACAGCAGATCAGAAACGCATCGTTGTACTTTGCCTATTGGTGAAAAAGCATGTAGAGTCAAAGTAAGTACAACCAAATCAGTGAAAAAAAAAGAAGGTTATCCCGCCGACTACATGGAAGGTCGGTTTAAAGGAGATGGGGCATCCGATTAAAAGTAATAACTCAACAGAAGGATTGGAGTAATAAGCATTGTTTCTTCTCCAATATTGTGCCCATCCCCTGTTGCAAGCTTCATGACTGAATGCATGGTCATTGGCCTCCATGGTTTTGTAGGTCGTTCGACAATCCAAACTTTTGATCTTTAATGTGTCATGTCCAAACAAACAGGTTTTGCTTAGACACATAATGAGGTAATCGAGTCTTTCAAGCTTAGAACAAAGACATACCTCAAAAGTGAACTTGAAGAGTCCTTCCCTTTGCCATGGTACCTGGTTTGGATCAAGTGGTTTGAGATGAGTGGAATTTTCTAGATCATTGAAGAGTGAAGGATATGTAGTTGGAGAAGATGGTAAATCAGCTAGTCGTTTCAGAAAGGGAAAATCAAGGTGAGTAACTTACGACTGAGGCTTGAGCTAGAAGCGGATGATGGTAAGAGCGAGTGTTTCATCAACTGATATACAGCGGCTTTCTTGAATTCTTCGGGCGTTGGTTGACAAGATAGGTAAAGGGAGCAATACTGGTCGTGGCCGGAATTTCTGGATTACACGATCAAAGCAGGTTAATCTTCAGGATCTTTTCGCCCTCTTGGATTTTTTATTAATTAGAAAAAAAAACAATTTACGGGTAGAAGAACACCTGCCATTTCCCTTGACCGAAGAAAGCAGATTTAAAACACTTTGACTTGGTGTCACCTTTAGAAGAATATAATATATGTTTCAAGTTTGAAAGTTTCCATTCAAGTGAAACCTATGGAGTCGAAACAGGACAAGTTAGACAACAATGCGGGTTTGTGGCTGATGCTCAGGACGACAATAAAATAGAAACTCACGCTTTTAATTTCTAAGAACTCTTGTTTTCTGTTCATATTGGGAGAGGCACTTGCTGGTTTGTTCATGACGATTGAGTAATTGTTTTTGTTGCGGTCTTGGTCAAAAGGGTGGTTGTAGACTAGAACAGAAAAGGGATGGTGATCAAGTCCCTCCCGGACTACTGTCGCCACGGGCACGGGGGCTAGCACGGGGCTCAGGTCGGGGACCACCTACAAATGCATCATAGATCTATGCATTCGTGGCGATGAATTGATCCGTGCATTTGTACTGGCGGATTGCGTGCAATCCGCCAGTACAACTTGTGATGCTCGCCGGTTTCAAGAGCGGGAAAGATGCGAGCGAACTTAGTTGCTGATCCATTGCAGGGAGAAAAGGATGAGACAGCTCGACAATAGGAAGAGACAGAGAGAAGATAAGAATAGAGGAGACTCGTTGGACGAGTTCGTGAGGGGTTCGAGAGGATACAAAGGAAGGCCGGACTTGGAGAAGTCCGGGCTGGATTTGGTAAACTAATGTTGTATGTACATGCTCTGAGATAATTACAAGAGGAAGAGAGATAATACAAGATGGCCGCGAACGGCTCGCATAAGGGATATCGGGCCGAGAGCGGCGAACAACAGACTAGGGTATTTGGCTAAGAGCAGCAAAGAATAGAAGACCGAGAGCGGTCAGAAGTTTACAAGAGAACGCTGAAGCCATTAACTTATTAGCCGGAGGAGTGGCTGTTGCCTTAAGCGGAAGCCGGGGCTTCACAAAATGCATATGATTACGTGGTTCAATGCATTCGTACTGGCGGATTCGTACTGGCGATTCGTACTGGCGGATTGCACGCAATCCGCCAGTACGAATGCATACAATTAAGTGGATCAATGCATTCGTACTGGCGGATTGCACGCAATCTGCCAGTACGAATGCATAACAAGAAGGCTCTCAAACACTTCGTACTGCACCTGGTAAGTCGACATAAACCTAGTATGAAGCATACTCCAGACCCGCGTGGGAAACAGCCTCCAAGCTACCTTTGCCCGCATTTTGAAAACTTCCCAAACTTCTGGAGCATCCAGAACTTCTGCCCAACTCCCCCCCTTCAGGTCGGCCTTGAACCAAAAGTCAAAACTCCTACAACCCTTACACCTCGCCCCTTGCCACCCTTACAACTCGGTAACCTTACATCTTGCTACCCTTACACCTTGCCACCCTTACAACTCCCTACCCTTCGCTCGCACCGTTACACCTTGCCACCCTTACAACTTGCTACCCATTGCTCGCACCCTTACACCTTGCCTCCCTTACAACTCGCTAGCCATTGCTTGCACCCACCTTGCTTGCATCCTTACACCTCGCACCCCCCCCTGCCCCCTGCGAGCGCAGCCTCAAACCAAAGTCCAAAGTCCCTACATACACTTCGTGGCCCTACACCTTGCTACTACCTTACACCTCTCTCCAGCAATCTCTCACCTCGCTGCTTTCTTTGATCCTCACTACCTGTGTACACCAAGACACTTACACTTCACCACACTGATTCCTTGCAACTCTTACTGCCTCTACAGATTGTCCCCTTCAGCCAGCTCACAAAAAGTTGCACATGTAGTAATCAAGTTTGACTCATTTGCTGTATCTCACTGTCCAATTAACTTGGCATTGGCAAGTTAATTTTTTTGAAAATAAAGACAAGAACAGATAAATGGTTATAAGAAGCAGTTATAACCATTTATCTGTTCAATATGTCAATCACATTGAGACAGAGCAATCAGAAGATTAAAAAAACACAAGAAATAGCAGGCAGTTGATTAAAGTAGAGTGTGATGAGACATCATAGAATTGATGAGATGAAATGGAATCAGATTGATCAATCAATCATAGAAACAAGAAGAGATTGGGTGATATCCATGACCAATAGTGTGAATTTACATTGGTTAAGAAATGAAAGACACAGTCAGTTAAGGAATAGAAGTTGTTAATGGTTTGGATTGGAGGACAGGTTAATGCTGCAGTTGTTCTTCCCAGTGTTAGAATTTTTTCCTTGGAGCCAGGACCGTCAAAGGTACATGCAGAAGCAGTCAGCTTTGGGCCTTCAAGATGCTTGCTGTTAGTGTTGGGTGTTTTCTTGCTGGTGGTTGATCTGGAGCTGATCTTATTTTTAATGTGAAAGTTTTTGGTGTGGTCTTCTTCAAGGTCTTGGCAGAGCTACTTATACAGGCACGCTTCTTGGGACTCACAGGCAAGAGCTATGGGATTTTGATTGTGATTGTACTCCTAACTCAGGATCTGATTCAGACTCAGACTATAACTCAGACTTGGACTCAGACTTGGGATGTTAGCTTGAGGATCTTTCTAAGATGTGGTTGATTTTATAGGGATACTATTTTGGAGTTGGACAATCAGTAACCCAGTTTGGGGAGATATCAAGAGACATGTTGACAAAGGTGACAAGAAACAAAGTACACTGTTGGTCCTGTGAAGATGCAGAGGGGTTGAGACCATAAGCACACTGCTGGGGCTGCAAAGAGCCAGGATTATTGAGACAAGAAGCACACTGTTGGCTTGGCAAAAATACGGAGTTATCAAGACAAAAAGCACACTGCTGGGTCTGCAAGGAGGCGGCTGGCTGGGGGCAACAATGGGAAGTTACATACATTACGATATCCAGAGGGATTTTTGTAACGTAACTTCCCGCCGTTACCAGATAATGCGTTACCGTTATCTGGCAACATGGCTCCTTGGGCCGGTGGGTAACGTAACAGAGGGTGTTTTCACCCTCAATACCCGGAAAAATAACGGAGATAACACGTTAACCGCGTTACCAGAGGTAAAAATGCCATAAAAGGGGGAAAACCCCCCTTTTTTGCGCAGGTTATCCTCCTATAATTGCGAGGGATAATGTAACGAGGCTAGGAAGAGAGGCAAAAAAATTAAAGAAAACATAACGGAAGCTTTGCCGCCGTCATGGTAACAATAACGGCAAGGATTCTGTTACGTTTTTGTTACGCTACCGTTACGGGTAGCGTAACCTCCCATCGTTGCTGGGGGTGGACATGGTGAAAAATTGGGCTGGTTGTTGTGATATCTTTTCTGATTTTGCAAGTACAAATGATGGCTGATAGCTTTGTGATACGGCTGACTAGGGGTACCTTTGTGATGCGGCTGATAAGAGATATCCTTGCAAAGTGGCTGACAAGGGTTTCCATAATCCGTGGGCTGCTCATATGGATTTTGTGGGCTTTGAAGTTCAAACAAAGATGCTGGTATGTACTGCTGGGGGTGAAGATTAAACCACCTGTTCTGTAATGATGGTGTCAAAGAGTCCCAAGCTCCTTGATATCAATATTCACTGTGGTTCTCAGTATGTTGATGGCTTTGCTGATGAGCATTCCCACGTGACAATGTGGGTGGAGGGTTGCAAGTATCTTCCAAGTGATTCAAGTGGTTTTTTTGCACAGACTTTGGGTTGGGGAAATCCGAGAACTCCTACCGCTGGTCAAGCCGGCACTAAAACAAAATCCAGAGAATGCCATAGCTTGAAGAAAGAGGTTGATGTAAAAGGAGTTAGAGACTGAACTGATATGAGCAGTTTCTGATGGGTGAAGAATGAATTGAGCAAGGAGTCTGAAAAAATGAAAACAAGAAAAATGTTGCTGAATGTTTGGTTTCAATCAGGCTGCCAGTTACATTTTAACTTTTAAACATATTTAAGTGGGATTTTACCACAGCAGGATAATGGGGGATCTGAGCCCCTCAATCTGATCAGCAGGGAAAAGAGAGTATCAAAGCCTTCCCAATGCCATGCATCCGGGGGGTAGGGAATTTTCAGTGTGCCAGATTTGATTCTGAAATAAAATTTTGAGAAATCCAAGTAGTTTGAAAGTTATTGAGGATCAAAGATTGACCTCACTCAGGATTTTCCCTCCAAAATAGGTGATTAGAACTGCTAGAAAGCTTATTCAGGGTTTTCCAATGCCAGGCACCCTGCTTTGGGGGCTTTTGAATGTTTTGGATTTTATTCTGAGTAACATTTTGAGAAATCCCAGTTGTTTAGAAGTTATTGAGCATCAAATATAGGTTGCATCCAGGGTACTCCCTCAAAAATAAGTGAGTAAGAGCTGCTAGAAGGATTATTACAGCTTTCCGGTGCCTGGCATCTCTGTTTGGGTAATTTCAAGTGTTCCTGGTTGTATTATGAAATAAAATCTCAAGAAATATGAGTGGTTTGGAATTTATTGTGGAAAAAAAATTGGATTCTCTCCGCTAGAGAGGGTGATAAATATGGTCTGTGAATTGATTTTTTGATTTTAGGAAGTAATTATGATCTTTGAATTTGGCAAAGTATGTGCTTTGATCAAATTTTAATGCATTCTGCATTTATTCTGAGTGCTTTATATTCATCAATGGTGTACCAGTAAACTAGTGACCATTCTAATTTATATACTGCTAACCATGAAGTATCCAAGACGTGCTTATACATCTAATGAACACCAGTGGCTTGGGACACCCTTGATGAATTTCATGCCCTCAAATTAATTTCAGCAATTATTTAAATTTGCTCAGTCATGATTAAAGAATACCTGAATCAAGGAAATACATCCAGAGTGTCCCAGTGAAACATTGTGGCTTCCAATTTACACACATTCAAATGTGTGCATTTTTAATGACCACTGGTGGACTGGAATATGCTGATTGGATTTCCCTCATTAAAAATCACCCATAATGTTTCCAGAAATCATGAAAAGAAAGTTTTGAATGAAAAAAATTAATCCAGGGGGTCCATTCAACTGACCATCTATCAGATATCAGCCTTGATATGTGCTACCACCAAGACCTTCAAACCATTTCACTCATGGAATATGTCAAACTCCACTTTCACAATTTTATTCCAAATAAACCAGAAAATAGTGGCTGAATCCCCGTCGGGGACCTGAATGGTAGGATCCCCTGCTCAGCTGCCAGTCCACGGGGGACAGGAAGGACCGCTGAGCAGCAAAATACATACCATTTTGCCTGGAGGACACGCCGGACCTCAGCAAATTTCAGCGAAGCAAACTACGCACCTCAGCGACACGATCAGCTAGGATCAATCGCCACAAACTAATGGCCACACCCATCAATAAATCAAACCCACTCAACACGGCCAAAGCGAAGCAATCTCCCAGAGCACGTTTTACGAGACGATCCAGCCGATCATTGAGGAGTTCAAGAAGTCAATCACCTCTCTCGAGTCCCAGCTTGCGCTGACCAAGGCGGCCCTGGTCCATTCGGAGCATTTGATGAGGGAGCTTGAGATCCAGCTCGTCAATAAACAGGACCTGAACAAGAACCAGACCAACTATGTGGCCAAGCTCAAGGTGCGTCTGATTGTCTGTCCGAGAAAAAGTCAGAGAACAATTCATGCATCAAAGACCTCGAGACCCTCGGCCAGAACAACGGGTCGGCAAACGGAATGGTGGCCGAGTAAGATCAAGGAACAGGATGCGGAGTTGGAGGCTTACATCAAGGTCCTCAAGGCCAGACTGTACAAAACCGGCTCGTAAGACCTCATGACACAGATCAACTCCCTCAAAGCGTCCAGGGAAATTTGTCCTTCTCGCTCGACGCCGATATGGGAGCTGGAGGAGATCCTCAAGATCGCCGTCGATGATGCTAAACTGGCAATCAAAGGTGCTAGTCACTCTTTCCATATTCATCTTTTCTCACTCTGCAATCCAACCGCCCTCTCACAACATATCTTTTTCTGACCTGAATTACCTCCAAAAAATTTACTGCAGTTTACCATTTGGATTCCAATCAGTATGCCCAGTTTCATAGCGTTGAAGAAGGAGAAGCTACCACAATCTTCTTCCATAAAGCCAGTCATGTCAAGCTCTCTCATCTAACCATCGACGTCCGTCGGCCTGACAATGGCTAGTTAGAGGGTGGTGGTCCTCTCGTTGCTTGCGGAGAAATAGAGGGAAGAGACCCGGTGATCCAGTACTGTGTTATCCGTCATCCCCGTGGTTGGTCCTATTTACAAGTCAGTGCTCTCCTCTCCTTCTCAATCACGCGTGTCTTATTTTCCGTTTTATTAGAAAATAGCGCTTCTAATTCAACAAGATGATTTCTGACCCCATGAAGTTTCTGTCAAAGTAGCTTTTTGACATGTACGAAGGCGCACGAGTGATTGGAAATAAGATTGACCCCACTGGGCTTCCTTCCCCCAAAGGTTAGTCATTTGCCCCCCCCCCCCTGATCCATTATTTTTACAGATGGCCAACCCTTGTTCTGCTTCTTTCTAAGGTCTATGAGCAGATGACCTCAGTATTGCTTGTCGTAATGGGCTGGTCGTGAGTAGACCATCTGTAGACTGCTTGATCCTCTCTTCACTGTCATCATCGCCAAAAACGGTGGAGTCATCAGCCACTGCCAGTCGCACTGCCTTGGTGACAGTGACTGCCAACCAGGGCGAGCCGCAACACCCAAAGCATCAGACCAGGACGTGTCGGAGGAGCCCAAGGAGGAGATCCGGGTCTTGGGATCCTTGATTTGTCAGTCCGGAGGTGCAGCCCGGGTTGATCCGCCCTTATTACCCACCAATGAAGGTGAAACATTGTCCCAGAAGACTGACCTGACTGAACACTTGAGTAACCAGGACAGTCCTCATCCTGATAAAACCCTTGCAGCCATTCGGTTTCATTCTACTTTCACTCAACTCTGCTTGTACTTGCAAAGATTCTTTGTAGGTAGGAAAAGAGTGAAATACAACTGAATGAGGGAATGGAAAGTTTCTGTGAGTAGTACGACTATGTCAAATTTAATGTCCATCGCAAGGGATCCCTCCGGTCAACAAGAGATACATACATATCTTGTCAACCAGGATGAGCAGCAGGTTTTCCTTCCAGTCAACCAGTTTGTCTGCGTCTTTGACCGGGAGGGATTTTTCCCAGTCAAAAACAGTATAAAACCTGGTCAATTTGGTGGAATCCCTCATGATCAGCATGTGTACATCATTGCCAGGAGGAACTCCTCCAAGGCAACAAGACATGTACTGCACGTACTTGTTGATTGGGTGGGATTCTTGCCAAACAGCAAAACTTGTATACTGTTGTGCCCGGGAGGAAGTCAAGGAAGTCCCCCCCAGCGTGGCGGCTGGGGGTATACATAGCTACATACAAGCAGAGCTTCTGCCCCTCAAAATTTGTTTTTGAGGGGCTGTGCACGCAACCAATTAAGTTTTGCAGTTTAACAATCCCGGGGTGAGTATCACCGGGAGTTTGGGAGCCTGAATTACTATTTCATAATGATTTTGCATTGTAAGGATGCCTCCAATAACTTTGGTGGGTGCTGAAGCGAGGTGCTAGGTATGTATTGTAAGGGCAGTGAGGCAGGTGTGAGGGAGGAATGGTACAAGGTGTAAGGGTGCAAGCGATGGCTAGCGAGTTGTAAGGGAGGCAAGGTGTAAGGGTGCGAGCAATGGGTAGCAAGTTGTAAGGGTGGCAAGGTGTAACGGTGCGAGCGAAGGGTAGGGAGTTGTAAGGGTGGCAAGGTGTAAGGGTAGCAAGATGTAAGGTTACCGAGTTGTAAGGGTGGCGAGGGGCGAGGTTTAAGGGTTGTAGGAGTTTTGACTTTTGGTTCAAGGCCGACCTGAAGGGGGGGAGTTGGGCAGAAGTTCTGGATGCTCCAGAAGTTTGGGAAGTTTTCAAAATGCGGGCAAAGGTAGCTTGGAGGCTGTTTCCCACGCGGGTCTGGAGTATGCTTCATACTAGGTTTATGTCGACTGACCAGGTGTCGTACTGGCGGACATGCAATCCGCCAGTAGGAAATTCATCTAATTTCACGCAATCCGCCAGCACGAATGCATACATACAATTAAGTGGATCAATGCATTCGTACTGGCGGATTGCACGCAATCTGCCAGTACGAATGCATAACAAGAAGGCTCTCAAACACTTCGTACTGGCGGATTACACGCAATCCGCCAGTACGAATGCATACAATTAAGTGGATCAATGCATTCGTACTGGCGGATTGCACGCAATCTGCCAGTACGAATGCATAACAAGAAGGCTCTCAAACACTGTGATGTCCCGGATCTGGGGACCTGTATACACCGGAATAGGCACTCGCCAATTCCCTTTCCTCGCCGCTCTTGGCGCTCCTATTTGTCTCCTGTCTTATCTCTCTCTTTGTTCTCTTAGAGGTGAACTGCATCGCTAAGTCCTATCGCGGCCCTCAGGCCAACCCTTGTATTACTATTATCGGCCTTCTGGCCTACACCCTAGTTTCTCTCTCGTAAGATCTCATAGATCTTATTGTACCTTTTGTATTCCTACTCAGGCCCGATGGCGCCTATAAATAGAAGCCATCGCGCCCGCCAAAACATAATTCCATGAAAGGTTCTGAAACATAAGAGCCAGTTTGGAAAGCATGGCAGTGAAACTACACAATTGTGGAATTCCCCAAGCTAGCAAGCAAATGTGTGTCACATTGGGGTGAAGTGTGAAACAAACCAGAAGAATCATGAGACTTCTTATTTTGTTTTGTGTTTGAGACTATGTGAAGTTTTCTTGAAAAATATATGATATTCAGTCTCATAATCATCAAGCATATTTTTTTCTCTTCCGCTCCTTCATATTTCTATAATGGCATCATTCAATGAAGTCCACCCCAGCATTCAAGCAACATCCGTCCTCAAACCAAGAGACAATCAAGCTAAGCGTGAATTTTACATACAAAATATTACAAGAAATCCTCAAACTGGCCAGTGCATTTCCAATGATATCATTGCAGATTGTGTGACTTTAAGTATAGATCAAATATCATCTCATGAAGAAATCAAATACCCAGAAGTTGCTTCAATTGATGAAACCCAGAAATTCCTTGAACAAGCAGAACATCTGATCAATCCAAAAGCCCCAACAGCAATACTGACAAACCTCAACCGTGAACTAGGTCTTCTTGTCAAACAAACAAAATGGTCAGATATGACACCTCAAGAATTCAAAGATATTCAATTTTTAACCACTACTCTTGTGCAACTTGGGCGATTCTACAATACCCAAACAAACAGCTCTTTCCTGACTGGAATTATGAAGGGGTTTGGTTGGAGAAAGGGATATGAACCCACAGAACATGCTGGTAAGTCCCCATAATCATTAGTTATTGATTAAAAAAAAATTCCATCATAAATATTAATATTGCCATGTTCAAACCAGGCACCTACACACCTTCAAACATACAAACTGAAGAAGATTACTTGGAGTGGAAGAATCTCATACTTCAACTACCAAAGATTGAGTCAATCATAGCAAGCAGATTTAAGAAACTTGCCCCTGGTTTATTTCTTCCAGCTGTTGAGAAGATGCAAAAAGCTAAAGTGCCTGGCTTTGGTGACCTGGAATTCAATAATTCAAATTCAACTCCTTTTGCATCAAATCTCACTGCAACATGGGGTGAATTCTCCAACCAAGCACACATAGACAATGATGTTGGTCCAATCTCATATGGCGGCTGGTGTGGAATAGAGGAGGCTTCTGGGGAACCTGCAAGTAAATCTGGTGGCTATGACATTGAATATGGCCAATTTTTTCTTCCAGGAATATCTACTGTGGTTGATTTTAATGCAGTAGATGGTTGGACTGATATGTTCTGGGCCTCAAATCTCCTCTATCACCAAACCGTCAAATCAGTGCGACCCCTCAACAGTCCCTTCACCTGTTTTGCCTTCTCAGTTCAAATCAGCAAACCATTGTATGATGGATGTGTTACTGCACTTTCCGAATCAGACCTTGTTTTTGGAGGATTTGAAATGCGGGATCAACAAGTCAGATGTTTAGTTTATCCTACTGGTAAGAATAAAATTCTACTTCCCCAAACTATCCCTTGATGTTGAACTTTGATCTCTTTCTACTGTACCAGGGGATAATACAGGCAACAACTCCAATTCTGACTCAAAATCTGAAACCTCTGATTCAAGTGAAGATTCAAGTGAAGATTCAAGTGAACTGTCTGAATCAGATGATGAAATTGAAAAATCAATTTTATCAGCAGAAGAGCTCCTGAACAACATGATGGCAGCACGGAAGCAACTAGAGTTTGTCTGGAAAAATTCAAAACTTCCACAAGAGGTTTGCCATCTCACCAGACAGGTAATTGAGGCTGTTGATAAACTCTCAAAAGGTCAGTCTCTAAAGCCATCTACTTTCCCTTATTTCTGGCATCTGATATCTTGATTTTGCTACACACAGATGTCACTGAAGGAAGACCATTACCACAAGATGATCAGGTAAAAATTGGCAAACCAGAACTGCTTGGGAAGCGGAGGCAAGTATTGGGGCGTACTTGCAAATCAGTCAAAAAATTTTGCCAGCAGTCAGATTCCCAATGCCATCCTTGTTCTTCAAAAATCATCAGCACTCATCCCTCTGCACACAAGTCAAAAAAGCCCAAAAAGAAAAAAACTGTTCAAAAGCAGTCAAACTTGGCACCAAAACATCAATCAAATGCGGAAAGCACACCTCCTGTTAACACCAACTTGAATCATGAAAGAAACCAGCATGATGCAAATCCTAGATCCCAAGAATTGCTTACCAACCAGCTAGTCACAATGAAATACAGAAATGAGCTTGCCCCAATACACAAGATTTACACCAGGCCCCTTGGCTCTTGTGGCTACAAAATGGCACTTGAATCTATTAATCAGCTTTACTGCATTCGTACACATAGAATGAAGCCACTAAATGAGTACAGTTGTGAACTTTCCTCAAGGCTCAGTATCAATCGTGTTGATGTCACCATGAAATCATGGCTCAAGAAATTGAGACTAGAGGGTAAACATAATTTCATCAATTACATTTTAAATTCATAGTTATTGAAATTACATTTTAAATTCATAGTTATTGATGGAATTTGATTTTGATTGATTAGGTCCAGATTTAATTTTGCCTCACCAAAATGAGCCATTCTTCAAACCAGACATTTGGAGATTTCCCAGTGAAGGCCAGAAAGAAGACATTGAAACCAACAACAACATTGGATCAGAGCTTTCTTCAATTTTTCAACTCTTCTGTCACCCCTCAGAATCAATGCAGATGAAGTGGGCATCAGTTATCTTTCAGGCCATTTCACTCATTTCCCAGGACATCAATGCTCTCCCAGTCTACATTGCACCAGAAGAAGGTGAAAATCACCTTGAACCTGAAATTTCAATCATCAAATATTTTATTCAATGCATCACCAATGGTTTTCAGATCTCATCTAAATCAAAAGAACTCAAAATAAGTTTCTTATCACTGGACAAGTTGGTCGAGACCATCCATCAAATGCTGCTTGCTTATGCTATCCTCAAAGGTCGCTGTAAAATGCATCGATTGGAAACAGTGTCACATACTTACGCAGAACAATGGGCGAAGCTACCATCTGAACATACATCTAGACCTTCTTTTCAACTCATCACTTCATTCTGTGTGGCTGGAATTCGGGGGCTTTTACTCACTCCCTCTGACCGCTCATTTATCTCAGCATCCAAGGCTTTCCTGTTTGTTTCAATAGTGGCAAAGGTGAACTTGCTGCAGCCCCCTTTGATTGAAGAAATTATTGAGCCAGTTTGGAAGAGAACAAACACGTATATCTGCTCTCTCATAAATTTGGCTTTCTTTTCCTCAAGTGGCTTCAACCCAGTCCGGGTCTCTTGTTATGATCTTGCTAAGTACCTTGTCCTAGACTTCAGTGAGCATTGGATCAACTCCCATCCAGGAGGCGAAAGAATCATGAATGTTCCCAAGCGCTCAGACTGCCCAGCCAACCACTTGAAACTTGATTATTAGAATATTTGTATCCATCTTATCCAATATAGCCAATTGATTTCCCTTCATTTATTTCATTATTAATCATAGTTCCAAAAATAAGCATCCCACAAGTCTGAAAACAGAATGTTTTATTTTGGAAGAGCTGCACCAGACTAGTGATCTATAGTGAGATCAAGGCAGGTGTAGTACATCCATCTTTGAAATGGTCAGAGATTTATGGCCAATCCTATGCAATTCTTATTTTACTCAGAACCAAGAGTTTCTAAAGAGGCTGACCATACTCTTATCCACGTCACCAACTCTTACCAGTATCATCATGATAAGCTCCAGCAGCTGCTAACACCAGAAGTCTTATTGTCTCCAACTGCTCTCCTGTTTCTGGTTGGCGGAACAAATATCAGCAACAGCATAATCTTGATAATCCTCAAATCATTCTCCAATGGCAGAAGTAGCCCAAAAGTTCTGACAAATCTCCTGGATGCTGGTCTTGCCAATACCTTCTATGGAGGAGGTTGGGCAGGCTCCTCCGGAGATTCCCAATGAAAACTAGCTTGCTCTACACCTGACCAGGAACTGCTGGATTATCACCCAAGCTTTGATGTGGGAAGATTGGAAGTATCTTTCTATTTCCAAAATCTGGCCTTAGTACCCTTACACAGCGATGTAACTTATTTTAGTCAAAACCAACAAACAATTGATCATCTTGTTGTTGAAGTTCTACCCCCTCTGCCGAAAAGTAAGATCATTGTCTTAGTGTGAATTCACTCGTGATGTATGCCCTTGAGATGGTTGAACTCCGCTTGGCCAAGTTGCCGGACAATTACAATTCTATATTTTGGCGAGAAGGCGTGAGGATCTATATTGACATCTGCGAGACTCCCAGATCGCACGGGAAGTCCTCCATTGTCTTGCCCAATCAACCCCGTCGGGCTTTCCATCAAGACCAAAATATCAAATGTCACCGCTGGAGGTTCACGATCCAAATCACACATCTCTACAACATCGAGCTTGCTCAACGAGGACCTCCTTCAAGTTCCGTCTTCGCTTGGTCGTCACGGCAGCAGTAGCATCCATCCATTGTTCCTCGACTACATCGCAACGTTCCGGCCTTGACTGATCCTCTCATTACAGGGACTCTTGCCGGATTAGATGCCATGGGTATCAGTGGCTTGCGCGGTCTAGGTGGGATCATGGCCGGGTTCACCCATTGTCTCAAGAATATCCTTCAATCCCTCAAGGCCCGAGGCTCCGGATCATCCACCAGTCGATTGGTAGCCTTGCAAGAGCTCGTTGAAATATTGGCAGTCAGTACTGAAGATACTCTAGCTGGATACTTCCAAACAGACTCCTTTGCCCGCGAACTAGTGGCCATCCTGCGTGGAGAAAGCGACCATCATGAATCCGAAGATGAAGAAGACGAAGTCGCCCTGGTCGCCGCCCTCACAGCCACTGGTAGTAGCTCAAGCTTGTACGATCATCCTAGCTCGGGTACCGAAGTCGAACAGATGTTATTAGCCTCCCGCTGTCTGGCCAACTTGATGGAAGCGTTACCCGGCAGTGCACATACCGTTGTTCATCATGGGGCCGTACCAGTTCTCTGCGCAAAACTCTTGGAGATAAATTTCATTGACTTGGCAGAACAGTCTCTGAGTGTATATTGTTGATTTTCCCCAGCTATATTACACACTTCTCCCTTTTACTCACCCCATTTCCTTTTGCCTTCCAGACCCTTGAGAAAATCTCGGAAGAGTTGCCCTCATCGATTGTTTGGGAAGGGGGGCTGACAGCACTCCTGCAGTATCTCTACTTTTTCTCTACAAATGTCCAACGTACGGCCGTCACAGCAGCTGCAAATTGCTGTAGCTCGATATCTAGTGAAAGTTTCGAAATGATCAGAGACGTATTCCCCATCCTACGCAAAATATTATCGTACTCAGATCAAAGAGTTTTGGAACAAGCTGTCCTTGCTATCACCCGCGTCACCGACTCTTACCGGCATCATCCCGATAAGCTCCAGCAATTGCTACCGCCGGATGTCTTATCGTCTCTGACTGCTCTCCTGTCGCCTGTCGGTGGAACCAAGATCAGCGACAATATCTTCTCGGCGATCCTCAAATCATTTACCAATATCGGCAGGAGTAGTCCCGAAGTAGCGACCAATCTCCTGGATGCTGGTCTTGCTGATACAGTTTATGGCATATTGGTTGGGCAGACTCCTCCGGAGATTCCTGACGAACACGATCTTGCTCTCGAGCTGACCAGCAACTCCTCGGTTATCACCCAAGCTTTGATGCGGAAAGATAGGAAGTAGGTTTCTGTTTCCAAAAACTCTCCTTAGTACCCTTACGCAGTGATGCAACTTATTAACATTTCATTTTTTCCTTAGTCAAATTCAACAAGCAATCAATCTTTTTGTTGAAGTTCTACCCCCTCTGCCGAAAAGTAAGCTCATTGTCTTAGTGTCGAAATTCTCTCTATCATACTTCTTTCCAGCTGAAACAGGGGCTTTTTCAGGTGGTATTTTCGATTCGAAACTCGCCAAAAAGCCGACAACCCCGCAGGAAAATGTTGCGATGAAAGATGAAGAAGACGCCTCGACCAGTGTTCCAGAGGCACCCGCGCCACTCAATGAAACAACCAATTCTTTTCCTGGTGTCCGATCCGCGATGGACGAAGACATCAAGCCTGATATTTCAGCCAGGGCACTGGCTGCTCTCGCCTACAGCTCTTTGTCACAAATTAAGGAGTCAAACAAAGAAGCAGCCATTCTCATCGAAGTGAAATGCTTCAATCAACTTCACGCGAACAGGTCGTCCGGCGCTTTAATGCACTCTTGCTTCCGACTCTGTTAGAAGTTTACGGTGCCAGCGTCAGCTATACAATTCGGCTCAAAGCGCCCCTTCCGTTATGACATGTGTTAATGTAAGTACCAGCTTTCAAACACCAGCAATGAATTGAGACATACTCAATTATGGATACGTCAAAATCTCTAGTACTTTAGCTTCCTGAGTATTTGAGTCAAGAATAGCTGCTGAAAAGGGGACCATTGCCATAAAAGAGCCAGCCTATTCCTTCCATCTCTCATGAAGTTTGATTCTGGGTGGAGGGAACCAAAATATGGCATCAATCTTTCTTGTATCCTCTCTCCCACTTCATCATAACATTGTTTTATCACATGTTTAGGCCAGTTATGTAACTTCCTCTTTAAAATGCAACTAAATGATGAATGTTTCGTCATTGACGTGCTTCAGTACATAAGTTCTAAGATTCAGCCAATTCACAACCAACGTGAGACAATTACAAACAGCAAACAGGTGAAGGACGAGCCAAAATGGGCAAGGCCCTAAACATAGAAAAACATAGTCAGGATAAAAGAAAAAGGAAACATAAGGGCCTTGTTTTTGGACAGCGGACGCGCATGCATGTTTTACACGATGTTGCAATTGTACCAAGCCTGGTGGAAGGCAAGGGTGAGGATTGAAGTGTTTTGAGGGTGAGGATTGAAGTGTTTTGAGCCAGGATATCCTGAAACATCAAAGGCCCAAGCCCATTCAAAGGGCAAACTTGGGGCGAGTGTCTCTGTGTCAGGGGCACTTCACCTGATTGCAAACTCCCAAAACTACATAACACAATATCCACAACGTTCAGCTTGGAAGACATTTACAACAGAAGGTATGGTACTTGTCAAATCTTTTCAAACTCACTTGGTATAAGCTGATAACGCACCAGATAATTATTATCAGGTAACCGGGATAGAAAATGCGGGGCTTTGAGGGTGACGGAGGAAAGAACAAGCGGAAGAGATGTAGGAAGCCAAAGACTAGCAAAGGAGTGGTATTTTCTGAAGAAACCAACCAAGCAAGTCACCAATTCATGAATTTGATGCAGCTGCCTACAACTGGGGATTCCCAAACCTCAGGCTCTGCTCATCAAAATCAAGTCCAAAACCCAATCCAACATCCTGAAAACTTGCCCATTGACCACGATATCAATCCCAACCCAAATGACCCACAAGTTCAAGGTTTGATTGACTATCTGCAAGGTGAACGTAACAAGCGTAAACGTGAACTGGATGCAAAACAGTGGGAAGAGGTGTATAGTCAAATGTTCTCATGGTTTTACAACTGTTCTGCAAAAACATCAAGCTGGGGAGATGTTGAAAAATGGAATAAAGACTGGAAACCTGAATGTGAATGTCCAGAAAACCAAGAACGGCAAGTGGTGCTTGTAGATATTTTAAGTTGAGCTCTTCTGTTGATTTTTTGCTGCCCTTCCAAAAGCATATGTTGATTAAATCAATATTTCAGCACGTAAAGAGTCACAAGTCAGATTCTGTGAATGCCAACCAGATCAAGTGAGGCTTATTCAGATGGGGTACATAGGTGCAAGTCCAAGGTTTCCCAGGACAGCATTCTCAATTCGTCTTCTACAACTACACCATATACTTTGGAAACATTGTGCGGTAGCAATGCAACCCTTCTCTGAAGCTCTTGATGAATTTTTGGATTCAAACAACCCTCTTGTATTGGTTCCCCCCAAGACCAACGATTCAGAAGGATCATTTAGTGTGAGTGATATTAATTTGGGAAAACAATGCATTTATGCTCAAAAGAATACAATTTTTATTTAGACACGTGAATGGAGGAAGCCATTGTCTTCTGCAGTTGATGCTTATCGGGAAATGCTTTGCAGAGAGAAGGATTTAGTAGAAGAGGTGATGAATATGAGTCCAATGGACAAAATTGCTGATATTTGTCCAAAGTGCTATGGACCTGAAGTGGTTGGAAAAAGGGAAGATGAGCCTGATTATATTTTGTGCATGGATGGTAACTTCCAACACTGGAGGCACCTCAAAGCAAGTGTTGAGATCTCCGAAAGCCTCAAGACCCCAAGCCTTTTTATTCAACCATCAGAGGTATCTAGCATGGTAGATCTACTGGAAAATATTCAGCCAAGCTCAACATTGGAAGCCACTGTGAGCTGATATTTTGGAACCAAACATACAAAACACTGACATTGGTTTTAACTTTTTATGGAATATTTTAGGACCGGTGTACTGAGCAACACACAGCTGCTGCCGATACCAGAAATGCAAGCACCTGGAAGGGATGTGATGATACTGGACTATTTGGGATGGCTTGCCGCCATGATCAACTTATAAAGATGATTAAAATTGAAAAGAGTGGTGAAAAGTATGTGATTTATATCTTTTTGGACTAACTAGTATTAAATAAATACAAAATAACCAAAGAAATTTTTTTTTTTTTCTACCAGATCTCACTTCCCCTTGACTATGATTAATCATATGATGCAGCTTACAAAAGAAGTGAATGGAGAAAGCAAGAAAACGGGATTCTTGTATGATATTGGCTGCAATTAGGGTGTTCAAAGTTGACTTGCATAAAATCATAACACCATAAAATCATAAAATTCTAAGCTGAAAAAAATATGTTGCACCCAAGCACTCAAATCAGAGCAACATTTCTAGGATGGTACATATGAAATCATCACTTGAAAGTTTTATAATTTTATGATTTTACGCATTGAAAATTTTATGATTTCAACTTTGAACACCCTTAATCTTGAGAAGGGAATAATTTGAGTAAGTTTTTGTGCATTTTAATATGTATGGAAAATTTTAAGATCACTGATTTATTTTCATTTCATCCCACAAAAAAGCAAGATCAATTTGCTGAAGAGAGGGAATCAAATCTGCTCAGCTTTGGAACCAGTGTTTTCCACGCATATGTGCACGAATGGACTTGCCAGCTACGATACAACCCTAGATTAAATGAAGGCTGGGGAATGTCTGATGGCGAGGGAATGGAACGTTTGTGGGCCTCCTTGTCACCTTTAATCAGCCAACTTCGCTACTGCACAAAGAACCACCGGCTTTGTTCCATTGATCTTCAATTGATTCATCACAATGAGAATGGAAACATGTCAGCCTGTGGGTTTATTCATTTGGTTATTATAGAGTGAAATAAAGCTGATGAAGACTTTCTAGTCCGTCTGCTTTTTGAAAGGGGAATAAAGATTGAAAATCTTTTGATAGAATCACAGAAGATTCTCGTAGAGGTTGAGCAATCATCTGGTCACAAAATATCATATTTGAGTGGACAATGGGATTGACAGAGGGAAATGCAACTAGGAGCAATGGAGAATGAAACCGAGTTACAAATGAAGAAACAAATGGAAGAGCTTGTCTTTTTGGAGGACAAACTCCGGGAAGCACAGTGAGTAAAGTGTATATCTCTTGTTCTGAAATCTGGATCAAAAAAATACTAACATGTGATTCTTGACTAGGCAAGAGATTGTTGAGATAGGACAGACTAGGCGGAGGAATCGGACTGAAGCTCAGATATTACAGATGGAACAGGGTCCCAATACACTTTTGTTTTTGGAAGGAGAGATTGAGAGGATCATTTGTCAGCTTGGATTGGAATGTTTTCGAAATTTGCCTGGTGTTTCCAGTAAGCAACCTCTCCCATGTGAAAAAATCAGTTACTGATGACCATGTCACTTAAAACTAATGAATAATGCAGGTGGAGAAGCTAAAGCCTTGATGAAAGTCAAAATCAGCAAGTCAAAGCTTTACGAAGCAAGGGTTGGAGTGATTGAGTTGCAGAAGAAATGGGATCAACGAGGATCAGGTCAGTAAATACCTAGATAATTGCTTGCATATAACATTTAATATTCAGCCAGTATCTGATAACTAGTTATTTGAGCAGGAACACGTGTACAAGGACGCTTCAAGAAGCAGATGAATACCAAAATTAAGCTTTTGAAGAATAAATGGATTTCATATAATCACCGAGCTGCCAATTATAACTCGGATTTCACCCCAGAAGAAGATTTACCAACACCAACATTTGACAACGTTAAATCTTTGGGAATCAATGATCCATTCTGGAATATTGGTTTGCTTGATCACCCAAATGAACCGTGGGCTGTTGACTTGGATACTCAGAAAGGAATTCAGGCCTATCTCACTGTAAGAAATTGTGAGGATGAATTGCGTCGTATATCCCGGGAAGCAAGACAGGCGTTGAAATGGGCCATTGAGATGGCAGGTAAGTTGGAGACCATCTTTGAAGTGTTGCAGATCTGTAAGTATTGACCAAAATAATTACTATTTCATTATGATTGACCATTCTTGATCAATATAGGCAATCAGGAACTTGATGGTCCTTCAGATATTGAGCAGCGTTTGGTCAATATTTGCGCAGAGAAAAATATTCAAGAGGCAGTGCTGCACTCAGTAGTTTCAAACCTTGCAAAGCGATATTGCCGACGATGGATGATGTGGAACACTTGCTGTATTCAAGTGTTGAACTGGAGTCAAGAATGGATTGATTATGCAGACCAGGATTTGGAAGTTAAAGCTCAATGGGATCAAGTTATCATGAAGAATAAGAGATTGTGGGAAAAACTAACCAGAAAATCAGTGACAATGGAAGAAAATCATGAAGAGGAGAGTGATGATGAAGATGATGAAGATGATCATGAAGTTGATGATGATGATGATGGTGGTGATGATGATGATGATGATGATTATGATGATGATGATGATGATGATAATGATGATGATGATGATGATGATGTATAGAGTTATCCCATACTATTTCATTTTCATCTCAGAATGCACCACCCAGATTAATAAAGATAAATCCTGATGTTTTTCTTATTTCATGTCAAAAAATGGCAAAGGCTCCCACTGATTTGCATAAGGAATATTCTTGCAAAGGTGTTTCCATACATGAAATTTGTATTAATGTGGATTTTTTATCTAAACAAAATTGGTGAAACATTTGATTGTGATTGATTTTGTGGTTGTTAGAATAAAAAATTTCAGTCAAACTACCCATACACCAAAAAAAAATTAGATACAAAGACCCAATAGAAATTATATTGGTCTGCATAAAAACAAGTATAAATTAATTGGGTGAGAAACATATTTTAGATTGGTTGGTTAATTTGAAATATATGCTTTCTCTGCGATTTCCACATGGGCTAAGGAGAAGGAATGAGAAGTGGGAAAGTGGGATTCATATAATTCTTTTAAGTAATCATTTTACACGAAGCAAGGTGAATCTCTATCTAATGGAGGGGCTTATATTCCAGAAAACCTGAGTGTAATCAGTGAAGACTGAGACCTGGATCAACTGGGCCAATTTAAACATACTGAGAATTTTATTGTTCAATTTAACATTATACCTGGAGGGAGAGCTCATCCAGATGGATTTTATTTCAATCACCCTCTAGGATGGCTGAAATTATTTATATAGGGAAGAGGAGCTGAATTTATTCTCCTGGTAGTGAGGAAAGGTTCTGGAAATTTTGGATGGCAGTCATCCAGGGAGTTCAGTGATTTAGTTCAGCTTGGTGTAAAAGGGCTAAGGATCTGGCAGAGGTGGCTGGTAGCAATGCCACGGTGGGTATATACAATATGTTTATCAGTAACTTAATGGTAGTGTAACAAACTTGGGCCCCTTTAGACTTACCAATAACCATAATGGAAGTGCATTACTATATTGCATCTCAATCAATAAGCTTTTTAACTTCCTTCACAATATCTGCCCACGTGAAGGTGATATTAGCAAATATATCAGCCAGAGGGGGCCATTTGCCCCTCTTTATCTCGTTATCCAGTGGTTAATGTGTTCCTAGTGACATAATCCAAGTAACACATCAAAATTCTGGAAGTTTATGATACGGTCCAGGGCCCATGATCTGTTGTTACTAGTACCACTAACAATCTTAGATGTTAAATTCAATGTCAAGGCTAAAGCTGATTGAGTTAGCTTGCTGCAAGTGAGGAATGAAGATGGTTGAGCTTTTTGGGCTGGATTGGGAACAGGGAGCTGGTTGAGCTGGATGGCAGTGATGCAAGGAGCTGGTTGAGCTGGCTGTCAGTTGGAAGCTGGATGAGCTGGCTCTCAGTGAAAAGAGGAGCTGGTGGAGCTGGATGCCAGTGATTCAAGGAGCTGGTTGAGCTGTTTGAGCTGACTTTCAGTAGGGAGAGGAGCTGGTTGAGCTGGCTGTCAGTGAGAAGAGGAGCTGGTTGAGCTGGATTCCAATGAGAGAGGGAGCTAGATGAGCTGGTTTTTGTTGTGCCAACAAAGCTGGAGAAGCTGATTTATCCTGGGAGGTGGAGCTGGTTGAGCTGGGTTGATGGAGCTGGAGGAGCTGAAAGATGAGCTGGTTGAGCTGACTGTTAGTAGGCAGAGGATTTGGTTGAGTTGGAAGGCAGTGAGCCATATGGCTTGTTGAGCTGGATGGGAGCAAAACACGGAGCTGGTTGAGCTGGTTGAGCTGCATGGCAGTGATCCATGGAGCTGGTTTAGCTGGACAACAGTGAGCCATGGAGCTGGTTGAGCTGGATGGCAGTGATGCAAGGAGCTGGGTGAGCTGGTTGAGCTGGACCACAGCAAGTCATGGAGCTGGTTTAGCTGGAAAGCAGTGAGCCATGGAGCTGGTTGAGCTGGATGGCAGTGATGCAAGGAGCTGGGTGAGCTGGTTGAGCTGGACCACAGCAATTGATGGAGCTGGTTGAGCTGGATGGAAGTGGGCTGTCCAGCTGTTTGAGCTGGTTGAGCTGGACAGCAGTAGCCATGGAGCTGGTTGAGCTGGATGGCAGTGATACAAGGAGCTGGTTAAGCTGGATGAGCTGGATGTCAGTGGGAAGAGGAGCTGGTTGAGCTGGATGTGAGTGGGAATGAGAGCTGGTTGAGCTGGCTGTCAGTGGGAGGGAGCTGGTTGAGCTGGATTTCAGTGGGAAGAGTAGCTGGTTGAGCTGGCTGTCTGTGGGAAGAGGAGCTGTTTGAGCTGGATTTCAGTGGGAATAGGAGCTGGTTGAGCTGGCTGTCAGTGGTAAGAGGAGCTGGTTGAGCTGGAAAGCAGTGAGCCATGGAGCTGGTTGAGCTGGATGGCAGTGATGCAAGGAGCTGGTTGAGCTGGTTGAGCTGGATGTCAGTGGGAAGAGGAGCTGGTTGAGCTGGCTGTCAGTGGGAAGAGGAGCTGGTTGAGCTGGCTGTCAGTGGGAAAAGGAGCTGGTTGAGCTGGCTGTCAGTGAGCCAAGGAGCTGGTTGAGCTTGATGGCAGTGAGCCATGGAGCTGGTGGAGCTGGATGGCAGTGATGCAAGGAGCTGGGTGAGCTGGTTGAGCTGGACCACAGCAAGTCATGGAGCTGGTTGAGCTGGACAGCAGTGAGCCATGGAGCTGGATGAGCTGGATTTCAGTGGGAAGAGGAGCTGGTTGAGCTGTCAGTGGGAAGCGGAGCTGGTTGAGCTGGCTGTCAGTGAGCCATGGAGCTGGTTGAGCTGGACGGCAGGGTGCCATGGAGCTGGTCGAGCTGGATGGCAGTGATGCATGGAGCTGGTTGAGCTGGATTGCAGTGAAAAAGTGAGCTGAGTGAGCTGGGTTTTGGTGTGCCAACAGAGCTGGATGAGCTGATTTATCATGGGAGGTGGAGCTGGTTGAGCTGAGTTGTTGGAGCTGGTGTAGCTGACATATGCACATAAGAGCTGGTGGAGCTGGTCTTTGGTGCAGTGGAAAGAGCTGGCTGAGCTGAGCTGTCAGAGCTGGGTGGGACCAGCTCCACATGTTTTCCATTCTGAATGGAGGATGGGGACACATCTTCTTCCATTTGGAATGGTAAAAATTTACGGCCACAGGTGGAATCCAGTAGGAGTAGTACTTATGCCACTGATCTTCCCGCACTCCAAAGGCTCCCTTAGACTAAATGTGGAATTTGTTGTCTTACAAGATGCTGTATGTAATTACTTGATCTTAGGTAATGATACATTCTGCATGTATGGAATAGACATATTTAAAAGCAAAGACAGATTCTACACCATGGGTGGAGACTGGAAAAGAAAGTTCCAGATTTGCAATATTAATATTAAACTCCCGGACCAACTTAATACTAATAATGTGAAGTACCAAGAGGAATTACACTCTTTTAAAGAAGAGTACTTGTCCCAAGCTGCTGTTAGTGAAATCCTGACGGAAGATAAAAAACTTGATGTTCTGAAATCTTGTTTCAAGCACAAAGAAGCCTTTTGTACTACTGAAGAACCCATTGGTAATATTAAAGGTCACGACATGAAACTAGAACTCACAGTGAGCAAACCTTATCCGCCTCAGCTACAGAGACCCCCCTATCCTTCAAGCCCCAAGTCCAGAGAAGCTCTTGAAACTCACATCAAAGAGCTCCAGGAATTAGGTGTCTTGAGGAAAGTAGGACATAATGAGCAAGTTGAAGTTACAACACCTGTAATAATTGCGTGGCATAATGAGAAATCTAGAATGGTTGGAGACTTCCGTGCTCTTAATAATTACACTAGACCTGACTACTATCCCATTACCCGCATAGACCACTCCTTGCACAACCTGTCCAAAGCTAAGTACATCACCACTATGGATGTGCTTAAAGGTTTCCACTAGATCCCTATAGACCCAGAAAGCAGAAAATACCTCAGAATTATCTGCCACCTAGGAATCTTTGAATACCTAAGAATGCCCTTTGGTATCAAAAATGCGCCCTCACATTTCCAGAGGATGATGGACTCTGTATTTGGATCCTTCATCAGACAAAGTTGGATGATGGTGTACATAGATGACATTATAATTTACTCTGATGATTGGGAAACTCATTTGGAGAAAATTAACCTAGTGCTGTCCACGGCCATAGAATCAGGTTTAAAGATGTCCATTAAAAAGTGTAACTTTGGATATGGAGAACTTAAAGCCTCAGGACGTGTAGTTTCTGCACTATCCTTAGCCATTGATCAGAACAGAGTAGCTTCTGTCTTACTTAACTCTATGCCACAGAATAAATTAGAAATGATGTCATTTCTAGGTTTCTGCAGCTATTACAGCCAACATGTACCAAGCTTTGCCCATGTAAGTAAAAGTCTTTATGCACTATGTAATAATGACACCATCTTTGAGATGACATATGACAGAGTGCAAGATTATGAAGAGCTTAAAAGGTTTGTTACATCCGCCCCCGTACTGTCCCAACCAGACTACAATTATGGTGTTCAAAGTTGGTTTGCATAATTTTATGCATGCATAAATCATAGAATCATAAAAATATTTCGGATGTACTTCGCGCACTGCAAAAAACTCGTCGCGCACTGCAGGGGGCGTCCACTCGACGTCCCGGCCACAGTGCGCGGAAGCTCAAAATGCTTCGCGCACTGCAAATGAAAAGCTTGAAATTCTCATTTTTTTTTCTGCCAGCCAGCAGAGGGGATTTTTCTTTCCCCTCCTCCATTTTCTTGGGGTATTCGGACCCCCCAGCATGACATAAAAAAAGGATGATAAAAAAATACAAAAAATAAGCGGAGCGCCTCCCCGGGGATTCTTAACCTGCTAAAAAGCCATGGATCGGGTACCCAGCCCCTCGAAAACAGAGTTCGAGGGGCAGAAGTACATACCCCATGACTTCGCCGTGCGGATGGCCGGCACAGGCTGGTCCCAGAGCGGAGTACATGCACACTCCCCCGATGACCGGCCAGCACGCACGTGGAGTGCAAATCACCGGTCATCGAGGGGATTACGTACTCCTCTCGATGACCGGAACGGTCCCGCTTATCGAGAGGAGTAAACACACCTCTCGATGACCGGAACAGTCCAGGTCATCGAGAGACTAAGCATTCCGCTCGATGACCGGAACAGTCCCGGTCATCGAGAGCAATTGATCCCCTCGATGAACGGAACGGACCCGGACATCAAGAGGAGGAACACCCTCGATGACCGGGTCTGTTCCAGTCGTCAAGGGGATTGTTTACTCCTCTCGACGACTGGAACAGACCCGGTCACGGTCATCGAGAGGAGTAAACACTGCTCCTCTCGACGACTGGAACAGACCCGGTCACGGTCATCGAGAGGAGTAAACACTGCTCCTCTCAACGACTGAAACAGACCCGGTCATCAAGAGTGTTCCTCCTCTTGATGGCCGTGTCCGTTCCATTCATTGAGGGGATTAAGTGCTCCTCTCGATGACCGGAGCGAACCGTTCATCAATCCTCTCCTTGAACAGTTCGCTCCGGTCATTGAGGGAGTGTTTCTCTACTCGGTGACCGCAGCAGACTCGGTCATCAAGATGATTATATTCTTGATGCCCCGGTTTGTTCCGGTCATCGAGTGGTGTATTTAATCCTCTCGATAACCGGGACCGTTCCGGTCATCGAGAGATGTGTTTACTCCTCTCGATAAGCGGGACCGTTCCGGTCATCGAGAGGAGTACGTAATCCCCTCGATGACCGGTGATTTGCACTCCACGTGCGTGCTGGCCGGTCATTGGGGGAGTGTGCATGTACTCCGCTCCGGGACCAGCCTGTGCCGGCCATCCGCACGGCGAAGTCATGGGGTATGTACTTCTGCCCCTCGAACTCTGTTTTCAAGGGGCTGGGTACCCAATCCATGGCTTTTTAGCAGGTTAAAAATCCCCGGGGGGTGCGACCCGGGGAGGCGCTCCGCTTATTTTTTGTATTTTTTTATCATCCTTTTTTTATGTCATGCTGGGGGGTCCAAATACCCCAAGAAAATGGAGAAGGGGCAAGAAAGATCCCCTCTGCCGGCTGGCAGAAAAAAAATGAGAATTTCAAGCTTTTCATTTGCAGTGCGCGAAGCATTTTGAGCTTCCGCGCACTGTGGCCGGGACGTCGAGTGGACGCCCCCTGCAGTGCGCGACGAGTTTTTTGCAGTGCGCGAAGTACATCCAAAATATTTTGGTGAGGAAATTTTGTATTACACAATCAGACAGTCATAGCCCCTGCAAAAAGGTTTTTATGATTTTATGATTCATGCATGCATAAAATTATGCAAACCAACTTTGAACACCATAAATAAACCCTTTATATTGTATATTGATGCTTGTTTAGATGGTCTGGGTGCCGCATTACACCAAGAATTTTTCATAGATGATAAACCTGTTGAGATACCTGTTCTGCTTATATCTAGACAAATAAAAAACTCAGAAAAGAGATATGGCGCCAGTCAAATGGAATGCTTAGCACTGGTGTGGGCCTCAGAAAAACTTCATTACTACTTAGAGGGCTCTAACTTCATAGTGGTCACTGATTGTACCACTGTAAGGAACCTCATGAATATGAAAACTCCTAATAGACATATGCTTAGATGGCAAATTGCAATACAACAGTACAGAGGACATATGACTATCATCCATAAAGCAGGAGCCAAACATAAGAATGTGGATGGTCTAAGTAGATGGGCTTTGCCAAATAACCCAGATAATCCAGCGTATGACCCTGAAGATGAAGACATTTTTCCAATCTTAGGGATACATGCCTGTGACTTAGATAATGCTTTCTATGACTTGGTTCAGAAAAGCTATGACAAGAACAGTGAACTCCTCAAATTGGTTGAAATCTTGAGAAATGACAGTAGCCCACCAGAACTGATTGCTAGCTTACCAGAAAATTTAGCCCAACACTATAAACTGGGAAAATTCACGCTGCTAGATGGACTTCTTTACTTCAAACATAAACACTCTAGCGTTTTGGTACTAAATGATAAAGATCAGATCAAAGATATCCTCAAGGAATGCCATGATAATGTCAATACTGGCCACTTCTCTGAAGAGAGAACAGTGGAAAGAATCAAACAAACTGCGTGGTGGATTGACTGGAAGGAACAAGTACATGATTACATCCAATCCTGTGATGCATGCCAGAAAGGGAACAAACAGACTGGTAAAAGATTTGGACTGCTCCAGAAAATTGCAGAACCCACGGAAAAATGGGAAATAGTAAACATGGATTTTGTTACAGGACTGCCCCCAGGAGGACCCTATTCTTACAACTCAGTCCTTGTTGTTGTAGACAGGTTTTCCAAGAGGGCCAGATTCATCCCTAATCACAAAGATGACACAGCTATGGAAGTAGCTATGCTATTTTGGAACAGAATCATGGCTGACGTAGGAATTCCAAAGATTATCATTAGTGACAGAGATCCTAAATTCACTTCAGAATTTTGGAGGAACCTTCACGACATGCTAGGCACTAAATTGGCATTCTCTACAGCTTATCACCCCCAGACGGATGGATTAGCAGAGAGAATGATCCAGACTCTAGAGGATATGTTGCACAGATTCTGCTCCTTTGGTTTTGAATTTAAAAATCATGATGGATACACTCACGATTGGGTAAGCCTTTTACCAGCCCTTGAAATTGCATCCAATAGTAGCAAACACTCCTCTACTAAAGTAGCCCCATATGTACTAGAAAGAGGATGGATCCCACGTATGCCCAAAGACAATCTTAACAACAAATTACCTCATCTGCACCCTACCGCTCTTGACTTCAAAAAGATGCTAGACTCAACTCACCAACATGCCAGGAAATGTGTAGATGATTCTGTTGAATATAACAAAGGAAGATGGGATAAAAGCCATAAAGAACCAGAGTTCAAAATTGGAGAAAAAGTTCTATTATCCATGGTAAATTTTAATTATTTAGGTGGTAGCAGAAAACTTAAGCCTCCATTCATAGGACCATTCACCATTAAGCAATTACATGGTAAAAACGCAGCGGAAGTCATTCTTAGTGAAGAACTATCTAGGAAACATCCTGTCTTTCCTGTAAGCCTGATCAAACCTTACAAAGTCAGGCCAGAAGAAGAATTAGCCCCTCCGCAACCTGTCCCCATAGAAGAAACTCCACCCTCAGGACAGTTAAGAGTACATAAAATCTTGAAGGACAAGAAAGAAAGAATACAAGGAAAAGACATCAGACTCTACTTGGTCAGATATAAAAAATTATCCGCAGATAGAGATGAATGGCTACCAGAAAGTAATATACCAGATGGGCCCATTCACCTAAGAAACTACAGAGCAAGTAAGAGATCAACCTTCTGAGATAAAAAAGGTTCAGTGAAAGCGGTTACTTACTGTCAATATCCTAGGCGCCTGTGACGGTAGGTATACTGGGAGAGTGGTAATCTCTTTGGTGGTGATCCTGGGGTTATCTGGGGTGTGGTTCTGGTGTGCTGAAGTCTGTGGATCCTCCAGCTGCATGGGGGATCCTGACTTTGAAAATTTTCAAAGTTGGATGACATAATCACACATGTACATGTGGTTCGGAGCGCCTGGTAGCGCTTACACGTCACTGCTGCGCATGTGTGCCACAACTCAAGAACTCTATGAAGGGGTAGAGTTATTGGAAAGTGGTAAGTTGTAACTAGGGTTAAGATTACATGAGAAAACAGAATCTGAAGTCAGATCAAGGTTAAACCTTAAGGTAAAAAAGATATAAAGTAATTTAGATATAATGGAGTAGAAAAAGGCAGACTTGAGGCCAGCTGCACTGGCTCTAAGGCTGACACTGGCAGATTATTGGAAATTTTGGGAATTTGGCAAAAAATCAAGTTCCTTCTGCCAACATTCACCGCTTGCAGGCAAAGTGTGACCTCCGCAGGAGCGAACTTAACGAAGTCCCTCTGCTGCGGGCGTGTGTTTTGCAAAGCAAGCCTCCGACAGCCCTTGGCAGGAGGGACTTGCGTTTGCGGGGGCAAGATTCTAAATTCAGGTGGCACGAGTTTTCAAACTTCTATAATTCCTTTCTTCCATGTCTTTCTTTGGAATAAAGTTGCTTAGGTGAAAGATTAGCTTGTGCCTGTCCAACCTACAGAATTTGGGCAACTTCACATTCCTTCTGGTCCAAAAGACATCTTGAAATATACACAAAATGAGGCTTTGCACGGAAAGGGTCTGTGCTCACCAACACACTTTCCACAGTTTGCTCTACACAAGAATGTAGAGGGGATCATGGGAGATGTACACATCTGTACTCTTTTCTCCAGCATGTTCCAATGACATTGAGCTAATAAACAAGGAGTGGATGTGGTGGGTGAGCTGTAGAAAAAATAAACAAAATACCTTGAAAATCCATTCTTGGTCACAAGTTTGGGGAGCTAAGGGGTAAGTCCCTCCTGACGGAAGCTTGCTTCGCGAGTTCACCCCCGAAGTCTCAAGGGACTTTGTTAAGTTTGCCGCAGGAGGGACTGCGTGTTCAATCTAGCCAATAAATGCAAATGCTTCTCATGTTCATCCCAGAGGTTTTTGACAGCTGAACAAGTTGAACCTCTTCATGGGCGCTTCCCGGGAGCGCAGCAGGAGGGGAGCAGAGTCCAAGGAGCGGCGGCAGTGGAGTCGTCGAGAGGCACGGGCGCGGGGCACACCGCAGGGAGCACAGCGCGGCGCGTAGCCGGAGCACCCACAAGCGGAGCCCAGACCTAGAAGACAGCGGAAAACCGGGACCGGCCAGTAGCAAACGCCACCGAACCAAGATCAACGCTCAGGACACCAAGGACTAACGCCGCTCAGCTTGCGCAAGAAGTCCCAGGAATTTTCGCGGCTAGCAAAGCAAACTCGGAACCACGACTTTGGCAAATTACGCCAATCACACCTAACCGCTAGCCCCTTGCCAAAGGGATAAATTTTTGCTGAGGAAATTTTTGCTAAAACTGCCAAGAGCATGACTAATATAAAAAACAGCATCTCCAATTTGGCAGCAGTAACGGCGACGGCGAAACAGATCACAGACATCAACGGCCCCGAGGGCGAGCTTAAAAAGGACAACAAGAAGAAACTTGGTCGTCGTCAAAGGCTCCGGTATGGAGCTTCGACCGGTGCTAGGCCGGCGACAGCGCTGGGAGGGGAAAAGTGCTGGGTGGCTGCCCTCTTGGATGATCCGGAGTTGAGTCTGGGGATTCAAGTTGATAGCTTGTGGTGGGGAAGTGGTTTTGAGTGGGTTTTTGTCGAGGGTTAGATTCTCGATGGCGGGGTTTTCTTGATGAAGGTTGTACTTGTTGAAAAATGCTGGCTTGTGATGATCAAAGACTCTGGATGGCGGATCAGAATGCCATGCCACTCCCCTCCTCCAAGTTCTGCGAACTTGGACTTGGGGAGACAACATGTCACATACATTTCATCATATCCTTGCGCGCCATGCGCGGGCACACAACACAACACAAATAGACAAGAACACAAAAGAAAACAGAAAAAAAAAGAGAATCAAAACAGGACAGCACAACAGAGCTCAGCAGAATAGAAAAAAAAAAAAAAAAAAAAAAAACAGCATAAGAATAGATAGAAAGATGACACAAACCAGACAGAGAAATAAGAGAAATAGATCAAAAACCAAAGAAAAGGAATAAAACCCACAGCACAAGCTGTGTTAGGACCAAGAAAATAAACAAGAGGGGGGGGAAAGAGTCTTGAACGGAAAAGGAAAGAAATGATGGGAAAACAGTATAGAGAAAGGGCCTGGAAGTGGGGGGGCTTGATTCTTGAGGTTCTCAAAGCTGTGAATCTTGAGGTCTGATGCCGTTGGGGCGGAAACTGAATCTGAAATTGCCCACCATACTGGCCACCACACCGGAGAGAGAAAAGGGAACTGAAGGAGAAAGACAAAGGGACAGAGTACTGGTGGAGGTTGTGGGAGATAGAGGAGACAAACGGGTTCAAAGGTCCAGCGCTGGGAACGGGTAAGTAATTTGTTACATAGGTCAAGGTGGATAGAACATGAGGAGAAATGAGACTGCGATATCTGCGGCGCTTGCACCTTTTAGCAGATAATCCAGTAGGAGTAGAGGGGATTGGGGGTACGGAGGCGGTGTGGTAGACGGAAAAGTGAAAAATCAATTTTTTTTCTCATACATATATTTACTCACCCTAGGCCTCAAGATAACACCAAATGGACCTCAGAAATGGATTCTACAGCCAATTTTACCCCTATTCACAACTGGAAGCGTTGTGGAACTACTCTTGGGATGAATAGAGCTGGAGAGGGAATGGTGCTTTAATGGGCTGCCTCTCTGGGAACAAGAAAAAGATATAAGAGTGTGGACTCTTATGGAAAGGTGTGGCTATAGAGGATTCTTGAGGTATGTCTTGAGGGTTACTTTTCTACTAATCTAATATTTTTTACACAGATAAAAAGCTTGTCCAATCTGATTTATTGGCATAAGCAAGGCTAATGATAGGTGACCAGTGATCTGAATTACTTTGACAGGATCTGATGGGGAACAAATGAAGAGGAAAACAACCCAGTTTATATACACAAGAAAGAGGAGCCATGAGGAAACAAGGATAACCTGAAGGGAAGCATAGAACATTCTACTTTTATAGGATGAAACAGCCATGTGGTCAGAGTAGTGGGTCAAGGAGTCACATGATGGTGTAATATTGGGTGGGGATGATGCCATCTTCTGGGGCTATGGTGCAATCTTCCTAGTTGGAGGAGGGGATATGTGAGACATAACAGGGGTAGAATATTCTATGATCTAAGATAGGAGGAGTTAGGTGTTTCAGGAAGTGTTTCAGGAAGTAATAATCTAGGGATCTAAGATAGGAGGAGTCAGGTGTTTCAGTAAGTGTTTCAGGAAGTAATAATCTAGGGATCTAAGATAGGAGGAGTCAGTTGTTTCAGGGAGTGTTTCAGGAAGTAATAATCTAGGGATCTAAGATAGGAGGAGTCAGGTGTTTCAGGAAGTGTTTCAGGAAGTGATAATCTAGGTGGAGTTTGGGTCTGTGTCTAGTATAATGTGTATCATGTTGGGTTTGGAGGGTGAAGGGTTTCAAGGGTGCTTATACATCTTTGAGCACATGGTTCTAAGGCAACACTAGAAGAAGGGGGTAACATGTGATCTGGGTAGATGTTTGAGACTAGGGAGAAGGTTTATCCAAGAGAGGGGGAGTGTGGGAAGAGGGAATATTATTATCCAGGGTATGACCATTGAGTGGGGATGTTGAGGGCCTTGGGCTTTGATGGTTGCTGGTTTTCTGGGTAGATCAGGATTGGCTTACCACAGCGTCACTGGAACCCCGTTGGATTGGAAGTTACACCCTCTTGGACCCTCATGGACATGGCCAACCCCAGTCATCAACCTGTCACAACCCTCAAGTCACCTTTCCCAGGTATACGCATACTCAGCCCCAGCCAAACACATACTCTTTTCTATCCCTCTTATCTCCACTGCATATGCAGGGGACCAACCCCATTTCCTCTGTATTTGACATGTCCCCACCTCATTTACGCACCCCTTGCAGCTGCATGCAGTCCTCTGACCCCATTTCTGCACTCCTTGCATTAGTCTGACACCACTCATGCGCCCCTTGCATGAGGTACCCCTGTATTTGAAATTTCCCTGCTTTGTTTATGCACTCCTTGCATAGTTTGACATCATCTTTCATTTCTCACCCCACTTTTTGCCTGTGTTTAGTATCTTCTGACACCACTTGTACGCGGCCCACCAGCTAAAATCCCTCATCCAGGGTCCCCCTTGTAGCTAAAATCCCTCACATTTTTCTATATAAGGAGCTCTCTCCCCCCCAGTTGCTTTTCCCTCAGTTCAGTACCCACCAGTTATACAGATATCACCCATTAGCCATTATCATCACCCTTACACTTTTATAACATACCATATCATCCCTCTTATCTGCAATAACCTTTATGCTCACTCTCATACTAGGGGAGACGGGGCGGCGAGCGCCCCAGTCCCCTAGGAACTTGGATCTGGAACAAGTTGCACACCTCACTTGAAACTCTACATTGGGGCATACTGACACATTTTAATTATTTTGTATATACAATGAATAATATGTTTGAAACGTGCTCTGATTCCTTCTCATCCGTACGGTGTATATACATCAGAGCGCCCTGTCGGTGTTGAACAAACCACAACTTGGCCATAGATCCAAATGGTATAAAGTCCTGTGTTTGCTGCATGGTCAAATCCACCATGTTTGCTTTTACCCCTTGACTTGCATACCTCTCTGGAGGGGAATCTTGTCATAGGGCAAGTTAAGCTGTATGATTACTTTTGAATACATGTGCTACGCAACTGCAAACAATCACATCGGGTATGAAGAAATTATTAGATCATGTATGTAGAATTTGATTGTGAGGAGAGCACTAACTATCCCCAGCAGCTTGATCTTGACTTCTCCTGATGATGTCAAGGTTCACCACGTTAGATGTCACGCTTACATTAGAGTTGGACTCCTGAGCCATACAGATAGATAGACCCGCTAGACTCGTTACTCGTGATAATGCTACATAGAGTTGCCCGTGTCCAAACACCGGCTGCGGGAGATATACCAATACTTTTGAGAGTGATTGTCCTTGAGCTTTTTTGATGGTCAGAGCGAAAGCAATTGCAACGGGGAACTGGTTTCTAGAAAATGTCACAGCGTAAACTCTATCTGGTTTATGTATGAGGGTTAGTTTGGGGATTGCGACTTTGTCGCCGGCACGGCTTCCTGTGATGACTTTGCAGCAGAGTGCGTCTGTTCTGATTTGTAAAACCAGCATTTGTGTGCCATTTGAGAGGCCCTGTTTGAGATCAAGATTACGGAGTAGTATGACCGGAATACCGACTTTTAATTCAAGGTTGGCTTCCGGGAAACCGGGTATGGAAAAGGTGCAAAGCACCTCTTCAGGGATGGCCTCGTCACTATCCTGTACGTCCTCCTCATTCCGCATTTGTTTGATTGAGTGTGAGACAAAGACTGGTGTTGTTATCAAGGCTAGGCACATACGGTTGATCTGGTTCACGTCGGAGTTCAAAGGTGCCAAGATCAGACGGTTACCAAAGTATGTTGCACGGCTCTTGTCTGCTGTGGATTCTGTTAACATGTGAATGTCACCGTAAGCCATTGTAATTGTACGTTCTGCAAGGATCCTTTGGTTGGAATGCTTGTAGATATTGCCGAATCTGAGTTCAATGTCAGATGTAAACTCGGTTTGATCTGAACCATTGCCAATGGACAAAAGCCACTCATGGAATAATAAATTGGTGTTCATCAAGTCGGGGTCACCGCTGTTGATAAGCCAGAGGTTCTGTGTGAGCTGGAAATAGTGGACGTTGCCCCAGATCGCTGAGTTGATTATGCAACAGCGTCCCTGTTCCATTATACTGCCGCCAGGCACCACAGGGAAAGTCTGTCTGAAATCACCGCTGAAAATCACAATTTTACCACCAAATGGCTCCTTGTTTTCCATCAACTCCCGGAATGCGCGGTCCACCGCCTCGGCTGCAAATCTGATCTGCATTGAGATCTTGTCCCAAATGATAACTTTTGCAATGCGGAGTGACTCCGTCGATGGTGATCTCTTTTTCCAGCTGATTTCCGTATTCTCATGAACATTGAGAGGCCTCAGCGACCGACTGGTGATCAAATATGTCCCAGAGGTGATTGTGATGTGCTATGTTGTTGAGTCCTACAGAGTCAAGAGTCTTGCCGTGTTCACTCAGGATGGCTTTGATCCGATAATAGCAGAGTGACTGACGCTCCTTGTTGGTTGAATTCCGCACATGATATTTATGCTTGAGATTGTATAAACAATCATTGGATAAAACATTGATAAACTCCTTGAGTATTGCTTGTGGTGATGCTGGGGGACTGTGAATTAAAATCAAACAGAACATGCGTCGTAGAGCTTCTCCACTCATCCAATGTCCCGCATCTAGGATTGATTGGCAATGATGACAATCCGAAACCAACAGCCTGAGTTCATTGCAAGTCTCACAATAAGTGTTGAATACAGTCCCATTCACAGTTCTCATATGGACTGGACTCATTGCGCCTCGAACATTGAGCAAGAGTAGGCGCAAATAGTATAGTTCACCTTGGTTAACAGAAGCATGATAAATACGCCCGATTGTGTCACATTGCCGCTCCCTTGCCTTGAAACGTTTATTGTTTGTCCAAGTAAAGTACTTGGGGAATTCGTGATAGAGAAGAGTGCGGGACGCAACACCAATCCCAATTGCGTTCTTTCGGTTCAATCAATACATTTCCGTAAGATGTGTACGGGCTGCTTTTGCAGTTTGCATCTGTTGACAGAGACCCTCTTCGTCGCGGTAATACACCTCATGTTCTCCCTCGAGATGGAGTGCTAGCTGTTGAATCGCAGGGTAACACTCACTTGTCTCAAACCGCAATAGTCTCCACGCAGCTGGATAACAAATATAATTTGATCAGACTTCTCATCTTTTCAAAAAAAAAAAGGCATAATGGCTCACCTTCCGAAGGACCAATGTACCTCCCGTTGATAAATTTCAGGGTCTCGTCCCCAACAGTCATCCTCAATGATGAGCGATCAACACCTTTAGTTATATATTTGAACAGATACTTCAATGCGTGTATGCCGTAGGGTATCTTGACGTTAATATGGCAGTTATACTTGAGCAGCAAATACTTGTTGTAAGGATGTGAGCCTGTGTCTCTTATGTGACAGCAGGACACAAGAAAAATGGGTGGGCACTGTTTGGATTTCTTGGGATAAAGAAAAAACAAACAGTAAGAGAGAAAGAGAGAGAAAGAAAGAGATGATCTGAGAGATGATAATCAAGGTTCTTTTGACCTGTAGGTGGGAACTAACATCCACTAGCAATGCTACTCCTTAAGGGAGTGCTGCCAAGCTGTGCCAGAGATTGCAACAGCCTCTTCTCACAATGGAAACGTGGAAGGTATCTGAATTAGACAAGTCTAATCAGCCACAATTTTTTAGACTTCTCTGTGGATAGTCAAGGTTCTTTAAAGGGAAACCTATGTGGTTTGTTACTGACAAAAACCACAGAAAAAGAAGGATATGAAGTGATTTGATCCTTGAGAGTAGATGTCTAGAGGTATATGTACCTGTGATCAAAGAGGAGAGAAACAAACAAGAGAGGAGAGAAAGCAGTCAAAGAGACAGAGAGGAGAGATAATCAAGGTTCAATGAAAAGGGTACTAACTGTCAATATTCCTGTTGGTGATACTGGGAGTGTAGTGGCCTTGTTCTGGTGATCCTGGGTTGTCTGGAGGTGTGGTTCTGGTCTGCTGAAGTCTGTAGATCCTCCTCAGGCAAGGGAGATCCTGACTTCGAAAATTTTCACAGTTTGCTTATGTAATTACATATGTACATGTGGTTTGGCGCGCCTGGTAGCGCTGACACGTCACAACTGCGCATGCGCGCCACAACTCAAGAACTCAGGGAAGGAGTAGAGTTACAGAGAATTGGTAAGTTGTAACTAGGGTTAAAATTGCATGAGGAAACAGAATATGAAGTCAAAACAAGGATATCTCTTAAGATGAAAAAGATATGAAGTAATTCATATGTAAAAAGTAGAAAAAGGCAGACTTTAGGTCAGCTGTGTTGACTCTAAGGCTGACAAAGGAACAACATGAACGTTAGTGAATTCGAAATGGTCCTTTGTGAAGGTTCTGCCGTTATCTCGACGTTGGTAGTTTGGGTATGCATCATCTGTCAGAATTCTGACCTCTTCCGCTCACAGCTTCTTACTCCCCTCTTCCTGTCTAGCCAAGTGGCTAATGTCTTTCCTGTATGGCCAAGTGGCCCATGTTTCCTGTCTGACCGAGTGGTCCCCTGTCCTGTTTATGTCACCTGTTCAGTCCCCTGTCCAGTACCCTGTTCCTGTTCCAGTTCCCAGTTCCCTGTTCCTGTCACCTGTTCTGATTTGTTTGGCTGAGTGGCCATGACTTGTCTCCTGTTCCCTGTCACCAGTTCCTGTCACCAGTTCCTGTCACCTGTCCTGTCCCCTGTTACTGTTGTTAGGCCCCCCTTTGGATCTTGTTGGGGGGCTCTCTAGTTGTTTGGTTAAAGTCCACTCCTCGGACATGAAATAAAAATCATCAAGTCTGAGCATTTTTCACCAAGAGCCACCTTTGGCAGCTCCCCAATCCTGTTCCGACTTACTCAAGAACAGCCCTTCCCCTCAGCATCTTTTTAAAGAGCTGAAATCTTAACATCATCCACTATTTGGGTAACTGGCGCAAAAGGTTTTGGAAAGCGTTTATCACACCTGCCTTCTTTCCAACACATGCTGCTTGAATTGCATGGCCCATGTAACATGCATCGAGTTACTATCCGGTGCAACTCTGGCTCCTCAGCTTCACCGGGTATCTCTGCAGTTACCAATATGTCTATAGCTTCGGGTGTTCGAGGAACACTCCCGGGCTTGTTGATCAGAATGATGTGAGCATGGGGGAGGCCCCGTTTTTGGAATTCAATCGTGTAAACCCAAGCTGCAACCTCGCCTAGACGCGCGTTCTTCACTACGTCCTCGATTAATGAATCTAACTTGAGTCAAAAGATACGTGTGACAATGTCGGGTCTGTCAGGAGGCTCAAGGTATGGTCTGACACACTCGGCGACCTCCAACCACCGAGGATTTGCAGTCATGGTGACAAATGCCAAGGGTGGACCAAAATGGCGAACACTTGCCATTGAATCTTGATATAATTGCATCAGGTTTCGCGGCGAGCCTGAGAACGATGAGGGCAAAACAATTCTCCTCCCTTGAGCGTCTTCCCCATCGGCAAATGACTCCAATACGCCCCGGTAGATATCTGCCTTTATCTGAGCCTGGTTGAATACAAAGAAGTTGAGCCGTCCTCTCTCCACGCACATGTACATGTTGACCACTATCTCTTGAAAGAGGTTCCACCCATGAAGAATGGCAGAGAACTTGCCGTCACGATCAAAGATCATGGAGACATACCATTCGCACTGGGATATAGTAGCATCTGTGCTTGGCATAAGTCACACATTGTAATGGATGACTTCCTGTTGAGATCTGCGAGCCTCCCAGAAACGGTTTAGAGCCCGAAAAGCTAGATTTTGCTGCGAAAATCTAGAATTTTCGGGTCTAAAGCGGCATCTGGGAGGGTCCCAGATCCCACGGGAAGTCACCCAATGAATCAGATTAGAAGGAATTAAAACTCACTCCTATCAGAACCGCTGGGCCAACCGTGAATCCAGCCTTGCTTGCTGTATGGGAAGAAAAGCGGATAACAGATTGGGAGGTAGCCGCTGTAATCGTTGGTGATGTGTTTGAGGCCGCCTCCTCTCCTCCTGAGTACAATATGTCTCTGGCCTATATCCTCAGGGTTATCGCGGTCAATAACCATACCAACTTCTAAGGTTCGAGGCTCATTGTAAACTCGTTGGTCGAGGCCGGCTCTGGAGTAGTTCTGCAATGCAAAAGTTCGATTATCATCATTATTGTCCCACTCGCGTACCATTCGGAACCAACGCGCATAAGAGTTGTTGATAGTAAGCCAGTTTTGTATCTGAATCAATGTTTCAACATCAATTGGTGATCTAGCCTGTGCCGCCCTGAGCGCTGCTTCATCAGTGTCATCACCGCCGACTACGTAAATCTGAGCGAACACTGGAATACTGCTCTTGTTGGGATGAAGTGAACCAATGTTGTGATATAGAGAGCCAGTGACTCTAAAGCTAAAAATACCGCGTTGGCCCTGAACCAAACGATCAATTTCCGCTCCGCACGAAGAAAAAGATAATGCGTTGTTATAGCCTCAGGTGTGTCGTTGGAACATAATGCGATTATTGGCAGAAAATTGTCATTAAACTGATCATGGTGCAGCATTCTGCCTAAAAACTGACTCACCATCATCCGCATTGCGCCATAAATTTACCAAAAATTCCGGATACTCAATCTCATCATATCTCACGGGCAACACAACCTTTCCTTTCCTACAACAAGAAGAATAACTGGCAGCGGTCTGGTTCAGAAGATCCTTTGTTCGTTCAGCGACAAAATGTAACGCCTCACAACTCGCGCATGGGTCGTTCATCTGTCCCACGTAATGAGGTATCTCATCACTGAATCGCCTAAATATCTCTGATTTGGTGTTGTTCTCCGGATCGGTTGCAACAGGACGAATGGTAGGCAGATAATTCCGGATATCATCAGGAGGAAGACGAATATTTTGAGGGGTATTTCTTGCTGGGGTTCGCCGTTCCTGCAGAGGAGTTGGCTCTCGAGTGGTAGAACGCCTTTGAGCAAATAAATTTTGCGCTTGAGCCGCGAGGCTTTTGTTTCTTGATCAGCGGGTGCGTGCCATCAAAAATGTCAAATATCTGTGCTAACAGAACCAATGTTTCTCTTCAATCAAAGGAAATCGACATGAACCGGAAGAAGCCTACCGTGATTATTGATTGCTTCAACTTGTAAGAAATGCAAGACTTTAAGGATGAAATTTCACTTTGTCAGGATTCAAGCTATATGAACAGGTAGAAAAGAACAATGAGAGAAAAGGCGATGAGTTTTACTCTTCATACCTTTCAGGGCAGGGTATGGCGCTGAGGTAGGGAACAAGAGAAACGCAAGGCGTGGAACAAGAAAAAGAAATGAAAAGGAAAACAAGTAGAGAATAAGTCGAGAATGGCAAGTCTGCGCTACAAGGTCGTCGCAAGATTGCTGATGATAAGCGTAAATGAAAAAGGGCTCTTGAGGTAGGTGAGATCGGGTTTTGGTGGGATCTGAACTAGGCGGAGGAAGGAGCTATGTACAGGTGGGAGACTATGAACAGTGCCAAGTGAAAGCAGATGAAGAAAAACAAGAGAAAGGAAGAACCGTCAGTCTCTTTTATGCGCGCTAGTTTGCTGGTGCAGGTATCTTGTCTGCAGCAACGTACTGTATGCAGCCTTTAGAGTAGACCGGTCCAGGCGAAGAGGGAAACGCCCACAGCTGGTTCTTCACAGCTGGTTGCAAGGGTCGTATTGATATTCATATTGTCTGTGCAACAAGAAATTGGTATCAATTAGTTTCATGACTGCTTCATCAGAACCGGTTTGCTCAATGGTCTGGTACAGTCAGGGAGAAGGTTTTGTACTTACCCTGATTGATATCGTGGCTTGCATCTTTGGGGTCGTTGCCCGAATTGAGAGCGCGGTTGGCTGGGTTGACTGAATCAAGTGGGGCTGAACGAGTTTGAGGCTGAGTTGGGTCAGGGTCCGAATTCTGACACAACTGGGTCTCCACAAAGCCCAACCATCTCTCCGCCCTTTGACCCAGGCTAGCGCTGCCCAAACCATGTGCATAGGTGTACGGATGTCGTAATTGCGAACTGTCCTGCAATTTGATCATCCAATCGCCATCTACTGTGAATATATCGGCAAAGCATGGCACTTATTTTGGCTCCTCGAGGTGTGAGTGAACATTACCTCCTTGAATGACCACACCTCTGCGGATGAAGATATCGCCTAACTGAAACTACCAACGTCATGAGCTGATTGACTTCAAACGACAAACATGAAGCTTAAAACAGCCCTAAACAAAAAATACCTTACGCTGCTTGAAGATTTGGTTCAGCTCCCTTATACAAGTATGCGGTTTCACAGGTTTGACTGTACAGTCAAACCTGTGAAACCGCATACTTGTATAAGGGCATAACCTCCCAAACCACATACTGATTTGGGTCCACCAAAATTTAATTTTGGCCTGTAGCTAACCCTTGTAACCACATAACCTGCCAAACCACGTAGCAAATTCTGTCCACCAAGGGGTATGCGTTTTCAAGGGTTTGACTGTAGCTGTTGAGTCGAGTAACATGGGAGTATCCCATGTCTATGGTAGGTCATGGCATAATGACTACCGTCGACCACTGTAGTATGAGATGTAAAGACAGATTATGTATCTATACTACAACACCCCCCCACTCGACGAGACCGCTCCAAGCGCAATAGACATTTGGAACCTGTGTACATTTGGTGGTAGATTCTTGGTGAATATGTCGGCAAACTGGTGTTTTGTATTGATCCACTGAAGTGTGATTTGTTTACGGTACAACGCTTGATTAGTGATGTAGAACTCTCAATCCGTGTGGCGGGTACGTTTGTTAGATGATTCGTCTGAGCAAATTTTGACAGCCGCCTGGTTGTTGCAAAACATATTCCCGGCAGACTCAAGTCCAGTCATGTCGGTCAGTAGGTGTCTTATCCATAACACTTGTTTCTTCCCGTGGCCTAGTGCCATATACTCAGCGTGGGCCGTAGATGAAGCAATCGTGGCCAATCGTCTGGCTATCCAGTGTACCGGGCATCCGTGAAATAGAATTAGAATGCCGTAATTTGACCGAGAAAATTCACCCCCCCAGTTCGCATCCGCAAAGCAGGCCAACCGCGGGCTATTTAGGTTGGGGCGGAGGATTAGAGGCTGATCATGCGTAGCTGCCACGTAGTTTACAAGTTGACGAAGGCATTTCCAGTGTTCATCTCTGGGGCATTTCGAGAAACGTGATAGGAAATTAACTCCAAATGTGATGTCCGGTCTAGAGCCCGCCAATAAGTAGCTCAAAAAACCAATAATCGAAAGGTATTTTCCTGGATCTGTTCCCGAGCCGTCCGTGCAAGATAGAGGTAGATTTCCAGTGGGTAAGGGTGTCTTCGCATGGCTAACTCCATCCCAGTGCATAGAGAGTAACTTGGAAATTAATTTTGGCTGAGACAACGCGAAGTTATCAGATTCTCGCGAAATTTTTAGTCCTACAATGTCGGATAACGAGGACGTCCACTTAATCTCGAGGCAGTCGGAAAGTGCGCGTTCGAGGTCCCTGAGAATCTTCTCAGATGAACCGGTTACTATTCCATCATTGACATGGATCCAGATCACGGATGGTCCATCAATTTTGCTCAGCACGTAGATGCTGCTATTGAACTGGGAACTTTTGTAGCCTAAACTACTAAGGGTGGATGACAGATGTTGCCACCAGCAACGAGCAGCCTGTCGTGTTCCATATAGCGCCTTGTGCAGGAGACACGCGGAGCCGGCAGGAGCATTGAGGCCTTCGGGCGCCGTTACTCATACTTCCTCATCGATTGGTGAATTCAGGTAGGCTGCCACGAAGTCGAAGGTGTGGACAGGCCAATCATTCAGAGCAGCAATAGATAGTATAAGTCGCATTGAGACGAACGTCGCCGTCGGTGCAAAAGTACCATTGAAGTGTTCTCCTTCTATCTGAGCGAAACCTTTCGCAACATACCTGGCTTTGAAACGCGTCACCGTCCCCGTAGCCGATACTTTCCGCACAAATACCCACTTAGCGCGCAACACTTTTACACCGGATGGTACGGGTTTAAGGGTCCATACGCCGAGTCTGTCCAGGTTGGAGAGTTCTTTTGCGATCGCGTCAAGCCATTTGGAGCAGTCCGTATCCTTCAAAGCTTGTTTGTAAGTAGTTGGAACCGACGCATCAAAAATTTCCGGAATAAGGGCGCAAATGGCATCTACCATATCGTCCTGCGATTGGACGAGCTCTTCGTCCGAAAAATCTCCAAGTTGTAAGGAGTGAGCGTCAACCAGTGAGAACTCAGAAGACATATTTATACTGCTGGGGAAGTTTGGAAAGGTGGCTATGGCCGATTGACAGTAGGAACCAATTTCAGGAATCCAAAAACCCCATCCCTTCGAATCAGGGAGGTAAAATACCGCATAGCCCCGTAGAGCCCTGTCATCGAGCTTTCAACGCTTCTTGGCTTGAACGTGTACAAAAGCCATGGATCCAAAAGGACGGAGTCGATCAAGGTTTGGTTGTATACCAAACAGTTTTTCAAAAGGTGTGATGTCGCCGCTTGCTGCATTTGGTATCCTGTTTAAGGTGTAGCATGCCCATACAAAAGCAAGCCCCCAAAACTCCTTGGGTAGAGTACTGTCAAGCAGGATGGTTCGGCCCATATCCTGTAAGGTGCGATTAAACCGTTCAATCGTGCCATTCTGGTAGTGATGATAGGCCACGGAACGTTCGGCCGTTATACCTTTTGCAGATAAAAATTCGCCGAGAGCCTTGCTGTTGAACTCTCCCCCATTATCTGATCTTAGGATTTTGAGAGGTTGTTGAAACTCTGTCTTCTGTTTCCTACTCACTCCAAATTCCCATGCATATAACACTTTCTCCCTCTTGATGATACTCGACATTATAGCCTGTTTACATCTCAGTTATGTATGTCTGACCGACGTCTTGTAGTCATGAACCCTGACATTATCGGCTTATCAACTCTCAGAGTGTAACTTGTCTTCCTGCGTGTGTTTTTATTCATTATGGTGCTGTTTTTTTATTCATAACCTTCTTTCATCTCACCCACAGTTTGACCACATGTACTTAGTCTACTTATACCGTACTAGCTACATGTGAATCAAACTCATTGGTTCTCCTCCATCTTTTTCCGCATCCCAAACTAAGCCACATCTGGTGAGAGATTCATGCTCACTGCCCTTCCCTCTCTCAAGCCACGGAACTCACTCTTTTTTGCTCTTTTGGTTTCCGCGGAGTAGTTGTTTTTTCAACACAATTAACAATCTCGCGCTGCCTCCACTCCTCAAACTCCTCTCAACATGTCATCGGAACTGCTCGTCCGCGAAACAAAAATTCTCCTAACCGACGAGAATGATGCGCTGTGGTTGCTCCCGATCGAAGCCAAACTCCACAAACTCAAGTACCTCACTGTTGTCAACGGTACGGTGGCCATGCCCAATCCCGAGAAGGACAAGGACAACTTCAAACTCTATGTCAAGTACAACAAAGATGCCTACGCTGAAATCATTCAGCTCCTCAGTCAGGAAGTTCTTGCTTACGTCAGTTTGTCTCTTCCCGAAGCGGACAAATTCAATGGACACAAGCTCTGGCAACTCCTCAAAGCCAAGTTCGCCGGCGACAATCTCACATCAAGAACAACAGCTCTCAAGGAGTTTATGGTGATCGAGTACAAATCATTCTCGTCGTTCATGCCCGCCGTCCGATCTGCCAATCAAAAGATCGCTATGTCTTGTCTTCAGCTCAACGATCAAGTCAGAACAATCTTGATGCTCGACAAACTCCCTCAAGACTTTGAATCCTTCAAGACAAACATATTGATGTACTATGAGACCCTTCCATTTGATCAAGTTCTAAAAAAGCTTGAGGATCATGCTGCTCAAAATCAGCTCGACAAGTCAAAGACATCGATCTCTCAAACAACCATGCTCAGCAAAGCTCAACTGTCTCACCAACCATCCGAGCCAACTCCTACGGTTTTGCCTGTCTGTGTTCACTGCAAGAAGTCCGGTCATCGACCGACCAAATGCTGGGTCAAATACCCCAACAAGGCCCCAAGAACTCTTGACGTTCACGGTGCTCATTACACTCACTACGTCCACTCATCAGGCGAGCTTCAACCCATCGATGAAGATTGTCCTCATGAAATCTATCTCTAAAGACAAACAAACATCAATCAATGATCTCTTTCTTACTGGCTCGGTGCTCCTTGACCGACCTCACTCCCTTGATCATGTCATTCTCTTTCCCTTGGATCAATGCTCTCCGATTGTTCTCAACTCTCTCTCTCTCCGCGCGATCAAGCCATCAATCATCAGCGCATTCACCCAATAATGTGCAATCCCTTCCTTTTTATCTATCGCTCTCCTTGATGTCAGTTTCTTGGTTCTTTTGGCCTGAGTAGCGGGGGGTGTTGAAACTCTGTCTTCTGTTTCCTACTCACTCCAAAATCCCATACATATAACACTTTCTCCCTCTTGATTATACTCGACATTATAGCCTGTTTACATCTCAGTTACGTATGTCTGACCGACGTCTTGTAGTCATGAACCCTGACATTATCGGCTTATCAACTCTCAGAGTGTAACTTGTCTTCCTGCGTGTGTTTTTATTCATTATGGTGCTGTTTTTTTATTCATAACCTTCTTTCATCTCAACCACAGTTTGACCACATGTACTGTCAGCCTTAGAGTCATCACAGCTGACCTAAAAGCTGCCTGTTCTACCTTTGTTACATATAAATTACTTTATATCTTTTTCATCTTAAGAGATATCCCTGTTTTGACTTCATATTCTGTTTCCTCATGCAATTTTAACCCTAGTTACAACTTACCAATTCATTGTAACTATACTCCTTCCCTGAGTTACTGAGTTGTAGCGCCCTTGCGCAGTTGTGACGTGTCAGCGCTACTAGGCGCGCCAAACCACATGTACATATGTAAATTACATAAGCAAACTGTGAAAATTTTCGTAGTCAGGATCCCCCTTGCCTGAGGCGGATCCACAGACTTCAGCACACCAGAACCACCACCCAGATAACTCCAGGATCACCACCAAAGAGCCTACTATACTCCCAGTATACCTACCGTCACAGGCGCCTAGGATATTGACAGTAAGTAACCTCTTTCACTGAACCTTGTTTATCTCAGAGGTAAAACTCTGTGTCTTGCTGGATCTGCCTTTTCTTCTTGCTTTGCTTCCTCCTTGATCACAGGGCTGTCCCTCCATATCTATAGGCCTTTGCCTCCATCTTGATCACAGGGCTGTCCCTTCTTATCATCAGGCCTTTGCCTCAAAATCTAGGTTCAGGGCTGTCCCTCAGGTTTCCCATTAAGAACCTTGACTGTCCAGAGAGAAGTCTAAAAAACTGTGGCTGGATTAAGACTTATCTAATCCAGATACCCTCCTGAGAGGAAGCTGTAGCACTTCTTGCACAGATTAGCAGCACTCTTCTGAAGAGTAGCATTGCCAGTGGACGTGCATTCCCACTAGAATAACCTAGTACTTCTCTTCCTTCTTATCCTGCTTGGTTTCTCTCTCTCTTTCTCTTTTTCTATTATAGTTGTAATTTCTTTATCCCAAGAAATCCAACTATTGCCCCCCCATTTCTTGTGTCCTGCTGTCACTATAGAGACTCAGGCTCACAATTGGGGGCCTCATCGGGAAATATACTCACCTTTTCATAATTCTAGACTGCTATAAAGCCAAAAGACTGATCCTCCTGACTAAATCAAACAAAAAAACTCTAAAAATTCGAAAAATCACCTTAAAAAATTTTTCTACATATCTTACTAACGCTGAAATTCTTCTAAAATCATCCAAAATTGCTTTTACATTGATAAATTTCCTAACTGAACCCTTGAAAAAAAAATTTTACGTCCTGTGTACTCGTGAAAGTGCAGAACTGCGACTCCTCCGCGCCGCTATTTATCCCTTCGTCGGACTTATCCTCCCCAGAACCCTCTATATCTTCGGATCAAGAAGAGATAGAGAAAAACGGAGTACGCTCAAAAGATTCTCCTGCTTCTTAACTATAATTGCCGCAATTGACCGTAAAAAAATTCGTAACGGCGCAGACTAGCGCAGAAGACGAAAATTGCGACGACAACCGCGTAACTGATCCGAAAGAAGGAAACTGGATCAATAGTTCCTCTTGGACCCCTATTGCTACTACTAAATACCCAAAAGTCCGTCGCCGCAAGGTCACCGCCGCTGTTAATATCTCTGATTGGACCTCAAAATCCGCCGCGAAACCCAGCGCAAAGGAAAGTAAGAAAAAAACCTCTACTACGACGCGTAAAAGTAAAAGGTTATCTTCTAAACCTAAGTCTCAAGGTATTTTAACCTTGAATTAATTCTTAAAAACTTTCTCTTTACGCTTAAATTAACCTCTCTTACTCCTTATCACGATGCCTCCTCACCTTAGAAATGGCCGAGACCTCTCCGAAGAGCTCCGCCACCGGTACCGCCTTAGCCCAGCCGCCGAAGAACGGCTTCGAAGGGCTAGAAGCAGCCTTGCCGCCTCTACAGGAGGATTTCCTCAAGCTCCCGGAAGAGGAGCCGCTCCCCCCAGATACCGGGATCCCTCCGGCTCTATACCAGCTGAGAGAAACGTCCATAGCTCTAGCGTCGAGCAGATCCACGCCGGTTCCACGGCCTGTCGACAGGGAACAAATAGATTTGACGGTGAACCCTCCTCAGACGAGTCAGCCGCCCTCCCAGCCTATCAACCCAGAGGGCATGAGACCCACGGCGCCGTCCAATCTAGCCCTCCTTCCGTACACTCAGAGCCCTCGACGGGAAGCGTCCTCAGGACCCATGGACCTTATCCCGGAAGAGGAGGAGTTATCCAGCCTCATCAGTATGTTCAACGAACAATTCGACCTTTTTGTCCGCGCCAGGGAAGCGCAGAACATATTAACTATGAGGCGTCTCCTCTCCCAAGCCTCAATGACCCAAGAAATGATCATAGATCTGGTTGGGAGGAACGACGGGATACGCCTGTGTCAGGATTGGATCCCCAGAGAGGAACTCAACAATCTAGAAATATCTCTGACGCGCCAGAACAACGGCAACGGGCCGCCGAACTCGACCGCGCTACAAATCCGAGCTCCTTCGCAGCTAGCAATGATACCGCACGCCAGCCAACAGCCTTTACTAGTCACGCCGACTCCAGAGCCTATGGGTTTTCAGCACCGAGCCTTGGCGCAGGAGTTCCAGGCTCCTATCCTTCCCAATCTTCCAGAATCCCGTCCACAGACGCAGCCTCAAATGCGCCCAGAGAATCAGAACTACCAAGGAACTCCCTTGCCGCCGCCACAACCGCCGCAGACGCTCCAAGCGAGGCAGCCACCAGCTTCTATACCGCGAGAGGTGGTTCAATTATTCCGCCCCAGCCCGCATCTGCAAACTGGCGGCTACAATCCACCCCATTATCCGCAAATGCCGCAAGAATTCGCAGGCCACAACCCCCCTCCTCCTCAAAACAACTGGAGAGGATCAGGGAGGAACTGGAGACGCCCTCAGGACGACACTCAGAGAGTTCTAGAAATAGGAGAATACTTGATGAGAGCCACACGAGGAGTGAGGAGAGGCTATGGACGAGGGAGAGCCAGAGGGAGAGGCCCTTATTAGATGAATCTTTACCTAAAAGTTCCTTAAGTAGTGATTCACCACTAGGCCTCAGTTTAGATATTGATAATCTCTCTGATCCTTCAAATAGAGAATTTTTTCTCAATAATCTTAACTCTGAAATGTCTAGAAATGGCCCCTTGTTTCTAGAAGAAAAATTACAAGTATTGTTCTCCAAATTTCTCTCTGAATTATCTGGCACTGTTGAAACCATTCCTGGTACTCTTCTTGAATCTTGTGTCAGCAATTTTAAAGATGTCCTGAATCATTCCATTCTTGATCTATTTAAAAATGAATTCATTCCCCTTTTGCTTGATCAAATCCTGAACAACATAGGAGAAAGTGCCAGAGAGAAATCCACAGTGAATAACAATGTGTTAGAACAACTGAAGAAACACATAGATGATAAGTTTGAGACAGTTCAAGATTTGATTCTGGTAAATGAATCACAATTTCATTCTAACATGGATACAATTGGCCAAAATCTGAAAGATTTTGAAGAGAAAGTGAGCAACAATCTTACTTCCATTGATAATCAGATCAATGACCTTCATGCCAATGAGCACAACAGGTTTGAACAATCTAAGAGAAGATTCAGTGACATATCTTCTGTAGTAAACACCGTGAGCTCAAAGCTGGATTCCGTGTTAATACCAGATGACAGAGACCAACCCCCTCATCTCTTGTACAATAATCCCTTCCAGAATGTCCACCATGAGCAACAACAGGAACACAGACCAACTCCTCCTGTTCCTACTCCTGAACCACAGAGACCACCAAGAGATCACTTTCCTAAGCCTGCTAGCAATACTCCTGATACTAAGACCCAAGAGGAATTCCCCTACATTGATCATGGAGCTATAGACTTTGAAATGAGGAAAGAACTGTGGAAAGGTATCCCCAAAAATGGAGACTGGGAGAAATTCTCTGGAGAATTGCCTTACAATCATGAACTTTGGATTAAAAATACTGATATCCTGGTTAGAGACTACTTGATGCTGGATAACATGATAATCAGTAGATTAACAATCTTGTTAACTGACACTGCAAGGAATTGGTACCTAGGCATCAGAGATGAGTATGGAAACAAATCTTGGGCTTGGTGGAAGAATGCCATCAGAAATAAGTTTGGCACTGAGAACTGGAAATGGAAAATGCAACAAGAGTTTGAGAATGATCACTTTGCCTATGATGGGAGGAAAATCCATAAATGGTTTGGTAATCAGAGAGAAAGACTGAAAGCTTATCAACCTGAACTCAGTCAGTACCTTATTTGTGAGAAGATCTTAAAGCAGTGCCCTCCAAACCTTGAGCATGCTATTAAAAGCAGATACAAAAGAGATGCCACTGAAATGAGTTTTGAGGATATGGTTATAATTGCTGAAGAGTTCATAGACAGAGTCATGAAAAAGAACAAGCCTGTGACAAATAATTATAACACTCCAAACAGATCCCAATGGAGAAGCAATCCTGCCCCTGAGAAAACTGATAAGCCAACTGACTCCTCTGCCAAAAAGAATCCTGTCTCTGCCCCTGAGAAAGACAAACTTATATGCCATTTCTGTAAACAAACTGGTCACTTCTCCAGGGAATGCCCTAAGAAGAAGAACAGAATCAATAATGTAGGAATGGATGATGATGATGATCCCAAGAGTGACAATGGAGAAGACCAAGGTGAACCACACAAGTCTGAATCAGAACTAGATGAAGAAGAAGAGAATCATAGAACCAATCACATGATTCTTGCCATGGACAATGGAAATGGTGCCAATTATGATCCCTTAGTTGATTTTGACTTTGGAACACATGCTGTAGAGTGTGAGATAAACCAAGACTTCTCCATTGCTGAAATTCAAGCTGAAACTCATCAACCTCAGACCTGGGACAAATCCTGCCAGTCTTCCCACATAGAAGATGCTAGACTAATGAAATGCAAGCCTGATAGAGGAAAAGCTCATCTTACTGGAAAAGCAAATCTTACTACTGTCCTCATTGAATCCAGAGAACAATCATGTCTTCTTGATAGTGGAGCTTCTTGCTCAATCATCAGCAACAAATTGCTAGATTCTATATTACCAGAATGGGAAAACAAGCTCATGCCAATTAACCATGCTAAATTCCACAGCTGTAGTGACCAATTACAGCCAATGGGCATAATAGAAATGGCTTTGATTTTTCCTCACACTAAAGGTTCTATTAGAATTCTAACAGAATTTGTAGTCATGAAAAATGCAAGAATTAACTATCTTATCCTTGGAAATGATTACATGTCTCTTTATGGCTTTGACATCACAAACAGCAAAGAGAGATTCTTTACCATTGGAAATGAGAACAAGAGGAAGAAATTCAGCTTTAAGTCTCATCATCTGGAGAAAATGAGCCCTTCTAATGAAATTTCTGCTGTAAAGAAGTCCCATCCTCAACTGCAGAAATTTATTACAGAAGAACTCTGTGAAGCCAAATTCAGTGATAAGTTGACTATTGAGCAAAAGGAGAAACTGTTTGAGGTCCTCTACAATAACAACCTTGCCTTCTCCAACACCAATCAGCCCCTTGGTGCCATTAAGGGTCATGAAGTTCATATCAAGTTGACAACTGAGAGACCTTACCCTCCTCTCCTCAGAAGACCTCCTTATCCTGCCAGCCCCAAAAGCAGAGAAGCTCTTGAGCAACACATTGAAGAGCTAGTAAAACTGAATGTTCTAAGGAAAGTTGGTCATAATGAAGTAGTTGAGATCACTACTCCTGTGATCATTGCCTGGCACAATGGAAAGTCCAGAATGGTAGGAGACTTCAGAGCTTTGAATTCCTACACTGCTTCAGACAGGTATCCCATTCCTAAGATCAGTGAGACTCTGAACAATCTGGCTAAAGCTAAGTACCTGACTAGCATGGATGTACTCAAAGGTTTTCACCAGAATGTCATTGCAGAAGATTCCAGACATCTACTCAGGATTATTATGCACAAAGGAATCTATGAGTACCTGAGAATGCCCTTTGGGATCAAGAATGCCCCCTCTCATTTCCAGAGAATGATGGACATTGAATTCAGAAAGGAAATTGATGAGAAGTGGGCCATTATCTACATTGATGATATCATCATTATGTCCAACACTTGGGAGGAACACCTCAATAGGATAGACAGGATCCTGAAAGTTGTTATTAACATGAACATGAAAATCTCCTTGAAGAAGTGTAACTTTGGATTCGATCAGATCAAAGCTCTAGGTCATCTTGTGTCTGGTATTGCCATAGGAATAGACCAGAATAAAGTAGCTGCTGTTCTCCAAAAGCCTGTGCCTAGTAATAGGAAAGAAATGCAATCATTTCTTGGTTTTGCTGGCTACTACAGACAACACATTGAGAAGTTTGCAGAGATAGCAAAACCTCTGACTGAACTGACAAGGATTGATGTCATATATGAGATGACTTATCATAGAATAGTAGCCTACAACTTGTTAAAAGAGAAACTGACCACAGCTCCATTGCTACTGTTTCCTGACTGGGCCCATCCCTTCACACTATATGTAGATGCTAGCATGACTGGTCTAGGTGCTGCTTTACATCAAGTCCAAGTCATTGATGGAGTGAGAAAAGAAGGACCCATTGTTTTCATATCCAGACAACTGAAGGACAGTGAAACAAGATATGGTGCTAGTCAACTTGAATGCTTATGTCTGGTCTGGGCCCTGGAAAAACACCATTACTACTTAGATGGCAGTGTCTTTCATGTTGTAACAGACTGCACAGCTTTGAGATCACTGCTGAACATGAAGACTCCCAATAGACATATGCTCAGGTGGCAGATTGCTATTCAGGAATACAGAGGTAATATGACCATAATCCACAGAGATGGGAATATTCACAAGAATGCTGATGGACTGAGCAGATGGGCTTTGCCAAATGATCCTAGTAACCCTGCTTATGACCCAGAAGACAAGGATGATGATAGATTCCCCATCATGGGCATACATGTTTCCACTTTCAAGAATGAGTTCTTTGACTCAGTGAGAGAAGGCTACAAGCAAGACAAGAACACTACCATATTATCTGAACTTTTGTTGAAAGATGCTAAAGATGCCCAGCTGAAAAATTCCTTACAAGATCCTTGGAGAAAGCTATATGATGAAGGAAGGTTCTCTATATTTGATGGCCTCATCTACTTCAGAGAGAAACACAACTCTGTCCTAGTCCTAGCTGACAAAGAAAGTATCAACACCATCTTGCATGAATGCCATGACAGTGTCTACTCAGGTCATTTTTCTGAAGACAGGACTTTAGAAAAAGTAGCTGATACTGCTTGGTGGGCTAACTGGAAACAAGACACTGGTGAATACTGCTCTTCCTGTGATAGATGCCAGAAAGCAAATAAAGCCACAGGCAAAAGATTTGGACTGCTCATGAAAATTGAAGAACCTTCAAAACCATGGGATGTTATTAACATGGATTGGGTAACTTCTTTGTCCCCTGGAGGAGCAGCTAGTTTCAATGCTTGTCTGGTAATAGTGGACAGATACTCTAAGACCCCTATATTTGTACCCTGCTTCAAGGATGACTCTGCTATGGACACTGCCATACTGTTTTGGAACAGAGTAATGCCTAGGACTGGCATCCCCAGAATCATCATCTCTGATAGAGACCCTAAGTTCACATCTGAATTCTGGACTGGTTTACATAGTATGCTGGGAACAAAACTCTCCTTCTCCACTGCTTACCACCCTCAGACTGATGGATTAGCTGAGAGGATGATTCAAACACTTGAAGATATGATCAGGAGGTTTTGTGCATATGGTCTAGAATTCAAAGACAATGATGGTTACACTCATGATTGGGTTTCACTTCTACCAATCCTTGAGTTAGCTTACTGCACCAGCATACATTCAACCACTGGAAAACCTCCTGCCATCCTGGAAAAAGGCTGGATCCCAAACCTTCCCAGAAATTTCTTGAAGCAAGACTCTGTAGACATTCATCCTACTGCTCATGCTTATGGAAAGATCTTTGAGAAAGCCAGAAAACATGCTGAGCAATGCATAACAGAAGCTACATCCTACAACAAAGAATGATGGGACAAGAGTCACAAAGAACCATCTTTTAAAGTTGGTGATAAAGTCCTAATATCCACAGCAAACTTCAACAACCTGTCTGGCCCTAAGAAGATGAGAAACTCCTTCACTGGACCATTCCTTGTGAAAGCTTTACATGGGAAGAATGCTGTAGAAGTGATACTGACTGAAGAGTTTAGCAGGAAACATCCCACATTTCCTGTCAGCTTGGTGAAACCATACAAGGACCCCAATCCAGACAAGTTCCCTTTGAGACAAAAAGTCAAAGTTGTCATTCCCCCTATGGATAAAACCCCTCAGAGTAAAGTCATACGAAAGATTCTCAGAGACAAGAGATTGAGAGTGGAAAACAGAGATGTTATGATGTACTTAGCTAGATACAAAGGTATGAGTGCTGATCATGATGAATGGCTCCTTGAGAAAGACATCCCAGACTCTGCTATCCTTCTCAGGAAATTCAGAAGTGACAAGAGGTCTAACCCTGTGGTTTAATTTCTTACAGAAATCCAACCCTTTTGGTGGTAGGGAATGTCAGCCTTAGAGTCATCACAGCTGACCTAAAAGCTGCCTGTTCTACCTTTGTTACATATAAATTACTTTATATCTTTTTCATCTTAAGAGATATCCCTGTTTTGACTTCATATTCTGTTTCCTCATGCAATTTTAACCCTAGTTACAACTTACCAATTCATTGTAACTATACTCCTTCCCTGAGTTACTGAGTTGTAGCGCCCTTGCGCAGTTGTGACGTGTCAGCGCTACTAGGCGCGCCAAACCACATGTACATATGTAAATTACATAAGCAAACTGTGAAAATTTTCGTAGTCAGGATCCCCCTTGCCTGAGGCGGATCCACAGACTTCAGCACACCAGAACCACCACCCAGATAACTCCAGGATCACCACCAAAGAGCCTACTATACTCCCAGTATACCTACCGTCACAGGCGCCTAGGATATTGACAGTAAGTAACCTCTTTCACTGAACCTTGTTTATCTCAGAGGTACAACTCTGTGTCTTGCTGGATCTGCCTTTTCTTCTTGCTTTGCTTCCTCCTTGATCACAGGGCTGTCCCTCCATATCTATAGGCCTTTGCCTCCATCTTGATCACAGGGCTGTCCCTTCTTATCATCAGGCCTTTGCCTCAAAATCTAGGTTCAGGGCTGTCCCTCAGGTTTCCCATTAAGAACCTTGACTGTCCAGAGAGAAGTCTAAAAAACTGTGGCTGGATTAAGACTTATCTAATCCAGATACCCTCCTGAGAGGAAGCTGTAGCACTTCTTGCACAGATTAGCAGCACTCTTCTGAAGAGTAGCATTGCCAGTGGACGTGCATTCCCACTAGAATAACCTAGTACTTCTCTTCCTTCTTATCCTGCTTGGTTTCTCTCTCTCTTTCTCTTTTTCTATTATAGTTGTAATTTCTTTATCCCAAGAAATCCAACTATTGCCCCCCCATTTCTTGTGTCCTGCTGTCACTATAGAGACTCAGGCTCACATGTACTTAGTCTACTTATACCGTACTAGCTACATGTGGATCAAACTCATCGGTTCTCCTCCATCTTTTTCCGCGTCCCAAACTGAGCCGCATCCGGTGAGAGATTCATCCTCACTGCCCTTCCCTCTCTCAAGCCACGGAGCTCACTCTTTTTTGCTCTTTTGGTTTCCGCGGAGTAGTTGTTTTCTCAACGGAGGTTGGCCGGTCCGTCGTTCCAATCAAAGGATAGTATCTTGTAAGACTCTCGCAGCTTCACTTTTCCTAACAAACACTTTAACCTCCGCATACCCAGATCCAATATCTCTAATGGTAAGAACGTAGGTGCCACCCCCAACTGCAGGTACCTCAAACGGTGTGGAACTCTCACGCAAGGCGTAAGCAGAGCTTGGAGGGGATATGCAAAATATCAAGGATTTGACAGTTTACACGGGTGCTTGAAGGGCTGCCCTCCTGTAATTAAGCTCTAGGAGATACACTATTAATTTAGTGTGGCACAATCTTCCTGAATTAAGCTATTTAAATCTTGTTGCTATTTATAAACCTCGTAATATGTAATTTTGATGTAATGTTATAATTTAGAAGAGTTTGGCGTGATGAGTACTCTGGGAGATTCCTGAACTTGAATTAATAAGTCAGATTTTCGAGTCAAAGTGAGAAGTTGAGGCAATATTTGATAAGGGGCAATTTTATAAGACAATGTTGGAAGGGGGCAATTTTTGAAGTGATGTCTGCTGAATGATATCAATTTTCATTCACTAATGCAAGCATGAGGGGGAAAGAAAACAAGAAGGAGCAAGAGAGGCCTCCTTTTATAGGAAAAATCACGTCTGAGAGTGATTTACAATGTAGTGAAATAATGTACTAATGAGGAAAGCTGTTCAATGTAATGTGAAATAAATGTACCAGTTGGGAAAGATTTACATATGTAATGAAAACAATTTTCCTCTTTGGGTTATGATCACTTGGCTTGGACTAATTGGGAAGGAAAATTACGTCTAAGAAGTGATTTGCTACATGTGATTGAAGATCAAAGTGGGGAAATTTCTTATTGTGGAAAATATGACCTAATTCAGGTGATTGCCAAGATATGAGTGGTTTTTAAGTGAACTTGTGATAAAATAAACACCATGTGAAAACAAAATTGTGTACATGTGATTTCAAAGGTGTTCAGCGCTTTTGAGCACATTAAGATAAACAGTTCTTGTGTATTTTGTATGTAATAGATTCATAACTTATAAACTGAATTCTTCCACGCTTTTTGACGGTGTGTTCATAAATTCAATGTATGTAATTTGTATTTTTAACCCATTTTCAATGATTTTGCTCTTGATTGGTCTTACCACATCCCCTCCCAACTTATTTGTCTGCCCACAGACAGAATCTAAATCTTTTAATAATACAATTCATAAAGAAATCAATTTAACATTTTGCGCTGATCCTGCGCCCAAGCGGATTCTTCTTTTTTTTTAAAATGATTGTGTTTATTAATGATAGTGCGGATGTACGCGTCCTGCGCAAGTTGAAGCGCACCAGAGATTGAATTTTATCATTTAATCGAATTGACCATTAAGTCTGCAATTAGGCTGCGGCGAAGCGCACATAGAGTGCTTAATTAAATGTTTGATTTCGAGGAATCGCACTCCGCGACCAGAGTTATAGAGTTTTAATTCAAATATCGAGTTTCGGCAAAATCTTCATGTTATAAATCCATAATTATCAACTTAATTATCCGCCTTCATAGATGATGTTAACTATGAAGGATAAACGGAATTTCACAATTCTCATTATCAACTTTGATTCTGCCGAGCTCGACTTTCATCCTTAAATCTAAATAACCCTTGCCGCTGATCACACGATCCTTCTTCCACCAATCCATTCAATCAACCAACTCGATGAACGCTTCACAGCCCACGTTGACATTGACTGTACTCTTCCACTGATCGACCGAGTGCTCTACTTTGTTGGCAATTCTCGGCGAATTCAGCGATCGTATTCGTAATCCATCGACGAGCGCGAATCCAATCATTCAAGACAACCATATTTTATCCAATTTCACAGAGACTCGACCTCTTCACGCATAAGTAAACTGATCACTTCTTTTAAAGATTCATTTCAAGATATTTTACCAAATAGATCCTTAACCAAGCATTTATAACTTCACAATTTCAGACCAAGCGTCGCCATTTTCACGGAACGAGCCAAGTTTGTTACGAAAGTTGAATGTATGTACAGCAAAACTTCCCATCCTCTTTACTCCTGAAAACACTTGATATCAAATGTTCTTTGACCAAAGATTTATGAACTAATTCACCCACGGTTGCTTTTCAGGACATCACCGGTTTGGTCCAAATCGTTATCTTATCTTCACAGCGCGGTATCCGACTCTGATTGCTATGGAAATTTTGACCGCTCATTTCTCAACTATTTAAGCCCATCATTTCCCTTCTTTCCGACTCCAACCAACCCTTCAAGTCGATCTTCATCCAATATACCAACTAGCCCATCAATTCTTCACTATGTCACAACACTCGCCTATCTTCATCCCCTCGCATTACACCGCTAGATTGGCCCGAGAAGCTGACAACAAAGAGATAGGGCGACTTCTTTCACCAAATGGGATTGCCCCTACTATTGGCGATTCTTTTTCTCAAGTTGAATTCGACTTCTTGGAAAACTACGTCTTACATCAGATAATCCAATACTGTCACCAGAATTTTCCTCGCAATTTCACTGAACAGATGAACCAAATTGACTTATATCGCGAAATTCGGGATGCTTTCGCCATGGTTCGTTTTTTTTTTTACTTATCTAATAATGTTATGGAATTCGGCTAACTCTAATATATATCTTCCCTTATTTAGACCAATATACATGTCTTCTTTCACGATATTAAGGAAGAAAGCCCGGATGACGAGGAAATAGACGAGTTAGACAAGTTACCGGCCCACAACGCTTACGGGTACCCTGTCTATTATGGAACCCAATACTGTAAGTAGATCCGATTTCTCCTTATCTCTGGAATAAAATGTTTTAACATGGGTAGCAGCATATTTTCGAGCTAATACCGTGCCATCCATTTCTTCTAATTCGTAGGATCCTCCAGGCATCTGTTCTCAAATCCGATACGGTCCGTTCCATTTATTTTCAAAAAGTTTTCCCCACTGGGACTCCAAACTTTTATTGTATACTAATACTATTTCTCCTTTCTTTAAAGGGCCTCGAGTTTTTTTCTTCTCATTTAAGTAGTTAACCAATTGTTGCCGCGTTTTAACCAAATGAGCGTGTGCCTTTTGTAAAATCTCATCGCGTCGGCACAATTGTAATACCCTAGCTTCTAACAGCTCTTGTGAATTTGTAATTTCTCCCCAGTTTATTCCCAAATATGTTTCTAGCTCTAAATCCAACGGCAATATAGCTTGTTGAACAAAAACTAATTCAAATGGCAAATAGCCTGTTGTTCTTTTAGTTGAAATTCGGTCTGCAAAAAGAACCAAAGGCAAGAAAGAGCGCCACTTCTTTCCTTCTGAGCCACATAACTTAACCAAGGTGTCTTTTAACGCCTGGTGACCGCGCTCCACCATCCCATTTGCTTCGGGGTAATACGGCGTAGTAACTTGAATTTTAATTCCTAGATCTTTGAGGGAATTCTGAAATTGCGCCCCAAACTCGGATCCTCCATCCACAACAACTTTTACAGGCGCTCCATAACGGTAAACCCAATTCTCCTGAAACCAACTCGCTATCTTCTTGGCTTGAATTTTTTCCATCCCAACCGCCTCAATCCAGCCTGAAAAATCATCCCTCGCAACTACTAAATACTTCCATTTACCGGCTTTTATGTGTACAGTATCTAAGCTGACTCGTCCAAAAATTACTGATTCACCCGTAGGTTTCTTATCTTCTGATGGCATTATTTTGCTTCTTTTTTGACATGCTTCATAGGATTGAACCCAATTCTTTACGACTTTCTTTATATTTGGCCACCAGAATCTAAGCTTAATTCAACGGTAAGTTTCCTCCGTTCCCCGATGACCCAAACTTTCATGCAGCTCTTCCAGTATCTTTTTTTGAACTGCGGGTACCGTGACGACCACTTGCGAAATAGGTTGACTTTTCTTATTTAATACACCATTAGATATAAAAAAGAATGAAGATTTTCGAATAATCTGTCTAAAATCTTCTGCGCTAACGCCCGGCGCTTTATTCATTGTGGTAAGGTAATATTCCAAACTTTTCCAGAATCCTTCTTGTAGATTTCTAACCTCCCCTACCAACTTATATTAGCTGATGTCCCCAGAAGCTGAACTGAAAACGCTTCTTTAGTGCCGAAACCAGGATGCGGCTTAATCCACTCATAATCTTCATCAAAGTACTCTGCTTCCTCGTCATTGTTCGGCGGCCGTCGCGACAAACCGTCCGGACCCTGAAATTCTTTCGCCGGCACGTGAATTAAATCATAAGAAAATAATTGTATAAAACTTATCCATCTATTCATCGGGGCGTTGGGTAGGGAAGGATTATTTATCATTCCTATTAAACATTTAGCATCTACCCTTAACTCAAAATGCTGACCCCACAGCATGGTTTGCAGTTTCTTTAATACTTTAGCAACGCCGCAAAGCTCAAGCTTTGACTGCGAGTATTTAGCTTCTCTAGGCGCAAATACTATTGATTCGTATACAACAGGCCTATCACGACCTTCCGCGTCCTCTTGCGTAAGGACCCCGCCTGCTGCGATGTTACTTGAATCAATAGATAGTTTAATCTTTCCTGCTTTTTCGCCAAAATCCAGTTTCTTTAGGGTAATATCTTTCCCTACGATTCTTTTTAATTCATCAAAAGACTTTTGACAGTCCGCTGACCAATGCCAAACTGCGTCCTTCCAGGTTAATCGTCGCAAAGGCGCCGCAACAGTCAAAAATCCCTTTATAAACATGCGTACATATACGCAAAGCCCTAGAAAACCACGAACTTCGGTTACATTACGCGGTGTCAGCCAGTTTTTGACTTTATTCAACTTCTTTTTTGATATATGTCGGCCTTCCTTGGATACAACATGGCCTACTAAGTCGAGAGCCGGTACACAACATGCGAATTTCTTCGCAGAAATTGTAAGTCCCGCCTCTTCAATTCTAAACAATATTCTTTCTAGAATTACAGCATACTCGTAAATAAAGCGCCTTATTTGAGGATTTTCGGCTAATGCTTCATTGTTATAATCTGATTCAGGGCCTTTAATTCCCCCGTCGTCGATAAAAATGCCAATATTATGAGGAATCTCATCCTGTAGGATCCAAGTCATCTGGGCTTGGTATACCGCGACGGAATTCGTGGCGCCTTGAGGTAAACGTGTGAGCTGAAATCTTCCTAAGGGAGTTTCAAATGTTGTCATGGGACGAGACTCTAGCGCTAATTCACGCTCGTCGTATCCCCCCATTATATCCCCTAGCCCATAACATGCTTGACCCGTAAAAGATTGTACTAGATCTTCCGGCGAAGGTGGTAACCTGGCATCTTTTATAGTAACTTTATTTAAAGGTTGTAAGTCGTGCACAATTCGCAATTTTCCATCCTGCTTCTTAATGCAGAATATAGGACTCGAATAACTTGAGCTTGATTGCTCATAAAGCCCTGTTTTTAATCTTTCACAAACCAACTCGATAAAGGTAGCTTTTATTGGAGCCGGTATAGGTATTGGCCTAATTTGCCATGGTTCATGCAGTATAACAGGAATTACGTAAGGCAAGCCATAACTATGCTTTCATAATCCACGTTCGGTTTCATCGAAGGCCAGCGCCTTCTCTCGTAAGGATATTAGATGATAAAATAAATTCAACTCAGCGGGATTTAAATAGCCTGGTGGCCCAAAATTAATTATTTTTAACCGCTCTAATGTGACCTTCTTTGTTTCTTTAAATTCAGGAAGGTTAGGTGTTAATGGAGTTAAATAAGGATCTCGCAATAATGGCGGCCGTCGAAGAGGGGGATTAATAGCAATTGGCATTGGAATATTTACCGGTTTGATTTTTTTTGCAACAGTTTTGTATTTTGCGGCATTAACTCGATTGATTTCCCCCAGGCTTTCTGTTGAATTTTGAAGCCCAGGGTCTATTCTAAAAAATTACGCGTTGAAGAATTTGAAGGAAGGGAAGTTTCCCATTTATGTTGGGTGGGCAAAAGGATTGGAATCAAATAAGTGCGTCCCTTAGGATCTAGAATCGCCAGGGATTCACCGCCTTCGCCGTTATATTTAATAGTAGCCGCGGAATCCATAAGGAATGGTTTGCCCAGAATAAACTGAACTGGTCCCTTCGCTACCCAGAAATGTACAGGTCTGTTTATCTTTCCTATCTCGAACTCGACACCTTCGGCTATCCCAATAATGCTGGTATGATGGCCTCCTATCCCTTTTAAATTCATGGGTTTTTCCGTTGTAACTAAACCGAGTTGTTGCGCTAACTGCTCCGGCATTAAATTGACCATTGAGCCCGTATCTAATAGTGCTTCCGTATCTTGGCCATCAATTACTAGTTTAATATAACCCAACGGACATGAATAATGCGTCGTTGGAACTTCTACCAAATCATCTTCAAATGAAGAATAATTCGGCCTTTTACTTTCTTCCGCCGGAATTCGACGATTAGATATCTTCTTTTTGAAAACATCAACCAACCCGCTCGAAATCGCGAATATTTCACCATAACTCAGGGTCATTTTCCCTTCCAAAAGCATTCTTCTAGCCGTATCTTCTTCTAATCCAGGAAACTCTTTAGCTAGCGGTTTTTCTAAAGTAGTTTTTTTTGCTGGCTTTTCCTTTTCTTTTTCTTCTTGGCTTTCTTCAAATCTAACTTTAGATTGACTTTTTGCTTTAGGTTGGATTTGAATAGGCTTCAAAGCCGTGGCTTTCTCGATCAGGTCCTCAGCGTCGATATCCATAACAGTTTCTTTTCCACTTCTGGTTCGCTTTACCCCGCTAGATCCATTCTGATCCTTTTCCGATCGGGACCGCTTACCAATATCCACTTCAGCCGATACTCGATCTTCTTCTTCACATTCTTCTAACTCGCCGAATGACGCCGAAGCCGTAACCATCGCCGAAGCTTTAGCAAATTTATCAACCTCCTGTTTTAATGGTCGACTTGTATCCCAAGGTATAACCGCCCCATTGGGAAGTTTATAATCTTTCCCATCCCTTCTGACTAATCCATTCGACTCGTCATAGGCAAACAATCCACACCTATTGCTTCCATGGGTTTCTTGGAAGCAATAGTAGCATTTAAGCCCAGGTATTCTTTTATAAGGTACGTTTACCGTTGCGGGTGGCTGCGGCACTTTCAAATCTAATGACATATGCGGTGGGGTTATCTTTCCCGCCGTCAAAGAAGCTAATTGCTTGGTTATATCTTCCAATTTCTTTTCAAATGCTTTTATAGGTTGCGCTATCGTCGCACTTTTGGATTCCTCCTTCTTGGTGGAAGTATTCCCTGGAGAAAAGGTAGATTCCGCCAATCCTCGCCTCACCATAATAGAAGCTGATTTTAATTCTCTTTGAATAAAGTAAACAATAACTACAGTTCGAGGTAAAATGTCGCCTCCGTCTCTGGACGCCTTCATCTGATTTTTTATTAAGTAACGCCTTTGTCGTGGCTTCTTCTAGCTCTGGACTTAAGGCTTCCATCAGCATTTCTCAATATTCTTCCAGATCAGAACTATACCCCATTCGAACGAGGTAATGAGTAATAGTTTTGAATTTATTCTTAAATATATTAAATTCTTCTTGAGTTCGAATGCCTCCCTTCTTTACGGAAGAGTTAACTAAATTGCGCAAATCTCTTTTAAGGGGGCAATTTTTGAAGTGATGTCTGCTGAATGATATCAATTTTCATTCACTAATGCAAGCATGAGGGGGAAAGAAAACAAGAAGGAGCAAGAGAGGCCTCCTTTTATAGGAAAAATCACGTCTGAGAGTGATTTACAATGTAGTGAAATAATGTACTAATGAGGAAAGCTGTTCAATGTAATGTGAAATAAATGTACCAGTTGGGAAAGATTTACATATGTAATGAAAACAATTTTCCTCTTTGGGTTATGATCACTTGGCTTGGACTAATTGGGAAGGAAAATTACGTCTAAGAAGTGATTTGCTACATGTGATTGAAGATCAAAGTGGGGAAATTTCTTATTGTGGAAAATATGACCTAATTCAGGTGATTGCCAAGATATGAGTGGTTTTTAAGTGAACTTGTGATAAAATAAACACCATGTGAAAACAAAATTGTGTACATGTGATTTCAAAGGTGTTCAGCGCTTTTGAGCACATTAAGATAAACAGTTCTTGTGTATTTTGTATGTAATAGATTCATAACTTATAAACTGAATTCTTCCACGCTTTTTGACGGTGTGTTCATAAATTCAATGTATGTAATTTGTATTTTTAACCCATTTTCAATGATTTTGCTCTTGATTGGTCTTACCACAACGGCCCGACCAGGTCAACATTCCAGGCGTCCATGGGGCGAAATTCGCGACGATCAGAGGTAAGTGTGTTCTGATTTACACTCTTTGAAGTCATGCAGGCAGGGCATTGTATGTCACCTCAAGGTAAAGATTTTGGTAGTCCAAGCGCAACCCCTAGGGCCATCATGCAACGGATGGTCCGAAGGCTCGCGTTCCCAAACCTGTGATGCACATGTAGCAGGAGAGTTTCATTGGCTGTCAGTTTTGGTAACTCAAACGGCCGAGAGGTGGCAACGGGCACTGAGAACTCAAAAGGTACAGCGTCACGGGTCTCCTGTGCCGTCAGGACAGACACAGTAGAAGGGATTGGGACAGCGCGTGCGTTTGTTGCTAGCATATGTGGAACAGTACTAGGGCAAGTTTCGGATACAGCGTGTGAGACTATGGACAAAGGACGGGGGGAACTCAAAGAACAATCATGTATTGGGGAAACGGTAATGACAGACGTGTTGGGGGAGGAGGGAGATACAGACACTGGAGGATGGGATACAACAGGAAATGGAGATGGAGAAGATGAGGATCGATCCGGTCAGAGAGGAGCTGGGAGTTTCCACTTGCGGTTAGCAGGGTTTAAGACTGAACTGCTCCAAAAGTGATCGCCATGTGAAATGTGAAAGGCGTTGGACTCGAAAGAAAGCGAGAAACCCACTAATCGTAGAGCAGCTGGCGATATGAGAGTATGAGTGGCGTGCGGGCAGTACAGTACATCACTGAGTACCGTAAGCGTTGAATTCGCTCCAGGAAAACTGAGTGTTCCCTTTGCTGTAATAAAACGGGAAGGTCCATTAGTCGCAACACGGAAGGGAATAGGAGGATTCAGCGTTTTTAAATTTGACAGGGCTAGTATATCACCGGTAAGGTGATGTGTAGCCCCAGTATCAAAAAGGGCAGGAGAGGCAGCGTACGCAGAAGGGGATACAGCGGAGAAGTTGAGATCGCTAAAAATGGGTTGTCCGTCAATACCATCAACCTCCATGTTTTGCGCCAATGGTTGTTCGGTCGCAACAGAAACTTCAGCCTCTCTTGCAGCAGGGCGCTGACCAGAATTCAATCTGGTATCCTCCGGGTAGACAGGTTGGTATATGTCTGCAGGTCGCAGATTGGGCGCAGTAGACGGTGGAGGTTTCGCCAGTAACTGGTGGAAACCGGCAGAGGGGATCGGAGGCGCAAGAATGGGATAGTAGGCCGTGTATTGAGGAGGCAGAAGGTGTTGACCACGCCTTGTGTTGGGCTGTTGGTTGGGTGTCGCCGGTACTGGACAGGCGCCAATCAGATGCTCGCCAGAGCCGCATCTGTAGCAGTGTCGAGGGGCCAGCGTCCTAAAGTTTGCTGGTCGTCCGGCCATGGTTTACACATTGTCGGGGTGACTCTCGATAGAGGCACTTCGTTGATTTTGAGTTGACACTTCGGCGGCGAAAGTGCTCGGTGCAATCTGTCGTTGCTGAGCGGCGTCCCAACCTTTGATCTTTTCCTGACAATCATTGAGGATATCGACCATTTCCACGAAAAGTAGCGGGATTTGGCGCCTTGCAGCCAGTTCTTGATCAACTCAATAGTTGAACTCTTGTTGGAGTGGTGTATTGTGGCCAAGTGATTTCTGCAAAAGGATCCCAAAAAGAAAATCCTTGGTGAGAACGGCGCCAGATTCTGTAAAATCCAAAAATCGGCGCTGGTAAGTTGCTACAACCAAAGTAGCCAGGGTCGAGAGATCACAGTTAATGGATTCAAGATCGTCCCAACAATTCATTTGTGCCGCCCTGCTGAACGTGGTGAACCGGCGTCTTATAGCATTCATGATTTCAAAACTGCTGTCAAAGCCATCGACCTCGGCTTTAATTTCTCGGGAAAGTGAAATCAAGAGAATAGCTTGTGCTATCTTTTTGACTCGGAGTTGAGAGAAATCCTTAAAGTAGTACTCCTTGTACTCTAGGTTGAAGTCGGCCATGTCTTGTACATCTTTGAGCCAGTCACGGTAGTTGACCGCGCTTGATGTGAGTCGGAAAGTCTCCGGGAATCTGAGATAGGTGTTCTTTGTGATGGGCTCCCTGTGTCAATGGTCCATTGCGTAGGAAAAGTCAGGAGCAGGTTCTTCTTCATCCAATGGAGCCGCGGCCGGTCCAGGTATGACTCAGGAGGCCCAACTGATGTGAGGTGCCAAGTCTCAACTTGCGCGAACCGTTTCCCGCTTGTTGTCGGATCCCGTGGGGCTGCTCGCTATGCGTTTCCCTGCGGCGTTGCTGCTGGATCCTGTGTTTGGACCCGAACCGGAAGATCTGGTGGAGATGGATTTGGGGGAACGGTTGACAGGTGCCATTTGTGAAATGTATGTGTATAGGTAAAGATGTTACTGGTTGAAAAGTTATGCTTCTAGCAAAAAAAAATTCGACTGTAGACTATTGTAGAGACGAGATCCGTATAAGAGAAAAAACCGCAGAGATATCCGTAGAAAAAACCGTAGAACCAGAGAAAACCGTAGAATAGAGAAAACCGTAGAAGAGAAATCCGTAGAGAAGAAAAAACTATTGCACTATATACTGTATAACTTTAATCAGAACTCTGTAGATATCTATTTACGACGAGATAATGCTCATAACCTATTGGAGCTTGACAATGGGAGAATGTGTATACAAATGAATTGACAGAGAGGAATGAATGATGAATACACAAGAAGTGAAAACATAGTTGTATTTATATACATGCTATTATGTAAATACAACTAGCTGTTGAGTCAAGTAACATGGGAGTATCCCATGTCTATGGTAGGTCATGGCATAATGACTACCGTCAACCACTGTAGTATGAGACGTAAAGACAGATTACGTATCTATACTACAACATGCCTGTGTGCATCGTACTGTTGGATTGAGCCTTTGTTGAGTTGTACTGTCGGATTCCGTGGAATCCGACAGTACGACTCAACAGGAACACCTCGTTGAGTTGTACTGTTGGATCCCGACTCAACAGGAACATGGCGCTTGTTGAGTCGTACTGTTGGATTACGCGTAATCCGACAGTACGTGCGCTGCCCGCACTGCCATTCTGCTTTTGCACAAAGCTCCACCATGATCAGTCAAATCATTACTTGAATCTTGTAACGGACAACACTGTTTCTATGGAATTGTTGGAAGAATGATGATGTGTACGCTCATGTTTTAAATCAGCAAAATATGTTAAAGAGCGTTGATATGATTGATTTTATCTAATACATATGTCTCTACAAAGAATGTAGTATTGATCTTAGTCATGAAATACGGATAAATTTCAGCGCTTGAGTCTTTTTTGGGCCTCTGAAAGCAAAGATGGCCCGGCAGTGGGTTTGGCAGCTGAATTCTGAGTGGGCTGGTCACCGGGTCGCACTACACGCTTGCCTTTTTTGTTGGTGTTGACAAAGTGATTGTCATCATCATCCTCAGGGGTGTGGCTATTTGCTTCGCCGATCTCACCAGGTTTGAAGCCATTGGGTGGGCCAGGTGTCAATATTGAATTTGCAGGCGATGGTCTTGGTACCATGTTGCTGGAGGAGGAGCTGGGTGTGGAAGCAATAGAGTTGACATCGTGGCTCGAGTTGTTCTGGGCAACAACCCTGCCGTTTGATGTTGCAGGTGCTGCACCACCGATTTGTCTACTGTTATACACTCCGAAATCACTACTCAACTATCAAAAATACAAAAAACTATGTGAAAGTGTGCTCACAGGTTTGGTCGCAGATTTGATCTCCCTACTGTGGACCCATTTGGAGCTGCACCGGGATTTTGATTGCCAGATGTGATGGAAAACATCGTGGTCTACATAAGTTGAATGATTGTGGATAGTGATCAGATATTTGTTTGCAATGTCATTATGTGAATAATGAGTACATACTATGACATTCCAAGTGGAGGCGGCCTTGTTGAACCGTGTGATATTACCTATAATGATAGTGTCGGCTCCAACAACAAAAAAAGGGGAACGCGTTGAGGAAGAATGTAGTTCCAGGAATGGTGTAAACAGTCTGGAATTCAACCGTTGTCCTTGACTATATTTTGAAAAGAATTTGAGGTTAGTTTGTGGTCATGGGGGGCAAAAAAAATGTAATCTCACAATGGTGTTCCAGTTGTTATGTGCCATAGTAACCTCGAGATTCTCTTGAGAGCTCCCATTGGTTCCAACAGCTCTGATCCTATCAACACGTGTGATAGTTCCAAAACCAATTGCAATCACTTTACCGAGAAGCTTTGAGTGATTCCTGTTTTCAAGATAATCTCTAGTGACGCCTATGGAAAAGGTCAAGTTCGGATCGTAAAATAAGTGAGAAGAGTTGCTTTTGGTCTTGAGGAGCCGTCCACCTGTGAAGTAGACATTATCTTTTGCAAGCTGGCTCAATTGTGATCCATATCCCGACATGTTCACCATGTAGCTGGTTTTGCCTGCGATTTGGTTGGTAACAACAATGGAGGTAAGATAGTTAAAAAGCCCATAATTACGCCCGTTGGGAATTTCATTTGGCGCCTGTTAGTATATTCACACAACACAATAAAATAAATATATGTGTCAGAAACACACACACAAAATTGATGTGGAATACTACGTATGATGCATGCAAGTATTGAAGCGCTTACTAAGTCAGTTATGTCAAATGTTCCAATTGTGTACATCGGCCGAGTAGGCCGGCGGATCGTAGCCATGCTTTTCTGAGTGTCCTGAGACTGTTGGGTAGTTGAAGGAGGCAGATCAGGGCTCATTACGTTGGCTTTTATCCATTCGAGCCCGGAATGCGTTTCTCTTGACTTGCTGATGGTTACAGTGCAAAGGCATGTGGTATCATAACGGATCATGATTTTTCATATTGAAATATAAAATATCCGGGAAATTCACATGTTTGTCGACACATTGCAATGGGAATATTCATTTTAAATATGTTGGGACTTACATCAACCAACTCGTCAAATGGGTTGGGTTGACTGAGTATGGGGATGGGATTTGAGATTCTGGGTTGTTTGGAACAGCGTACATAGCGTGGGTTCTGGGGGATACACTGGTTTTGACGACACCAGTGGTTGTATTCCCTCCTTGAAGGATGAAACTCAGAGACAATATCTACTAAACTGCATTGGCTTACCACGCATGAAGGTTGCAAACATATATTGGAAGAGCTTGTTTTGAATGCTGTAGGCAGATCCGGATCATTGAGGAAATCACAGAGGAAAATTGGGGTAGCGAACCAACACATGATGCACATATTGATCACCTGATTGATCAAGCCAATGGGAGGCAATCGGGTGAATGAAACTTATCTGGGGCAAATGGATTGGGGCGTTGTAGCAAGGTGGAATGTTGGCTTTTTCATTTTGTGCCTTGAGGTAGGGCAATGATTATATCGGTGTGCGGGTGTGCTGAGGCCAATATAAAAGGACCCAGTCCTGGCCACTTTGAGAAAGTATTGGCTGGACAGGAATCCTTTGGGAGTCCCATGCTCCCTTGGGAGTGGTTGTTGGGCTTCTTCAGGAGAGGAACCTTCTTGAGCTCCTTTGGGAAAGAGCCTGTGTTGATCTCCTTTGGGAGAGACCTTTTGGGTTATGCTGAGCTGCTTCCTTTGGGCGGGAGTGGCCCTTCGGGGCTGTAGCTCCGGTGCGAGGTAATCTAAGGAAGATCAAAAGATAGAAAAAATAAAAGTGATCAAAAGATAAAAGCGATAAAAGCAACGGTGGGCCGCTACGCTACACTACGCTACAGGGCCACTTAGCGTTAGCGTAGCGGCAAAAAGCGCCCGCCCATTTTGAGTAGCGTTAGCGCGCTGTTAGCGCCGCTACGCTGCGCTACGTTTCAGCGGCGCTAACAGCGCGCCAATTGTTTGTTAGTGTTAGCGCGCCGCTACAGTCACTACGCTACGCTGCGCTACAGCGCTTTTAGCGGAACAAAAGGCCTTTTTTTTAGCTAAAAGCACTGTGGCGCACCGTAGCGCGCGCTCTTTTGCGCCCTGCGTGTGTAGCGTTAGCGCATCTGCGCTAACGCTACGCTAACAGCTAAATTAGCTGTGCACCCTTTGCGTGTAGCGTTAGCGCAGAAAGGCGCAATTCCGCTAACGCTACGCTAAAATTTAGCGGAATTCCGCTACGCTACGCCACGCTAACGCTACGGTTAGCGTAGCTGGCCCACCGTTGATAAAAGCAATGGAAAGAAATAAGAGATAAAAAGCTAAATGTCTACATGAATTTAAGGACAAAGAAGGGAGACCGCCCCTTTGGGGCGGTAGGGCGCCTACGGCGCGGTGCCCTTTGGGGCCTAGCAGTCTGTGAGGAAGAAAAAAAAATGTATGATACATTTGAGAACAAAAGAAGGGAGACCACCCCTTTGGGGCGGTAGGGCGCCTTCGGGGCCGGGCAGTCTTAGGAAGATTAAAGATAAGTAACAGATAAATAAAAGATAACGTATGTGGATTTCGGGACAAAAGAAGGGAGACCACCCCTTCGGGGCGGTAGGGCGCCTTTGGCGCAGTGCCCTGCGGGGCTGGGCAGTCTTAGGAGATAAAAGGTAACATATTTATTTATGTGGATTTCAGGACAAAATAAGGGAGACCGCCCCTTTGGGGCGGTAGGGCGCCTTCGGCGCAGCCACGCGCCTGCGGCGCAAACCCACAACCTTTGGTTACAGAATCTTATACCTTTTAAGGTAGTAAATTCTCATACTCTCATATCACTGGTTGCATATCACGCACCTGTCACAAGTTAACTGGTTCCTGGTTCAACTCCCAACTAAGACATATACCCTTCTCAGTCCAGACACTCTTCTCAACTTTCTATACCACCCTCTTGAAGACCTGTGTTCAACCCCCACCGGAAACATCGAGTCAACTTTCACCCTTTCCATCATCATAAAACCTCTCAACTCTCACATACCTGTCATTGAACAACTTCATCTGGAACTAGACCAGACCTATCACTTGATTAAAACTTGCCAAGCTTAGCTTGGTGGGTCTTGTTATCTGATAGTGTAGAAGGGCAGAGTTTGCACCTCCATCATCCCCTTCTCCATTTAGCAAAAGGGTTTCACAACCACTTTTGAGTCTTACAGCGGACAGAACAAGAGGGGAAGTGAGACTGCAATATCTGCGGCGATTACACATTTTAGCAGATAATCCAGTAGGTTTGAGCCTTAGAGTCAACACAGTTGACCTAAAACTGCCTTTTATCTCCATTTTATACCTAAATGTGCTCATATCTTTTTAACCTTAAGACATAAGTTTGTTTTGACTTCAGATTCTGATTTCTCATGCAATTTTGACCCTAGTTTTCACTGATCACTTTAAAATATCTCTACTCCTTCTTAGAGTTTGTGGTTTGTGACTCACATGCGCAGCAGTGCCATGTAGTCGCGCCTGAGCGCTCCCAACCACAGGTTAATGTGTGATTATGTCATCCACCTTTGAAAATTTTTGAAGTCAGGATCCCCCATGCAGCTGGAGGATCCACAGACTTCAGCACACCAGAACCACACCCCAGATAACCCCAGGATCACCACCAAAGAGTTTACAACACTCCCAGTATACCTACCGCCACAGGCGCCTAGGATATTGACAGTAAGTAACCTCTTTCACTGAACCTTGTTTATCTCAGAGGTACAACTCTGTGTCTTGCTTGATCTACTCTTTTCTGCTGGCCTTTGCCTTCTTTTGATCACAGGGCTGTCCCTCCATATCTGCTGGCCTTTTCCTCATTCTTGATCACAGGGCTGTTCCTTCTTATCTGCTGGCCTTTGCCTCAAATCTAGGTTACAGGGCTGTCCCTCAGGTTTCCCTTTAAGAACCTTGACTATCCAGAAGGAAGCTAAAAAATTGTGGCTGGATTAAACTTATCTAATCCAGAGACCCTCCACATTTCTTATTGAGAGGAGGCTGTAGCACTTTCTAGCACAGCTTAGCAGCACTCTTCTGATTGCCAGTGGACGTGCATTCCCACTAGAATAACCTAGTATATCTCCTTATCCTGATCCTGTCCTGTTTCTCTTTTCTCTTTCTCTATCTCTCTCACAGTTGTATTTTCTTTATCCAAAGAAATCCAACTATTTCCCCCTTTCTTTCTTGTGTCCTGTAGTCACTATAGATACTCAGGCTCACAGTTGGAGTAGGTGGGATTGGGGGTACAGAGCAGGAAGGGGGAAGGGGAATTGAACATACAACAGGCTGTGCTGGAGGTTTAGGTTTTGGAGAAAGTGATGGCAGGGGAAGCCGCAGGACGTATGGCTCAGGAGCATTGCCCATATCAGACTTGGGCTGGGCTAAAGAGAACAACGGTCAACGGGCGCATCAATTCACCGACCCTGAAAATTAATCACCCACAACCGGTCAACCCCATTGACCCCTTCTCTAGCTAGACGTAAGCTCCGACCTACTGACACCCCTCCCCAACCTTGATAAGCCAACCCAGCTTCTCCTTGATCCCGGGCATCTCCACCACCAACAGCCAACCGCGAGGCGCCTGGTACATCAATATAAACCCAGACCCAATACGCCGAGAGGTCCAAGTGGGTCCAAAGACTGAGGCTACAAGAGCAATTGCGGGCTGTCAGGCCAACAGGACCGGGAAGACAAAGGCGCGCGGTCCGGAAGCCGGAACGGCAGCGGCGGCAGTGAACAAAGCGGAGGTGGGAACGGAGGAGGAAGGGCGGGTAAAGGGTCCATTAGAAGTGAAAATTAGCTAGCGTTACTCCTTAAGGTTGTTTTAGACACCCACCTTTGCGTAATGACCATCATCTGACAGGCCAGGCCCCAGTCTAATCAATCAATTGGCAAGGGGAATAAAAGGAGAACGGAAGAGGGGGAGAAGCAGGTCGGAGAGAAGAAGAAGCTAGGGGAGAAGGAAAATGAAAACGTGATTAGTTGGCATTGGCAAGGCGGTTTTAAAGGTAATTGGTGGACCTCCAACCACACTAACCGCGACCACGGAGGATCATCAAGGGGGGGAGGAGGACAAGCAAATGGCAGAAGCGTTGGTGGCACAGGCAGGGGAGGGGAGGGAGGAAGACACGGTGGAGGAGGTGTTATAGTGGATATAGCAAAGGGAGGAACTATTATACTTTTGTGAGCAGTGAGAAATTGGAAACAAGAACACAGGTCTATGGAATGCAAGCAGGGACATGGGTATGAAAACCAGAGCCATCTGGGCGACAGCCGTACGATGTGAGATGAACATTGCCAAGGGCAAGGGGCGCCAGAAGCAGCAGTCCTACTCCCGGAGTTCAGCGACATGCTTTAAAGACTCTGCGTGAGGTTTCACCAAAGGATACCCAAACACCAAGTTGAGGGATGCCGAGCATGGTACAGCAATGTCAGAAAAGCTTGTGGCCAGCTTTTGGACCGCTGATTCCAGCCTCAAAGCCTGTATGGCTCCTGTACGTCAGGAATGCCATCAGAAGAAAAAAACCGGTTTCTTTATTTTCCATTTTGGGGCCTTGAGGGCCCCACTATTGGATTCCTGGGGTGATTTTACTTCCATCCGGCCCTTCGCCGCCCCTGCCCTCCTCGCCCCTCGCCCGGCCCGGCACCCATGTCAAGCAAAACCAGCTGCCCGAACAGGTTTTGTCTGCCTGTACAGTGAAGCTGTACAGGCCTGTGGCTGAAATGTAGAAGTCACTTCAGCCACAAAATTTGGCAAGCTTTTCTGACATTGCTGTATACTCCGCCAAATCATACCTCAGCCAATTTGACAAGAAAGTACATAGAGGAATCTATTCAGAAAGACCTCACGGCCGGGACAATTTTTGGGCTTTACACGTACAACAAGGTGGCGGAAAATTCAAAAATCTTTTGAGCTAACCTGTCTACCCTAGCATAATCATTTTGAGACACCGACACAGCGGGGCAGATTGGGCAAAGCCAATGCGTCCAGCTGGCGTCCCGGCACTCCATGTGCCACGGTGGCGTGACAGGGACCCAGGGCCGTACAGGCGCCACTCTGTCATGCTAGGGGGCGCCACCAGGACTGTGGGCATAGGTGGCGCCACTGAGATGCCACCAACCTGGGCGCCAGATGGCCGTCCCGGTGAGATGCCAGCGTGACGCACCGGTAGGGGAGGCGTCACCGCCGGCTGTCAGGGGGGCGTCCATGCCGGTCGCCTGGCTGACGCAGGGGTCCAGATGGCGCCACTGGTTATGGGCAGCCGCCACTGCGTCCTGGGGTCGCTAGAGTGGCTAGGACGCCCAATGGGCTCTCCGTCCAGGTGCGGGCAATCAAAGGGCCCATGTTGCAATTCAGCCAGCTTGGATTAGTTCGTATGCATATTCAATAATAATGCCACAAAAAAATGTGGTTGATCAGCACGCGCAGGTCTATAAAGACCGCTCTCCTCGTGCCCCAAACGACTCCGCTCTTCAATGTTCAGCTGCTTGAATACCCCCATGCGTGGGGTACCATTCCAACCTCTCCTGACTCTTCCTCAACATCCTCCTGCAGTAATGCTCATCTCAGTGCCCTTGGTGCCGAGATTGCAGATATTTATGTCACCTTCCCCCCATTAAGAGTCCTCCGGAAGATCCCATCCCTATTCTATGTAGCTCCCCCTTCCCTCACCCTCCATGTGTATCCCTGCCGTGCAAATAGCCTATATGTGCACCTTGTTGTATCTCATATGTCCCCTTCCTTGCTGTTTGTAGAAGTAAAATTAAATATATAATACATGCGAGCATTTCAGTCAGGCGCCATCGCCCGTGAGACCCTAACCATGCAAATCGGCAGCCCAGTGCCCGCGTCCACCGTGTCACACCGATGCACAGATGCTACCCCAGTCAGCTTCTATGACTGCTGTCGATATCATGCCCAGATGACCTTCCGGGGCCCAATCCACCTGCGAACCTCACAGCGGCCTCAAGGCATGTCTTCATGGCGACTGCAGACGCGGGAGCATGCCGTCGAAGATCACGTCTACCTCGCATCCTCATAGGTGCCCTGAGGCCATCGCCCAAACAGATGTCCCAACAATCTCAGCATGGACGCCCGGGGGATATCCCGCCCTGGCGCCCTGAGGTCGCCCCCCCTGCGCCTCGGTCGGGTTGGCGCCCATCTGGGCTGACCTAGGTGCGCCACCCAAGATGGCCGCAGGAGGACCCTGGAAACTCCCTATAAGTGGGGGTAATGAAAATGTATGAATTTTTTGGCAAAAACCCAAAATTAGGGATTGTTGATCGGTACCCGTGGGGGGTACCTAGTACCGCTTGCACCCGCCTTGCACCTGTGCAGCGGTGCCAGGTGCGGTATGAGGTACTTGAGTTTGGCCATAGTGAGGTACCCGGGTACCGCCCACAAGTACCGCCCACCCTCTAAAGCCTGAGTTCGAACTGAACCCAAACCTTGGATTTTGTGACATCTAGCAGACATCTCATCATTTTGTCCACCACAACGTTGACTACCCATATCCCCATATCAATCCCTTGCTTCTTGACAGTCAACTACTTTGCAATGCGTTCCAGCCGCCACCGCAAACGATTCAAGCGTCCGTCATCCCGCGATTCATCATCCCAAGAAAATGCACCAGACAAGCAGAATCCACCCGAACAAGAAAATGTCGAATCGCCGAGAAGCACCAATGATATCAACGCACACCCTGCAACCCAGCCCCCACCCGCGACGACAGATGAGGAGGAATTGCGTGAGTACAAACCATCAGCCTGGTCATTACATCACTTTTTCCAACCCAATTCTGACTAGTAATCCACATATAGAAAGAGCTAAGAGAGTCGCGGAAAACTCGATCAGTTCATCCTATGCTTCATACGAGTCGCCCGAGCTTTCCAATCAGTTGGACAAGTATGGACGCCGCATGATTGCTTATCCCTGCAAGTTGTAAGCTAGCTTTTCTATTATAACTAACCTATTAGACCTTTTGATTGACATCCATCTTCAGATGCGGCACCAGAATCAACCGACCAACCTCAGATTCCTCTTGCAGCAACCTCACCAAGCATGCTTCAATATGCCTCCAAAAAACTCAGGATTCCAAACGCACTCCGTCGTTGGCACATTTCGGAATAACCGGGACAGGGGATATAAATCCAGCGGATGTCAGTGCTCAGTTCAAGTTGCTGCCCTTTTCAATCAGAAACATGCTCTTTATCGATTTATCTCTCTTTGTTCAGGTTCCTCAACTATGTGCTATTTGGTGCGCTGAGGCAGCAAGGCCATTTTCAGCGCTTTCGGATGCCAGCCTAAAAAAAATCCTCAATCCAACGGTCCTCAAGTATTTGCCGAAACCGTATCAAGTCTCAAAAGATATCCACATGCTCTATTCCGCTATACAACACGAGTATTGATCAGTTTTAAACGTGGGTGGTTCCTATTTTTAGTTATTTCTAACTTGATCACCTGACCGGTTTTCTGTTTATCAGGCGCACCAAGGCGCATTATATCTAGGGGTCGATTCGTGGCAGTCCCCTAACGGTTTTGATATATTAGGTATAGTAATATATTGATTAGCTGAAGATGGCACGGGCAAGGTAGATCTAGAGGCCATGCCTCTAGATTTTGTCCGACTCTCTCAAAGCCACACAGGCGAGTACTTGGCGGAGACAGTCAGTTTGGTCGTGGAGAAGTTTAACATTCAAGAAAAGGTCTGCCCTTTTTTTTGTTGACTGTTCAACTTCTACACTGACAAATTAAAATTTAGATATGCGGAATCGTTAGTGACAATGCCACAAACAATCATGTTATGGTCCGAGAGCTGAAGGAGCGCAAGTGGCCACGTTTCCGAGGTGAGGCGCATTGGATCCGGTGCTTTGCACACATCCTGAACTTGATAGTTCACGGGATCCTCCGACCGTTCGGAACTGCGAGTGCAAAGGGGAAGAATACTTCCAGAAACAATAGTGTTGGCTCGGACGAGTTGCTTTCTGAAGACAATGATGCTGAGGATCAAATAAGATTGTAAGGTTGATCTCATTTTCTCCAATTATAATTTCGACAGCTTATACATTTGTGAAACATTACGCTAGGCTTTCTCCGGGTCAAACGGGTGCAACACCATTAACAGATGATTATTTGAGTGATGATGAATCACAAGGAGGAAACGATCAAGGTGATATGGAATCCCTCAATGAAGAAGATATAAACGAAGCGAGTGACAAAGATGAAAGTGATTGCTATACAACCATTTCATGCAAAAAATCACTGGAAAAGGTAAAATAAGTCTTGGATCAATATGAGAGAGAAGCTGATATCATTCCTTGCTGCAGTTTCGGGCGGTTGCGAAGAAGTTGAGGTACTCACCGAATTCAAGAGCGGAGTTTGTAGAGATCTGCCAAGAGAAAGGGTGTCCCAAGCCGCATACCGTTGAGAGGGATGTCCGTACTCGATGGAACTCAACATATACTCAACTCAAGAGTATTCTTAGATGTGAAGCTGCTGTGTAAGTTGGTTCGCATTCCGTCTCAAAACGTACAGTATCACTAAAATTTATCAATTCTTCATCATTAGCCTTGAGTGGCAGCGGCATAAAAGGCATGGCCTTGAGCGCAGGCATTACGTAGATCAGTTGGACCTTGACCTGGCGCGCGATTTGGTCAATTTCCTGGGCGTCTTTGATGAGCTAACACTTCAAGTTTCCGTCGCAGGCTCGTCTCGTTTATCGAATATTGTCTTATACATCGATCAAATCACCGAGCACCTATCCACTGTTATCAGCAATCACAAATATCCTGCGGCGTTGAGGAATGCAAGTCAATTTGGGTTAAAAATAACCAACAAATACTATAGTCTAACAGACACCTCCCCGCTTTATAGGATAGCTATACGTATGTATATTATACCTTATCATTGTTGATTTCTTATTCTGAATATGTGAATTTCAGTCCTGCACCCATCCTTCAAGGATGAGTACTTCAAATTAGCAAACTGGGAGCCCGAATGGATAGCCGAAGCAATACGCTTAGCCCGGGATATGTGGGTATTGTTTTACAAGCTGCAAGCGGCTGCGGCAGCTGTATCTGTACCAACTACATCCTCCAAAGTAAGTCGCAGGATTAATTTGATATGATACAAATATACCATGTACTTTTTACTGATCTTTCACGTATCTCAATAGCCCAGGACAAGTATGCTGGCTGGACTTGGAAACGCAGCGGCCGCCCAAGGCGGAAACTCAGCGTCTGACGCATTTGATGTCTGGCTGGCCGGGGGACTTATCCTTGATGGTAACAATCCGGTCAATCCTCTCAAGTGGTGGCTTCAACAGAAGCGTTCCGGAAACATGCATGGCGGCCTGGTACATATGGCGCTTGATGTTTTAAGTTGTCCAGGTCAGTCAACTATCAAAACATTAATATATTTACTGCATCCATCTAATCTATATTCCGAACTTGATTCATTAGCCACCTCTGTTGATGTGGAGAGGGCATTCAGCTTTGGTCGGGATTATGTTTCGGCACGAAGGCACCGACTTGGACCGAACTCGATAAGTGGCGGAATGACAGTTGCCTTCTATTCAAAGAACAGAAGAATCAAAGATGGTACCTTGGCTGCATGGAAAAAAAAAATTGAGGATTCCAGCAAGACCACAAGGAAGCATAAAAGAAAGGTAATCCTTGTAGATGAAGAGTCATCTAAGTATAAGTTACTCTACATAGTTTACATAGTAAGAATTAAGCTATTCGGTGATGCTTGCAATATAAAACATAGTGATTTAGTATGTGAGGGCTGCTCATGGCAATGGAAACAGAAAAGGCTGCTGGCGGTACCTGTGGTACCTGCCAGCGGTACCCCTGGTACCTGCCAGGCGGTATCAGGTGCGGTACTAGGTATCACATTTGGGCTAAAAATCAAGGGGGTACCCAGGTACCGGTTGGTACCAGGGTCCAGATCAACAATCCCTACCCAAAATGGTAGGCACAAAAACGGTATGAATGGGCTTTTTGGGCTTCAATGGTAAGCACTTCAAGTGTATGAATTTTTTCCTGGGTGAACAAGGGTAGTAACTAAGATGTATGAAATTCCTGAGAGTGCACCAGAAAAGCCCCTTCCCCCCCTGAGCAGCACCCCTTGTCTTAGGGCCTATACCATTGGCATAGGGCATCAAAAGTCAATTCTACCAATTTTATTCCCCTCAATACTTCTTAAAACTCAAGCTGAAAATCACCAGAAGGCATTCTTGAGCCCAAAAGTGAAGAATTTCAACAATTGAACCCTCCTATTGTTTTCTTTTTTTGCATAGAGGACAAGAAAAGTGGAAATTTTGCAAAATTGAAGCACAGGCCCTTACTTTTGGTCCCTCAGCTTGGTGCCCCCAAGATTTTATTATTTTACGCCACCCCCCCCCCCCCCCTCGGCAGCAATGGTAGGCATTAAAAATGCATGAAAAACTGGAAAATCCCCTGAGCAACGGTGGGTAGTTATCGCTACAGTAACGCGTAACGTAACGATAACGTAACGTTTTTTGGCCGTTATCGTTATCGTTACCAGTAACGGCAGTGCGATATCGATATCACACCAAGAGTTTTTTTTTTCGCGACGGCCGTTACTATATCTGAGCGCGTAGCGACAGATATCGGGCAAGATAACGAGCAATAAAAGGCCAAAATAGGGTCAATTTAGCCTTTTATTGCTCAATAACGTGTGATCCGCTGGATAACGGGTTACTTTACTGGTAACGGCCTCAAAAAAAGAGGCCCGTTACGTTACGCGTGATGCCGCTGTTCGCGCGTTACTGCTAACAATAACGGCGCAAAAAGTAACGGCGGGTAGTTACTTTACAAAAATCCCGCAGATATCGTAAAGTAAAGTAACTACCCACCGTTGCCCTGAGTGTAGGCATGAAATGCGTATGAATCAAGTCAAAAAATGTATGGATTTTGGCAAAATTCTGGATTTTACATTACCCCCATTTATAGGGGGTTTCCAGGGTCCTGCCGCAGGGCGGGGCTGGTTGACGCCCTGGCGGCGTGTGGCAGAACGGCGGCATCAGGGCGTCCGACTACTGCGGGGCCCTGCTGGCGTCCGGTCGGCCGCCCTCCTGACATCCCACTTGTCCCGCTGTGGAGATGGAGCCTGCCACTCGCAAGTTACGCAACCGATTATTTAAGGGGCAAGCCAGCGGCCGTTCTGGTCCTCCGGCAGGAATCTGTCCCGGGCATGCGGTTCATCCCGATGGCCCCGTGAGACCCTGCAGGTATAAGTTGTTGCACACTATTGATCTTCGTTTGGCACCGGTATTAGCCCTCCGTCGAACAGAGACGGCCGACCAGCAAGATTCCCCTCACACGTGGTCCCTCAATGGACATCGTGAATGGCCAAGCGGGCCGCACCCCGATATGGCGATCATCCTGAAACTTCGTGTTGTGCTTTGCTGCCTGGCAGGAGATGCTGAAATCCGAAGAAGCCGAGTTTGGAGCAAAAGACCAATCCTTTATAACCCTGATCACGAAACTCGCTTTTCTGAAATCGTTTATCGGGGGCCGCCTCTTGATTCCTCTTCATGCGCCATCTGCCGCCTGTTTTTCCCGTGAATTATCCAATGACAGCAAGACTGCTCAGATGGACGAAAAGATCCATTCACGATGCAGAGAACTGTGTGTCTGTTTCTCTTCAGCTCTCAGAGTCCATTTAAGAGAAAATTTAGAACACAGATTTGATTACCATCTGGCACGACCCACTTGGATCGAACCGGTCGGTATTGATGGCTTCAGAAGCGGCATCAGCACCGGATACCAAAGACAGTAGTACACGGAGAAGACCATCAACAAGAACGCCTTCTCGATCGGTTTCAGCTGGAGCAGCTGGAGCACGACGTCTGCACATCTGTCCCTCCCCAACAGCCCTTGAGAATCTTGGATTCCAGCGTCCTCTCCATGCCCCATTCCATGAGGTAGCCGAGGAGTTCTTGCTTCTGTTGAGATACGCCGTACCCATCATCGGTAAGTCCGTCCCGTTTTCCTAAGCTTTTAGACCGGTTTCACATGGGATAACAAGCTCGCGTCTTTTTCCCCGGACACCTGTGGCATGCCTCCCTCCATGCAATAATGATGGCCTTGTTATGACTGATGCTAGGAACACATCTCTTAGAGAACACGTTGATGTTAGTGAGCATAGTTTCGGTAGGCCATCTGGGGACGAACGAGCTAGCGGCGGCAAGCCTGGCCAACATCACTCTGAACTGCTCGAGTCTGAGTGTGATAGTGGGTTTTGCCTCGGCGCTGGACGGCATATGTTCGCAGGCGTACACTTCCGGGGGTCTCGAGGCGAGCACACTAGCGGCGCTCCGGACGGCGGTCGTTTTGAGCGGACTGATGGTCCCACAGGGCCTGATACTCTGGAACATCCGCCCGGCCTTGATCAGCGTCCTCAGAGTGGACCCGGCGCTCGCGCTCATGGCTGCCCGATCCCTTCGCGTGCTCGTCTTCGCCCTGCCCGGCTATGCTGCCTTCGAGATCTCCAGACGCTGGCTGCAAGCCCAAGGTATCATCTACCCCCCCACCTGCATCTTGCTCCTCGTCTCCCCTCTCAACGCCCTCCTCAGTTACCTCTTCGTTTGGGGCCCTGAGCCCTTCCAACTTGGGTTTATCGGCGCACCTGTTGCCACAGTCATTTCCTTCAGCTTGATGGGGTTTTCCTGGTAAGCGCTTACCCCCTCCATCCTCCTTCCAAACACGGGCTCCGGAATATGGGAGACATATGATTGTCTCTGTGAAACATGATAAAATTTTATGGGTCATATGGTTATACATATCCATGTCAAGGGCCCGGAGCACGACGGGATGATCGACGCTGTCACCAGGTCCCGGGGAAGCCCGCTGGTCCATCGACGACGAATGGTTGATCGGCGTTCTGAACGGGGAAGCCCGGCGGCGAGCCTCGAGGTGCTATGATTTGAGCAGGCCAAGTGTTATTGTGTAGTGTTCATTGAAGGCAAGCCAATCGGTATGCCTGCCATGAAAACTACACGGCCTGCTCAAATCACAACACCTCGAGGCTCAGCGCCAGGTTTCCCCCTGAAGGACGCCGAGCATCCGTTTGTGATCGATAGACCAGCAGGCTCCCCGGGGCCCGGTGGCGGCAACGTTTGTCCCGTCGTGCCCGGTAGACCAATAGTAAACTTGACATGGATATAAAATCATAGGATACGTAAAAAATATGGCTCTGATGTTTCACAGTATCCACCAATCAATATTCAAGTTTAAGAATTGATCTCTAACCATGTCTCTCGCGATCCGAACTCAATGGCACAAAGTTTCCTCTACTGCGTCTCTGTCGCAGTCGAGCATGGATGGCCCGGTTGTGACCGACGAGCGTTCGCAAACCTAAGCCCGAACTTCTGGCTGGGACTCTCCGGCTTCACTACCCTTGCCAGCGAATGGTGGTTCTGGGAATTCATCGGCATGGCTAGCTCTCGGATCGGCCCGTCTACTCTCGCGGCTCAAAGTGTTATCGGTAAGTAAATAAACCTTAATTTTCTTCATGTTGTCCTTCACTTTCGAAGCAATATGTCTGCCTCAATCAGGAATAGTTTTCCCTCAAGAAAAAACAATACCTAATTACCTGGTTTTGTTTCTCGTAATTCAGTCACAATTTCAACACGTGCGTTTAGAAAAAAGAAAGAGATCAAGTTTCGCGAGAGTATGAAAGCTAATTGGAGCCATACGCCCGTTTGCGGCTGGGGATGTTACACCGAATGGACGACGATGCCGACGACGACGAACCGATGATGAAAAAGTGATGTACCAATTTTCGGGCGGGGCGAGTCTGGCGGCCACGGGTCGATACGGCAACCTAGTGGGAGCGGGATGCACGCGACGGGCAGGGCACACGGTGTGGGCGGCGCTCGGAGCCGGGATGCTCTTCGGGACGCTCACGATGCTTGTCATGCTCGTCTTCCGACACACCCTGGCCGGCCTGTTCAGCTCCCAAGAAGACGTCGTCGCACTTGTTGTCAAAGTAGTTAAGCCCTTTTAACTCCAGAAAAAAACCCACTGATTTATATACTCTAACTTTTCTTCTGCCACTCTGTTTCGTCCCTTCTTTGTCGAACGCGGCACTCATCCTGTGTGACTATCTACAGTTACCAACTGTCGCTTTGATCCAGATCCCAGACAGTCAGTTTTGTTCTGTATTTTTCTGCTCAGTATCCAGTCGCCGATGATTGGTTCTTGGCGCGATGCGTTGAATCAGGCATTGGGAGCACGCTGGCTGGAGTAATCAGAGGCGCTGGGAGGCCCAAGGTGGGGGCCTTGATCAACTGCATCGGTTACTACGTGGTGGGCCTGCCGGTCGGCATCTTTTTGACGTTTTCTCACCTCCAACTCGGTGTCGTAAGTTTATCCACTCCTTCTACACCTCTGTTCTTGAAGATTCTGACAATATCAATAAAAACCATTGGTCCTGGGGTACGAAAAAACCATTGTTCAAATCAGTGTGGCCTGTGGCTCGGGATGTTGATGGCGGTGACCTCGACAGCAATCGCCTCTTTTTACTACGTCTTCATTGGATTAATTCCCGATCATTGGTTGAGAGAACGGCAAAGACTAATCATCGATCCCTCTAGATCACGATTTAAATTCCACCAAGACCTGCCCGCAGACATAACGGACTATGGAACAATCAACAGTTTGTGACTCCAATGGAATCCAAAATATGTTCACAAGAGACCTTAAGAAACATACTTCAATCATCATATCTGAGCAGTTAGACTTTTGTTTTCTCTCTTCTCTTGAGTTAATTGGATAGATAGACTTGCACTATTTAGCATACCTTAATTAGCATTAGACATGACTGAGTTTTCTCTTGCCACACAATCAATTCAGCCAATAAGATCTTGTTTTTCAAATTCAGGCTATAGCCCTGGGTGAACATGATTTGTCTCTTGCACACTATGTACAAGAAAAACTCTAGAAACTGCCAGCAGTTGACATGTGGCATATGTGTGATTGCCATTGTAACTCCACATAATTACACCACACCCTTTTGTGCACAGTCACTGTACAATGTGTAAAGTGACTGTGCATTAAAAATTAGTTAAAAAAACCTTTGAGAAAGGCTTGAGTATCACCTCAAAGTTCCTTTGCGCTTCTGCATCTCAACTGCTAGCAGTTTCTACAGTTTTTCTTGTAGTTTTGGGAGAAACTAAACTTGCCACCAGGTCTGTATTCAGCAGGGCTGGCAAGGCCTTGCCTAGTTGCAACCCCCTGCCCACCCATTCTCTGCTGCAGAGGGGTGGACAGGTTGAACCAGGGATTACTGCCAACTCATTTTGATAAAAGCAATTTTTTGGGGTCTCATTGCTCAGCTGTCCATGATCAGAATGTGGTACAATTGAATCAAGTGTCACGTTTGCAAAAATAGCCCTGCTCATAGTGGGAAATTCAACACACCTAGCTTTCTTGATGCTGATCATAAACTACATAAAAATAAAAAAATTAAGATCACACAGAATAGTTGGAAATGAAATGGGTAAAATCTTTATGGAAATTTTGATCATCACATGGCTATATCTGCTGCCTGCCCGCTGAAGCCAATGTGTTGTGGAAAAGGGACACCGCAGACGCACTGGCCAGTCAAGCACAGTCCGCTGCTGTGACCAGTAGTAAGCCGATGACCAGCCGCCGGCGAAATCAAAGACTGGAGGCAATGTATCGGATTTCTTCAGATGGCAGGAATCCCAGCTGTTGACTCCGGTGCCATTTTGTTTGCAAACGTCCCAGGTGAAGCCTCAGGTGAGGAGGGACTTGGTCCAGTTTGCGGCACAGTACCACACATCATAAAGCAATGCTTCCTTAGTCACTCCCTTGTCCCAACCTCCAACACCAATTGGAATCCACTCCTCCCAAATTGTTGCTCTGCAGTAATGATTACAGTAATCAAAAGAGACAAGTAAACAAAACGCAAGACAACAATTGAGCAAGACCGATAAATCAGAGAGACTTTTTTTCCATGGTAGAAACAACAGCAGCAGGAGGCAAGTGTATGGATTTGCACCAAAAATGCTGTTTTGACAGTCTCTGGTTTGGCTTGTGCCATCCACCATCTTTGATGGATCATTGTGAGTGAGGCCGGAGGACTTATGATGATATCAATGCATCAAAACTTAGACACAATGTTGATATTTCATCTAATCCAAACAAATTGTTGGAATCCTCGGAGGTGAAGGAGCTATGGGAACATTTGTCGAAATCAGCGTTTTTGGCCTTTGCTCTCAGTCCTAAATCGCCGATACCGCATAAGTTCCTCCGGTGGAGGCGCCTCGCGCCCCCACCTGCGGACCTAGTTAAGATTGATGGCGGGGGCTGGCTGAGATAGTCGAGCCCGTTGGGATGGTAGTTCGAGAGTGGCTGGGCAGCTTGGGCGGACGGATGGCTCCTGCTGGTCTGCGCAGACTGGTTGAGATGGGGCTGCTGTTGGTGGGTGGGAATGAGACTGTCTTGGAGTCGGAGGGCGTCAGAGGAGGCCAGTCGGACGACTTGAATGGCTTGGGCACGTAGGTCTTGAGAGTCTCCCTGTTGGGCAGGCATCCCTTGGTTCTGGATCCTGTCCTGGATGGCACGCGATGCGGTGTTGGGAGTGGTGGTGGTGGAGTAGAAGATGAGAAGGGTGGTGAGAGAGAGGAGGATGGTAAACAGCAGCAGTCGTCGCAGCCCAGCCATCGTCGTTTCCGCTCGAGATGGCCAGTCGCAACTCGGCAGTACTTTCCCCCGGGCCCCAAACACTCTACGGGGGGAAATCACAAGATGTATGGGGTGTTTTGTATTTCATTCTTGTAAAAGTGTCTACACATATTGAGGTACAAACATAGATCATCACAGCCAAATAAATAGATAGAGCAAGCAAACCAACCCAAGAATCGGCTATTACACGACTTGCGAAGCCGCCAAGAAAGGAGAGGGGATGGGTGTACAAATATATTACGCGGATGAAGGAGTCCATCAGTCCTGAAAGAAAAAAGGATGAATATCGCTGAGTGTATCAAGATATATGTGTGAGTGTATGCAGGCTGATCACGGCTGCCGAAGCTGCTGGGACTGATGCTGGTGCAACAACTGAATAATCGACGTGATCCTGAAACCCGCCGCAAGGACGTCTCAGCACACGTGCTTATTTAGATGTATGTGGATGAGGAGAAAGAAACACGTACCCGTTGATTGCGAATCCGGCGGGGCCGAGTTTATCGAGCTCAGTGGAGACTTGCTCGACGGCGAGTTGCGGGGGGTGGAACGGGCGGACGGAGGCGGAGTACAGTGCGCGGTGCTTGGCGGCGTCGTGATGGAGAGGTGCAAGCGGGGGCGGCTCCTCGGAATAGACGAGCGGCTGATGGCGAGGCTGGGCGTGGTCCTGCTGACACATCCCGTGTTGGTGGGCGTGGGGGTAGTGGCTTGATTCGGGCGGGGTGGACGAGCTTCTCTTGGGAGGGCCGACGGGAGCAGATGTCCTGAGGGCGCTCTTGTGGGGCTTCCTAATCGCAGGCTCTCCCGGGCCGGTAGAATAATGGCCAGTACTCTGCTTCGAACCACCACCCCCAGTACTCTCATTCTCCTTCGGCTGGCCATCATCAGCGCTGCTCTCTTCCGGTCGCGGTCCGCGACTGATACTCCGACTGAGACTACTACTCCCCGCATAGGGGGTACGCTGGACGTTACTCTGAATGTTGACCGGCGTGCACACCCTGCGCAGTTCCTCAATCACTGACCGCCGGCGACTCTCGGCCCATTCATCAGTCTTCCGGATCTGCTTCCTGATCTCCTTCAACTCCTGTTTCCGCTTAATATCGATATCCAAAATCGCTGTCGTTCCATCATTGCCCACAAAAAACAATCCATATCAGAAGACTCCTGGTAGTTTCGGAAATGATTTTTTCTTTCGAAGGTGGAGACATACATTGCAGATGCGCATCGATCAAAGCGTAGTTATAGCTCGGCGTAAACTCCTGCTGTCCGGCAAAGCCGTCTTGGAGAGGGCCGACGGGGGGCGACGCGACCCGAGGATTGGCAGTAGTAGTAGGAATCGCTGGCGGGAGAGGGTGCATGTGAGTCGAGAAATGTGGGGCGGGCGGTTGGGGAGATAGGCAGCACGAGCTCGGCCGGCGGATGTGTTCGTCAACCTAAGCAAGATTTACAGCCACCCCGGAGAAAAAAAACCCCGGTGAATACAGAATATTAGTGCGTCCACGAGTCAAGAGATAGGGCGCACGTGTTGACCAAGGCTTGTGCGGTCTTGGTGAGGAGAAAGGCATACCGGCCGACCCCGAAACTCTCCAAAAGGAGATCCCGACTGATGACACGCGGCCGACGAAGCCGGATGGGGAGGAGGGCCATACGGCGGTCTCGGGTGGCCGCACAGGCTCGGTGGACGAGGGGGGATATCGGGGGGCGGGGGCGAGGCTCCCGGGCCGGGCGCGAGCGTCACCTCCTTGCTCAAAGGAGACTGTGCGAAACACAAAAACCCATTATAGATCATACACGACGGAGGGAAGAAAGAAAGCGACGGGAGACTGACCAGAACAACGTGGCCGCTACCGGGCGGCGGGTTTTTGAGGACAGAGACATGGGGCGGAGTGGGATAGAAACGGTCCGAGGGAAGGTCGTGGTGAGAAGAGGGCGGATGGGAGCCGGCGGGGTTTTCCGATGGACGAGGGTGTCCGTCAGTCGGTTGATTGTCCGACCGGTCACGAGCGAGGAAGTGGCTAGGAGAAGGACAGGTGGGTGGGGGCGAAAGGGGGCCACTAGGGGCGCTGCCCGAGCCGGTCTTGCGGAGGTGCCATTCGCGGGCTTTCTGGCTGCCGTTGCTAGCCGATCTGGAGGAGCTGCTGGCGACGCTTCGGGGGGAAGAGGCGGTCTTGGGCGTGCCTAGCCGGGCGGCCAAGGCCTGCATGATGGACGTGGGGAGGGCACTGGGCGAGGGCGGCTGGTAAGCGTACCGCGGCGACCCGGGGCCAGGGTGCCCAGCTGCTGGCGAAGAGGGGTGGTCGTCCCCAGGATGGACGAAGCTGAGCGGGGGCTCGATCGACCCGGTGCGTATATTCATCAGCATCATCTTCACATCGTCTTGCGATTGGGTGCTCGGTGCTGACTGGTCTTCGGGGGACGATAAGCGCGCCCCTGTCGTGCCTGTTTGATCCGCGTCACCTGCCGGATCTTGGGGCGGCAGCGGCATGGAGATCGGCGGCAATGGTTGGCCGGGCTCCGGCGCCTGAGATCACAAGTATTGACTCAGCACATGGTTGAATCAGGTGTAAAAGAAAAGAAGGAATGACGCTGACCTTTAAGTTTTCTTGTATCGCATGCGGCAAAGGAGTTGTTCGGGTGACAGGCGACTCGTCGACTTCCCCGGTAGTCGGCGCTCGAGTGCGGTTAGCAGCGGTTGACGGAGCGGGCGAACTTGAAACAACGGACTCGACCAGGGTGGTGCAGATCGGATCCTCGGTCCGGGTGGCGGGCGGCTGCTCGGCCTCAGGCTTTTTCTGATCTTCAACGGCCGGCGAGAGGGCAGTCGGGTCGGGCGATGGAGCGCGCTGGGCCTTCTTGCCAAACTCGGGGATCTCTCGCAACTCCGAGACCAACTTCCTGAGCGCCGAAACGGATGAGGTGTGCGTGGTGGCTGGCTTGTTGGTAACAGGAGAGAGATTTAGGGCTCTCATTCTCTCAGCCGCTAGTTTGACGTCTTCCTCCGCCCTCAACGACTTTTCCTCCTCCGCTTGCAATTCAGCCATCAACTTCTGCAAAGCCTTTTCGCCATCGAGACAGCCCTGCCGGAGCATCACGTCATCGGGCTCGAGCTCAGTGGCTTTCTTAAAAGCCTCGCAGCCATGGCGCATCCTCTCGACTCTTTCCTGCTTGGTGGTGGGGGACTGCGGTTCCTCATCGAGCGCCCACAGTTCCATCATCCGACCCAACTCCCACCACGACTCTACATCCGTTTCATCGGTCCCTAATGCATCCTGTAGCACGCTTGCCGCTTCTTTGTACTGGCGCAGTCCTTCCAAGTGTTCGGCGTAAGCCAATCTGAATCGGTTCGTCTGTCGAATGGTTTGGAGACTTGGGGCTGTCAGATTGGATGAGATGTGGATCGCCTTTCTGAAGGCGAGGGAGGAATTCGATAGCCTTTGTTCTCGCTCGCTTTCGTGCTCAGTTGGATATGCAAGCAATAATGACCACGCCCTTCCTAGAAAAAGCCAGGTAAGTGGATCCCGATTGTCTGGAGGTAAAATAGGAGTCAGTCTAGCTACACGTCCCAAAAAGAAAAACCCTTGGCCGGGGGAAAGTGTGAATTTACCAATCTGAATGCTTTGCTCTAGATAATGAATCGCTAATTTCAAGCTGGGTTCGCTTCTTGGCGCCGCGCTAGCATGACCGATCCTGCGAGCAGTGTGGCTCTGCTTGTCATTCTGGCTAGGTTCATTGAATCTCAAGTATAGCTTCCCAAGATCTCTGACGAGTTTGGCATCATTTGGATTATCCATCAGCTGCGCGACTATCTCGTCTCGTGACCTGATCATCTGTTTTTTTTAAAGGACAGCCAAACAATCAGCTTTCTTGAAGATAACAATTTTTGCAATGGATAAAATTGCCAACTTGGTCTCTTCTCTCCTTTTCGATTCTCTTGTTGATCTGTCGATTGGCGACGTCCACATCTCTTTGACGGTTGGTGATGTGAGTTTTGATTTTTTTGCGTTTGAGTAAGCTGATAGCATGCTGATGGTGAGTCGGTGGTGAATGGGGGTTAGATTCGGTTTTGGATATCACAGAGGATGATCGGAATCGGTTGGATGAGGGAGATGGATCTTGGTGATCTTTTGCAGAGACGAATGATGGCTGGTTTGGGCTCGGATTGGTTGTGATCGATTGGGAGGGCAGACTGTCGGTGCGAGATCGGGTGGATTGATAGGCAGTCGATCCTGAGAGATGAGTGAGCTGAGTTGGAGATTGGTGCGATCGAGTGGAGGTGATCGAATAGGAGGTGGTAGTCCGGTTTGATGGGGAGAGGCTGCTGAGCTGATGGAGATTGGGTGATGGTTCGGTTGTTGGATAGTCTCCAGGCATGACAGAGGATGAATGATCTGGCTGTTGCTCTGGCAGGAATGGACAGGTTGAAGATAGGCTGAAGTTAGTCGAGAACGATCCGGTTGAGATTGGGGATGAGACTGAGGTGTGGGTGGGTTCGGTGAGTTCACTACACAGAGCACGAGAAATGGCGAGTTAGCTGGGTTCGATATACATAAAGGGGGGTGTTCTGATCTCAAAGGGAGCTGCTTAGGTAATCAGAGTTTTCTCGATTGCTTACCTAATCACTGGGCTTAGAACATGATTCTCGATGCCCCATCGGTTCCCCCAACGATCGCGTCCGACGTCACGAAGTAAGGGCAACCCGGCCGAGTTCCTGTTGAGTCTCATGGCGAGGCCATCGGACCTGCCGGTGCGGGAGTCCCAGTCGGATTTCTCCTCAAGCTCCAGCCGTCTGCCGGCCGAGTTCGAGTCCGCGTCCGGGTTGAGGATCGTGGAGATGCTCGGCTGGCCCTGGGTGGACACCCTGCGCAGACTGGGGCTGATGGATATCGGCGGAGGCTTGACTGTCCTGGCCGACGAATACACCGAGGAAGTCGAGGTGGAAGAGTTCGACCCCGAGCCGGTGTGGTTGGTGGGTGAGCCTGAAGGTGAGGACAGGAATGGGGAGACCATCGCTGCTGACCGTCGAACCAGGCGCGGCTTCTCCGGGTGTGCTGGGGGGTGGTGGTATGTATGTGGTGGTGGTTGGTTCTGTTGTTTGCTGCTCGAGTCGACTCCAGGCGAAGTGCAGCTGATCGGGAGCCCCCCCTTGATGGGCCAGCGGCCAGGCGGGAGGGCATGACATCAGCATGCATCCTCCAAGTACATACCTACATGCGCTCATAACAGATTACATACACACGGGACGCTGATTATGAAATACACTATGTACATACTGCTGATCGGTCAGTGGAGCAACTCTCCACCCGGCCGGGCACTTCCAGCCGCGATGGTAGAAGGATCTATGCAATCTGCAATCTCTTTCTGTCTTTACATTTGTAACAGATGAGCTCAACCCAGACCAATACTTTCCGACGAGGATATGCGTGGGTTCTTGCTTGGCAATGGAAGACTGTTCTGGGTGGGATCTCTCGGAGCAGCGGGGGGTTTGTTCATGAGAAGCAGCTCTCAAAGCTGGCGATATGAGGCAAGATATTTGGGTTGATGAAAGCAACCAGTCAAAGAAGTGATAATATTTGCGTGTTTGAATCGATCCATTGGTACAAGTCAGCAACCCCTGGAGTCTTTCTTCATCGGCCCCCCTGTACCTGTAACATAGTCAAAAAGTGTGTGCTCCCAATCCACACAAGCCTGCAGCTGTGGAGACCATCGTACGTGCCAGCAGCTTGACGATCACGTTCAGTCACAGTGAGGACTGAAGAACGTAATCATTTTTCAGACTGTTTTTCAAGCTCTGGTACGTACACATGTCCCCCGAAGACTTACAAAACCCCCCAAAAAATGAATTGGATCGAGGTCGTTACACACGCATAAAGCTGATTATTGGGAACTTTGTAAGAGAATAGCATTCTGAAAAGGGAGAAGCTTCTGAGTGTATTTCCGAGAACCCTCTCGATCAAGCAGCCAGACGATTATGTATGAGAGTCGATGGACTCCTTCCTGGATCGATCGGAGCGAGACATGAACACCCGCCCAATCGAGCGGGAGAGAGGGAGAAGAGACGGACCGGGCAGGGAGCTGGGCCCACAGGGGGTCACAGCTGTAGGGCTGGCCGAGGTCGAAGTTTTCGAGCGGGTCGCAGAAGCATTTGCCGTTGGCATGGAAGCGGTCGTAGTCGGGCGGACAGTGGGAGAAGGGCGGCTGGAAGTAGCCCAGATCGTCCCAGCGATGGATCTGCGCGCGGGGGAGGAAGAGGGCGGCGGCGATCGAGTGGATCGGCCCTTCGGCCCACCGCTCGTAGTAGATCCCGCCGGCCCGGTCGAGGTGGCCGAAGAAGTTCGCGTACGTCGCCGAGCGCCAGAAGCGCATGTCCACGATCTCCAGCTGGCCCTCACACACCCAGGCCTCGTCAGGCCCTCTACACTCCTGCTCAAGAGACAAGGCGGGAGACTCACGTTCGACCAGAACTGGCACAGGTTGTAGTCCGACTCGATCCCGCGGGATGGGTCCTTCACCAGGAAATCGAGCGAGCTGTTTGCCGCAAGGAGGCCCGGATTGGCGCGCACGAATCCCTGGACGGTTTTCCAGAGGCTCGGGATCGTCGACTGGTACTCCATCAGCGAGATCGAGAACGAGAACACTTTCTTGTTCTCCTCCATCTAAATACACAAAATGTCCATGGCGTCAAAAGCTGTGCTTCTAGCTCCACGCTCTCCAGGCCCGCCGCCTTCGGCGACACTCATCGGCTGACTCACAAACACGAAGGGGTCGTAATCCACGTCGCAGGTGTATTGAATCCCAGGCCCGACCCGCCAATAGTAATCAAACTGCGCCATGAGCGGGTGCCGAAAGAAGAACCTAGAGCAGGCGAGTGTATCTGAGCACATATTTCCTTCGGGAACAGTCAGCCATGAGGCCCGCAGGATGGCGGCGTACCCTGCGTGGAAGCGGGAGAGATGCCGGCGGCTCTGGTCATCCGCCCCCTTTTTGGAGCCCGCGGCACCGGGTTTCTGGGCGCGCGCGGCCCGGCGACGGTCGACGTGGGGAGGATACGCCCATTGGCGGGCCGGGATGAGGCCGAAGAAGACTTGCGAGCGGGTCATCGACTTGATGGCCAGCGCGGAATCGGGGCTGAAGGGCTGGTCGCTGAGGAAGACCCAAGGGTACTAGAACACGCCGAGCGGGAGAGAGGGCCGTCAGTCGCCCAGCTTGCTCGCTCAGAAAGCGCGGAGAAGACGAGACGGACGCCGAACTTGCGGTTGACCCGGTCCTCGACGGTGCGCATGCTCATCAGCAAGTCTCCGAGATCGCGTTCGCGAACGACGGCGAAGAAGGTGGCATTAGCCCTGCGATAGGGGTTCATGAGGGCGGGATAGACCTCCGGCGGGAGCCTGTTCCCGGCGGGGTCGGTCTCGAAGCGGGGCGGGAGGCCGGCGGTGGGGCTGGCGAGCCAGCGGCCGTCGCTGGTCTCCGAGCGGCGCCAGGTGTCCAGCCAAGAGGCGCCTGGCCGGGGCTCGGCATGCGAGTCCTCGCTCGCCACCGACGCCGGCTCCGCGTACATCAGATACACTGCCACGCCGGCAGACAGCGTCAGGGTCGCCAGCCAGCGCCGCAGACTCCGCAAACTCACCCGCCGCCGCGCCCAGAGGAGTGGGCGTGAGTGGGCGGTCGTCGTGCTCGGCAGGTCGCCCCACTTCGGGCTCGTCCAGGATCCGGCTGTCATCTCCTCTCCGCAGCCGGGCGCTAAGGTTCGGTTGAAGAGCTCAGTCGTCCCCGGGTATCCCGTGAAAGGTTAGTCGTAGTCTGCTTGTTTTCTGAAGTTGCGTAGGATTTGGTTGCTGCCCGACTTCTTCTCCCTGGTCGGTGATCCGAAAGGGGGGACAAGATGTGGCAGAGCGACAAATGAGCTTTCAAGACTCGCCCTGCCAGTCGCTCAACGGGGCATCAGAGCCATCTGTTTATCCCAGCAGGTAGCGCCTCGCTCTCGGCTAAAGAAAGAATTGCGAGGGTGTCGTGGACACGCCTTGGTTAGCTTGATACCCCTTGCTGGCAGTCGAGATTCTCGCGTGCAATCCGCTGCGGGTCCTCCAGCGAAAGCCGATCGCCGGTCGATTTTGCGAGCACACAAGCGACCATCCCATCATCCACCTCGCTTTCAGTCTCTGTATCCACTGCCCTTCATGTTCCCTCCCCTTTTCAACTCAGATCCTCATGCAGCACTCAGCCCAAATGGATACGCCGTGCCTTATAATGTGGTCCATAATAACTGCCAACCCGGGCCTCATACCTCCTGCAGGGACCTGGCACATACATATTGTGTTTTTATGAATGGTTGGACTGACTTTCAGCAAGGTTCACCAAAATCATCAAATATGAATTTTAAGTTCCACATTTTTGTCTTCCCTCAAAAGCCATGATCTGTTGTCATCAACATCAACAATCATGGCGGCCACAGCAGCCACCAATCCTGTGCTTTGATCACCCGCATGGTCAACAGCTCCTCTCATCTGCCACCATTCCCTGGCCAAAACGAGTCCCATCAATACCGGTTTCCAGTGTTCCTTGGTCACAATCTTTTTGCCAGGGAGGACCCGCCTCCAGTCAATTTTATCCAATTCGCGCCTTGCCGGTTGGTCTTTTTTTCTTAATTCTCACAAGCTCATTATTGACCGGATTGTGATTGTTGCTTATTATTTTGCTCTAATTCTTCATGCAGCTACCATGAAGCCAGTCTGAATGCCGAACACCTCAGCTACCTTCGATGGAAACATTGTCAACGGAACAGTACACTGTCACCATCAACTCTGCTGATTGGATTATCTTTTATCAACTCCGAGCCAGCTTCCCAAGAAATTTTCATCTTGTTCAGGAGATGCTCAACCCCTTGACTGTGTGCTTTTGTTGGTTCTTGACTGCTTTTGTTGGTTCAGGCTTGGGATTTACAGACTATCAATTGGTGAATGTTCTCTGCCTCTAAGCTTCCCTCAAAGCTCTCCTGCCCCTCCATGGGTTGCTCGTTTTCATATCCTGCTGGTGGTGCCTCTCATGTGCCATTGTATTTTGTCCCAAAAAACACAGAGAAGCAATTACAATCCTTGATGAAAAGGATGTCAATCATCCTAGGTACTTGCAAGCAGAGGAGTCAATGGGGCTTAAGCATTTGGTCAATTAAAAGATAATGTATTCAAGTTTGAAGAAAATTTGGCCTCTCAATAGCCAGATCTCATTTTCATCTGTGCTGCCTAAATTTTTTCCTTGGCATCTTATCAACAGTATCTTACCCCAGTTTACAGAATGTATTGATGAGTTAAATTAGATTGCCTGAAGTGTTTTTCTATCTTGTACTGCTCAGATCTATCACACATTATCAAGATGGTTTGTATTTCTTTGTCTCATTGCTTCTTATCCATATACATTGAGCTACATCACAAATCTATCAATATCAATCATATTACTGGGTTTTTTTCTTGCTGATCCTAAGGGCTTTGATAGGCTGCAATATAAAAAAAAACTATCCATCTCCAAAAGGAGAATCAAAACGGCATATTCTTCTTCATGTGACACCTTCAAGCTCTCCGGTCATCATCTCCTCCTTTCCAGAGATGATCTCGTTGTTCGCGCGTTGAGAGCCGGCCAAGAAGGCATTGAGCCTGGAGCCTGCTGGCTGCCTGGAGGCAGAGTTGAGAGGGAAAGCGGTGGTACTTGCCGGGGTTGGAGGTATATTACCGGGAGAGCGGGGTGGGTGAGCTAAGCAGAGTAACGCTGGCCAAAGAGTGTGAGCTTTGTTGAGAGGAGCCGGGCTGCTACCAAGCGCGCAAACGGGGATGACTACGCTGCAAGGCGGAGATGAGTTGATCGTGTCTGTTGGCCGCTAGGGTGGGAAGTCAGCGTGCACTGGGCTGCTGAGGCGACCGCGTCAAACAGTCCAAAGTCAACGAGCCCATTGGGAAAGCGTCCGGCTCGTCGTCCATTGTTGTATTGCTGGACCATCAGTATTTGACATAGTCAAGTGCTCCAATCAAGCTCTTAATGAGTTTTGCCTGACCGGGGGACCCATATATCCCCAGCTACAAGGCTGTTGAGCATCAAGACACCTGCAACATTCACTTTTCTCAAAAAAAAAAAAAAAAAAAAACATCAGATCGGTCCACTCAAGTGCCAGTCATGGTTTTGCAGTAATAAGAATTGGATAATGTAGCAGCCAGGATCCACAAAGTGGACATATAAAAAACAGAACACACAGACCTTGTTGTGCCATATGGACCACGGCCTACCAGGATGATTTTGGATTGGTTTTGCAGTAATAAGAATTGGATAATGTAGCGGCCAGGATCCACAAAGTGGACATATAAAAAACAGAACACACAGACCTTGTTGTGCCATATGGACCACGGCCTACCAGGGTGATTTTGGATTCCGCGGCATAGCAATAAAACATGGTATGGTTGGTATTGATCCGTGGGGGCGTTGGTAATCCATGTTGATTTGGGTGGTGTTGCTTGGAATAGGTGATATTGGGTGGGATTGATGATGGATGATGGGTGCCGGCTCCTGACCACACAGCTGCCTTCAGCTGGTCATCCAATCACAGCGTGAGATTGATCCCCCCCGGAGCTGTGTATGGCAGAAACCCGGGGATTAAACGGGTGCTGTGGCCTGCTGTGCACCAATTCTGGGCCCAAAGTCCATAACCTTAGAGCATCCGCATCCGTGGCTAGATTAGCCTGGGCTAACTAGCTCGGATTACAATTGGAATAGGATAATCCAATCGGCCATCCACATGGGTGGGGATTAGCGGGTCCAAGACTGTTGGAGGTTATGTGTTTAGGTGCCTATATACTATGTGTTTGGCACCTAAACACATAAAGTTCATGCTAAGAAGCATGATGCATATTCATTTTGGGATTAGTCCCAGGATTAGGGGGGTCTACATTTAGACCCCACTAGCTCCAAACGGAGCTCCGGGCTAAGTTGATCCCCGGTTGATCCAACCCGATGCGGGTGCGGGGTCAAACTAAGTGCCCTAATCCGGGCTAACTTAGTGCCCAGTGCGGATGGTCCTACTATCCAAAAATGCTTGGAAAGTCCAAGCATTAGTAAAAACACAATACACAACACCAATGCCTCTGCATTTTTTGTTTCTCCTACACACACAGTTCACCAGTTGTCAAGATAGAAAGGCGCGTTCTCGGCGCATTGTATGTCCCCTATAGCCTCTCGCCATCCATGCGCAGCCAAGTGCAACCAGCCCGCTGCCGTTCTCGCCCAGCTCAAGAACCCAATTTTGCGTGCACAGGTGTCCTTAAGGGGGTAATCTACATCAAGTGTTGTACACAAAGAAGAACAGAGCCGGGGACGGTCATGTGTCCCGGGCCCAGGACCCGAGCGGCTCCGCGCGATCGATGGGCGCCACATATACACACTATGTATGATCATATAAACACAGTCAATCACAGGGGCCGGCGCGAGAGAGAGACGGCGGAACACAGGGTCGCCGACTCTGACGCAGAACGAAAACAGGGCGGAGCTGGTCGGTGGAGCGGGGGCGTCCGCGGACAAGGCTCACGTCGAGCAAGTGCACGAGGGCGCCGGCGCGCCCGGCGCGTCGTCGGCCGGTCCGGCGCGGAAGGACGCTGCCGAGGCGCGCGAGGCGTGGGAGCGGGTCGGGCGGGTGCGGGGGTGTTTCGGCGGGGGGGATGCGGAGGGCGGGGCCTGTGGTTCCCAGCAGGACGAGAGGATCAGAGCGGGCGTCTTGGCGGGCGGATGAGCAAGGGAGGGGCTTACGGAGGCGGGCGGGGCGGGGCGGCGGTCTGGGAGCGATGCAGACGACGGGGCGACGGCGGGGGGTAAACACGGGGGGGGCTCGACGTACGTCTGGGCTTGGTTCTCGATCCGGGCCAGGAAGGCGGCCAGACGGCTGGCGTCGGGCGGCGGGCCCCCGGCGGCGGGCTCGCAGGGGCAGGACGCGCGGCCGGCGAAGGGCGCAGGAGGGTCCGGCGAGCGCGCGCCGTCGGTGCTCACGGGCGAGGCGGACTGCCGGCTCCGCAGAGACACGGGGCCGGAGGGAGCGGCAGCGAAGGCGGCGATGTCGGCCTAGTTGGTGCGGACACACGAGAGGATGAGCACGGTGCATGGCCGGCCAGATGAGGGGGCTTGTTACTCAACAGTTTCTTCGGCCAGACGGGCGACGAAGGCTTCGGCGCTTGCGAGTTCGCGGGCCCATGCTCGGGCGGACCGGGGGTCTGCGGCGGCGATTGCGTGGCGATAGTGGAGCAGGGCGGCGCGGGCGAGCAGGAGGGCGCGGTCGGGACGGGCGCGGGCCTGGAGGGGCGTGCTCGCGGCGATGCCGAGCCGGGCGAGCTGGTGGAAGATGGCCGCGTCGGCGCGGGTGGGCGGGCCGCGGGGGGAGAGCCCGGCCTGGAGGACGGCCAGCGCCTTGGACAGCCGGCCGGTCGTCGCATAGAACTCCGAGAGGGCGAAGCGGTACACGCTCGAGCCGTGCGAGTGCGCCAGCGCGCGCTGCAGGCATCTCTCCGCTAGCCGCTGGTGCCGGTCGACTGGCGCGCCAGGCTTGCCTGCCGCCGACGGCCCGCTGCTGCTGCTCCGGTCACTCCCGAACAGACGGATCCGATGGCACATCGATATCAGATACCATCCCTCCGCATCGATGTGTCCTGCAAACACCCCGGATGAGTCAGCCCCACGTCCCGCTGCTTGGCAATGGACGACTGACCCGAAAGCGACTGGACCCTCTGGAAGGCCTCCTCTGCCAGGTCGATGTTCTCGGGCACACAGCTGTACAGATGGACTTTGCCGAGCTCCTTGTAGCCGCGAGGATCATTGGGATGGTTGCGGATAAACTCCATGACGACGTTCTTGGCACAAAAATACTATCACTGCGTATCAGTAAGCTGGAGTGGTGCAAGAGAGAGAGAGAGTCTTAACTGTTCGTATGGAGGGCTCCTCGGCCGTCAGCAGGATCTCGCTGGCGCGAGTCATCGGCTCGAACTCCTCCCGGTCTTTCATCACGCGCCACCGGTGCGCCTTGAGCGGGTCCAGAACCACGTCGCGCTCCTCGGTAAACAGCCGGCTGGACTGCATGTTTGTGAGCGATCTGTGTTAAGGGGGGTGTGGCGTGAAGGTCAAGGTAGAAGAGGGATGGGGGAGAATGGGCTTTCAGCTCCGATTGTGTGTGTTGCTGTGTGGAATCGGGAGGGAGTGCTGCTTATATTAGCAGGGCAGTGGGAGAATGGGAGGGTTCTCAGCGAGGGAAGCGACAGCCCCAGAGGGTGCAGGCGCAGTTTGGATAGCAGCCGAGCAGTTCCCCGAGGACAGTTCTTCTCCGCCCCGGCGAGTCCAGACAGGACTTGCCGAGGTCAGTGTCCCTCCGAGGGCCGAGGAGACTGGATCCCCCTGCAGGCTTTCAATTAAATATCTCCTCAACTGCATGTGATCACATGAGGGCCCGCATTCCTCGCCGGCAAGATATTTATACCGCCGGATGACGCCATCCGCTCGGCGTCTGTCGTGCCGATACATCGATGGCTGCGGATGGCGGACCGCGGAGTGGTGTAGCTCAGTCTCTGAATTTTCATCGAGGGGCCACTACAGCCTAGACAGACTCCCAATACCCAATGTGGCTGAGCGGTCTTGGCCAGCAACATGATGCTGCAGTACAGTTGATGTCCACCAGCCGGGCTGTGGTGCCATTGGAGGCTGTTTGGGGTGGATGTTTGAGGTTGCGGGTGTACATAGTTTGGTCCAGCGAGTCGAAGCGCGGGTGGGTGGGACCCGCACACAACCACGATGACCGCCGCCAGTCCGCTCGCCCGATTCGAGCCCCAGCCGACGACCGCCCGCCAGACCGACCTGCTCATCCACTCCCTGCTCCACTTCGGCCAGCCGCATGGACCGCCGACGACGCCGGCGACGACGGCCCCGATCGTCGAGCTCGACGAGCAGGCGATCGCCGAGGCGCTGGCCAACATAGCCCTCGCCCCGGCCACAGCGCCCGCCGACCCCAAGCTCGCCAAGCTCATCCGCTCCCGGCTCTACGAGCTCACCCCCGCCCTCTCCGTCCGCTCCTGGACGATGGCCGAGCACGTCTATCGCAAGCTGCCCTGCCCCTTCCCAACCATGGCCAGGGGCCTCTTCACCCGCGAAAACCCCGAGCGCACCCTCGGGCTCGGCAGACACGCCATCGTCGCCCGCGGATACGACAAGTTCTTCAACATCGACGAGCTCCCCTCGACCACCGTGCGTCCCCCTTTCTTGCGTGTGTGTGTGTGGTCTCTCTCGGCTGACTCCCCTGTGTGTTGTTTAGTGGGAGGCGCTCGAGAAGCGGACCCAGGCGCCGTACCATCTGACGCTCAAGACGAACGGATGCATCATCTTCCTCGCCGCACTCAGCTCCAGCGAGCTCCTGGTGACCTCCAAACACGCCACGGCCGGCGCACCCGCAGGATCGTCCGACGAGCAGGGCCCGCCGAGCCACTCGGCCGTCGGCGAGCGCTGGGTCGAGCGCCACCTCGCCCGCGTCGGCCTCACCCGCGCCGCCCTGGCCCACGAGCTCTGGGCGGCCAACGCGACCGCGGTGGCCGAGCTGACGGACGACGACTTCGAGGAACACGTCATTGCCACCCCCGCCGACCAGGTCGGCCTCAACCTGCACGGCATCAACCTCAACACCCCCGAGCTGCTCACCTACCCGCCCGCGCTCGTCGCCCAGTGCGCCGCCCGATGGGGCATGCATCCCACCCCCTTCGCCGCCCTCGACTCCCTCGACGCCGTCAAGGATCGCTGTCGGGCTATCCAGGCCGACGGCTGGCCCGGACGCTCCGGCCATGTCGAGGGCGTCGTCGTCCGAGCATCGCCCCGCGACCAGCCCTCCCATCCTACTCTCCCCACCCGCTCGGTCTTCTGGAAAGTCAAGTTCGAGGAGCCCTATCTCACCTACCGCGAGTGGCGCGAACTGACGCGCAAGATCCTGCACGAAAAGGCGCAGAACGCCCAGGCCTTTGCAGACGCAAGGACGACGGGCGAGAAGAGTCTGGACCTGGCCGCCTCGGCCGAGCTGGCCAAGGCGCTCAAGGTGAACGTGCGCAAGATCCACAAGCCCGAGACCCGGCTGTACGTGCACTGGGCCCTCCAGGAGCTCCTCCACCGGCCCCAGACCTTCGAGCTCTGGCACCTCAACCGCGGCATCGTCGCCGCGAGGGACGCCTTCTTCCGCTGGCGTGCCTCCCCCGAAGCACGCACTCTCGCCCTGGCCGCCGACAACCTCCCCCCGGACTCTTCTGCCGTGGACGACGACCAGCCGTTCGACAAGACGCTGTTGGCCCCCATCGGCATTCCTGGATGTGGTGCGTCCCTCGTCATTTTTGTGAGAGGAAAGAAGACACGTTAATGGGCTGATGAGGTGGCAGGCAAGACGACGCTGGCCGTTGCGTTGAAGACGCTGGTGGAGTGCGGACACACGCAGAGCGACGACATCACGACGAAGAAGACGGGGCCGGCGTTTATCGAGAACGTGAAGGCGATGCTGCTAGCGAAGGAGGGCCCGAGCGTGGTGATAGCGGACAAGAACAACCATCTGCGGACGCACCGAGCGGCGCTTGCGGAGCTCGTGGAGAAGCTGGCGGAGGGGGTGACGGTGAAGAAGGGCAGGGGGAAGGGCGCGGCGACGGAGCGGGTGCGGGTGCGGGTGCGACTGGTGGCGCTGACGTGGGACCTCGAGAGCCATCCGGCAGACGAGCTGCACCGGGTCGCCGGGCAGCGGATCGTCGTGCGGGGCGCCAACCACCAGTCCTTGCGGCCCGAGCTGACCGCCGGGGGGCTGGAGGCGCACGACGCGATCCTGTGGCGCTTCCTCAAGACCCTCGAGCCCTTCGACCCGGCCCTGCATCCCGAGGACCGCGCCTTCCGGCACGCCGTCCCGCTCCTCTTCGCCGCGCCCCTCGACGCCAACCTGCGCACCCTGTGCACCCACTTGCACGCCCTCTGTCCCGCCCTCGTTTCCCCCCAACTCGCCGCGGACCCCCGCAGGATCGCCCAGGCCTTGGAGACCGCCAAGGCGTACAGACCCGCGGTCAAGAAGGAGATGAAGGTGGAGCCGGGCTTGCTCGCGCCGCGCTACTTCGGCGTCCAGATCGCCGCCGACCTCGGCCGCGTCGTCGCCGACATGCTCGGCCCGGCGGCCGACGACGAGCCGCCGGCGGCTGCCGCGGGCCGGCGGATGTATCGGCAGTTAGTCGAGACCGGCCGGCTCACGGGCCGGCCCCATCTGACGCTCGTCCACCAGAACCAGACCCGCGAGTGTCCGCAGATGCTCCGGCAGTGGGAAGAGTACCAGAGCCGGGTCCTGGCCCGGGCCACCCGAGTCGCGCTCGTCCTCGGCCCCACCCTGCTCTGGAACGCCCGCGTCATGGTCGTCGAGGCCGCCCTCTCGCCCCCGCCCGCCCCCGCCTCACCGCCGACGACGGACAGGTTCCATGTGACTGTCGGGACGGCCGACGAGGCCATCAGACCCGTCGAGGGCTTCGACCTTCTCCACCGCTTCTTCCGCGGCTCTCCCGCTTCTTCTGCCGCCGACCAGGTTTTTTCCCTCCACGTCAAGACCGTGGCTGTGGAGGGCACGCTGAAGGGGTTCACGTAATCTCACAGACATCCTTGCCCTTCTCTCTCTTGCTCTTCTTGCTCCCCCCCCCCCCCCCCCCCCCCCCCTCAATTTCTTCTTCTTGCATCGCATGTCGCTTGTACGCCTCTCCACCGATCGTCTTCTCGCATCGGCGCGTTGGGTGCTGGATGTCTGCAATGAAGGACGGGTTTTCTTTGGAGCCGGCTTCCGCGCGCCCCTCGCCCGACAACAGCCTGCCGCAGAGTCCCCGTCGTCCGGCGCAGAACCACGCAGACGTCTCCTTTTCGTTGTGTATCTGAGCCATGACGTGGGAGCGTTGTGCGCGGGAGTCATGCGGTGTCCGGAATCTGCACTGCTCCCCTGCCCGAAGCCGAGTTTCTGCGCCTGTGGTTGCATCACAGTTGTCGTGTCCCTGTGGAGGCCTTGCCACAGCGCATGTGACTGGCCATCGCAGGCTGTGGGGCTCTTGCTGTGGATGTGCATAGGGAGCCTAACTTTCCCTCTGTAGGACGCCGTCTTGCAGGGACGCTCCGAAGGAGGGACTAAGTGCATAAGGCCCCGATTATAAACACTATTTTGAGAGAACTTTGAAATGGTTTTGAAACCAAAATGATCTTCTGTTTGTTTTCTTTTCATTTCAAAAATACTCCGAAACTCTTCAAACACACCTGTGTATGGAGGCCCTGACACCCCGCTCATTTAACTACACCACGGATGAAGATTTCAAGTTTCCATCCAGAAAATTTACTGGATGGCACGAAAACCTGAAAATCAATCGGATTCATTGTCATAGGACCAAAAACCGATCGGAATGCTTCCGGTATGGTCAAAGGACCGGAACCATTCCGATCGCAATTCGGGTTAAACCCAAACCCAAAAAAAAACTTCCAAATTGGAACAAACTCGAAATTGATTCGACTTCATTCCAGGAAACAGACCATTCTGGTTTTTTTCCTGGATTTTCCCCGGAATATTTTCGAATGTGGCTGACCACGCCTCACAGAAGGAGGATGATATACATAAAACAATGGTCACATCTCACAGCGCATCTAGCGCATGCACTACAGGCAAATAGGTGTCGTTGCGGCCCGCAGCGTCACCTGACGTTGCATTTGGGGTCGCGGCCGCAGTGACTGCGCCTATCTGCGCAGTCACGCGGGCTTGCAACCACAGGGTGACGCTGCATCCCGCAGCGACAGCTACATGCCTGTAGTGGCAGTTGGTAAGGAGCTTCAATGGGATTGATCAGCGAGATGTTGCATGTTCAATCCCTTCTTTTGTCTACCTAACTTGCCCAAATCTTATTTTGAGCCTTCCAAAGCCTGGGACAGCCGTAACCATTCCAAATTGCAAGTAAAATCAATTCAGACGAGCGTTGGGAATCCGAAATTCTCACGGATTGCCTTCCAGTAGGGTTCCTGGAATTTTCCAGTGAAAACACCGACCAACTGGCGACGGTTTCCCCTTGCAGGCAGTCGGGCCAAACTCATTTCGGGTGCTGATCAAAATCATTCCGAAAATCTTCACCTGTGGTGTAAGGCTCCATTTATAAACAAATATTTGAGTTTTATTTTGAAAGTATTTGAAAACAATTTTGAAACAAAATCAAAATGAAAGATTTTTGATTTCAAAAATCTCTTGGGCAAGCTTCAAACAACAGGGTGCACATATAAACATTTGTGCATCCCTGACCAAGTAGCCTGCCAGAGTGGGTAGGCAGGGGCAAGATATCTGTGACACGGGCCAGGACAGCTGGAATACAGCTCCAGGACCAGAGCTTAAACCGGATGCTCCGCTGGCCCAGGAGGTTCCCTTGTGTGAGTACAATGTTCCTTGCTTGCCAAAGACCTCGGCAAGCAGGTCAAACTATGTACCGGCACCAGTTTGGACCGGTAGGTCCAACAAGTCCTCAGAGCAGCCTGTCCGAGCAGTTCTTGGACATGGCCATCACCAATTGGCCCATCTGCTCGGACAGGCAAGTCTGACCTCTTGTTGGACTGCCATATCCCAGAACTAGGTTGGCTAGAGGAGTTAGTTGTCGGACAAGCCGGTCCAAGAATTGGTGGTATGTATACATGTACCCATTTGCAACCTCTGCCGACCCAGTACAGAAATTTGAATGGGGAGTAGTGGCCTGGCAACCATACAGGCGTACTGCCATTTCAAAAGTTCAATTCCTCAAATGTTGGATTTCTGAAATCTCAAACACCCTTCCTATGGAGGTGCTGGACCAACAAAAACGGCCAAATTTGTGTTTTTTTTGTGAAATGCCGGTGAATACACGACAAAATGGACAAATGAACCGACAAAGTGGCCATTGTTATGCTTTCAGAGCAACAATCCGGCCACTTTGGTGTTGGTCTGACGGCGCCTCTGGCGCGACAAAACAGCCACCATGGCTCTGAGCCGACATTCCTAGCCAAACATGGTGCCTGAGCCGACACTCCTAGACAAAAATGGCTCTGAACCAGAAATTCTGGTCAATCATGTTTCATGTTTCTAATCTAGCCATCCTTCCTTGCTTCCGCTTCAAGCATCCACCAAACATGTGGGATCAGTATCAGTCTGTATCAGTGTATGTATACAATGGTAGCAGTACTCAAACACGTGTCAGTGTCAGGATTTGTTATAAATCCTGTAATATGTAGTACAAGTACCTCACCAGGCAGGAGAGCAGCCTGATTCCTATATATACCTTTTCTGTTTTAACCCGCTCCAGCCCCCCCATCATTCTTGGCAACTTCTTTATCACTCAACAGGAGGTCGGTTAGGTGCCCTGAAGAGTTGGTCAAGCTGTTTACATGCTGCATTTTGTGCTCTCCCTATCATACTCCTCTCTGACTTGATTGGGGGTTGGTTAAGTGCCCAGGAGAGTCAGAACAGCATTTCAGAGCATATAAGCTGAGGAATTGACACCACCTCTTCCTTTCATTCCAGAAAAAAAATTATTATCAACTGGATAAGAAGAAAAATGGTTGTCAAGTGATTTGCCAACTCACACCAGACTCTCTTCGGAGGGCCTGGTGCAGCCTGGCTGACGCAAAGTACCCCTTGCAAAGGGAGCCTCCGCAAATCACTCTAGCTTAACTGAGTCGACGGGCCCCGTCCCGCAGGGACCCAAGTCCACTTGACAAGCCTTTAACCTCTGCAGGGGGGAGGGTTGAGTCGGGCCAAGATGAACCTGGGGATGAAGGGTCTTGAACAGCTGGCCAAGGTGTACATCAGCTGCAACTGGATCCTGGCCAGCTTCCAGGGCTGGCAGGGGAACAATGACCTGTTGAGAGCCCCCACACATCTCCATGACTCTGTAGGTCACATTTCTATGTCAAGATCTATAACAGACTGGGGAATAAGGAATTGTTGAACAGTGTGGAGGCCAAGCAGCTCCTGATGTCTGTCGAGGCCAGTGCAGGCTTTGATTAGACCCTGTTCACTCCTCTGGTTGGCCGGTTTGAGGATCTCGCTAAACGGGCCTACAGACAATGAGATCTTGAGGAATATCCGGGGACTAGAGATGTCAGCAGGTACTTGTTTGCGGGTACCCGGCACCTGTTTGCGGGTACCTGTTTTCAAAGACACAAAGACAGGTACCCGCAAACAGGTGCCGGGTGCGGGTGCGGGTGTCAACTTTTGAGGTGAAAATTTGGCAAGTACTTGGACCAAGTACTTGCCAGCACCCGCCCAATTTTGCCGGTCAAGATATGTATACATATATCTGGACACATGCTTATAGATACAAGCATATTGCTGTGTACCTGACTCAACCCTGTCGCCGGAGAATAGAGATCCGTACTGTCAGTCCCCTCTTCACCGAATCACCATACCACTCAGCCTCCACCATGGGAAGAAGCAGGAAGCGCCACAAGTCAACCGGATGAACATCTTCTTCTATCTCAATCCCGGCCAGAAATCAAGAACCTTCTGAACCATCTGGAAAAAAACGAAGCCGCACAATAGTTGACGTACCCGACAATTCTGATGGAAATGAGAATGTCAATGACTCCGAAACTCCAGCAAGCACTCAGAACGGAAAGGTTAGAGGGCTTTCTGATGAGCAAGAGCTCAGTAAGTCAAGTCAACTTTTACTCAAGATTAACCTAAAAATTAACTTTAGTCTTTATGACTTTGTGACCTTCCAGAAAAAGCACAGAGACTTCACGGAAATCGTCTCAGCTCATGCTATGCTGCTTTTGAAACCCCGCAACTCTCCGATTTACTCGACAAAAACGGTCGGAGGATGATTGCTTACCCTTGTAAAACGTAAGTCAATTTCATCGCCGTTATTGTATTTTTGTCCTACCTGTATCTAATGATGATTGATCATCATCTCTTTGAATTTTTTCAGTTGTGGCAGCAAAATACATCGGCCGATTTACAACACTTCCCCATCAAATTTATCTAAACATGTAGCGAGCTGCTCCAAGAAAGAACGGGAGGCAAGTCATAACCAAAAACTGGCTTCCATGGGGATATCTGGGACAGGTGATATTGATCCGTGAGAAGTGAGCCAATTTTTTCCCTTTCCCTTCCCGAGAATTTCAGCAAGTTGTCACTGAGTCTGAATTGATTTCCAGGTACCCCAGCTGTGTGCCGTTTGGTGTGCTGAAGCTGCCCGACCTTTTTCAGCTCTTGGAGACGAAGCTCATCGACGCTTATTGCACCCGGTGGTCCACAAGAATCTACCGGCACGCAGAACTGTTTCGGAGGACATAGCTCGATTATATACCGCCGTGCAGGAGACAATAATAGAATCACTTCGGGTAAGTTTCCTTAATGGTCTATGTACTTGAATCCTCTCCTCATTAAATACCCACTCTTTTCTTAATCTAGAACCATCACGGTGCAATGTACTTGGGGCTAGATGTGTGGCAGTCCCCGAATGGTTTCAATATACTAGGTACAGTGATATATCGTCTAGTTGAAGAAGACGCTGGTGGATATCACTTGGAGGCAATGCCTCTCGACTTTGTCAAGCTGCAACAAAGCCACACGGGTTTCTATCTGGCTGAAATAGTACAGCTTATTGTTGAGAAATTTGATGTGAAGGATAAGGTCAGATTTTTGATTGATCTCGTTTTTATTCAATTTTGTTTTGCCAATCAATCAGTTATTTTTACAATTAATAGATTTTTGGGATCGTGACCGACAACGCTTCGAACAACCAGACTGTGATTGAAGCGATCAAATCTTTCAAATGGCCCAGGATCAAAGGTGAAGGTCAATGGATCCGCTGCTTTGCTCACATCCTGAACTTGATTGCTCAGGTGATCTTGCGACCATTTGGAAGCCACAAAAGCAATCGTACCGCGGCAAGCTCACTCGATGATGAGGACCAAGAATCTGACGATAATGAGGAATATGAAGATCCAGAAGAACAAATAAAACTGTAAGTTTTAATCTGATTATAAGCTCTCTGCGACATTGGTACTGTGACTTATTTTTACACATTTACACTTAGGTTTACTACTGATGAATCAGATCATGACTATGATGACAACCGCGACGAAGGCGAGGACAACCATATCTTGGCCGCTGAGCTCACCGGTGAAGATGAGATTGAACTGGAGGACATCAATGTGATTGAGTTGAGCGACGAGGAGGAGGATGATCAATACACTTCCAAATCGTGCAAGGAGACCTTAGCCAAGGTAAGCAACCATCTCCAACTCATTAATAATTTGATCAATCAATTACTGAAGATAATAAATGAAGTTCCAAGCCATTTCCAGGAAGTTGAATAAGTCTCCAAATTCAAAAACTCTCTTCAAAGAGATCTGTCAGGATTGTGAGTGTTCAACACCACATAATGTTGGGCATGACATTCGGACCCGGTGGAATGCAACTCTGGAACAATTGAAAGATATACTGCGATGCTCAGCAGCAATGTGAGTCGATTTTTTTTTCCTACTTGCAACCTCAACTGTCAGTGCTGATTGATACTATTCAAATTCAAGCCTTGAGTGGCAGAAAGACAAACGCCATGGTCCAGCGCGACAATATCACATCCACCGGGAGGATCTCGACTTAGCGCGTGACCTCGTTGAGGTTCTTCAACCTTTTTATGACATTACTCTCCAGGTCTCAATGCGTGGAGCTGCTCGAATTGCCGACATTGTTGTCTTCATCGACCAGATTACTAGCCATCTTTCTTCTGCCATCTCAGATAAGCGCGACGATTACCCCCCGGCATTGAGAAATGCCTGCCGTGCTGGACTTCAGCTCACAAATAAATACTATACTCTGACCGACTGCTCTCCATTATACCGGGTTTCTATGGGTATGGTTTTGATAATTACTGCGGATCTCTTATTTTACTGATGGTGTTTCTACAGTTCTGCATCCATCGTTCAAAGATGACTACTTCAAGCTCGCTAAGTGGCAACCAGAATGGATCAAAGAATTGATCAGGCTCACTCGTGATATGTGGGAAACCTATTACAAACCTGTATCTCACCAGCCATTGTCTTCACAAACACCAATCTCTTGTCCCAAGGTGAGTACATGGGATAAGTATATCATAATCCATCGATTCCAATTTGATCTAAACTGAATACCTCACTGTAATACAGCCCCAAAAAGGAGTTCTTGCAGGTTTGATTGGTGCCTCCGAAGCTCGAGGAGGTAACGCATCAAGCGATCCGATTCACATGTGGCTCGCTGGAGGGTTAACTTTGACGGCCGATGGTCAGCCGGTGAATCCCCTCAAATGGTGGATGCGACAAAGGCGTGCAGGAAATCATCACGGGGGTCTGCTGCAGATGGCCCTTGATGTCTTAAGCTGTCCTGGTAAGGTTTCCCTGTCCTGGATGTCTGGTTTGCTTCGCCAACAGCCTTACATCTACCGCAGCAACGACCATCAATGTTGAACAATCGTTCAGCTTTGGGAGGGATTATGTTTCCCTCCAAAGGCGTCGGCTCAGTCCTTTGTCAGTCACGAAAGGTATGGCCGTGGCTTTTTACTCGAAGAATGGTATAATTAAACCAGGAGTGTTACATAAATGGAAGGCAAATAAGGTGAACGAGGCAAAGCAGCAAAAAGCAAAAGAGTCTATTAGGAAAAGTCAAGGCAAATCGGCAAGAAAATGAAGGGTTAGGATTTATATATATATATGATATTTCTTATTAGCAATGCAAGAGTCTTCAAAAAGCGTCAGCATCCGCGGGTACTTGCAACAAGTACCCGGGTACTTGCCCCTGCCCCCCTGCACAGGTGCGGGTATTGAGATTCTGGGATTTTTGAGCCGGGTACCCGCACCTGTTTTGGGTACCCGGGTATCAGCCGCCATCTCTACCGGGGACAGAGGGCGGGGGAAGTGGAGCAGAATAGGTGTTGGATCTCTCCCGGGAAATCCTGCCGCTGATTGGGCTGTGGAAGGGGCAGATGAGCTACATAACTGTTGGCGACATGTCCAGATCCAGCTCCACCTGCTCTACAGCTGGCTTAAATTCTCCCCGCCGAATACCTCGCCATCCACCTGCCAGCCCCAGTGCAATGCTGTTCCCTCCCCACAGTTGCCGTCACCGCGGCAAACAGGCTGCTGCCACCCTCAACTGTTCCAATGACCTCTCTGCGTTCCCCGTTCTCTCAACTGTCCTGCCCATCGCCCCCCAACCATGTCTTTCTTGGCCCTGAGGCCGCCTCAGCCTCCCCAAAGACACTTCCCCCCCCTCTTGCAGCTGGGAGCATAGATTGACCATGGCTCAGAGACATGTATGATATATTGGTATCTAGGCTCAGTGAGCAAAGTCGTCCTCTTGAGATGGAAATCAAAATTGAGACTCAATCATCACACTGGAATGGGAGTTACTGAGGAGGAGTGCATATCTATGGTCTCCATGCTGTCCTCAATCAGGGAAAAAGACAGGCCTAGACTTTGTATCTGCAGCGGCAAAGCCGCCTTGGCCTCTAGTTCAACATCAAGCCAAGTGTGAGCCTGAGTCTCTATAGTGACAGCAGGACACAAGAAAGAAAGGGGGAATATTTGGATTTCTTTGGATAAAGAAAATACAAATATAAAAGAGAGAGAGAAAGAGAGAGAGAAACTGAGCAGGATCAAGATAAACAGATATTCAAGGTTATTCTGGTGGGAATGCACGTCCGCTGGCAATGCTAACTCTTCCGAAGAGTGCTGCCAAGCTGTGCTAGAGAGTGCTACAGCCTCCTCTCACCAAAGAAACGTGGAGGGATCCTGGATTAGATAAGTTTAATCCAGCCACAATTTTTTAGCTTCCTTCTGGATAGTCAAGGTTCTTTAAAGGGAAACCTATCTGGTTTGTTTCTTACAAAAACCACAGAAAAAGAATGCAGTTAAGGAGGGACAGCCCTGTGATCAAGAATGAGGCAAAGGCCAACAGAAAAGAGCAGATCAAGCAAGACCCAGAGTTGTACCACTGAGATAAACAAGGTTCAGTGAAAGAGGTTACTTACTGTCAATATACTAGGCGCCTGTGACGGTAGGTATACTTGGAGTGTTGTAAACTCTCTGGTGGTGATCCTAGGGTTATCTGGGGTGTGGTTCTGGTGTGCTGAAGTCTGTGTATCCGCCTCAGGCAAGGGGGATCCAGACTACGAAAATTTTCACAGTTTGCTTATGTAATTCACATATGTACATGTGGTTTGGCGCGCCTGGTAGCGCTGACACGTCACAACTGCGCATGCGCGCCACAACTCAATAACTCAGGGAAGGAGTGTAGTTACAAAGAATTGGTAAGTTGTAACTAGGGTTAAAATTGCATGAGGAAACAGAATATGAAGCTAAAACAAGGTTATCTCATAAGATGAAAAAGATATGAAGTAATTCATATGTAAAAAGTATAGAAAGGCAGACTTTAGGTCAGCTGAGTTGACTCTAAGGCTGACACCAAGCCAAAAAATATTTTAGGAATTTATCTCTGTGTAAATAGATCCCACAGGCTGATTTACTCATATGATTCCCTCCTGCAGATTGCAGGGAATCCAATTGGCCAAGCAGGTCATCTCAATATTGACCCAAGGACAAATTGAGATCCAATCTTTGTTTTTTTGATGCCGGATGATAAGTTTCCTCATATTCATCAATGGGTAATGACCAGTTACTGCTTGTATCTATGTGCTCTGTGAAAGGATCATCTACTGGATATGGCTTATTATTGTGAGGAATATGGGGACTGCTGCAATGACCAAATTGACAAATGCAGTTTGATTTTCTTGGTTGGTGTTTTTGTTCTGCAACATGGGCAGTTTGACAAAAAGATGATAATAAATCTCTGCATTGAACACTCTTTCTAACAAGTGAATTTTCTATAATATTGAAAATTGTCAGTAAGATTGGAGATAATAGACACAGAAATCTGCAGAACATGTTATCATGATTCTTCATACCCATCAGATGATCCCTAAATATGCCTGTTGTGAACTAATCTTGCTGCTTTGGACTTTTGGTTTGCTTCTCAATAAATCCTTTTGTGAATCCGTCTGGTTCTACAAGACCTACTAATGGAGTTTCAAATTCTTCTTCTGTTTTTTTGTCCAAGTTCGAGACAGAAGGTTCAAGCAAACCAAGACATGGCATTTCCATTGCTGAGAGGAGGTATATGAATGAATCAACACTCCAAGTGGAGCAAATTGCCAGAAATTTTTCATTTTGTTTGGGCCAACCTCTCAACCAGCACTTGTGGAGAAAGCTGTAAAGATGGCTGTTAATCTCAAGCTTTAATGGCCTTTGGAAAAAAAAAAAAAAAAAAAAAAAAAAACTTATGAATACATCAACAGTTTTTGACTGTTTCATGACTTTGTCATTAGTAAAATTCTATATACAGATACAATATGTGTCAGAAAAGGAGTCACTTCCATGTTCCCAAATAGTCAAATTTCATGAATCCTGTAATTTTACACCTGACAGCAATGATTCAATGAAGTTCTTACTTGCTGTCAAAGGCAACCTGTACACTATACATGTACAACATAGTTCTGTCATTTTAGAAGCTAAATATGCACAATGAAAGGGGCACTGGAATCTTTTATTTCCATCCATGAGGCCAAACTCCGATGTTCAAGAAATCAAATATTATGGGGTTCACTGTATCAATCTACAACGTCTTGACAGCAAGTGCCAAACTTCCAGCTGCAAGGTATTTTTCATATCTGTAAAGGGGTTGATCAACACTTGAGTTTCAAAACATAAGGGAGGAAGCTGTGTGTATTTTGCCTAGCTCAATCAGGACTGGGCATACACTAAAAACAGTTAAGCTTCTGCCAGGCCCAGAGGTATCAGTGTGATTGATGATAACACCATTTGGGCAATTTTCTCAATTATGACTGTTTAATATGCCTCATGTGCTTCAAGCTAAATTGGATTCTTTACACTTCATTAGTTGGGATGAACTAAAGTTACTCATGGATTTTGGAGTTACTGTGTATTGAACTGCCAGAAATGTGCAGCTGAAAAGAAAAATAAAAAAACCCAAACGGGCATCCAGTGCGGTTTGCTATATTTTTTGGGGCTTTTATATTGAATGCCCATGGTTTTGCGACTATATCATTGATGCGAGTCATTTCTATTTTATCATAGTGAAATTGATCAAGACTAGATTAAGAGATACAAAGTGAATGAATGATCAAGTGCCCTTCAACTGTCCACCCCTTTCGACTGAATTGACCTATGTATGCAAATAGTTAGAAAAACAACGCTGAATGAGGGGATAACGGGCCCTTTTCAGCCGTATGTAGTTTGACTTGTCAAATGGGCAGGCCCATCTGACGGCAGGCAGCTACGACTCCGTGTTTCTTCAGGGTCTTGTGTACGTCGTCTGAATTAAAGAAACGTTTTAGCCAGCGCGATCTGATGCAATCTTGGAATGAGGATCGACTCACTTCTATTCCTAAGGTCACATACCGGAAGGTTAACAACACAGTCAGCAGATGGGTCTCTGGGTATAGTCCTAGAAGTTTGGTAAGCATCAAAAAAAAAGGCAGAATATTTCAATACACAGTCCTCTTGGTGGCCAGAAGATGCAGCTCCAGTCTTCTTCTCACTTACGTGTTAACCCAGGGGAAGTGCTCGAAACCACCATACTTCTGCTGGCATGATAGCGACGCGTTTGTCAAGAATTGGGTCGAAAAGCCGAGTCGATTATCGATCACAAAGGCGTTGGGGAAGCTGGTGTCCTCTTTGCCCTTATCTTCGCTCACCCGAACAATGTTAAACATTCTGAATTCCAATCATATCTTTAGTCGTTGTACATCTAAGTTGTTGTAGTATGAAATTTACTACTCACGTCCCGGTATTATCACAGTAAGAAAGTTTGTCTTCTCCACTAAGTGCGCCATTTGGCCCTTGATGATTGCACACATCCTGAACAGCGACATGGTTTTAGTATTTGCTGGGTTTAGATCGACGTGAAATGAAAGAATGCACTTACACTACCGACCGTAACAAAGGCGTCCTAATATCAAACGGTCGTTAGATGATGAAGTTGTCAATGGGAAATGAAGAGGATTGAAAATCGCACGGGCGCGTACCATTGCTCGAAGGATCCTGGTCAAGAAAAGTGCTGTTGTGACATTCTTCAGAGCAGTTTCAACGGCGGGCAAGAAGATTTGCTCGAGAGGTGCAATGTAAGTTCCGTTCTTGAGGATGTCTGCCATGCCTCCCGGTGAGCTGATAGGTGAGTTGATAATTTTATGGGATTCCTCTGTAATTCCATCGATCATTTTTTGTTCGTACATAGCCAAGCCGTCGACGAGATGAGCCCACTACGTGCATGTGAACTTGGGTAAGTCTCTGAGGTCTCACTAAAATTGACCGGGTTGTGTGTCAGCTTTGAGCAAACTCACCTCTGTAAATGCATCACGTTTCGCCTCCTTGGGAACAGGTAGCAAGCCAGCAGCTGCATAAGACGCAGCGGTGATGATGTTGTTCAAGATGTTGAAAAATAAATTCCAGCCAAGTTGTGCATTGTTGAAAAGGACCAAGATGTCCAATATCAATGTATTGCAGACCATGTTGAATGCCCCGTTGACTCCGAAATTGAGCTTCATCATCTGAATCATTCGTGGATCCGTCGCCGGAAATCTAGAGAGAAAATCAAGACTCAGCAAATCTCAAAAATCTCGCTCAAATAACTTGAGAATTAAATAACTCACAAGGCGGAAAGAATTATAGATATGGTGGCTTAACAATGTCACGCATATGTCAGTCTTGATGAAGATTAAAAGATGTCTGAGAGATAATCTCTTTACCTTGGACAAAATTGACACCATAGGACAAAGCGCGGATGATTGTGTTGGTTTGTATATTCCATTGCTGGACCGCAAGAAGCACGTACCAGTCCGGAGCGGGGACGGGATAGCACAGCTACAGCGAGGAGCGTGTCTCAGCTGATTGGGAATGCGTGACTAGGAAAGGTTTTTAGATTCCTACTTGGTTTGCGTTGCATTTGTTTCCGACACCGCAGTCGAAATTCGGTGTTCCTTTCGAGGCGGCGTATTGCTAGAGAGACGAGTATTGAGGAAAGAGGGAACGTTCAACCAAGACACAATAAAATGAGAGAGGAGCTCAAGTCTTCAGCTTACTGAAACCGTAAGGTGATCCCCGCCAGGATATTTGCGCAGATATTCGTCCAAGTTCAAAGTTTTCCACGTTTCCCTTGTCAATGGAAGTGCTTTGCAGGTACCGTTGACGGGCGCGGATGGATCTCGTGGTGGTCCTGTAGCCTGGGGGTTGGATGACTGTGTAGATGGAGAGAATCCGAACATGCCCGCCAGTCCTCTCTTCTCATGTTGAAGAGACTGTGCATAGAGACTTGCAGAAAATACTGACAAGCAGGTGCACAACAACAAGCACTTCCTCATTGGAGGCTTGATATATATTTCTAAATAAATGAATGAATGGTTGATTTCACTGGTCGGTTGAAGTGGGGGAAGGAGATGTTTCGGTCTGGGTGTGAAGGAGTAAGGGGATGGCTTAGCTTACTTAAATCACCCTCTTCTATTGTGCACATGCCCTATAAAAACACGGCCGACAGCGAATGTTATACGAAACTTCAGCAGAGCTGTCGCATCCCCTGACACACGAAGACTTTGGAATCTCGCCAGCTTCACCGCGCGATCAGGTTTGGTGCTTCTTTACCCTTGCTTACCGGAAGCGTCGAGCTGAGCAGAGCCGTCGCATCCCTTGACACACGAAGACTCTGGAATCTCGCCAGCTTCCCCGCGCGCAAAAACGATTCAGGTTATAAGAAGCTGATGGGATGTGAATCTGACGACAAGAAACACGCCGTTGATCAGCTCTGAGCACGCCCGGTATCGATCCAACTCTCGGTGAGGATTACTAACCTGACGACAAGAAACACGCCGTTGATCAGCTCTGAGCACGCCCGGTATCGATCCAACTCTCGGTGAGGAAAGAGTAGAACCGGTACCGGGCGGCGAGCTAGACTACATACAACAAGACCGCAGCCGCAGTAGATAGATGACAACTATGAATGTATGCATAACCACAAGATGAGTAAGGTTATGTATATGCCACTCTGATTACCGCTGTTTGCAATCTTGGTACCACCGGCTCCCAACATCCCCCCCCAAGATTGCAAACCTTACGCCTTCATGCCGAGGTTTTCCAACGCTGTGTCCATCTTGTTGGGTCCGAGTTTCTTTGTAAAAATGTCTGCTTGCTGCGTTTTTGTGCTGGTCCATTGGATCTTGATCTTATTTTCTCTGATAAAATCATTAATGAAATAAAACGCCCTAATTAAATATCTTGTTTTCTTCTTGGACGCATTATCACCTGCAATTAAAACGGCTGCTTCATTGTCGCAGAAAATTCGCATTTTGACCGTTTGATTGAGCTCTTCAAGTACCATCGAAATTCCTGCTAGATGTTGAGCGCCTTCAGATAATGCCACGTATTCCGCCGCGCACGTCGATAGTGCCACCACCGTTTGCCTCTTCGCACCCCACGCCACCGAGTCCCCCAAATGCTTGATAACAAACCCCGAAGTCGACCTCTCATGTTCTCCACCCCAATTCGCATCCGACCACAAGTCCAACGAGTCGCCGCCGCCTTTTAAAACCAGTTTCATCGATGTTGACCTCTTTACATAACCAACCAAGAAATCAAGTGCCTTCCAATGGTGTTGCGAAGGTGCTTGTGAATACCGAGCAAGCAGGTTGACGCCGTAAGAAAGATCTGGCCGAGTTCCTGCCGCTAGATACATTAGGGATCCAATGACAGACCTGTATTGAGTTTGGTCTATCGGTTCACCTGCATTTATTTCAAGGTTGGTGTCGGGAAGTGTGCTACGTTGAGTGAAAATCGTGCGCGGGTAGTTGTTGACGATTTGTTGAGCTAGCTTTTCTTGATCTAATTCAACCATGCGACCGGAAATTTTGATGTTCAATCCCACTAGACCGGAGATTTTGTCCGACCACTTGATTTTGAGTTCCTTGGTAATTGCATCTTTCAATTCTGTCATCAATTCGTCTTGAGAAGCTACTACTAGACCATCATCTACATGTAGCCAGATGACGATGAAATCGTCACCTCTCCGGTATGTATAAAGGGACTGTTCGAGCTCCGAAACTGTGAATCCCAGGTCTTCCATCTTGCTCTTGAAAAATAGCCACCAGCATCTTGCTGCCTGTCGTGTACCGTACATTGCTTTCTTGAGTTTCAATATCTTTCCTTTGAGTTCCGGCCTGATTTCCACGGGAGGTTGAACGTACACTTCTTCATCAATTGGGCTATAGAGATATGCCGAACTAACGTCGAAAGTCGCCATCGGGTAATGGTATTTCATCGCTAGTGAGATTAGCATACGCAGAGTGACTAGCGAAGCTGTGGGTGCATATGTTTCATTGCAATCACGGCCCATCACTTGGTTGAAGCCCTTTGCTACGTACCGAGCGCGGAAGATTTCAGGGTCACCTTCTTTCTCGCCCGGTTTGATGACAAAAACCCATCGACATCCTAAAGGTTTCACACCACCGAACGGTTCAACGACGTCCCACGCGTCAAGTTCAAAGAATTTGTCAACTTCATAGTTTGCCGCTTGAATCCATTTGGCCGCTTCCGGATTGATTAGTGCGGATTTGATTGTATTGGGCAATCGTCTGTCTTGAGTTACCGGAAGATTTGACATCGCCTCCTGTTCAGCTTTAGCATTCACTTCAGTTTCTTCTTCGCCGAGTTTCAATACAATCTGATTCAAGATCAAATCTAGATCGCCTTTCTTCAGTTCTTTCTTTTTGATTGGTAACTTCTGAAACTCCGGAAATATAACTGATGTCGAGTGGAGGATCCTTCCGTCGCGATTTGAGTGTATAAGCCAACCAGCTCCCGAAGCTGGGTATCCTATCAGTTGTCCTTCAATCGCTTGTTGAGATAGTTTGTCTCGTTTCTCTTTGGGCACATGCACGATCGCTTGTGCGCCAAAAGGGTAGAGATTGTTGGGATCTGTCGGAATTCCGTACAACGCGTTGACCGGACAAGATTCGATCTTCTTGTTCGGAATCCTGTTGTGGATATGTGCAGCGAGCTTATACGCATAGCTCCAATACGGTCTAGGCATCTGAGATTCATGTAGCATAGTCCTTGCCATATCACCAAGGGTACGGTTCACTCTTTCTGCTTCTCCGTTTTGTTCAGGACTGTACGGAGGTACAGGCGCCAATCCTACTCCAATTGGGATCAGAAGTTTCTTCAATGATGCTGTGTATTCGGGCGCATTATCGCATCTGATATTTTTCGGAAAACAACCAAAAGAATTCTTGATGTGATTAATCCAAGACATAATTTTGGCCGGGACTTTGCTTCTCTCCGTCATTACATCGCACCAAATGTATGTCGAAGCATGATCTCTCATGGTTAACACGTACCGTTTTCCAGACATGTCGTGTGGAAAAGGTCCCGCCACGTCAGAAACAAGCAGGTCTAGCGGTTTGTCGCGTGGGATCAGCGAGTTGCCGCCCGGGGATTTCTTGTCGAGACTCTTCGACTTTGCACACTGAGTACAGAAGAAAGACTCCCACTTTTTGCCTTGTACTTCATCCGGGAAGTGATCTTTGAGATATTTTCTGACAACTTCCTCAGATACGTGTCCTAGTCTCCGATGCCATAGGAATGGGTCAAATGATGGGCGCTGAGTGATTTTATTTAATTTCAAAGATTGGTTCAGATGAGATAAAAACCAACAGAAATTTCAATACAACGTGTTGAATATGACATTTGTCGGACTAGTTAACGTTGCGGATCTTCCTTGACAATTAAACTTCCAACCCACTTCCGTCAGACGACCGACCGAGAGGATTACACAGTCAACACCGGGGCAGTAGTATACTCCTTCAATCGTCACTGTTCCCTTCGACGTCGGGATGGAGATCGTCCCTCTGAATTTGACATCAACTGAGCAGTCAGCCACCGCAAGTAGGATACGCCTGGGTACGGCGAGTTCTTCACGAGATATGTACATATCAAGGGAGCCACTCACGTGGGTCGAGGCACCCGAGTCTAGAAGAATCTTCCCGTCACTAGCCTCTGGGATATCGAGTTGACGCAATCGATTGTGTTTGCCGAAATTGCGATCTGGAGGCAAGTAATTCGAGCCCGGGGCGTTGTGTCCATCAGGAGGTGGCTGAATCACGCCCGACGAGACATCTTCCCCGAATAATCGGCAGTTGTTGTACCAATGCCCATTCTGTTTGCAGTAATGGCATTGGATACCCCACTTGTCCGTGAGGTTGCTATTGAGGGGAACACCACGGAAAGCCGTCGCTTTCTCGATTGAAAGCTGTGGTTTAGGTTGGGATGTCGGCAGACCGTTTTGCTGAGGTCCAGCTTGGCGATTATTTTGCGGGTGCTGTTGAGGGAATCGACGGTGCGGTGGTGCATATCTGCCAGCATTCATGCGTACGGCATTGATGGCGTCTAGATCCATCGGGGTATAGTGATCTTCGATGGTTGCGCTAGATCTCTGCTGAGATTTTCCGGTCGCTGCCTGTATTACCGTCATGACGTCATTCATAGAAACGCTAGTCGCCGTCTCGAGTTTCTGGCTGACCACGAATTCGAATGTCTTCGGATCAATACCGGCAGGTGCCGAGAAGCTGTTTTGTAAGCACAGCCCTCCCATCTCCTCAAAAGATATCTTGAGTTGGGCCATCTCAGCCCAAATCTTGCTCCACTTCGCTAGATCGATGTCCGTTCCCGGAGTCGATCGGTTAGCCATTAAGTCTGCAAACTGGCTAATGAGATCGAGTTTGTGTTGTTGATCAGATCGATCACATTGGCTCTTGAGGCTCTTAAAGATTGTCCATGGATCGTCTGGGTTAGTTCCGTCCACAATATCGAGTAGAGATGTCTCGATTGTCGACCGCAGAAGACACGCAATGGCTGCCTGGTCTTTGGCGGACCTCGATTTGAAGTTCGATTCGACGGCAGTGAATGTGTCGGTGTTTTCGAAGACATACTTGAGAGTTCTGTTGATTTCACGATCCCAGACTTTGAAATTAGCCTTTCCCTTTGCTAATCGAGTTTTTTTCGGGTTGTGCATATAGTGAAGGTCTAGGGGCTTTTTGTGGAAGCTATTGAGAACGCTATTCCCTTCAGGTTGTTGCGTAGGAGCGGGGATCAGGAGTGATAGTCGATCGATTTCGGCTTTCAGACGAAAGTAATCTTCAGCAGACGGTTGTCCGGCCATTTCGACGTCTACCGTGGAGGAGGATTGAGCGGGTTGGTTGAATCGTTCGTACGATCTCTTCTGATTTTCTTCAAATTCTCGGATCGTCCGGAGTCTATCTTCTTCTTCTTTTTCTCTTTCGATTCGCTGTTTTTCCAAAGTTTCTTTTATCGCTTTTTCTTGAATTTCTTTTATTTTTCCTCCTCTTCCAACCATTCAATTGTTGGTCTCCCGAGAAATGAATTCGATACACGGTTAGCGGCTGGTAGAATACGGCTTTTAACCTATAAGAAGCTGATGGGATGTGAATCTGACGACAAGAAACACGCCGTTGATCAGCTCTGAGCACGCCCGGTATCGATCCAACTCTCGGTGAGGATTACTAACCTGACGACAAGAAACACGCCGTTGATCAGCTCTGAGCACGCCCGGTATCGATCCAACTCTCGGTGAGGAAAGAGTAGAACCGGTACCGGGCGGCGAGCTAGACTACATACAACAAGACCGCAGCCGCAGTAGATAGATGACAACTATGAATGTATGCATAACCACAAGATGAGTAAGGTTATGTATATGCCACTCTGATTACCGCTGTTTGCAATCTTGGTACCACCGGCTCCCAACACAGGTCTGGTATGTGGTAGTACCGGAGGCGTACACTAGTTGTATGTAACGATTACAAAATGCTTAACGAAAACTCGACCAAAGAATCGTTAAGAAGTGTAGGGCAAGCTAGAGAGATGATGTCATAAAGCTGCCGAACTTACGATCAGGAGAACGAGGCGAAGAAAAAATGCCTACTCATCTTGCTCGAAGAGGTGAATAGTAAGCTGAGGCGAAGAGACAAGGCTTTGATGCGCGAAAAGGGCCTCGCAGTGAGGACGAGGACGATGAATCCTTTGATGCCGGATCCTGGCTGAAACCCAAAAAGGTTCCACTTTCAGCCTGACCACAAGTGCCCTCGGAGCAGTTGTGTCCTCCTGTGCAATTATTGTAGCTCCAGTAGGCTCCAGTACCAAGGTACATTGCATTTTTATCATATACCTTTCATCATATGTGATTTTGACTAGGATAGATCATGACGAAGTATTACATATACTAATATGCCCGAAGTTGGCTGCGCCGGTCAGAGGGCCAGGGCTCTGTGTCAGAGCTTGGCAACATGAGCATTTTAGCGCGACAGACAGTGTGACAAAATCGTGTTTAAAAACATTTTTGGGTGGCAGGAAAGAAGCAGGGGTTCTATGACCCGGAGGAAGACATATCTTCATCGGGCTGCAAGCGATGAATGGTGTCTCTCTGATAATCCTTCAGAAACCTGCCGAGTTCGGACGAGGGAAGTTTACTATGATTGGCCAAGTTCTTCAAGGTCGTACACACCTTGATAAAAAACCCAAGTAGAACGGGTGTTTGAATGAGTCCCCTATTATAATTTCTGCATATCGTGGAGTTGGATGCTTTGATCAAGATGGTTCTCGGGGGAAGCATACCTCCAACAATACTTTACGCCTCCTCAACACTTTGTTCGTGGTGCTGTTTCTTTCGACCTCGGTGCTTAGGGCCGCCATTTCTTCGGAGATCTTTTTGGCACGACTCATGACATTATGAGGCAAGGCAGCGATCGAAGCGAGCTCGATACCTTGCGTGAAGCGGGTCATTCACACATGTTGGGATCTTCAGGTAGAGGAAGCTCTTACCATAGCCTGCATTCTTCACAGCCCCTCTGAACAATCCAATCGGCCATTAGCCAATAAGAATATTCCAATTCATTATTGGAAGTTGAATATAGCTTACCCATGAACTTTGTGAGGAAACTGTAAGGCCATCGTGGCTTCTTGCTTGCTCAATATAGTCTCCAAATGAAGGCAGGCCACATTGGGATAGACGCTCTATGTGGCCAATCAGCCGCATCGTTCCCCTTCGCGAGGAGGAAGGAACTTTGAAAAAAGACTTACCAACGTCATAGAAAGTTCCTGGTTAAAACCGCAGATAATTAATGTGTTGGCTGAATGCGATTCAAACAAACGGAGCCAGTGACCATGCTCACTCTAAAATGGGTTGCAAAAAAGCAGAAAGATTTCGCTTTGATGATTTCTTCGCTGAATGCATGAGCGATTCCGACTCCTTCCAGGGGTGATGTACCTCTGCCAAGTTCATCTATAATTATAAGAGGGTTGCTACACACTGCCATAGAGGAAAGTATTCCGGACACCCTAAGGAGAGTTCAAGTGATGGGTGATATCAGCATCACGACAGTCAAGGCACGATGCTGAAGCTGGACTTACGTCTTCATCTCAGAGGAGAAAGTCGACAGGCCAGCCTCAATGTCATCATTCTTGGAGAGGCAGGTCAAAAGAGCGTCAAAGACAGGGAACGAGGCGTATTTTGCTGGGCAAAAGCATCCAACCTGAACCAAAACGAACTCCGTAAACGCTACTCGATCTCAGATTTATTCCAAATCTGGAGGCTCACTTGTGCCATAACGACCATCAAAGCGATTTGTCGCAAAAATATCGACTTTCCGCTCATGTCTATTAACATAAAAGTGGGCCCATTAGAAACAATAAAGGATACAGTTGAGGAGCTACGCTGACTAGGCCCTGTAACCAATTGGAAAGAGCACGCTTCGCTAGCAAACGTGTCACTTCACCCGAGCCCAAATTATCCAAATCTCTTGTCAACAAAAGCAATTTCTAGCTTGATCATAGTTTGGGACTGACTTACTTCGGCACAAACTCATCGCTTTCGGAATCAAACAGCTCTTTAATAGGGTGTCTGCCATCACTTATGGCTAGCGTGTCCGTGAACTCAGGTCGAACTGAAGGAATAGCAAGCCTCAGAGTTAGGATTTTTGGGAGGTCACGCTGTGAGACTATGCACTTGCCATATTCGCGAGTGGTCGCCACATGCGCAAAACTAAGACGAAATCAAGATTCATAAGTTGATTGGCACACGAAAAAATGAAGGGGCGAGGATCTGACCTCGCCAACATATCGAGCAAAGAAATGGCTTCGGAGAGCCTGAAGAAGGTCGAGACTCTTTTCCTGAATTCTTCAAAAATCGCGTCTAGAACTCTGGAATAGCTTCGTCAGAGGCTCAGCCTATTTCGCAAGTTATATGAAAGGACAAACTCTTCACTATACCAAATGGAAATGTCTAGGTTAGTAAATTTTCTACATTTATGATGTAGAAAGGAATGAGAAATCATATGGCGAAAGGTTTACCTTAGCAGACAAATCTCTTGATATGAGTTGATGATCAGTTGGTTTTTCTTTTTCTATGAAAGCAAATCAGATAGAGGAACATCAACCTGAGTCGTTCGAACCGGCGCGCCTCTCTTACTAACCAAGTCCAAGCAGGTAAAATGCAGGGTTTTCCCCCTTTTAACCTGCGTAGAGATAAGCAGGTTGGATCAATGTGCAGATGCGAGCGTCCTTGAAGAAAAACGACATACGATGTTGGTAAAAACTTTTGGAAGGCCGTCAGGATGATAGGCCGAATCTTTGCTGGTGGCTCGTAAGTCGTCTTTCTTCATCTGTAGCATGAAACCGGTCCTGGTTTCAAAGACAAATTGTAGTTTAGGTAGATGATATTCTTCCTTCAAAGCTTCACACATCGCCATGGCATCTGACAAGTTTTCCTTGTACGTTTCTCGTCTGAAAGGGTGGTTTTGATTAGGGTAACCCCAAAGCTTCAGCCTATTTTTGCGGAGCTACTACTCACGCCACATTGAGCAATTGGTTCTCCACACCAGCCTTGATGGCGTAGGCATGGACGTTTTGCTTCGCGAGACTTCCCTTTTGGATTCCGAGAAACGAATCTTCATTGACACGGAATTGAATGACTGAAGCCATCTCATCCAAGAAGGCGTCTTGGAAGATGTTTGAAGCTAGACGGAGAAGCTCGCTAGAGCAATTCGATAAGGCACTCCGAATCGGATTTAGAGATTGAAGAATGGTTCGAAGTGACTTCAAAAGCTCGAGTTTTTTGGTTATCGCTATAGATGGGTCTATGGCTGCTGTTTTTTTCTTCTTGGAAGATGAAGGTAGGCTTGTCATTGAGAGACTCCCTGATTGTGAGTTACAGCTAGATCTGTTGCTAGCCAGTTCGGTCGAAATAATACCGCCTATGAGCTTATCGAGATCTATTTGAGTCAAACTTCAGCAGGCCGAGACGAATCAGCTGATCGTGCTGCTGATTTCTCGCCTTGGAGGCAGTAGCAGACAGGCCAAAGATAGAGACTAACAGTTTTAAAGATTTTCGAAGATTGAAAAAGGAGTCTTCTAATTCGATTAATTCCTCAACAGCATCAAGCCTCCCGTCAATTACCTCAATCTCCGTAGGGGGTGCCAGTAAATTGCTTCGAAGCTAAGAGATTGCGATGATCCACTTGTCAATGAACATGAAACATTCAGCCAAATCCTCAGAATGATAGTGTGGACTCCTGACCAGACGGTTAGCCATTGGCGTGTACGTGTGATTTAGTAGACCAAACAGACTCTGCTTGGATTTGGAGGAAACCGCCTTGATTGGTGTATTTGGATCGTTAGTTTTTAATATTTAACGAACAGCGTAGGATACGTTTTTCGGGGGCTACTGACATTGTTGATCAATTCAAGGTCTACGGCAGTATTGCGATCGATCAACATGCACCCTTCAACGCTGAGCCATTTGACATTCAAAGAGTGTCTTTCCCAGTGAGACTTCCCGGTTTGAATGAGCCTTTTATGGATCCAGTCAATCACCGCCGATGCCGCGCCGAGGGCGTAATACTTTTGTCTAACTTCCGCCAGCGTTGCTTCGGATTGTGGTCCAGCCGAACACAAGTCTTGAAGGAGAGAGTACCCTTTCTCGGAGGCAAAGCTCGCGCGGGGCAGAACAGTCAACGGAATGGCTGGGAAGAGATGTTTGAGTGTGGTGTGTAAGATGGTCAAGGAGTTTGGCGAAGCAGGTGCTACTAAAAGCAAGTGTGAGGGAGGTCTCTACAGAAAGTATGACCGCCTCTCCATCAATAATAGCTGCAAACCACGAGAATGTTGAAAAGTCCCCGCACTAAACTTGGCGAAGCCAATGAATCGTTTTAGCATAGGTTTGAGAGTCCGCTAACTACCCAAGGCCGGTTCAAGGCGGCTGGGGTGAGCTCTGATGTGCTCCTAGATGAGTGGAAGGACGGATTTATTTACTTGGGAGAGTATGATTTGACCAAACTGGAGCTCGAAGCCGACGATCCCCACTTCCCGGCCGACACCCCGACTCTCGGTCACGGCCACGATCCATGAGCCCAGCTGCTCGCTTGGATTGTTGTCGACTGTCTCTGGCTTCGTGTGGGGTCGTGAGGTACTCGTGGACATTGCCACTGATGGGTAGCCAGTGAGAAGCTAGTCCAAACCACTTCGAGCAGTTAATCACTTGCAGCCGAATCGAACCTTGCAGAGAGCACAAAACCAGGCGAGTCATGGATGAATGACGTCAATGCTGCATATGTACTCCGGATCATCGGATAACCCGGCCCGGCGGATCGATCGAGCCACTCACCCCGGGCAGCAAGTGGTCATCGCCTCAGCAGCAGCCCAGGATGAACCACACCATCCCATTCCCAACACTCTCGTCCTTCATCATCTGGTCAAACGCAACCCAAGCCCAACGGGAATCGACACTCTACTTCACCCATCTCAGCCAGCCAGGACTGCCGCCAGAGAAGAGAGACAGACTGATCGGACTGACCAAGGGCCTCGTCAACTTCACCGCCATACTCTGCCACGGACTCAACCCAGCCGGACACCCCCAACCGATCAGGGCGGTCCACTCAAAGAACCAGAAGATCCTGTTCCTCCAACCCGAACCAAGCCTCTATCTCGCTGCGGTTAGTACACACTACACATACTTCACAAAACGATCCTCATCTGGAAGCCTGAACTAGAATGTCCCTGAAAACCCACAAATAGAACAGGTCATCAAGCTACCCGAGAAGCCATGTCCATCAAAAACCATCTCATCCAAGCTCTCCGACACCTTCAACATCCTCAACCAGCAATCCCCATCATCGAGCTACGAGCCGTCCGAAACCGTGCTTCTGAACTCCCTCTCCTCAGCCGCTCAGGAGTACCATCTCCTCCATGGTTCCATCAACACACTGCTACTCAGTAATCCTCAGCAATTACGTGAACGTCTCGAGAAGTTTTGGTCGGTCTGGCTGTGGAGGTGGAACGTCGGTAAGACCGGGTGCGGCGCGATCGATTTCAATGAACTCTTTGGCGGTCAGTCTTTACCCTACCTACTTTCTTTTTTTGCTTGAATCCTCTGATTATAATTCCTGCTAATTTTGTCTGTATGAATGAAGGCTTACAGTCGCCCTTTTTGGAGTCACCCAAGATGCCTCGAGCTCCGGTCGATCTATTCGCACGCTTTATCAATGAAATCTGCCCCGGCTTCTCGGTGCTTCCGATTCTCATACACGATCGAAAAGTGGTACACATGCCATCTCCGACGGGGCTGATCAAACAAGAGGACATCCAGAGCCTACTCCGATATCTATTGAGTCTCTTGGAAGGAAGCGAGGCCAAGCGTGCTCAAGCGCGACCGGTAGCGCAAGTGAGCGTGGTGGACCAGGAGCAAAACGTAATCATGAAGCGACTGTCGGGCTTTGACTTTGGCACGCTGGCAACTTTTCAGCCGAAGCTGGTCTCGACGACCAGCTCGGCCATCCAACCGGCGGGCGCCTGGGCCCGCAGGGCTCTCAAGTGGGCTTCTGCCTCGCTGGTCCTGCCCTCATTCGATAATATCGAAAACGAGTCCGAATCCCTTGATCAGCTCCTCCGCGCAGATATCGGCTTGGCCCCAAGGACTTCCCCGCCCCGGCTCGTCCGCATCAAATCCTCTCTTGCCGACCCCGAGATTGTCACCGAGGCTATCTCCAGCCCGACCCGGCTGGCCTCTCGAAGGTCCCGACATTCCACTGGTCCGTGCGGTGGGCAACATATACACGCTTGATCGGCCCCTGCTAACCTCTTTTTCCTCCCTCTATGCCTCTCAGCCTCCTCACAAACAAGGCCTGGCTATCCGCACAACCTTCTTGCGATCTATCCTCCAGCCCAAACCTCCACATCTAATGCGTCACATTACCCGAACAACCTGAAGAACTTGTACGGAAATATGGCAGTGAGCGAGTCGCCTGAGGGTGAATCGGGGGTCCACAGTCTGCCGATGGTAGCCCAAGATTCAGCGATGGGTTCGAAGGCAGCGTCAGTGGCGGACCCGGTAGCAGAGGAGAAGACAATGGTCCCCTGCCCCTCCTCGATCGGCCACTCCAAGCACAATCCCCGCTCGCCGAGCTTCAATGTGGAGTATGCGCTGGCCGATGCAATGTCCGAGCAAAGTATCGGCAGCCTCGCCGCTCTCGAGTTCATCCGCGCTCACTCGTTCACCGAGTTCCCCCGGTCCGACACCTCCGGCCCCTCCCGGCCTCCATCCTCACATCATCCCACCGACCCACCCGGCCGTCCGCACCAGCCTGTACCCCTGGAAGCTACCGCCCCCAAAGCTCCGGTCGAGTACAGCTCTCCGCCTACTAGGTCCCCGTCCACCTCCGAAACCACTGCTCTCAAACAGCTCCAAGTCTACGTCAACAGTGGTATGTCACCGAGCTCAGTCTCTTGGCTCCAGGTACCTACACCCCCTCCGATATCGGGCCCGATACCTCGTCGTCGTGTTCTGATTCGGATTCCCTCGGCTATGTCTTTGTGTAGGTCGACGGATGGACGCTGGCGTGGCTGGCCCAGCCATCCGAGGCCACTCCTTCCTCTTCCCCCGAGATCGCCGAACCCTCACTCGTCACCGCACATAAACCGCTTCTCAAGCACGCTAGACGCGTGCTCGATTCATTTGTCCAAAGCAAATGGCCCGAGGAAAGTCAAACGTTAGTCCCCACATCCACACGGGCAAACACCGGACTGTTTGGATTAAGAGCACGTCGATTCCTGAGACAGGTCGGAGCAGCCAAGGACGCCCGAGCGTAAGACGACGAAGTTCCAGGCCTCGATACGCAAAGTGTCGGGACAGCGGTTCATGATCAGAGATGACCCCCGCTCGACAGGCCTGTTTATCCAGCAATCCGGGCCCCAGTCTGCTTGGTTATCCAGGAATGAGATCTGGCCCGGTAAGATTATCCCGCCCTCGGAGGTCGAGGTCAACCTGGGTTTACTCCGGCTCTTGGATGGCAAAGTCTTCGGACAGGTCGACGGCCTGCCGAACCATCCCTCGTCTGCCATTTCTCTTCCTCTTTCGTCGTTTTTTTAGAGGTAAGGTCAGACGATCATCTTACCTCGCGCTTCTCCTCGTCTCTTTCTGCCAGTCATCCGGGAATCAGTCTCTTCGAGGAGAGTTTTTTGAGGACGAAGTCTGGCCAATGGATCGTTTCCAAAAAGATCCCTCATCATCGTCGGCACCAACATAGCCAAGGCCAAGAACGACAGAGGAGCGAGGCGGGCGGAGAGATGATGGTGGGGACGACAGCTGCATCCAGCTCGTCCACGAGAGATCTGGCCGGAGGGTTCATCGAGGCGTTCTTGGTCTTGCCTGCCGGATTCGGCTCGCTCATCGAGGCTGATAGTTGCGTCTTTCTTCGCCCATCTCTACCCCTTTCCCTTTCTTATTCTGCGGCTCTTCGCATTTCGCAGCTACGTCTGCTCCTTCGGAAAAACTCATTTTCTTGCTGCACCATTTCTCCCCCTTTTCACACTGCTCACACACATATATGTATTCGGCTTTGTTTTCGATAACATCTGCAGACGAAATGCGGCTCTTGGAGCGCCAATCCGAGGTCCTCGACATGACCATCTTCTAGCCCCCTCTCTCTCTTTCCTTCTCCCCCTACTCTTTCATGGTTGCCTTTAGAACACACCAATAGTCCTTTTTATTGCCAAGCAGAAAATCAACCCAGATAGGATGTAAAGATATGTGTGGTGGGAGAGGGAGAAAAGGGAACATGGTGAGATATTTTCGGACATGTTTTTCTCCAGTGCTGTGGTTATTTGCGTGCTGCATCCAGCTGGCCGGCGAAGGAATTGAGATGCGGTCTAATACCTCCATTCGGCGTGGGTGACGTCATGGAGACATGGCCGAGTGGTCTGATTAGGAGTGGGTGGAGCGCTTGACTGCAGCTTCTGGTAGCGACCAGGTGCGTCGGCCGAGGGGATGGCGCCATCCCAGCCCGGGTCCGGTAAGGGAAAGTGAAACCTCCCTTGGCTGTATGCAATCCAGGACTAGCCCCAGAGGGCCGGGAGAGGGGAGGAGGCGGATGGAGGCCGCGTCGTGGTCCGTCTGAGGAGTGTCGCGGCCCCGCCGCCTGGTGAATGCGTGCGTCACGGACGTGCGTCTAATATGCACCGTCCTTATCTGGCGGATGGGACGCTATCGGACGAGATCGGACGCCACGGGAGCCGGTCTTCCAGGACAAAGTGGATGATCTCGGTCGGTTTGCTATGTGCCTGTGAATAAATGATAAATTGATAGATAGCAACTTAGGCAACGCCCCCTCTAGTCAGCCCGTGGCCCGTCCGGGTTGATGTAGCTGGTTACCCCCACCTCCCGGCAGAACTCCTCCCGCTACGCTTCCGGAAAGTAAACATCCTGCACATTTGCGCGGGCCTTGTAAAACACAAGTTGGCGTTTTCCCTTTGCGGAGACAAGGTGGCGCCACCGAGCACGCTCGATGCCAAAAACTTGTTGGCCCCTTCCCCCATCCGCATAATAGTTATGCACTTTTCAACATCATCCGTCATTTTTGTCACCATGGCCCTGGTTTGCCAGCTCTCAAAAGCGGCAAGCACTAAAGTCGAATTCAGTTGCGGGCCAACGATAAGCGAGGGAGTATGTATGCATGAAAACCACCGGATATGATATGATCGGCGATCCTGCATTATATTACGGTGAGCATTGTATTCCTCTTTGGAACTTTTTATAAGCATGGATAGTGTACTAATTGCGCATTGCTGGTTGGAATCACATGGGTTGAATCTGGAAAAATCAGCTGTTTCTGCGAACAAGGTCACCAAGAACGGGAAAGTTGCAGGGTACAACTGCATCGGCAAACACATGGAGGCAGCATATTGCTGCTACCCGGGTTCGATAACAATGAAAGTAAGCATTGGCCTTGCACAATCCCTCGAAATTGCTTTGATGACTTGACTCTTGTTCCAAACTGATTCATTCTTCCTCACCATTTCCGATGACATACATTTATAGACCGAGATACTCAGCGGGGATGTGTCCTTCAACTGCTACATGCATCCCACTCACCACGAGTAGCCGAAGCCTCCCGCCCACGCTGATTTCATTTTTTTTCTTTCTTTCACTTGTTTACATGAATATATGTCATTAATGGGACACAGCAGCCTCTGTCTACACCCAATTCAAATGTCCCTCCTTCGGGGGCGAGTGGCGACCATTTTGTGCCCAAGAGAGAACACAAGTGCCCCGCAACCTCCACATCTAATGCGTCACACCACCCGAACAACCTGGAGAACTTGTACGGAACTAAGGCAGTGAGCGAGTCGCCTGAGGATGAATCGGGGGTCCACAGTCTGCCGATGGTAGCCCAAGACTCAGCGATGGGTTCGAAGGCAGCGACAGTGGCGGACCCGGCGGCAGAGGAGAAGCCAATGGTCCCCTGCCCCTCCTCGATCGGCCACTCCAAGCACAACCCCCGCTCGCCGAGCTTCAATGTGGAGCATGCGCTGGCCGATGCAATGTCCGAGCAAAGTATCGGCAGCCTCGCCACTCTCGAGTTCGTCCGCTCTCACTCGTCCACCGAGTTGTCCCGGTCCGACACCTCCGGCAGAAGACAAACCCAGATAGGATGTAAAGATCTTTATCGTGGGAGGGGGAGAAAAGGGAACATGGTCAGATATATTTAGACATGTAGTGCTGTGGTTATTTGCGTTGCTCCATCATCCAGTTGGTCGTTGGCCGGCGAAGAGATTGAGGCGAGGTCTCATATCTTGATTTGCGGAGTTGACGTCATGGAGACATGGCCGAGTGGTCTAAGGCGCCGTCTTAAGGTTAACTGGCTGATCCACGTCTATCTGTCTAGAATGACCGGCGGTCTTCGGGCGTGGGTTCGAATCCCACTGTCTTCAACTCTTTTTGTCGTGCTGTTCAATTTTGAATTGGGGGACCTCAGCTGACTTCTCTGTTGGGTGATTACGGGTTGGGATGGGATGATGGGTCAACTCATCATGTTTTGTCCTCTATGTTTTGATCAAGCAATAGTCACCTGGCTTAGAAAGGTAGATGTTTCCAACATTTCTCAACTACAAGTACAGTGAAGTTTATGTGATGTTATTTTGGGTTACAAAACCCAAACCTACAGCTTTAGTCCCACAAATGGAAACTAGTGAGAATAAATTTCTCAAACAACAATGGCCTGAAGTTGCCAGTGTGTTTTAAACACATCCCTGCCAACAGGATATACTGTGCCAGGCCTGCGGGGAACCACAGTGTGCAAATGCTAGTGTTATGAGGGGATCATTTAAGTTGACTTCCAATGAAAACTCTATTGTCTGGCATGTGCCTGAAAGCTCCTGAAAGCTAACTAAAAGATGTATTTTATGACTGTATGGTAGCACTGGCAGTATGTTGTGTTTGATGTTACTTTAGGTTGTGTTTTCCTTTACAAAGTTGGATATGATACCAAGCCAAAGTTGCTGGCAAACTTGTTGGAATTCCAAATCCCTCAGGTCCAAGCTTAACTAAGCCACTTGTGGTGAGCGGGTCTGGGCGGCAGCCCAGTCTCACCAAAGAGGCTTATGAACTAAAACACAAAGCTCGCGTGAACCAAACATGATATAGAGGCCACTCTTTCTATCCTGGTTTCTATGCCACTCATCAGAATTTTTTCTTTTTTTGTTTATCTGACAGCTTACCATATATACTTTATTTTTCAGTATTTTTTTTATTGCTGTACTCTCACCCCTTCACATTTGAAACTTGACAACAAGAAGTAGTATGACTGCGCACGGTCCTTGTCATATGATGCGCAAGCCAAATTCAAGTTTGAAATCATGAACTTCAATAATTTATTTCCAGTAGAAACAATCAAGATTTTGCACTAAAAAAATACTGAAAAATCCAGAACATGTAGAACTATGAAACTAGAAAGATTATGTTGAGTGTTGAGAGTGTGGTGATGCAAACAAGGCTGCTCCCAGCCAAACCTTGGAATCAGCTCACCCAAGAAAAGTGTTTTAGTATGCAAGGCCCTCCCTCTGGTTGGGGTTGCTTCACGACCAGCCAAATGCTGCACGCCGGCACAGAGGCTGGGACTTGTGTTAAATTTGCCTCAGGTCTCTTCCTCCTCTTTTTACCTTTACATTCCCTGCCACTCATTTATTCCCACCAGAATGAGTATGCTTGTTTCACCCTCTGTCCCACAGCTTAGCCCCAACTTATCAAGTGCCTTGCTTAGGTAGAGAAATGATCATATGCTTTCTGTGTGCTTTTCCCTGAGGTCTCTATGGCATGCAACCTCTTGCACTTTTTCCATCATGCAAGCTAGCAGCTCCCAGCCCTATTTTGAGGGCTCTTTGGCACCTTGTTCTCATCCTCTGGGTTTCTCAAGGCACCTTTTTTTTGGTTCACATCTCTTGCACCTCAGCCTCCTATCCTCGCTTCAACAAACTCAACATTCTGTATTCAGATAAAACAGATATGCTTGGTAGATATCTTCATCTAGGTATTTTACAAACAGAGGAGTTGCAAGTTTGAGATATAAAATACACAGGACCAAATGTTTCATCAATCTGTAAGCTTTGTGAAATTGTGGCATTTGTGGCTCAATTTTTTCAACTGAGGTAGGCTGTGTGTCTGACTCTTACTTGCACAAAAATTATTAAAAATTAGTTTCAGTGAATGTTCTAAGTGATCTCAAATCTCTTGAATCTTTGTCAGCAAACATGAAGCAGGACATGATTTCCTTGATCATGCTTTTTGGTATCATTTCTACCACTGCAAGCGCAACCAATGAGGTTACATATCTTGGAAAACACCTTTTGGAGCCCTCAACTGAATTGTGCTTGGGAATGAATTCAAACACACAGCATGAGTCTAACAATGTAAATGTATACGCAAAAACATGCAATGCCAATTCACTCATGACTGTTCCTTTTGAGCCAAGTGGAAATCAAGCATCTCTCAAACAAGATGAAAAAGTACCAGAAGCTTTACATGAAAATCCTATTGGAACTTCAGCCACACATTCAAATAAAAATGATTACACCAATCTTTCACAAGATAGATTGGAAAGCCAGGTGGTAGGAATTTGGCATGTGGCAAAGAGGGCCAAGGTCAACAGAGAACTTGGGAAAAAAACATCAATCAAAGACACTGTGGCTACAGATGATGATGAATCAAAAAGAGAATCAGTGGATAATTGTTTTAAGCTATTGGAAAATGTTTCATATCCATCAAAAAAGGAAGATAGATTGGTTTGCACCACAAAAGACTTTATCTCTCAGTCTGGCCAAGATCAATCAAGTTCCCTGATTGATAATCAGATAGCTTCTTCAATAGAAAAGACAGATAAACCAAACACCAGAAGCCTCTCCAATCCAAGAATGGGGGCCAAATGTGAAACTTATCATTGTGTCACACATGTATCTCCAGTAGCAGAGCCTAGAGTAATTCCTGGAATAATGAGATCAGAGTCAGATGATGAAAAATCCAGAGGAACTAAAATAAATGATAGTGAATCATGGCCACTTTCATATTATTCAAGATCCTCTGAGATAGCTGCAAGCAGAATTTCCAGCCTTGGAATCCACAAAAATATTCCAGAAAAATCTCACCCGCCAGCAAAGCTCAAATCTTCAAAGAGGACAAAACAATTCCTACCTTTTCCAGCAACAAACGTACAAGGACTGGCAGGGGAAATGAAAAGCGAAAAAAATGAGATATCACCAAGCCCTAACTTCTTCAATCTGGAAAGGCAAAAAACTGTATTTAAATCATTGAAATTTGACAAGGATATTTTCATAGGTGAAAAATTGTCCCAAGATCAAGAAAATCATAAGGAATATCTTTGTGGAATTATGAAATGCCTTCCAAAACCTAGAAAAGGAGAGTTTCTATTAACTGAACTTTTGATAAGAAAGGCTTCCAATATGCTGAAGAGAAAGCATCAAGGAGCATCAGCAACTGATATTCCAAGTAAGACAGAAATATTTATGGAAAATATAGGTACATGGTCTGAATATTGGAAAGAAAAGGCAAACATTGATTACAAAATCTTGAAGGATGACTTCGTTTTCTTAGGCATTCATAATATTTTTCCAGTTTTCTTATTTTTTGTTGAGATGATTCTGACAATCATCCCTTATAACAAATACCAAAATAATAGGGAGGAAATTGATTATCTGCAGGAAATGGAAAAGGCCATCAATCTATTCAAAGAATTTAAAACATACATGGAAACAAATGGGTCAGAGGAAATGCACCTCTGGCAACACAAGAAGGAAATGATTCTGTCATTGAGACCCAGAAAAGCAAAGTCAAATGCAATTGTCTGGAACTTGATAGAGGCCTGGATTGAAAGGGGAAATATCAATCTTTGGAATATCCTCAAAGATAGAAGCTGCAAAAGAGTTCCTGTAGAGGTCAAACATTTCTTCAATAACATTTTTTTCTATGGTGTTGAAGGTTTGACACTCCAAATAAAGCAGATACTCTCAGAAACTCATCCTTGATTCCTAGTAGAGCTTTCCAAAAATTGTATCTATCTATTTGAATAAAGAAGGACTTGCAGGTAGCTGAACTTCTGCAGATTCAACCACCGCATCCTCAATCTGCATACACTACCATTTAATTTTATTAATGATGATCTTCTAAAGCCTTGTTTCACTTAATCATTTCTAACTTGAAATACATTTCTGCTTTCATGTTTCTTACTGAGGATCCTAGCTTTGCTTTGTTATTGTAATTTCCATGGTGAAGGCAATACCATAAAATACAAGTATTGGCAATACAGTGTATGATCATATTGTTTTTCCAATACCCAGCAAAAGAGGTATTGTGACCCAGCAAAAGAGGTATTGTGACCCAGCAAAAGAGCCTAAGAGGTATTGTGTATTGTATCAAAAAATGCATATGGGCCTATCCCAGCAATACACCTAATATTGGATCATGTCATTGGCCACCAATACACACTTTTTTGATACATGTGCATTGTATTGGTAATCAGGTACAATACCAATAGAATGTATTGGGCACAAAAACCAATCCAATAGCAATAAATAATGATACATGTGTTTTATTGGTTTCAATAATGGTAATGTGATGGCTTGCCCTTGCATGTTGAGATGATTTGATTAATAGATTTGGTATACTGGGACAAAGTTCTTAGATTTTGGAATATGTACAAGGATTGATGTACCAACAAATTATGCAGCAGTCTCAAAATGTAAGTGGGTTGAGTTTGGGCCTGAGATCAGTGCCCAAACCCGACCCAAGGTAGATGAGGTTGGAATGAGGTCAAGTGCCAGCTCGCCAGAGAGCCAGCCAAGGAATAGGGAACTTTTGGGCCGACCACAGAGGAAAATGCCCCGCCCAAACCCGAAGCCGACTGAGGGGTTGGGTCATGACTCGCTGGGTCAGAAAGGTGTACCCAAGCCCGTCCTACAGCCCGACTGATTGCGGGTCTACCCAACACGTGCATACTCAAACGGCTCAGTTGCTGGGATGTTGGTCAGATTGCACAATCCCAGGGACCTAATTTTGCAAGGGACAAAAGGCAGCTTTCTGCACATACATATGTACCTCGGGGGGGGGGGGGGAACCTTAGCGAAGTCCAAGGGTGGAGGCGTAAAGCGCCTCCACCGGAGGGACTTATGCGGTATCAGTGATTTAGGCCTGAGAGGAATGGCCAAAAACGACATTTTCAACAAATGTTGCAATAGCTCCCTTACCTCCAAAGATTTCACCAATATTTTTGGATATTAAGAAAGCCTTGCATCTTGGCTAATTTTTGATTCTCTAAGATCATCAAATTTCATCATTCCTTGCTCATAATAACACATTGAAGTTGGTGGGTTGCAAAAGCCAAGCCTGAGGTCCGTAAAACAACATTTTAGTGTAAATCCATACGCTTTCCTTGAGAAAAAAAATGACAGGTATCCAGGACTGATGTCCGGCCTTGCCAACCAACTGCGTGAGAAAATGCATTTGGGCCTGTTCACTCAAGATTCCGAGGGAGCTCATTTGAAAAACAATTATACCTCAACTGTTTTTGCCAGCATGAAGTTTTTTTACTAAATGCCTTGTATCTTGGGTTTGGGAAGAAGAAAAATGTACGCAAAGGTGGCAGGAGATAGCCAGGCATCTCAAGAGTCTAAGTGTAAATGTAGAGGGTGATTACAACAAGGCAGCACTGTGCAGGGGCCTTAGCATAAAAAGGTAAGGATTATTGTCATTTCTCTCAGGCAAATTTCACCAATAAGGCATAAGTCCCTCCCAGAGGGAGGCCAAAGGCCTCCCTTGGGAGGGACTTAGTTAAGCTTGGGGGGGGGGGGGGGACCGCGGGCATGCCGGACCCTCCAAGTCCACATCTTCAAGTTGACTTCAACTACCCGGCCTATCCGGCGGGTAGCTAACAGTGTATTGTAGCTGTCACAAATGCAAACCATTCAAATCAAAATATGTTAATGGTTTTGATCAAAATTGTTTCAAAATGGTTTGCATTTGTGACAGCTACAATACACTGTTAGCTACCCGCTCTCTTTTTGATTCATCATCATCTGTAGCCACAGTGTCTTTGATTGATGTTTTTTTCCCAAGTTCTCTGTTGACCTTGGCCCTCTTTGCCACATGCCAAATTCCTACCACCTGGCTTTCCAATCTATCTTGTGAAAGATTGGTGTAATCATTTTTATTTGAATGTGTGGCTGAAGTTCCAATAGGATTTTCATGTAAAGCTTCTGGTACTTTTTCATCTTGTTTGAGAGATGCTTGATTTCCACTTGGCTCAAAAGGAACAGTCATGAGTGAATTGGCATTGCATGTTTTTGTGTATACATTTACATTGTTAGACTCATGCTGTGTGTTTGAATTCATTCCCAAGCACAATTCAGTTGAGGGCTCCAAAAGGTGTTTTCCAAGATATGTAACCTCATTGGTTGCGCTTGCAGTGGTAGAAATGATACCAAAAAGCATGATCAAGGAAATCATGTCCTGCTTCATGTTTGCTGACAAAGATTCAAGAGATTTGAGATCACTTAGAACATTCACTGAAACTAATTTTTAATAATTTTTGTGCAAGTAAGAGTCAGACACACAGCCTACCTCAGTTGAAAAAATTGAGCCACAAATGCCACAATTTCACAAAGCTTACAGATTGATGAAACATTTGGTCCTGTGTATTTTATATCTCAAACTTGCAACTCCTCTGTTTGTAAAATACCTAGATGAAGATATCTACCAAGCATATCTGTTTTATCTGAATACAGAATGTTGAGTTTGTTGAAGCGAGGATAGGAGGCTGAGGTGCAAGAGATGTGAACCAAAAAAAAGGTGCCTTGAGAAACCCAGAGGATGAGAACAAGGTGCCAAAGAGCCCTCAAAATAGGGCTGGGAGCTGCTAGCTTGCATGATGGAAAAAGTGCAAGAGGTTGCATGCCATAGAGACCTCAGGGAAAAGCACACAGAAAGCATATGATCATTTCTCTACCTAAGCAAGGCACTTGATAAGTTGGGGCTAAGCTGTGGGACAGAGGGTGAAACAAGCATACTCATTCTGGTGGGAATAAATGAGTGGCAGGGAATGTAAAGGTAAAAAGAGGAGGAAGAGACCTGAGGCAAATTTAACACAAGTCCCAGCCTCTGTGCCGGCGTGCAGCATTTGGCTGGTCGTGAAGCAACCCCAACCAGAGGGAGGGCCTTGCATACTAAAACACTTTTCTTGGGTGAGCTGATTCCAAGGTTTGGCTGGGAGCAGCCTTGTTTGCATCACCACACTCTCAACACTCAACATAATCTTTCTAGTTTCATAGTTCTACATGTTCTGGATTTTTCAGTATTTTTTTAGTGCAAAATCTTGATTGTTTCTACTGGAAATAAATTATTGAAGTTCATGATTTCAAACTTGAATTTGGCTTGCGCATCATATGACAAGGACCGTGCGCAGTCATACTACTTCTTGTTGTCAAGTTTCAAATGTGAAGGGGTGAGAGTACAGCAATAAAAAAAATACTGAAAAATAAAGTATATATGGTAAGCTGTCAGATAAACAAAAAAAGAAAAAATTCTGATGAGTGGCATAGAAACCAGGATAGAAAGAGTGGCCTCTATATCATGTTTGGTTCACGCGAGCTTTGTGTTTTAGTTCATAAGCCTCTTTGGTGAGACTGGGCTGCCGCCCAGACCCGCTCACCACAAGTGGCTTAGTTAAGCTTGGACCTGAGGGATTTGGAATTCCAACAAGTTTGCCAGCAACTTTGGCTTGGTATCATATCCAACTTTGTAAAGGAAAACACAACCTAAAGTAACATCAAACACAACATACTGCCAGTGCTACCATACAGTCATAAAATACATCTTTTAGTTAGCTTTCAGGAGCTTTCAGGCACATGCCAGACAATAGAGTTTTCATTGGAAGTCAACTTAAATGATCCCCTCATAACACTAGCATTTGCACACTGTGGTTCCCCGCAGGCCTGGCACAGTATATCCTGTTGGCAGGGATGTGTTTAAAACACACTGGCAACTTCAGGCCATTGTTGTTTGAGAAATTTATTCTCACTAGTTTCCATTTGTGGGACTAAAGCTGTAGGTTTGGGTTTTGTAACCCAAAATAACATCACATAAACTTCACTGTACTTGTAGTTGAGAAATGTTGGAAACATCTACCTTTCTAAGCCAGGTGACTATTGCTTGATCAAAACATAGAGGACAAAACATGATGAGTTGACCCATCATCCCATCCCAACCCGTAATCACCCAACAGAGAAGTCAGCTGAGGTCCCCCAATTCAAAATTGAACAGCACGACAAAAAGAGTTGAAGACAGTGGGATTCGAACCCACGCCCGAAGACCGCCGGTCATTCTAGACAGATAGACGTGGATCAGCCAGTTAACCTTAAGACGGCGCCTTAGACCACTCGGCCATGTCTCCATGACGTCAACTCCGCAAATCAAGATATGAGACCTCGCCTCAATCTCTTCGCCGGCCAACGACCAACTGGATGATGGAGCAACGCAAATAACCACAGCACTACATGTCTAAATATATCTGACCATGTTCCCTTTTCTCCCCCTCCCACGATAAAGATCTTTACATCCTATCTGGGTTTGTCTTCTGCCGGAGGTGTCGGACCGGGACAACTCGGTGGACGAGTGAGAGCGGACGAACTCGAGAGTGGCGAGGCTGCCGATACTTTGCTCGGACATTGCATCGGCCAGCGCATGCTCCACATTGAAGCTCGGCGAGCGGGGGTTGTGCTTGGAGTGGCCGATCGAGGAGGGGCAGGGGACCATTGGCTTCTCCTCTGCCGCCGGGTCCGCCACTGTCGCTGCCTTCGAACCCATCGCTGAGTCTTGGGCTACCATCGGCAGACTGTGGACCCCCGATTCACCCTCAGGCGACTCGCTCACTGCCATATTTCCGTACAAGTTCTTCAGGTTGTTCGGGTAATGTGACGCATTAGATGTGGAGGTTTGGGCTGGAGGATAGATCGCAAGAAGGCTGTGCGGATAGCCAGGCCTTGTTTGTGAGGAGGCTGAGAGGCATAGAGGGAGGAAAAAGAGGTTAGCAGGGGCCGATCAAGCGTGTATATGTTGCCCACCGCACGGACCAGTGGAATGTCGGGACCTTCGAGAGGCCAGCCGGGTCGGGCTGGAGATAGCCTCGGTGACAATCTCGGGGTCGGCAAGAGAGGATTTGATGCGGACGAGCCGGGGCGGGGAAGTCCTTGGGATCGTTATCTATCATCCACCTCCTTCGTGTAGGTGAGCCCCGCGAGACAGACATAGATTTTATTTCATTGAAAAAAAATTCCGCGAGACATATTGATAACAGAAAATCAAGGAGACATAGCTAGAAAGTGATGTTATAATTAATGTGGCTGTTGTTCGGACAGTGTTATCATTAACCCAAAAGATTATAAAATTAAAAACCAATACATTATTGTGGAAAATCAGTCATTGACGCAAAGCGGGTGAAGCAAGAATGGAATTTTATGAGTCGGGGGACTCCTTCCTTCGCATTTTTTTAGTCGGTGATCGGCCGAGGTAACCGCCGGGATAAAGATGCTTAGACTTGGTCTTGACCAAGCCATGAATTCTTTCGGTTCGAGCTCTTGATGAAGAAGCAGGGGTGGGTGTATATGGGTCAGGCTGGGAGTCGTACCTAGACGGGAGAGCTTCTTTTCGTTTCCGGCGGGGCTGTCTCGAGGAAGGGCTGGGCAGATGAGTGTATTTCCCCTCATTCTCCTCCAGTCGATTCACCAGTTGCCTCACCGAGTTGACCCCAGAATTCCGCGGGTAAGAGTCGGGCTGACGGAATGCACGGCTAGTTTGGGCGTCATCGATCTCCACCTCGAGACTCGGCGCGCGTGTCCGTTTGGTCTTGGCCACCTTGTGGCCCGAGTGGTCGTCCCATGTAAAGGCCGGAAGCTCGGGGAGTACGATGGCGGATAAAGGAGAGGCTGATCTGAGTGAGGCATTGCTCTTGAAATGCTCTTGGAGGCCGAGTGTCTTTTCGTCATCTTCGTCATCTTGGGCGGTGATGTCTTTCTCATCATCCATAACTGACTGGCCAACTTCGTTCCATCGGCCCCGGCTGGAATCGATCCTTAGTCTTCCTGTCGAAGAGGCTAGACTACCGAAAGATCGTTCACTGATGGTATCCTTCAACTTGCCGAACAGATATGAAACGCCGTTCGAATTAAACCGCGGGCTGGATCTCTCCTGTTGGCCATCAGCATATTTAAAATCCCCTCCAGTCTCGTCGGCGTACAGAAGTTCCTCTTTCGTGTCATCGCTCTCCTCAGGCTTGAGGTAGGACTGGTGTGAGCTGGGAGAAGCATGATACTGATTGCGGCCGTTCTTGGAGCGGTATCTGCCGATTCCCAAGCCAGGCGTGACGAGCCGGTCGGTGCCCTTCTTCTTGGATGACGTCTGAGTACCCCAAAGCCAGCCCCGCTCCTCATCGATTTCCTCGACTGGATCTGAGCGGCCGAAATTGAATGGCATCCGGCCCTGTCTGGGGATCGAGCGGGCAAACGGGTCCAAGGGCGCATAGACGAGCTCGTTGTGCGAGATCTCGATTTGGGGGACTTCTCGCATCGAGGACCTTGGGTCGTTGCCCTCCTGGAACGGACGCGAGATCTTCCATTTGGTCTCAGTGTAGCGCGCCCGTCGGCTCTCTCTCCATCTGCGGTACCGTTGGCTGGTCAGGTACCCAACGACGAGAACTAACAAAAGTACGGCCGAGACGGATAGAAGTGCGGCGACGACCGCGCGCCCCGAATTGTGCTGACGCGGAGGGGGCTCGACCTCCATCGATTTGATGGGCAATGTTTCTGCAGTCGGAGTTGCTGAAACTGAGGAGATCGTCACGTTTGAGCTGACGGCCGCGCTCGAGTTAACGGTCACCGGTGACGGTGAAAAGGTCTCTTTAGGAATCGCCGCCGCGCCCGCGTGCTTGGATTTTGATCCAGAATGGGTTCCAACGCTTGTCGACATCGGTGCGGGAGGGTCCATGATGCCCGGATCAAGGGAGGCGGCCGACACGACCGTTGTCACGTTCGGGTCCTCCTTCGTGCTCCACAATGGCTGCCAAAATTAGAAAGCAGGAAGGGGAGGCAGATTGTCAGTGGCTAGAGGAGACTGAAACTCCGGAGCCCCAATCTTTTCGACATACCTTGTCGGAGCTTTTGGAGTTGGGATGGTACATTCCATCGTCAAACGTGCTAGAGTCGTCCATCTTAGATGAGGATTTCGGTAGGAATGTGATAGATTAGAATAAAGACTAGTGAAGATAGATGCAAAGGCGGCAAAGGAGAGAGAGTCCAAGCGAATTAAAAATTAAGGGACAGATTTCCTAGGGAAAGGTCGACAAATGATTAGGATGACTAAGGATAACAGGGAATGGGGGAGAGAGAGGCGAGGCTTTTATGGGGACGAGGGCAGACCAAGGAAACCAGCCCACTCAACTGTGTTGGCTCTTTGGCTTTTTTGGGCCGGGAGGGGCCCGGGGTGGTGTTTGAAAGCCATCTCGGAACGGCCAGTCCGTTTCGGAATCGACCGGACTCAGAGAGAGATGGCTGAACCGGATCCATCACTTGCTTACTTAGAACTGCCTGCGCAGCGAACGATGCTATTTCTCATGGGGATGTGGATTGAGATGGCAAGATCCGTCGGGCAGATGGACCATGGCATCTTCGAAGGTATTTATCTACTGATGGGATTAAATTTGGGGTTGAGGATTGATTTTTTGCGGTACCTATTTATCTTGGGATAGAGTCCGACTGTCTTTCTCGCCTGCCCGGTGGCGCATTGCCCTCGTCGGCGGCACAATTCAGCACTGAACAGATATAACCAACTACTAGTCCTGCCAGGGCTTGCCTGTCTACCATGACTATCTCACCGAGACCGAAAACTTCACCCTCAGGAGACCTCTGCGATGGTTCTCTCTAAGCGCAAGGAGACCAACACTAACCTGGGGTGCCCGCTTGCTTCAACAAGTGCCAGAAAATGTAAACTGAGGATGCCGTTACACCTGGTCGAGATGTGCTCCATATCAGGCCACCACTTCAAGCGGATATTGCCGTGGCGAAGCTAGTGTCAAACATGGAAAAGAATGGAACAAAATGTCCTAATTTTCGACCTAGGTTGACTATCATAACACAACTGCGGTGATTATCACATTGTTAAATGGCAGGAATTAATGAGCTTTGAGGATCAACAAGGGACAAAATAGGGTGTGGCTGATTGATGACATGATGTTCATGTTTTTGTATTGTGGAGTGAGTAAATTATGTCAAAAAAGGAGAGGATACAAACCACAAGTGTAGGTGTCTTTGTCCAGAATATTGATAAGGAGTAGCTAATAACTTTGTAAGTATATCAAACCACCATGGGCTTAGATTTCTTGATATCATGCATAGAAATGGTGGTTCAAGAGGGACCAAAGCTATTTCATTTCAATACACAGGCCTCAGGAATAAAGTTGGAAACTGGAAACATATTTTAATCCGATGCATGAATGTTAAGTTGGGCACAAAGTACCAGTTGGGGGTAAGGCACATGTATTTTCTGGTTGAATGAGATGAATCAATGATGACCACTTTCTGATGATATTTTCCTTTGTTTGATTTGTTGTGTCAGACTTTCACTTCCATAAAAAAAGACATTGTTGAAGAAATTCTTGGCATATTTGGAAATCTTCTGGAGATTTTTCTCTTTGAGAAGGTTCCAAAGATTGATGTTTTCTCTTTCAATCCAGGCCTCTAAGAAATTCCACAGGATTGGTACACGTCTATGACCATGATTTTTCTCATTAAGAATTGACTCCTTCCTTTTTTGCCAGATGTGCATTTCCTGTGAAAATGGTGCTTTGATATATGTTTTCAACTCTTTGAAAATTCTTACAGCCTTTTCCATTTCCTTTGGATAATCAATTTTCTCATCAAATTGTGGGTATTTCTTGTAAGGAATAACCCTCATGATCATCTCAACATAAAATAAAAAGATAGGAAAAATCTCGGGAAAGCCACAGATATGTAAATCATCCTTCAAGTCTTTGAAATCAATGTTTCCTTGTTCTTTCCAATGCTCTGCCCATATACTTTCATCCTTCATGAATAAATCAATTGTGTGTTTGAGATCACCTGATGTTACTCCTCCATGTCTTCTCTTTAAAATGTTACATGCCACTCGAACTGACTTTTCACTCAGATATGATTTTCCTTGGTTTGGATTTGGTATTTCTTTCATAGTACTAGACAGATACTCTATATGGGATTTTTGGCTGTGGAGACAATTTACACCTTTGAAAATATCCTTGTTAAATTCTAATATATTCAAACTAGTAATTGGTCTTTCTGGATCAATGCCCTTAGATTTTTCAGTGTTTTCTCTTGGATTTTCCCAGGTTACTTCCTTTCTTTCTGAATTGAGTGGAATATATTTTCTTCTCTTTGAAGATTTGAATGAGCCTGATGATTGTGACGGAATCTTATCAAGAACCTTGATTCCATAAGATCTATTTTCAGTTTTCTTAGAAGATCTATTAGTCAGATGCCTGGATGAATCTTCAACAGGGCCTTCAATAAAATTGACCGGTGATTTTCCTCTTGTTTTGATATCTTGCTCATGCCCGCTTGACTCGGAAGGAACAGTTAGGGACTTGTTCTTCCACAGGTTGGCGTATCCATTTTCATTTTCGAAATCATTTCGATGATTATTTGGAGTTGTTCCCAAGGAGAATTCGGTTGAAGGTTGCAAAAGGTGTTGGTCAGTGACAGTATGAAATTCCTCCGAGTCCATTGCAGTAGCGGCATTTATTCCCAAAAACACAAGAAAAACATGCATATCCCATTTCATTTTTGCTGAGCTGACTATCCAGAATAGGGAGTGATTTTCTTCTTCAAATCAAATGAGATCGTCCGTAAAATCAATCAAACCAGTTGTGTGGCGGGCGAAGTTGTGAAGAAAAGTGGTGGAAGTCTCGGTTGAACCAACACGACATACATACCCCCAAGAAAAACATTAAGGCAAATGGAGTGTACAGATAGCTTGAAAATCAATGTAACACTCAGATTCCTGCAGTGTAGATGTGAAACTTCTGGCCTTGCTTCCCCTAGATTCCAGAAACATTATGAGCTTCCGAATATTGTAATATGGTGTCTTGTCAAGCGCATCTGAGCACATGAAGTCCAACATGGCCGAATGCCAAGTCCCAGGTAAAACACTGGTCGCATAGCGCCGACCGGAGTTCCGGTGTCCCCCCTTCAATTACAGAGAGACTTAGTTAAGGCAACGAAGACCGCACACACATCTCCATGCGTGTTTCAAGCGGCTCAGCGCCTGACAGACCAGGCCAACGACTTGGGCAGGAAGTTACCACAGGCTGGACAGGGACCATTCCATGTAGTGCAAATGGACCACCTCCCTGGTGGCAACACCGCGGCCAAAGTGATGTCTGCAAGGGGCTAAGTAGGATTTCCAGAGTCCTGCCCGGGCTCTTACTCGCTGTCACCTGCCCGGCCACAATGCGGTGGCGGCCAGCACCAAGGCCAGGACTCAGTCGGCGGGGTGCGGAAAACTGCCCGGATTCGTCAAACCCATTTCTTGGACTAGAGAAGCGTGCGGGCCACTGGGTCACGCTTGACCCCAGGCCGGGTATCGTGTTTTCGCGAACACGTGGTATGGACAGATGGGGGGGAATCCAACACGGATCAGAAGAGAGACATACATCCTATCCTTTTCTTTCTTCAGTGATATTAAGCTTGATGTGGTTTATTTACATCTCCGGTGGACGACCGATCGTCCCTGCTCCTTGTACTATCATCATTATTCCAACAGAGTGGGGTTGGGTAGGGTTTAAAGAATCAATCAACAATACTCGCATGAAATAGATAGAGAAAGATCGCATACCTCGTCTTTGCCGATCCACAGTTGATGAAAGGAGCCCAGACTAGCAAGGATGCTGCCGCCCAACCAACTCCCGAACTTGCGCTCGGCGAGATTGCCAGCGGCGGAGACCTTGAACTTACAAGCAGGGGAGATGTGGCGGAGGTCGAACTCGAGCCGTTCGAGGAGGCCGGGAATCAAGCTACTGGCGCCGGTGACGATGATGTTCGCGTTGAGAGTCGGCTGGAGGTCGATGTCGGAGGCGGCGATCGCCTGGAGGAGCAGATGGGACAGCGGCAGATGCGGCTCCGCCGACCCGATCGTCGCGCCCCCGTGCCGCGCCCCAACGTGCTTTCCCAACGGCCACGCTGCCATTGCTGGGTTGAATAGCACCTCCGGGACCGCCCATCGCTCCCGCCCGTACTGCTGCATCTGGCCACTCGGAAACTCAAACGGCCGAACCGGCATCGTCGATACTGTCCTGGCGGCAATAAAATCACATCACGAGTTAACGATCCCAGACCTCATCAAAAGTAAGGTGAGTAGGGGCGGTGGGCTGACTCTTCGTCCCATGTCCGGGGGTACACCTCGCAGATCGACTCTTTGAGGTCATGCATGATCCTCAACTTCTGGTAGCGCATGAAGCTCTCCGTCGTTTTTGAGCCTTCTTTGCCGGGAAGTCGGTCGTCGCGAAGGACGACGCCCGGCGGGAGGTCGTTTGAGGCGGAGGCCATGGCGACGTCGGTATCAGCCGCGCCGCCCGGATGGCCCACCCCGCTCACCTGGGGCGCTTTCGAGGCTATCAAGCAGTGCGGATAGACCGGCGTCGGCAGCAGGCTTTCCGTTGTCAAAAGTAACAGCGAGGAGAGCGTGTTGCCCGCGATCGGCGACTTGTGTATCCCTGTGCAGTTGGCAAGACAGTTATTCACAATCCGTAGGCTTTGATCCGGCCCGCAATCTGCTCAAGTTCCTACCTTTTCGAAGTACGAAGCCGTCGCAGATCGGCGTCACTGTCGTCAGATCGTCCCCGATATCAACCACCACGGCTGTGCCTTTCCCAGCCGCAAATCTACAGTTCACAAGGGAGAGAGAATGACGAATGAGGCCTGAGGATTGCACGCGATCTTTCGTCTTTGTCCAAAAAAATAAGAGCCGAAACCCGAAAAAGACCTCTTACGCAGCCATGACAGATCGGTCGACCGAGTAATAAGCAGGGGTGTCGAACTCCTCGAAGGCCATCTCGATCATCCGCTCGCGGTTCTCTTTCGAGTTCCACGAGGGTTCGGTGACGAGGAGCGGGTGTTCAGTGAGGATGCCGCGTTTCTCGTCTGGCTCCAGCTCGGCGCCTGAGACGACAAGAGATGGTCAATATTCATGCTCGAGTCTTTGGAATGGTGGTGTTTTACCTGCAAGACCCAGCCTCATCTCGCGATCGAAGACGACCTTCATCAGCTTCTCGACCGCCGTCCAGTCTTCGACCATCGACTCTTTCAACGGATTCACTACCTCCATCTGCGCCCTCCACAGGGTCGGGCCATGGTCGCCAAAATAGTAGCTGGCTTGGTTCTCGGAGCCTTCGGAGGGTTCGCGCGCTGGTATGTAGCCGTAGGATGTAGGAATCACCACTTTCGGAGTGTCTTCGCCTGCATAGCTAGAGGAATCAATAAACGACCTTAGTTTGGCCTGTCTCCTACGAAAGCTCCCTTTTTTTCGGTGTTCTTTTTTGCGTTAGAGAGCGGTCGTACCCTGCTCTAGTAGTGCTTGAGCCGATGTCCAACACCACTGCACTCACTTCGTCTGGAGTCGGCCGTCATGTTGTGTGGGATGGGGGGAAATAAACGCGTCTTGTCAGCGGTCAGAGCTCCGACGAGGAGACGATGGGAGGAAGGACATGATTCACCTCCGCCATATGTCGGCATCCTTCAGGTTCAATCGGCCCGGAACGCCCTGGTCGCTGGCTAAGCAAATTTTGAGGTGGCTGCTGTCTGATGGGTGGTGTCCCTGCCCCCTGAGCCGAGCGAGTCTTGCCAGAAGGGTGTAAACGGGTCGGGCTCGGGTCGAAAAATGGTGCCCAAACCCGACCCAACATGAACACCAGGTCGGGTCGGGCTGGGACAAAAGTGTAAATACACTGCCCAAACCCGAACCCATTTACAAGTAGTTGGGTCCGGGTCGGGTCTCGGGTCAACCCAAGCTTTTTTGCTGAGGAGAGCTCAGAAATGAGACTGCACATTTTGATAGTGAAAGAAAAGAAGAAAAATGTCGCCAGCAGGCGGCACCCGCCAGCAGGTACCTCGAACACCCGCTCCACCTTTTTTGGGCAGGGAAAAACGGGTACCCGCCCATCCTGATGGGCCAGATGGATCAACCCTCCGTTTGAAGAGGTCCTCCAACTGGGAGGTGTACATACCACCTCAAGGGGAGCATGTAAAGAACACACCACACGCTTATGACTTTTGGACGAAAAAACTGAATTGAAGATTTATATTTTTATGGTTCTTGTGATGATGAATATAACTAACAAAATAAGTCTCTTGAGGAAAAAGGAAAACAAGACGGATTCGTCACAGTATTTATAAGGAAGGTGAATTATTTTGATGAAAGAACATCTTGTTTTTGTAGATAAGACAACTATTTAATAACACATCATAAGATCCGTTATAACAAACTCGTAACTAAGAGACATTTTACATAGAATTTACACATATTCTTTTATTTTATTTATTTATATAATATCTATTTTTTTGTTTGTTTTTTGTTGTTTGTGACCTGAGTTTGACAGAGCAATCCCTCTGGCCAGAGGTGCGTACACCTCCTCAACTGGACTCATAACCTCCGACAGCCTTAACCCGCTAATCCCCACCCATGCGGATGGCCGATTGGAATGGCCTATTCTGATTGTAATCCAAGCTAGTTAGCCCAGGCTAATCTAGCCACGGATGCAGATGCTCTTATAATCATGGTAGCTTACAGGAGCGTAGCGGATGTGGGCCGTTCCATGGAGTGGCAACCAGTGAGCCCAACACGCGCGCGTGCAGGCGACGTAGCGCAACCAGGGAGGTGTTGCGGCTGCAGGCAAACAACCACGGCGGGGCTATCAACGCCAAGGTCCCGGCAGCTGAACCTAGAAGATCTAGGACCCAGCGCCAAGGACTCATTGCCGGATCAGCATCCTTTTGCCGTCGCCAAACCACAAAGAAAAAAAAATTTGCCCCCACCTGCCCACCCAGTTGGGGATCCCGCCCACCCGGCGGGCTCCGGCCTTTTCAAGAGTGATCCACGCCAACGCGTGAGATCAACTGCCTAAAGAGGCAGGTCTCACTGTAAGAGGGAAGCACCACTTCCCAAAACAGCTTCTCCCCCACTCCTGAGTACAGAGAGAAGGAGGAGAAGGAAAGACCCCCCTCACCCTCAGCCCATATGGGTTAGCCTTGGGGACCTACTAGAGTAGCTCCCGGGACTACCCACGCAGACCAGAAGGAGTCTGGAAACCCCACAAAGGGAGAACGCCGCCCCAAAGGGGGCCCGGCGGTGACCACACATGTCAAACCAGCGAACACCCAGCCAGGGAGTGGATCTTACAGAGGCTCTGTAGCCAATGGTAAATCTAGCAAGGTTTAGAGAGCTGCCTAAGGATTAATTTGTTAAAGAGCTCTAAAGAGGGTACAGGGGTGTAAAATCCCTTACATACCCTGTAAATCTGCCTTACCAAGCAGGTTTACAGAGACAAGGGTGGATGCTCTTACCGCATCTAATTTGGATCATGGCATTCTTTTCAATTTGTGAGAATTAAGAATTTTGCTCCCCTGAGTCATCAATCTCACGCCGCCAACATAGGATTGTTAGCAGAGAATGATATTGTATTCATCACCTCTGGTTGACCTTACTGCAGGGGGTTGCAAGCAATGCAACCCCCTTTGTAGTAAGCCTACGGGTTAGGTTGCAGGAGTGCTTATTTCCTGAAACAGAACCTACAGCATGTTTGAAAGCCCCTTTTGTAAAAACCTCAATCTTGGCTGATTCAATCATAATGGAATGTAGAGGTAGTATATGTTGGCACAGCACTGGGCCAATACAATTCCAGTAATGGTATTGTACCAGTAACATATCAATTTTTGATGTGTTACCGTTACCGTTACCAGTAACGGCAGAGTATACTGTTAGTAAGCTATTCTCCATTTTTTTGGGGCGCAGTTACAATTTACAATTATTATTTAGATTACATTGAGGTCTTGCTACTTGTTACTGGTAACAAAAAATATGTACATAAAGATATTTTGCCCCTATTTTGTTGCTACTTAAGATATGTAGCAATGAAAATAGGGGTAAAAATCAGGGGGTGTTGGGATAATCCATGTTACAGGACTTTATTGCGTGTTTAAGGTGTTTCAATACTTAAAGCCAAAGAAAAAAAGGGGGGAAAACCCTTGTTACAATAGAGAGCAGTCGCAGAGAAGCATGTTATAACTTACTGCTAATGGTAAGGGCAATTGATTCAATACAAAATTGGGCCCAATATTGTATTGAATTGTATTGACCCAGTGTTGGTTGGTACACCTCACAACTGTGGATATAGCGCAATGGTAGAGCAACTCAGCATGCATCAGGGAGATGTGGGTTTGATTCCCCCTGTCAACACTATTCCTTTTACTCACTCTACAGGCTATGCGCCCAGCGCTATAGGCAGCTGTGTACCTGGGATGAGCCTCTGGGAGGATTAGTGGGCTCTGTCACCGGTGTAGGTGTACAGGGGGTGTGTAGAGGTAGTTTATGTTGGTACACCTCACACCTGTCGATATAACTCAATGGTAGAGCAACCCAGCATGCATTGAGAAGATGCCGGTCTGATTCCCCCTGTCTGCACTATTCCTTTTACTCACTCTACATGGACTTTCTAAATGCCATTGGATAGAAGTTTAACATTAGAAAAACAAGCATCTCTGTAATTTTTCTTTGGTCAACATCTTGATTATTGTAAACAAAGATATTCAAATATTTTCATTCACAATAATTCCTGTCAAGTTCCTCTGCATCCCACTCTGCTCATTCCATGTTCCTGAAGAAAATATTGAAGTTGAAAATTGACCTAGGAATGTATTATTTTTTAGCTTTTTTTCTTTTTTCTGTGATGAAAAAAATGCTCATCATCCTTTTGATCAGCCCTCCAAAACCATCTGAGCCAAAAACAGGATCCCAATAGACTCATCTTAGCCCTCAAAAAAAGCAAAATGGGATGCCAAACATTTAAGTGCACCCATTGTACAAAAGGGGATTAGAGAATTTTAATTTGGGAAATCTCTTTGAGGAATAAATAATCAGTTTCTCATTTTATTTTATTTTCCTATTTGCTCTTTCAAACCTTCACTTCCATAAAAAAAAAACATTATTGAAGAAATTCTTGGCACGTCTGGAAATTCTTTCATCACTTTTATCTTTAAGAAGGTTCCAAAGATTAATGTTGTCTCTTTTGATCCAGGCCTCTATAAGATTCCACAGTGGGATTGGTACGTTATTTTGATTCCGTTTTCTCTCAGCAATGATTGCTTCCTTCCTTTTTTGCCATGGGTGCTTTTCCTGTGAAAATGGTGCTTCAATGTATGTTTTGAATTCTTTGAAAAAATTTACAGCACTTTCCATTTCCTTTGCATAATCAATTTTCTCTTCAGACTGTGGGTATTTCTTGTAAGGGGTGATTCTCAGAACCATCTCAACATAAAACAAGAAAACAGGAAAAACATCATGAAGGCCAAGGAAAGCTAAATCATTCCTCAAGTCCTTGACATCAATATTTGTGTGTTTTTTCCAATGTTCAAACCATATCCCCACATCCTTCATGAATACCTTTATCTTAGGTAGGAGCTCTTCTGCTCCTAATCCATAATGTGTTCTCTTCAGAATTCTACATGCCTTTCGAATTGACTTTTCACTCAAAAATGATTTTCCTTTTTTTGGATTTGGGATTGATTTCATGATTCTAGACAGATATTCTACATGCTCTTCTTTGCTTTGGGGCAAATTTACACCTTTGAAAATATCCTTGTTGAATTCCAATTTCTCCAAACCAATTTTTGGCCTTTCCAGACCAACAAATTTGTAACTTATTGATCTTTCAAGATTTTCTTCTCTCTGCTCCCATAGAGCCTCCCTTCCTGCTGAATTGCGTGGAGAACTTTTTCTCTTTAAGTATTTGATTTTTCCTGATGGCTGGGATTTCATTGGAATATTATCAACAAATTTGATTTTATAAGATCTACTCTTGGTTTTCTGAGAATATTTCATGATGGCTGGAGATTCCAATGATTTAGTTATTTGACTTCCAAATTTTCTCACAGAATCAGGTTTTTATGTTTCTCTTATTAGTGCAGGATTATTTTGATTTTCTGTATAAAAATCTGACATTGGATCACAATGCGCCATTGATGTGGCCTTTGCTTTCTGGTTTCCTAAATTGCTTATTGGCTGGCAGTGGATTTCTGGATCAATAATTTATAGAGTATTCTATGTTTTTTTCAATGGGAGAAGTAGCTTGGTCTTGACCAAATGTGGAAATGAAGTCCTTTGTGGCAATCATTTTGGTTTCCTTTGTCAATGGATATGAAATTATACACAAGGGCTTAAAAAACTGACTGACTGATTCTGATTTTGATTCATCAGTTTTGATTTCAGCAAAAGCTGTCTCCATTGATCCCTTCTTTCCACAAGACTTTTTGAATTTGACATTATTTTTCACAAGTAAACTTCTGTCCAACTGGCTTTCTGAAACATCTGGCAAAAATTTGGACTGACTGTTAGTGTGATGTCTTGCTGAATCTCCAACAATGCCTTCATGAAAGGTGAAAGGGAAAGTTTCTCTTGTTTTGATAGTTTTATCATGCCCACTTGAATTCAAAAGGATAGGTAGAGACTTGTTCCTGTTGGTGCAGCTATTTCCATTCTTGAAATCATCTGGACAAATATTTGGAGTAATGCCCAGGGACAATTCAGTTGAAGGCTGTGAAAGATGTTGGCCAGGATGAAACTCTTCCATTTCAGTAGCAGAAATTATTTTCAAAAAACAAAGAATCAAGAAATATATCTCCCATTTCATGTTTGCTGAGCTAAATTTTCAAAAAAAAGGTGATGATCTAATTCTTCTTCAAATAAAATGCTTGATAAGTGGTAAAATTTAATTTTAATTCTTTGAAGAGTCAAAGTCAGTTTTGGTTGAAGCAACACAGAACTTACACTGTGAACAAGATTTAGGGACATGAATTATACATATGGGGCATGTACATATATGAAAAATTACATTTTTGAAGTCAGATGCAAAAAATTTAGCCTTTCCGCCCTCAGGAGCATGATTTACAAGCATCTAGATATGTATACACCCAATACAAATGTTTCATCTGGTCTGGATATGTACACAACACATCCAAAAGCGTAAAAGTGTGTCATGAATGTGTTGAAGGTGACCCTGAGGCAAAACATTTCCTTGAAATTACCTTTCAGAAATATATGATGTAAATTTATGGATCTTTCATGAGACAGATTTGTGTAACACAGCGCACAGTCACTGTAGATTATGAAGCTCAAACTTCAAGGCTTTTTTACAGGTTCTATGTCACCTAGTGAGCTGGAATTGCACATATTCTGGATGCCATGTAACACCTGTGGAAAGATATTTGAAAGCCCTTTGCACACAGTGACAATTTCTATTCTATATTTTTGGGTGCAGACTGTATATGGTATCTGTGACCAGTACCACAAATTGCATGTCAGTCACTTTAAACTTCTCCAGTGCTATAAAAGTAAAGTGTTTGAAAATTCCATCAGCTTTTTTTGGCAAATCTTGAATATGAAAAAGTTGCTGCTAGTTTGCTTGAAGTTCAATGCTTTCTGGTTTTGAAAATTTGGTAACTTTCCCAAAAACCTGGCTTGAACTTTTGTGTCAAGACCCATAATTCTGCTGCTGATTTGATTTGTTTGTTGTTGAAATGTTTTCAATTATGAATGTCCTAGTGGATGCTAATGCTTCAAATTCACCGTGTTTAAGAGAAAATATCAATTTTGTAAGATATGCACTAGCATTCCATACATCTAATAGCTCAGGAGTGAGGCCCATTTGTCAAAAGTCACCGCCAAAAAACAAAATGCTGTCAGCTTCCAAGTCTGTTTAGCACATAATTAACTCCCTCTGGTAGGGGCGATGTGACCGTGAGTGCTGTACAAAACTCTGTGAACTCTCCTAATGTTGGATGAGGAAGTTTAGAGAAAATGAGCTGAGGATTCTATTTTGGTGGGCACAATTCCCTACAAGAAAAACTCGTGCAACTGACAGCTGTTGAGATGCGGGATACTTCTGTGTAGCCCTTGTTCTAGCTCCACCCAAGCACTCAACAGTCTTTTATTGCACAGTCACTGTGCATCAGGCACAGTGAGCCAAGAGCGGCGATGCAAGAGGCCAGTAGCGTATTCCAGCGTGCAGAGGGTCTCAGAACCAGGACATCAGGGATTTTTTCAGGCTAGCTCAGTTCGGCTCTGTCAGCTGCATTTGATAAGTGCAGTGTGGGTTGGCCAGCATACTTGTTCAGCTTGGTCACCCACATTCTACTCGTGTGTGCTTGCAACTGCACAACCAAGCGCCAAGTGCACTCTGGGCTCTTCAAGAGCAAGTCCCACCGCGCAGAGTGTCGACTGCCGCGTTGTCGGTTTCAATATGTGTATGGGGGAAACCCCCAACCTGGAAGAAAAACACAAAATACAGAAAATACCCGGAGATTGAATGAAGCAGATCGGGACAACGATCATCGGAGATCGGAAGAAAGAACGATGGGGACATGTGGAAGGATTTCGAGGAGGCGGGATCAGAATTGGGTCTTCCGTTTCCGACCAGTGAATTTCGAGTCTCTCGGAACCTGGGATAACCACGAGCCGATTTGTGTCAGAATCCACAGCATAAGAGAATGGGTCAAGCAGGCTCTGCGGCATGAAGGAACAGAGAAAGAGAGAGCAAGAGAGAAGCGCACATCTTCTTTACCCCGCTTCCGATACAGCTCTTTCTTCTTGTAGATCCATGCTTGCTTAGACTCATCAGTGCCGCCTTTTGAGGAAGACTTTTTCCGCGAATGATTGCGATGACTGTTAGTTTTTTTGCTATACTTGACTCTGTCATTCTGGTCTTCCGTTGTGAGTCCCTGAGGGAGTTGGTTTGCATTGTTGGTCGCCGATGAGTGGGGCGAAGGTCCGGTCATCAACACCAGATAGAACTTTTTCGCTTTCTGGCTGTTAGGGTCTAAATGAGAGAAGACACGCCACAAAGAAAACAAGGTGAGTCTCATCTGAAAGCCAGTCTATCGATAGGTTGGTCGTGTAAGCTTTCAGAAGGATTTGTTTCTTGACTGACAATCAACAACCAAGCCTCCGGTGAATCCAGCCCGATTAGCGAAGGTCATGATGAACCTGACCTGGTCATCTGATTCGGGATAGAACTGAAAGACTGCTCTTGCGCCTCGCACCAATGCACCAAAGAGGGTCTCGAAGAACGCCTTGAGCCGTTTCGGAGGCGAGTTTGTCGACTTGTCTGCATTGCATAGCCATTGAATCACTGATACACTTTGTACTCATCAGGTCAGCATCTATCCCTCTTTTTTGTTTTTTTACCTCTGATTCCGGCTTGAAATGTCCGGTTTACCTGATTGCTCCATCGAAGCTCCCGGGCCTAAAGCCGAACCCCTGTCCGATATCATGCAAACACAGATCGCCTTCGACCTCCCTGTCCAATGCGATTTCTGATGATTTGATCGAGAATCAATAACAATAGCACGGGAAAAACAGGCGGAAATGAAGAGACTTACCGAGCATACTTCCGCTAATATCTGCGCCAACCCATTGATGACCATGTTCGCTAATGATTTCGCCACTCAGCCCACTTCCGCATCCAATGTCCAAGATCAGTCCCGAGTAATCAGTCTCGCCGTCGCTCGATTGGGAAGGTAGATTGAGCAGTTCCAAGCAACGTTCGGTCATCTCTGATTGGATGGACTGGATCCGACTCGACTTCGTGTACTTCTCCGCCTCGTTATCATTGTAGAACTGCAGAGAAACGGGAGCTGGTCAGCGATGCACGTCCGTCTTTTTTCAGATGGATGGAAAGCGAGAGTGTACTCAGACTATTTCTGGCGGTGCTTGGTGTTCTGGTCGAGACATGGCTGGTGTGGGGCCGCTTCCCTCGCACAAAATTTCCAGGGGGGTCCGCTTGGTGGCAGTCGCCGTCGGGAAGCCGTCAGCCGGTATGCATACACCCCACCTCGGCCATAATGAATATCCCCATACTGCACTTCCGCGGGGGAGCAGAGGGAGACACTCCCCTGGTCGAAATGTTCAAATTTGAATTTGTAAGTCAAACAAACACTGACCGAGTTACCGATTCAGACTGATTTATATCAGTTTTCTTGATGCCTCTTCAAGGACCTGGACGATCTAACAGATGAAAACGACGCAGCCAAGATCCACCCTCCCGAAGCAATCCAACCTCCTCAAGATGGCCTCGATAACCCAGATGAGAAGAAAGAACCCCGTATCCACGATCCATGCATGGTGATCCCAGTCGCAGAACTCGTACGTCAAGTTTTCTCAAAACAGTCTCAAGGAAAAAAAAAAAAAAACATGGGAAAAAAACTTATGAATTTCTGATGTATAGAAATAGCGAATTCTTACCATTATCCATAGATCGACCAGCTGCCGCCTTTCATAACCTATTCCAACCTCAAGATCACTACCTCGCTGTCGATATACAAGCGGGAGCTATACGATGCAAAGTATCAAACCATAGTCAACCTCGCTCAAGGAGAAGAAGAAGAAAAAGAGGATCAAGCAGATGAACCAGGCGAGACTAATAAGCAGGTCGATGAAGCCATGGGGCAGAAGACCTTGGATTCTCTGCAGTCGAGCTCCGATTTGATCCCAGGAGTCTACGAAGGCGGCTTCAAAACATGGGAATGCAGCCTGGATCTGGCCACCCATCTGGGCCCGATTTTCGAGAAACTGGCGGATCTTTTTTCGGATCCAACCCGCCTGACGGTCGACCACATTGAGAATCGGCCCGACCTGGATGCGCCATACAGGATCTTGGAAATCGGATGCGGGACTGCCGTGCCAACTGTTTCCCTGTGCTTCAAGTTGTTTGCATACTTGCTCACTCTCAACCGATCTCATCCTCCTGTCTCCGCTTCCAATGGAGATAGTCAGGACGAACTCGAACCTCCAATCCTTGAAATCATCCTGCAGGACTTCAATTCAGATGGTAAGTGTTTTTTCCCTTGTTTTATTCCGATCCACAGATCCAATCTCCAAAAGATAGAAACTGATTTCATATTACCTCTGCTACATTTTTTGTTTCAAATTAAACGACACCTATGTGTGATCTCCAAACCATCCCTCTTGTGCCATACAGTGTTGAGGCTACTAACGTTCCCGAACATTTTACTAGCGTTTTATCGAGCGACTCTGATCGCCGGCAAGTCCAAGCAGCCAGAGGTACCTCAAGAAGCTTCCGATGCCGAAAGCACGAGCGAAGAAGGACGGGCTAGAGAAGAGATGATCGAAGAAGATTTGGAGATCACCGACGAGCTGAAGACGGAGTTTGGACTCTTTCTGCGAGAGAATCGGATCCGATTGACGTTCGTGTATGGGCCATGGTCGACCTTCGAGCTGCCCGCCATATCGCCGTCCCAGACCTCGAACCCCCCTCGGACAGAAAGCGGCCGAGAGAAGGAAATCCGGAAGGGATGCGAAGTGATCATGAGCTCAGAAACATTGTACTCCACCGACTCGCTGCCCGACCTGATCAACGTCCTCCTATCATCCAAGATCACCAGCAAGTCTCGCCTCCGGGCGCAACAAGAGGCAGATGCTGCGGCTGTCGAGAGCACGATTCTCATCGCCTCCAAAGCTGTCTATTTCGGCGTCGGCGGCGGCACCCATTCGTTCATCGACCTCGTCGAGAATCGCCACAATGGATCCGTCTCCTTCATCGACCTCCACCATCCAGATCATCCTCCCCCTCTTTCTAACGGGGTCTCCAGAGTCCTCATGGACGTCAAATTCTCGGCGTAATCAAACTGTCACCCTTCCGTCTTAGGCCCTAGCTACTCATACCATTACAATGTCATCACTTCTTGTCTTCGCCATGTTTCTCTTACAGGACACGTATGCCCACATCTCCTTCTCTTTCATGAGAGCCCAGTTTACTTGATTGTTTTGCGCACATGCGAGTTAAGTTCACGTCGAATTAGCTTGCTTGTTTAGAAGAAGACAAGGTTAATGGAGGTTCTAACTTGATTGATGTCTGATAAAACAGAAGGCGTGAAAGAGGGAGAAGGGCAGCACGACGACTATCCAAGTTACAATCACAAGCGAAGATGCTGGTCCAAGTGTGGCATGCCAATGTGTCCCTCACTGTGAACCGGGCCTAACACACAGGAACCTGGTGAGATTTTCTGCAAGTGTGAGCAGACAATTGAGAGAAAAAGAGCGAAACCAGACATAGCGAGACACTGATAAGATCCGATATTTGGGGGCAAAATAATCGTGCGAAGTTGACTTGGGTGTCTATTTGAGGCAGTGGCGTATGGAGCAGGTCCGGACCACCTAGCGGTCAATCGACCTTGAACTTGGTGGATGCGGGGTGATTCCCAGGAGAATCTGGGTCGAGAGCCCCCCTCGAGCTGGAGCTAGGAGTGGGGGGAGAGGACGGCGAAGGGAGAGAGCGGGTGAGGGGCAAGGGCTCGTGCGGCAATCCTTTCGAGAAAAAGACCAGCCACCACAAGGGTGCAGCGCGTCAGATCCAGCCCAGACTGCTCAGTATACAGGCTTGCAGCAGGTAGGAACACTCAACTGTGCCACAACAGCTCCGCGCCGCCGTCCTCGACGAGGATCCCGTTGAACTGCTCGGTCCAGGCGTTGTGTTGGTGCAGCTGGACGTGGACGGCTTGGGTGGGGTCGTTTTTGGTCCGGAAGAGGACGACGATGTTGAGGTGGGAGAGCGCCGCAAAGCAGCCCGCGCGGACGCCCTTGGGCCACTCCCCTCGGCGCAATTGGCCCACATACTGCTCCACGCGCCGGCGCTTCTCCTGCGCATCCGTCCCGGAATGCTCCAGGGATCGGGAGAACCGGTCGCTCTCATGCCGGATCATCTCCTGCTCGACCTCTCCATGGTGCTCTTGGTCGTGGTACTTGATCTGGGCAAACGCTCTGAACAGCGACTCTTTGCCCCCTTTTCCGCTCTTGATGCCAGGGCCGTGAGACTTGAAGTAGCCCGGGAGACCCTCGACGGGCGTCCAGTTGAACCGCTCCGCGAACTGGTACACGATTATCTTCGGGTGCAGCGTCTTTAATGTCTCCTCAATACTTGCTTCCTGCGATGGATATGGGGGCCTGGTTGGCCCGAAGGCGGGGCCCAGACTGGACCCCCCAGGACTCCCGCCAGCGGGCGAAGGATAGTCGCTCGTGTAAACACCTTGGCTGCCATCTGCGGCCTGTTGCGGATACTCTGTCGCAGCTTGGGGGACGTGTTGTTGGCTTTCAGCAGGATGGAGTACTTGGTATGGTTGTCCATTATCCGAACCTGGAAATGCAAAGAAACAACAAAAATCCAACCATAGGTGGGCAACGAAGCGCTCTCTGAGTGGGGCCCGAAAACTTACTTGCAGGCCGTTTTTTGGATGGCCACCTTTGCCTGATCTTAGTTTTCAGGGTGGTGAAGCGAGCTCTGAGCCAGCGCAATAGCCGCCCGAGTGTGCGTTTGAGGCTCCTGCACCCAGCCTTGAAGCGGCCAGAGATTGAAGTTGCATCAGTGCCTGGGGCTGGTTGCGGAGGGGTGGGCAAGGGAGCGCCTGCCGGGATGGGGGAGTCCTGGCTTGCTCGGCCAGCTGCGCCATGTTCGCCGGGTGGAGGAGGAGGATGGCCCTCCGGGTCAGCCCTGCGTGGCAGAGGGCAGCTTTCGGCGATCCGAGCCGCAGCTCCGTCGGCCTGGGGGAGCGCTTCCATTCCTCCCACACCCAGCCGAAAAGCCAGACACGTCAGCAGCAAGAGCGTGCAAAACCGGGGAAAGCTCGACACGGCCCGCGGGTGATGTGCAGGGGCCGTCCGGGCTGCCACCGTCGTTTGCGCCATTCGAGTGTGGAAACCAGGGTGGATATTGTGTCTGTGGAGGCTACGCGGTATGGCGAAATGAATCATCATGATAAATAAGTAAAAAACAATTGCACGTGCACTGTGTGGTCAGTCAAGATATCTAGACTGCGAGAGCGAGGGAGCAAAAAGACTGGAGTCCAGCCGCATCAAGCACTGCATTGTTTCGCCGGGGGCATGTAGCCCAGCTGCTGTGCCAGCAAGCCGGCCACTGCTCGCAAAAGCTGCCAAGAGCGACTTGCTAACCTGGACGCTTCCGCGAAACACGCCTGAAGTGGTTACGTAACTCTCCCAGAGGCTGACGTCGGGCTGTATGTGGACCTCCCCGAGACCGCGACGCTCATACAACAGCCCGGCCCGCGTACACCCTTCCCAAGCACGTAAAGAAACGACCCAAAAAACTGCGCGTTGCGTTTGATGTTATATACACCAAAGAAGAATGACATGAATCAAAGCGAGTACAGACAAAAGACAAGACGACGGCGGGGGGGAAATAAAGGGAGCAGCAAAGGGAGGGGACAATAGATACACGACAAGAGGAGGCGATATATACGAGGAGGCGAGCAGATGAAGCGGGAGAGGGAAAGGAGCCAGGCTGAGGATTGGATGTGCACAGGGAGTGGGCGGGCCGAGGAGTGGGCAAGGCTCAGGCTTCCCAGCGCTTGACGAGGTCGGAGAAGGGGCGATTGCTAGCGGAGTTGAGCGAGCGCAGGAGGGGCGGGGGACGGGAGGCGGCGGCGGGGGGACGATGGGAGGGCTTGAGGCGGGGCGGGTCGAGGGAGTGGGGACGCAGGCTGGCGGAGTCGGCCAGCGAGGAGACGGAGGAGGTGGAGGAGGAGGCCGACGGGGCCGCCGGAGGCTGCTGGTGCGGGCGGGAGATCATGGCCGTCCCGCTCAGCCGGTTGGCCAGGTTGCGATAGCCTTGCTTGGCCGCCCCTGCGCCCTTGTTTTCGTCCCCCCTCATCGTCGTCGTTGCTGTTGTTGATAAGGGGACCGCGGGGAGGACCCGGCGCGGGGCAGCAAAGGCGGGCGTCTGGAAGGCCGGCGCCGACGGCAGCTTGGCGGGCTCGCCGTCTGTCCGGGGCTCCTCGGCCGGGACACGCGGGGAGGAGAATTGGCTGGTGAGGCTGGCGTTGCGGCTGAGGAAGCCAGCGATGGAGTATTGAGACGGGTGGCTGATGTTCTTGGGTCTGATGGAGAGGCCGCGGGTGGAGACGGAGGCCGGCATGTCCTGCTGCTCCTCCTGCTCGGCCGTCTCCGGGTTCTTCTTGCGCGGACTGTCCTGGCCGTCGTCGCCGGCCGCCGTCAGCTTCGCCCACTGCCCGACCACCGAGCTCACCCGTCCCCCTCGCCCGCCCCGCATCGACTTGTACTCCCCACTGGTCAGCCGGATCGGCGCGTCTTCGTCAAACCACTTGGCGCTCTCCTCCGTCTGCGACGTGCTTGGCCAGTCGAGAGAGGCCCGGGAAGCCGGCAGCTCCCGCGCCCGATCGACCGAGCTCCCCACAGACTCCTCGCTCGTCCTTCCCCCGATCGAGACCGACGCTCTCAGCCGGTCGTAGGGCGCAGGGACTCCCGCGATCTGGCTGCTACTTGAATACAAGCTCGAGCGGATCGAGCTCCAGCTCTTGGCGGGCGACTTGACGAACTGGGGCGTGGAGAGTCTGCGGTGGGTGGCTTTGTGCACGGCGAGGTTAGTTTGGCGGAGGGCCTCGATGAGCTGGGCCTCGATCTCGTTGGACTCCTCCTCGTTCCATCCCCCGGGCACCCGGTTGATCGAGAACATCCTCCCCCCCTCCTCCGACGACGAAACACCCCCGATCCGACTGTCCCTCCTCTTCGAAAGAATCGTCGACTCATCGATGGTATTAGGGGTCGAAGACATCTGCCGCTTGATCCGCGACTTGCGCGAAAGGTAGGTGGGCGAGGTGGGACTGTCGAGATGACTCGCTGGCTTTGCTGGCTCCTTCACGCCAACCGACTGAGCTTGGACAGCCGGCTGAGATTGAGGCGGCATCGATTGAGGCGGCATCGCTTGAGGCGGCATCGATTGAGGCGGCATCGGATGAGGCGGCTGAGCCTGAGCGAGTCTAGCAAGATGAACAGAGCCAGGGGAGATGGGCAGCGGCCGATGGGGGCCGGAGCCGGAGCTGGGAAGGCCACGGGAAAGGCCGGGGATGGCGAGCGGGACGGCCGACTTCGGGATCGCCGAGAGCCGGTGCTGGGGCAGTGGAGGCTGGGGCAGTGGAGGCTGGGACAGCGGAGGCTGGGGCGGCGGAGGCTGGGATGGCGGGGGATCGGGCTTACTTGAAAGCATGGTGTCCACGCCATTGCGAAGCCCCCAATCTCTATGAACATCCGCCGAGTCCTCCGTCCTCGTCGTCCTCGTAGTCGTCGTCGTTGTGGTCTTCGTCATCGGAAGAGGAGAAGGGGTGCAGGTGGACGGCGCGGGCGGGGCGGCAGGCTTTGTTGGCCCCAGGCCAGCCGAGACACCACCACCACCACCAGCAGCAGAAGCAAAAGCAGGAGGGGCAACGCTTTGGCGATGGGAAGCAGGGCTGAGGCCCGGGTTCGGGATCGGATTGGGGCGTCTCAGCCGGTCGACGATCGACGGCTGGCAGTCGTCGTCGGCAGCAGCAGCGGGGAGAGCGGCCGGCCCGGAGGGCTTGCGGGTCTGGGGCGACTTCCTGGGGGCCTTCTTCTTGACGACCGGGCTGACGGACGGGATGACGACGGACGGCTTGCGGTGCGGCTTGTCGGGCGACATCAGGCTGGAGGGGCCGGCCGAGGCGGGGGCAGCCCCGGATGGGGGGGAGGAGGGCGAAGGCCGGGCGGGGTCGAAGTGGGCGAACAGGGCGGCCGGCGCGACCGAGGCCCGGCGGGCCACGGCCGCCGCCACCTCCGTCGGCTCATCCTCGTCGTCGTCGTCGCAGAGGCTGATCTGCGCGGAAAGAGACGCCCGGGCCGGCCCGCTGACCACGGGCGGGTTCTCGGGTGTGCAAGCGGGGGCAGGGGCGGGCACAGAGGCGAGGGGTTTCGTGGGGCTGCTGGTGCTGGATGGGGGAGGAGAAGGCACGGCGTCGATGAGCGCCTCGTGCGCGAACGAGATCCGGCAGCTTTTGATCCGGAGCGCGCTTGCTCCAGTGGCAGCGCTCGACGATGCGCCAGGCGGGCGTCCCAGCCTGCCATCCTCCTCTGGATCCTGCGCGGCCGACCGGGCTCCGTCGGCGTGGGAAGGGGCTGGGTCGTGGACAGACGAAGCGCGGGGCGGAGGCTCGACGGACGCGGCCCGATTCAAGAGCTGGACGAGGTTAGCGAGGCCTCCGGAGGACAGAGCCCTGCTGTCGGCAGATCGGAGGCGCTCGGCGGGGAGGGGGGCCTCGGCGGGAGGCTGGGGAGGAGGGCGATGTTCTTGGGTCTGGGCCGGATGAGAAGGGAGGAAGCCGGGCTGGTGGTGGGAGGCGAGAGTCGGGGTCCGGTCGGGCTTCTCCGAAGGAGGAGGCGAAGGGGAGGAAGCCGCGCGGGCCCGCTCGGCGCAGCGCCGCTGGTCGTCCTCGAGCGCGACGAAGTCTTCCAACGCTTGGACGCTGTCGCTCCCGTCGGAGCGTCTGGGCCGTACGGCATGGGGATGACTGACGACGCGGGCGGGCCTCCGAGCGCCGAGCGCCCCCGACGAGCCGTCGTCTTCTCCCGACGACGACGAGTCTGCCGACCGGCCAGCCAGCACGGCGTGGGTCTTGCGGCGCACCGTGCCCGGCCGCGACTCGCCCGACTCGCCGATCGTCGCGAGCCTTGCATGGCCGGGAGCCGGGTCGGGTGGGGCCGGCGAGCCGAGGCCTGGAGGACAAAGAAAAGTCAGCTAAAGCCGTCGGCGCGGGGACGGGGAAGGGGAGAGAGGGTACCCGGGGCATGGTGGCTGGAGAGGCTCTCCGGATGGGCCGGGCCGGCGGCGGGAGGCTGCTGCTGGGGAGGCACGGGCAGGGCGCGTTTGCGGACGACGAGCCCGCCAGAGACGGGCTGCACTCCCGAGAAGGGGCTGATAGGCTCCGAGGTCCTTCTCGAGCTGGACGGCTTCCTGCTGAGGGCACCTTCGAAGACGCTCTCGGCTACGAGGACTGGTGTCAGAAGGGAGAACAACACGGAGTATGTGAGTGTGGACGTACCATCATGATGGGTGTCGGGGGGCCGGTAGTGGTGGGAGGGGGGGCCTGGCGCGGCGGGCAGCGATTGGTGTCTCGTGCGCCAGTGGGAAGGCATCGGGCTGCCGGGGTCGTAGGCGTGATACGCGGCGGGGCTGAACGGTTCCTGGGGGTGCGCAGGGGGGATGGGAGGCATGTCGGTGGAGTGCGGATGGTAGTCGCCAGGCTGGGTCGCGGGGGCGTACGCGGAGGCGGGGTCGAAGGGGGAGGATGCGGGGGGCCGGTGCCAGGGCGTCGTCGGGGGCGAGAAGAGCGGCTGGGGGGGCGGGTATGGCGCATGTGAGCGGGGGTCGTGGGAGGGGCCCGGGGTGGCTGGATATGGAGAGAATTGCTGGTCCTGGTAGGCTGTCGCGGGGGAGGGCTGAGGCCAGGCCGGAGGAGGAGGGAAGTAGCCGGGCGGGCCGGCAGGAGCACACGGGTAATGGGGGTCGAAGGACATGGGGGAGGCGAAGCGGGGCGAGGGCTCGGGCGAGGGCTGCGGGGTGGGCAGGGGCGAGAAGTGGGCGGAGCCGGCGGGGGACGGCGGGGCGGAGCGGCCGCCCCAGTCTCCGCCGGGCATCGCCAGCGAGAGCCGCGGCGAGCCCGAGCGCGAGATGTTCCCGCCCGGCTGCAGGGAGGGCGGGTGGGGCGAGGAGCAGCGCGAGGAGGCCCGGCTCGCCCGGCCGGACGAGCCGTCGGGCTTCGTGAGCAGCGACATGGCGTTCGTCGAGCGCACGTGCTCGATCGTCTTCGGCGGCTGGGTGCGCAGGAGGAGCTCCTTCGGGAGCGAGGATGGGTGGGTGACGTAGATGGGCAGATCGATGACGAGGTCGTTTCTATGGGGAGAGGCAGTGTCAGTGGATGTGGATTCCAGGAGGGGGAAGGATGTCTCTCTTACGACAATGCGCCGAGCTCGAGCTCGACCCTGAGGAACATGTCGACGGAGAACAGCTTGAGGGCCCTGACGCTGATGGCGGACGGGATGTCGTCCTGGGCGGCCGGGCTGGGCAGCTGGCAGAGCAGGCTGACCGTCTTGGGCTGGCCGGACGGGAACTCGAACTCGGGCCCGCGGAAGGTGGAGGTGCGGACGACGTGGATCCGGGAGGGGTCGGGTGCGGATGGGGCGGGGTGGTGGGGGAGGACGAGCTTGCGACAGATCTTGGCGTTGACGCCGCCGGATAGCTGAGAGAGAGAGAGAGAGAGAGAGAGAGAGATGTGGATGGTCAGAGTGTGAGGGATATGGCTTTCGTTTGATGAACATACCGTTCGACGCGAGTTGTTTTTGACGGTCAGCTGGGCGTGGATGAGGCCGTTGTCGGGGAGGAGGCTGAAGTGGAGGATCTTGGGGATCTTGAGCTCGGCCCAGACGCCGGCGCCGGAGCCGGAGGGGTCGCGCAGCTCGCCGCGCATCTCGACGGGCTCGTGGTAGCGGTTGTCGTTCCAGTCGAGCAGCCGCTCGACGATCTGGATCGTCTTGGCCTTCGTCACGAGCACGTTCTGGCGCGAGTCGATGGCGAGCACCTGGCAGGTCGCCTTGAGCGCATAGCTGGCCCGGGCCTTGTCGCCGAAGTTGGTCGACGAGGGCAGCTTGGAGGGCAGTGGGAACGAGAACGGGAACTTGGTCCTTCCGCGCAGTGCCGTGTAGTCTGTTTGTTCGGCCCGGAGAGCCACACATCAGTGACATGTCTTGGCATGAGTCTGCTTGCGTGGAGGACTGACAATGGCCCGCGATGGGTGCTTCTGAGGCGGCGACTGCGTTGCTGGGGGGCAGGGCTGGGCCTTGGAAGATGCATTTGTGCGGGCCGTGGATGGACGACTGGGCGCTGTGGTCGAGCAGTTTGAGTTCTGTGTATGTAGGAGTGTCAGTTAGCGCGTCGGATGAGAGACAGAGGGGGTGATGGTGGAGACGGGCCTTCGATGCCGACGAACTCGACTGCGAGCTGCCCCAGGGCGACCGTGTTCGGCTTCTTGCAGGTGAGTTCGAGGACGCCGGTGAGTTTGGTGCCTGCGGTGAAGAGGGTGGCTGAGGGGAGGATGTTGAGGGTGATGGTGGGGTGGGTGTAGGCTGCGTTCGGCGGGAGGGGCGGGGAGTGGGAGCGAGTGGCGGCCATGGTGGTTGCTGGCCAGTTTTGGGGTTGGAGTGGGGTGTGTTGGTGGGTGAACATCTACCCAGTGGGAACTTGGAACGCTCAAAGGGCCAGCCCAGACGCACGGGCCACCCGCGACGCGACGCGGCAGAACCCACTCCAACACTCACGCAAAATTATGTATCATCAGATTATCATAGCAAAGAACATAGTCCAACATCCGCAATCGACAGACAGAGAAAGGCAGTTTTATGTATACAACAAGAAATGGGAAATCCAGTGCTCAAGAACAGCGCTTCCGAGAAGAGATATGGAAAAGGGAGGAGGACTATCTGTTGCAGATGATCGACGGGGCGGTGCAGACCTCGGTGACGGTGGTCCTGGTGATCGTGATGGGCCAATGGGCGCGGTCGTCGTCGTCGTCGGAGGCGAGGCTTTCGAGGCTGTCGGCGGGCGGCCGGGCGGGGCGATTGAAGATGGCCGGCGGGGAGCGCGGACTGGCGGCGGCGGGGTCGTCGGCGGGGGCGGACTTGTCGAGGCCGGCGAGGCCGAACTGGGGCGGGCGGGGGAAGTCGACCTCCTGGCCGGTGGTCCAGAAGGTGATCGACTTGATCGGGCCGATGTACCGGCTGCTGCCGTAGGTCATCCAGCCGATGCTCGACGCCAGCGTGAACACGAGCGTAATGAGCGGCGACCAGGACCAGGTCTCTGTGCGAACATGCCCACGTCTCAGCCACACAGAAACACACACACACACACACACACACAAAGCTCACCGAGCGTGATGGGCAGCCCATGCGGACACGCCATCAGCAGCAGGACGACAATCAGCGAGAGCAGCGAAACCCAGGTGCACGGCCGGCTCAGGCTCGGGATCCGCCACACATTCCGCCCGTCGTACTCGAGCACATCCGGGTCGCACGTCAGATAGATCAACAGGGGCGCCAGATAGCAAAACTAGCGGAGCAGGGGTGAGCTTTTATTACAGAGCTCTCCAAAGCGCCTCTCGTAAAAAGACGTACGACGAGCAGGTAGGTGGCCGAGGTGATGAGGGAGTCGGAGAAGATGCCCTCCCGGAACTCGATGGCCGCGGCGGTGGCGAGCCCGCAGGCGACGAGGAGGACGATGGCCATGCGGGGGATCCGGCGGGCGCTGCCGGGCTCGTCGGCCGCGTGGGTGAGCAGCGAGCGCCAGCTGCCGGAGACCTTGCGCCAGATCTTCGAGCCCGGGAAGGCGTTGTCCCGGGCGAGCGCCCAGGTGAACCGGCTGGCCGCGAACAGCTGCGCCACGTCCTGGAAGAACATCAGCAGCAGCAGACTCACCAGGATCATCGTCGCAATCGGCGGCGTGCAGTGCGTGAAGATCATCTCGATCAGGTGCAGCTTGTGTTGCGCCTCCCTCGGCGTCAGCGGCAGCAGCGCCTGGTCTCGCCGCCCACAGATGTCAGCTCGCAGCCCTGGGGGCTTGACCAAAGAGAGACTGACCGCGACCAAGCAGATGTTGAGGATGAGGCCCAAGACATAGCTGACCAGGGTGCTGGCGAAGAGGGCCTTGGGCACGGTGGCCGCGGGCGCGCGGGTTTCCTCGGCGAGATGGGCGGAGGCCTCGGCGCCGAAGGCGAGCGAGACGAGCGAGGTGCCCATGAGGAAGACGAAGGCGTCGAGGGCGGCGCCCTTGGACTTGAACGTCGTGTCGTTGTGGAAGGTGACCAGCATCCGGGCGAGGTGCTTCGGCCCGTGGTGGTGGAAGCCGGCGAGCCGGGGGCCGACAACCAGGCCGACACAGATCAGCACGTAGAGCACCACCGACAGCGCCCCGAGGATCTTCCACAGCCGCGGCGACCGGATCGGCGCCGTGCAGAGCAGCAGCCCGCAGAGCACCAGGTGCCCGGCGTTCAGCAGGAACGTCTGCCAGCCCGAGTGGATGATCCAGCTCGGGTAGAACCGGTTCACCACGCTCACGACCATCAGGGCTGCGAAGCAAAGCACATTCCCTCTCAGACCTCAGTATCTTGCCGCTTCTGCCGCAAAACAGTAGGCACTCAACTGCATTGCGATGTCAGCGCCACTTGCACCACCACGTGCGCCACAAACAGCAGCGTCCCGACCAGCCAGCTGATGAACCGGGCCCAGTCCCTCAGCTTGGGATTCGCGCGGGCCAGCTTGAACGTCCTGTCCGAACAAAGAAATGAAAAAAAAACATCAGTTTTGAAGACTCGAGGGGGGACAGACAGATATGGGGGGGAAGCACCAAGTGAGCATGGCGCCGGCGACGGGATAAGCGGAGGCGATCTCGGCGACGACGGCGCTGAGACAGAGGACGATGACCATGCCGAGGAGGTAGCCCCAGAAGATGACGCAGGGCCCGCCCCACTCCATGGCGGTGAGGATGCCGAGGAAGGCGCCGGGGATGGTGCCGATGTTGAGGGTGGAGAGGGAGAGGGAGGCCCAGAAGTCCCAGTCCCTGCGCAGCTCCTGGTGGTAGCCCAGCCAGGCCAGCTGGGCCTGGGTGTCGGCATCGGCGCCGGTCTGGTGGGGCGAGGCGGCGCTCCCGGGGGCGGCGAAGGTGGGCCGGGAGAGCGGGGCGACGAGGGGTCGGGCGGGGGGGCCGTCGTGGTGGAAGGGGTGCGGCGGGACGAGCTCGAGGGGCGGGAAGTCGAAGTCGGCGGGCGAGCGGACGATCTGGGAGCTGGTGGCGGTGACGAGCGCCTTCTCGGAGGCCGGGCCCGAGCCGGGCTTGATGAAGAAGGCCTTCGGCAGCGAGCCCTTGCGGCCGTCGCGCGTCTCCTTCTGCTGCAGGATCAGCTGCGCCAGGTTGCACCCGGGCGAGGCCGGCCCGGCGCCGCCGTCGGCCAGCCTCGGCCGCGAGGGCAGCACGAACGACGGGAACAGGGCCGGCGCGCCGGCGGCCTTCTCGAGCTCCGCGCGCGTCGCCGAGTCCCGCTGGCTGGAGGCTGAGTGCGAGGAGGAGGCGGAGGAAGGCATGCTTGGGCGGATAACCTCGGCGGGCGGTCCAAGCGAAGAGGGTGTACTGGTGAGGGTGTGGTGTGCGCCTGTGCGGGTTGGGGATGCGCGGGCTGGCCGTTGGGCCTCTCTCGCTCCTCGGCAGATGTAGTATGCTCGGCTATTTGTCCGCAGCTGGTGTTTGGAGAAGACAGATATGTATGCGGGAGAAGAAGCGGTGGCCGGACAAGGGGAAGCAGGCCCGATGGAGGGCAATGGGAGTCCCCCAGATCCAGGAGCCCAACCCAAGCTATATATTAGCTATGCACAAGCTGTGTGCACGCCGATCTGCAGACTCAGTCTGCACACACACATAATACAGTTCGTGGACGGGAGCGAGCTGGCGAAGAGCGCGGCGACCAGCTGGGGGAGCCAGAGAGATAAATAAGTAATTTAAGCAGTGATATCCTTTTACATATTTATTTAGATTGCCGTGGCTCTCGTGCGCAGGCCTTGATGGGCTGATGAGCGTCGTACAAGGGCCATCGCCTGAGCCGGCTGGTTGCTTGGATTTCCAGGATATTGTAAGTAGTGGTGGAGTGATAAGAAGGCGCAGATCGTTCTGTCTCCGACGCAATCGCGCAATATGTATCCTCCCCAGCGCAGCGCAGGGATGCATACATACACAACCTGAGATTGACCGGCCAGTCGAAGCCTGACAGCTGCGATCTCACCCGCCCGCACCCCGGTCTACCTACCCCGGTCGGCTGGAGGCTTGCGAATTGCCCAGCAAAAGCGATTGCATTTGGAATACAGCCCGGCTGTGCTGCTGCGCCCCGGGGGCCCCGCAGCGGCCTGCCGCAGCACCCAGGGCACTCCCAGCCGGGAGCCTGCCAGCCAGGAGCGAGCAGGAACGATGGCGCAGGTGCGAGCGGACAGCGACGCAAGTGCCGAAGCGACGGCGCCCGAGCCGGACGGACCGGAGGAGCGGCTGCATGCGATCTGCGGGCGCGAGTCGGCGCACGGGCTCAAGCTGCTGCTCAAGCGAGCCGCGCTGTTCGCGGCGAACCGGGCGCTCATCCACGAGGCCCTCGGCGCCGAGCGCCGCCAGACAGTCTTCATCCCCACCACCGCCACCCGCCTCGCCGATCCCACTCATCGCCCCCCCGAGATCCTGCCCGTCGACCACCCCGCCATCCCCCTCCCGCCTTCGTTCATCGCCGCCGCCTCCGCTCTCTTGCGCGGCTTCCAATGGATCCCCCTCGCCGGACAACCCTCCCATCGATCCGCATCGCCTCTGGTGCGAGCTGTGCAGGCCTTCTTCGGCGCCCAGGCCGCCGAGCGGCTGGCCGACGAGCTGCCGCGCTGGGAGCAGTACGACGACTTGGTGCTCTTCCCGCCCCACGCGTTCCGGACGGCCGGCTTCGCGGGCCTGGACGCGGCGCGCCGCGCGGCGTTCTTCGCGGCGGTCGCGGCCGAGTTCGGCGTCTCTCGGGTCGCGCGGAAGGGGCTGATCGAGCGCGCGGACGTCGCCCGGCATCCCCGGCTCGAGCCGCTCCACGGCGTCTTCCGCCACAGACTCTCACCCGACGGCCGGCCGTGCTCGCTCGCCGACGTCTTCTGGACCGCCACCCGCTTCCCCACCCCCCACGGCCTCCTGCACTACGTGTGGGCACCCAGCGAGACCATGTACTGTCGCGGGAACAGCCCCGAGAAGCGCAGGATCGCCGCGCTCGCCAACGTCGCCGGCACGGTCGTCGTCGACATGTGCTGCGGCATCGGCTTCTTCGCGTTCGGGTATCTGCTGGCGGGTGCCGCCCGGGTCGTCGGCTGCGAGATCTCCCCCTGGGCCGTCGAGGGCTTGCGCCGCGGGGCGGTCCTCAACCGGGTCCCGTACGAGATCGTGGATCCCGAGGCGGAGCTCACGCCCGACCTGCTCGACGCCTCCCCCGCCCGTCTGCTCATCTTCCCAGCAGAGAACGCCCGCGGCCTGCCCCTCTACCGCCACCGCGCCTCCCACGTCAACCTCGGCCTGCTGCCCAGCTCGCTCGACTTCCTGCCCCAGGCCGTCCTCGCCCTCCGGCCCGAAGGAGGCTGGATACACATCCATGCCGAACTCGCCGTCCCCGCCGGCCCCCCCGGAAGGCAACATGCCGCCGAGCAGTGGGCCCAACAGCCCCGACAACTCGTCCTCCGCCTCGGCCGCCAGTCCGCTAGAGTCGTCGATATCCACTGGATCAAGTCCATCGGACCCGCCAGGGAACATATCGTCGTCGAATTGGAAGTAGGCCCTTCAAAAACATCCACATAGCGCCCCGTTTTGTTACTTTATCGAAATACACATAAATCACAGCCACTACGACTCGAGACATCAGCCTCCTCTACCCAGAGGCCTGTTGCTGAGTGAGCTTTTGTCCGTCCCATGTGGGGAGGCCCTTCTCTAAGAGGTGTGAAGGATCCGGAGCCAGCCTCCAGCGGCTCTTGGAGGCCAGAGAATCCAGCGAGCATGCCCCCTCACTTCAAAATCATCTTTTGTGAGATTCATCACTCTATTCTTTTCTGGCACGGCGCAAGCAGCTGAGGCTGTGGAACATGTGGCAAAGCTCTAGATTTCAGCCACCCCCATGGTCCTTGTGTGAGGACAAACGTCACTGCGTGTGTCTGACTTCACCAAGACCCTACTCAGAGGGGGGACTGAGCGGAGTCAGTGCCAGAGCTAGCTTAACTAAGCCTCTTAAACAGAGGGTCCGGGGGACCCCACCCGGAGGGCTCTCCGCAGGAGAGGCTTATGCATGTCTGAAAGCTGGTAGACAAGGGAAGGATTTTCAACCCTAAAAACACAAAAACAGAATTTGAAAATCAACAACACATGTACAGAGAAATCTGAGCAGACAGTTCTCTCAGCAGTACTGATGCACACCCTTGCCCATGTTTTTGAGGCATAAACTCCAAAACTGATTGAAGGAACCTGTTTTGAAGATCAAAGGAATCCTGAAGGATATTCCATTGCTCTGAAGATCCAATTTTGGATTTTCTGATAATATGCACAATTGAATATCCCATCTGCAACAATTGAGTGGCTACACCACGGGTGAAGATTCAAATTTTCCATCCAGGAAATTTACTGGATGGTAGGAAAACCCAAAAACCAATTGGAATCGTTCCGGTATGGTTGACGGACCAAAAACCAATTGGAATGCTTCCGGTATGGTCAAAGGACCGGAACCATTCCAATCACAATTTGGGTAGCGTCCAAAATGGAATCAAGTCAAAATTGATTCGACTTCATTCCAGGAAACAGACCATTCTGGTTTTTTTCCTCGATTTTCCCCAGAATATTTCCAAATATGGCTGACCACGCCTCATAGAAGCATGGTCATATATATAAAACAGCACTAGCAACCCACAATGTGTCTAGGGCAGTTGGCAAGGAGCTCATGACACAGCGGGCAATCGGATGTTGCATGCAGCCCGCAGCAACACCCAAGCCAAGGGGACCCCCTTTACACGGATGTGTCTGCAGGCTGCGTGCAACACCCAATTGCCCGCTGTGTGAGTTGGGGTTGATCAGAAGGATGTTGCATGTTCAAGCCTCCCTTTTGTCCACCTAACTTGCCCAAACCTTGTTTTGAGCCCTCCAAAACCTGTGACGGCCCGTAACCATTCTGAATTGCACACAAATGCAATTTGGAAGTGCGTTGGGGATCCAAAATAATTTTGGATTGCCTTCCAGTAGGGTTCCTGGAATTTCCCAGTGAAAACGCCGACTGTCTGGCAAAGGTCCCCCCTTGCAGGCAGACCAACCAAAATGATATCGGCTGGCAATCAAAATCATTTCGTTGAGCTTTGCCCGTGGTGTACAGGTGTAGGATCTGCACATATCTGCAGGCTTGTGAATCCAATATCCACAAGGCATGATGGTTGTAATTCCTTGGTTTACATTTCTTTGTGTTTTTGTATTTTTAAAAGATTAGTACAAGGAAAACGGTTGGGATTGAGGAGATCAGACCAGCACCATTTGAAAGCTGAGGTTCTGAAGTATATTTTGGCTCTGGGACAGGTCCGCAGGAGCTGAGGGGGAGGCTGGGTGATGCTAAGTATTTTTCCTCCAGCCATTCATGATTTCTTTCTCAGCCAAATTTTTGACTTTGTGTACAAGTCCCTCCCTGCGGGAGGGGCCGCTTCTCAGCGAGCCTCCCACCAGGGGGGACTTGTGTCAAGTTAGGTGCCAGAGCGTGCCGGAGGAGGATTTCTTGTGTTAGACTATGAGATGTGGGACCATGCTAACAAATCAACCAAATTTTAATCAATTTCTCAGAGCAAGTGTGCTGCCTTCCAATCAATACCTAAGCGGTTAATGACAACAAAGACAATGAGGCATTGGGCAGACCAGAAGAAAGGATCAGTTGGCGTCTGAATCGTCGGTGCCGATGACTGACTTGCTGCGATAGATCTTCTTCTTGTAGCTCTTCTTGGTGTGGCTCGTCTTCTTTTCACTCGCCTTCGTTTGGCTCTTTTTATCTGAGACTCCCTCCTCCTTGCCCTCTTCCTCCATGCCCTCTTCCTCCTTGCCCTCTTCCTCCTTGCCCTCTTCCTCCTTGCCCTCTTCCTCCTTGCCCTCTTCCTCCTTGCCCTCTTCCTCTTTTTCTTCTTCCTCCTGGCCCTCTTCCTCCTGGCCCTCTTCCTCTTTTCCCTCCTCCTCCTTGCCCGCTTGATCCTTGCCCGCTTGATCCTTGCCCGCTTGATCCTTGCCCGCTTGATCCTTGCCCGCTTGGTCTTTGCCCGCTTGATCCTTGCCCGCTTGATCTTTGCCCTCTTCCACATGGCCCTCTTCCTCGGTGTCCTCTTCCTCCACGATCGCCTTCGATTTGTACTGCCTCTTGCGCCCCTTGGTGATCAAGGGGGAGTCGAGAACAGCGTCGTCTTTACTGCTCCATTTCTCGATCAATTTGTCTATGATCTGCTGATTGCCGAGCGCTGGAGTGGCATACATAACCCACATCAGTTTCACATCTGCTCGCCTCAATACAGACAACAAACTGATTTGGCAATCGAGCAAATGAGAGAGAGAGAGAGACGTACGTGGAGGATCACTGGGATCGGCAGATTCCCGCGAGCACTCCCAAGCGGCGCGGTGCTTCTTCTGCTCATACTTTTGAATCATCTTCCATTTTCGTTGCATATATTGATTATTGTAAACCTCCCAGCCTTCGTCTACCTTCAAGAGTTGTTTCCAATCGAACCCTACTTCATCAACTAGACCCAATTTCTTCAGTCTGTTGTGTTCAAACGGTAAGGTGTTTGGTCAAAGTCCTGGTCACCCAACAGAAGAGTAGCGAGGGGCTTTGTGCTCAACTGTTGTGCCAAGTGTAAAGTGTCTCTATTCGTCCAAGGCCTTATTTCCCCATCATTGACCCATCTGCATTGTAAGCTCGTGGCCCTACAAACAAAGAAAGAGAGAGAGGAGTATAATGATAAATCGAGGAGCGGTAGCGAGGAAAAGGAGGAGTGGGTCACAAACCATTTGGCTCTACACTGAGCTGGAGAACGACGGCCCTTCATTTCCTGACTTATCCAAGTCCAAAGGCCATCGCAGCTGAGAGATTTCGGGTCTGAGTAAATCGATTTGGATGTGGCCAACAGTTTGCTCAGATGCTCTGTTTCCTCCTGAGACCATTCCCCTTGATTCTGAACGGCCCGAACAGAGCTGTAATTTCTCCACCGGTCCTTACAGTCATCCGCGGACCGGCCAACGGCTTCACTGATCGCCGTCCAGGACTGGCCATGCTTCCTGTGCGCCTCCACCAACGCGGCCTCTTCCTCCGGAGTCCATGGGCCCAGCCTGCCCTTCGCATCGTACGCCCGACGGATGTACTTCCATACCGAGATCAACGGCCGCCCCGGAAGTTCGTCCGATATCGTCGGCACCACCTGTTTCACACTGTGCCCATCCCCTTTCTTCTTCTTTTGCGCCAACAGCTCCCTAAATTGCTGCGTGCTTATCCCCTGCTCTTGGCAATACTTTTCGATCATGTTCGCAATCGTCGTTTTTTCCGCCGTACTAAATAGTCCCTTTTTAAATTTCAGCCCTGAACCCATGTCCGACCATTTGTTAGAGCGATGAGCAGTCAGTTTTTGTGGTATTCTCCGTTGTAAGGAAAGAAAAGAACAAGCTAGGATGCCCCTCTGTCTTAAGGATGACTGACCGAAGAGAGCAGTGAGCTCGTTTAGGTGAGTGATGTCTAACCATTTGGTCGCCAAGATCTCGCGACAGGTAATATTTACGATTCTTTCTTGAAAGAAGAGAGGCACGTGAGACTTGTGCAAGAGTTCTAGATTTGAGGAATCGATCAAGATTCGATCTAAATCGGGGTCCTCCACTGCATCTTTGGCTTTCCAAGTTGAGTCTCCCCGATCTTTTCGCCACGCTGTCTTGAGACCCTTGTCCGGAGTTGCTTTGGCCGATCTCCTGACCTTCTTGCGGGGAGCATCAAGTTTTGTTTCGGGCGTGGCCGAGGATTCAGGGGGCGGAATCGAGTCGCTCGTGCTCTGAGTTGCTTTACCCGATTTCTTAGCCTTCTTGCGAGAATGAAGTTTTCTGGCAGCCTTGCCCGAGGATTCAGACGGTGGAATCGGCTCACTCGCCGCTGAGCCAGAGACGGCAGTCGTTTGGACACGATTATTAAAACAGCCCGGTGGTCGATCGTCCTGAGCTTCATTGTTGGCAATCACCGAAGGTATCAAATCGTCCAACGCTCGATTTTCTTCCTTGCGTTTCTTCTTCTTCTTCGGGGGAACCAGTTCATTGGTGGATCCAGCTAAGGCTTCTGTTGTTGGCGAGCTATCCGTTTGCCCCGAAAGGCCATTATCAGCTGGACAAGTCTGAGGCTTGGCGACCCGGTCGTGATTGTGTTGGGATTGATGTTTGTCAGTGGTCGGGTGTGGTCCTTCCGCTTGGGGTTCTTCGGGCTCATCTCGTTTCCGTTTTCTCTCCAGCCGTCTGAGCTTTTTCTTCTCTTTCCTCTGCTTCTTCCACTCCGCCTCCGCCGCATTCGTCTCGGTGTCGGCCTGCATCTTGCTTTTCTGGTATCGAAGGGTTCCTTGACTTTGTCGTTTTGTGAGCGCACATCGGTGCCCAGCTTGAAATGTCAATTCACCACAAATTGCATATTCAATTTCCGACGGTACCCCCTCATGAACAAACACAAGCCCCTAATTACTAGGCCTAAAGTAACATATCAAACTAGCCACATCAATCTTCACAGAAGACCTTTCCAGTGCTAACCCAGGTAGGTATCTCACAAACTAGAATCACATTTTCTCTGGCCTTCTTTCTTATGCAACTCTTTCCTTTTTTTCCCTGTTTGAAGACATGATGCTTTTTGTGCTTGCTGTCTCAGCTATCCTGGCAATATTAAGGAAGTTTTCTTTTACATAATCATTCAACACATCAAGTACACATAACATGCTCATCAAGTATTTGAATAGTCTTCCAGATCCTCTCTTGCCAAAAGTTGTCATGATATTAAGGGGGTTCACAATTGAATTTCATTAAAGTTTGGAGCCAAATTTAAGGCCTTTATGAACAAAATTTCAAAATTTTGGGAAAATGCTCAGCAGCAGGTGATACTGATCAATCAGTGCAAGTTATCAATTTTTTAAAAAAATGTTCATAAACACCTTAAAATGTGCCCCGAAGTTTTGTAAATTTCAATTGTGAACCCCCTATTAGGGGTTTCACAATAAGGAAACCCAGGAAGGTGCTTGAGCGCTTGCAATCATTGTTATGAGGATGCTCGGGGCAATTCTTATGGGACTTCACACCAAATTTTTAGGTGATTATGTCACCTGCGAGTAAAGAAATTTTGTGCCGCGGGAAGCAAAAATGCTTATTGTGAAACCCCCTATTGTCTAATTCAAAAATAAATTTGCTTATCATTTGTCTGTTTCCTTTTACAGATCATCAGGAATTGTGGACAGATCATCACACAAATTGGCTTCACAGGTTACAGAGTTGACCATCCAAGTTACTGAATAGGTGGCACTGGTCACTGCACTGAAGGCAAGCCACAATGGTCAAGCTGGACAATCTTGATAATAAGGTCTGAAATCCTTTTCTCTCTTCCTTTTATTACATACGTGCACTTGCCTTTTCCTTTGACTTCCTGGGATCTTTTTCATTTCCTGGCGCTTTCCTTTTCAGAGTCTTGTGTAGATTAGCTATCCTGCTCTTCATGATCAGTGCTCTTTCCTCCTGCATCACAAAATCCACTGTGTCGACAACGGGGAGTTACATCACCAATAACAGTAACATAATGGTTTTTTTTAGCCTTTATTGTCACAGTTACTCGGAAGGGCAGGGCCTTACGGTACACCTGTAACGTAAGAGGAAGTTAGTGGTGTTTGTTACATTATCAGCACCTGCAGAGCACCAGATAACTGATGGATTCTGCCACTGGGCTAGAAATAGCCTTTTGGGGTCTGTTAGCCAGTAGCAACCTCAAAAAAGAGACTGTTATGTTACACACAAGGCCTGCAAAGACCCTGTTATGAACAACATAACAGGGCACTGCAGGTAACAAGGGTAGTTGTTTCACCCAAGTTGAGCCAATAACGCAACATAACATAACTACCCATTGTTGATTGTATTCATTCTTCTTATGCAAATCAAACTCATTTTCGTGACATATGCATCCGCCGCCAGCCTGGCTGGAAGCCATCCGACGACTTCCTGTCAAAATCTTCCCTGAATGAATTCAGAGCTTCAAAATCTAGATTTCCCGGCGGAAATCCATACTTTTTGGGTCTGTGCCACCCGTTGCGAGGGTACCTGACATGGCGGGAAGTCATCCGCTGCCATGGACATGAGTCATACCCACGAAAGCGGATATGAAAAGCCAATATGATGCGATATACGCTTGTGCCAGAGGGGCAGAGGAAGAAGCGTGTTGTGAGTGGAAGCACACCATGCAAGAGAGAAGATTAAAGGAGACCAGCAACAGCCAACATGTCGTGGACGGAGGAGAGCTTGACGCGCGGTCTTCCAGCGAGTTTGCCGCTGTGGCGTTCGGCTTGGTCGATGACGGTCCAAGCGTGCCAGTCGACGCAGAACTGCTTGTTATCCAGCGCGGGCTCGGCGTCGTCTCGCTGTTCGGAGCGGGCGAGGGAGGCGGGGAGGGAGTGGAGGTCGTGGAAGAGCGTGGCGGCGGCGTCGTAAGCGCCCGTCATCGTGTCGCCGATCACGCCCTTGGACCCCGTCGCCAGCCATCCGGTCACATACAGTCCTGGGATCTGAAGGAGACGCGAAGCGGGTTATACAAGGGGGGTGGGTCTCTACCTTTCTGTCAGGCGGGGGGGTTGGAGGGGAGGACTGACGGACTGGTTAGCTGCGTCGAGCGCGCGCCCTTGCTCGTTCTTTGCCCGACTTCGCCAAGCGTCGTGTGTGAGGGGCGGGACGAGATGCGGGACGGAGCCGAGACTCTTGAGGACGAGGTCGGTGGCCGAGGCGTGGATGGTCAGGGGCCGGAGGGGGACGGCCTTCAGCGCGGCATGGTCGACCGGTCGGGAGGCGTCGGCGGGGTATTCGAGCGTGTTGCGGATCCAGTCGACCGCGGCGACTCTTGCGGGCGCAGCGGTGTCTGAGGGCTGGGCGCCATGGAAGGCGAGCGGGGTGTGCAGGAAGCGGAGGGCACATGAGGAGCGTGTGGGGCGGAGGGAGGACGGCTGGGAGGCCTTGATCATGACGTCGAGGAGCCGCTTGGCGAGCCGGCCGTTGGGCATCCGGCCGAGCACGCCGGGCGGGGCGATCCGGGCGGCCGCGTCGGCGAGCAGGGGCTGGTCGATGTCGAGGGCGAGCCCGGGAAGCCCGGCGAGCTCGCGCAGCTCGCGGGTGGTGAAGGCGGCCTGGAGCGGGCCCCGTCGGCCGACGATCTCGACGTGCCTGACCCGGCTCCGGGAAAGCTCGCTCAGCGCGGCCTCGTCCATGTCCGTCTTCGCCAGCACATCCACATCCGTCAGCAGGATCCGCGCGATGTCCAGCGCCACATTGCCCATCCCGATAATCGTCACCCGCTCCACCTGGCTGAGATCGACAAACTTGCGCCGCTCCCCCGCTGTCGCAGCGGTGCGAGGGTATCCATTGTACCAGTCCACCGCCGCGCGCGCCGGCAGGATGTTTGCCAAGGTAGTCTCCCCGGGAAGCCCGCCCAACGTCCGGTCTTCTCCCGCCCCATACGCGAGCAGAACCCCGTCGTACTGCTGCCGCAGACTCGTGAGACGCACGGAGGCTTGCGGGCCCGACGGCGGCGGCTGGCCGTCGCCCAGCACGGCCGTGTTCCCGAAGTATCGCAACCTGGGATGGCGGGCGACCTGCTCGAACTTGGACTCGCAGTTCTTCGCACGGGGCAAGTCGGGAATGAGGGCGCTAGATGGTTTTTAGGATGAGGAGAGCGAGGGACACACCTTGACTTCGGGATGGTCGGGTGCGACGCCGTATCTGCTGAGCCCGAATGGCGTCGGGAGGGCTTCGAAGAGATCGATGGCCAGAGGACGGGCAGGGTTGGCGTGTTGGTCGAGCGCGAAGAGGCGCTTGGCGGCGTAGAATCCCGCCGGGCCTGCGCCACAGATCGCCACCCGGATCGGCTTACTGCTGGGGGGGTCGCTGCTAAGAGATCGCGGCCATGCAGTCGTCCTTCGGTCCGAGTGGGGTGGCCGTGGCCGCCAGCGTCGGGGTCCGCGTGCGAGGAGGCGCCCGTCCATTTGCTCGGCACTGTGGCCGGCCACAGCAGCCGGAGCCTGACAGTCCCAGGCCGGACAGGTCCCGGACATGTCACGGGGCTCGTGATATCTGCCTACCCGGTGGGGGCCTCCCGGTGTTCGGGTACTCCCCGGGGTGTCCAGCCTCCATCAGAAGCAACAGACAACCCAAAAAAAAAAAAAAAAAAAAGAAAACGAACCAACCAACGAGGATGGAACACGAGCAGCAGCCAAACCACCGCCAGCAACGAGCCAGCGGAACAAAACGAGCAAAACAGCCAGGAACACCATCCAAGCGCAAGCGAACAGCCGAGCCGACGGCCACCGACGACCAGCACGAGCACCCCGAGCAGCACAACCAGCACCACCACCACCACCACCACACACACCACCACACACACCCACGCCCCACCCAGTCCCACCAGCAGCAGCTCATCACAAACCAATTCAACCACCACCACCACCATGTCCATCCCCAGACACAGCCCGCACCCGCAGCCCACCTCCAGCTCTCGATCATGCCCACTGACGAAGACTTCCCGATGATCAGATGCGGCTGGAACAACTGTCGCCAGGGCTTCTGGATCCTCGAAGACCTCATCGATCATCTCGTCGGCGAAAACGGTGCGCAAGAATCACAAACTCTCTCACACACACACACTTCATCTGCTCATTCTTCTCGCCCACACAGGCCACGTCCCGCCCGATCCGACCGCGCCCAGAGGCCAGAAATGCCCCTGCGAATGGGTCGGCTGTCCCAAACAGGGCAAGCCTCAGGGCAGCAGGATGGCCCTCCTGGTCCATCTCCGAAGCCACACGGGCGAGAAACCGTTCCCGTGCTACAAGCCAGGTACGTACGTCCATAGAGAGTGAACCCCGAGAGTCTGGCTAAAAACTCCTGCGGGAATGCAGAATGCGACAAGACGTTTTCGCGCACGGATGCGCTGGCCAAGCATGTCCGGGTCACCCACGGCGAGATCCTGCCCACGCTGCGTGGATCGACGGGCGACAAGCTGAAGACGAGCACGAACTCGGCCGTCAGTGGGGGCAAGAAGGGGAAGGGCGAGAACGAGTCGGAGGGGGAGGAGGAGGCAGGCCTGGGGGAAGAGCTGCCGGCCTCGTCGAGCAAGCCGCTCAGCGACCCCCCGCTGCTCGTCCCCGCCGCGCCCCTCGACCAGCCCAAGCCGCCCGCAGAGAAAGACTTGCTCGAGATCATCAACGAGAACGGGAAGTGCTTCGACGAGAAGATCGACGCCGACCTGCGCACCGAGGAGGAACGCAAGTCGCTCGAGGAGCTCCGCTTTAAATACCCCTCCGTCGACTTCAACTTCCTCGAACTCGTCGTCCTCAAGGCCAAGATCAAGTTCGCACTCGGCGAGCGCGAGATCCTCAAGGCCGAGCTCAACGTCCGTCTCCCCCTCTCCCACGGTTGCATACACATCCCCTGACTGTCGCTCTCTTTTTTTTTCGTAGTTGGTGCAAACGAAGGAAGAGAGCGTCAAGAAACAGAAAGATGCGTTTCTCGACGAGATCATGCGGTTCCAGATCGGGTACGCCCCCCTCCTCCTCGAAAAACATCCCTCTCTCTCTTTTGCTGACTGAGGGTTTTTTTTTTTGTGTGTAGGCCGGAGTCGAAGGAGCTGTGGCGGTCGACGATCGATAATCTGGACGCACTCCCGTCCCCGCCCGCCTCGATTCCTGCACGCCCGAACCACCACCACCACCACCACCACCATCCTCATCCTCCTCACGACCAACAACATCCCCCGCCTCCTCAGCATCAGCAACAGCAGCCTCCTCAACCGTACCACCACCACCATCACCAACAGCCCCATCCATAAACCCTTCCCTCTCCACAAACCAAAACCCACCAGCCACTTTCCTAATTTTATTCTCATCTTTGTAGTTCTCCTTCCCAGCCCGCGCTTTTCTCACTGTTACTGTACATACACTCTTCTCTTTTTGTTGTTGTTGTTGTTGTGTTTCCCCTCTTGTTGGATGGCCGGGCTGAAGAAAATAAGAAAAGCAAACGAAGGTGCGAATAGGCTGCTCCGGCTTGGTCTTCCATGTCAGATCGATACAACAAGCCATGCAGGAGGAGAGTGCGCGCAGTGGGGAGTGCTGACGGCGTGAGGAAGAGTGTGCAGCGTATCAGCGGCTTGGACGCGTGATCGTGGCCGTAGACTGCGGGCTGTCGCTGTCGCTGATCCAGGCCTTCAACAACAGCTTGATCGGCCTGCGCGCAAGGGAGGCCCGCCGAGCAAATGCAGCACTCTCGATCGGCTTCTCCACATCCATCCAGTCGTCGAGAATATAGATCCGGGGCACGCAGCCATCCGTTTCGGCGCCCCGCACGCTCGATCACCAATCAGCATTAAGCCTCCGCCACCCCGATCCCTCTGCCTTCCAACAAAAGAGCCTGGCTGCAAGGTCCTTTGCGGCCCTCCGTCTTGCGACTCGACGGGCGGCCGGTGGGCTCCACCGGGGCCGGATTGGATGCAAGCTCTCTCACGCGGGACCCAATCGGAATCCGGATGCCCTAGTCATGAGGTACGTCTCGTACACTCGCAGCGCAGTTTGTAGTAATCAGGCTCCCTTCTGACTGGTCGCAGATGTCAAAGGTTACGCTCCGTTCGCAAGACGAAACCTGCGGGGCCCGGTTGTGCGCAGGCTCTCTTGGTATGCGTGATGCCTGGTGAGAAGGCCAGTTGAGGCGTCTGGAGATATAAAGCCAGCCCGAGAGCGCCTGCCCCACGCAGACCAAGCTCACTCACTCCTCTCCAGGCTCTGCCCAATAAGCGTGCGAGTCATTTCTCTTCCGTACACACAACCGGCCTAGTATACGTGCAAGCAAGATGAGGATCGCAGCGCTCGGCCTGATCCTATTCGGTGCGCTTGGCGGCTTCAGCTGGGCGGCGCCGGCGATACCGCGGCTCGGCGGGGCGCCGTTCGTGGCGGGGATGGTGGTGTTCTATCCGGGCGGGCCGCTGATCGAGAAGGCGATCACGGAGCCGCGCGAGGTGGGATGGATGGTCCGGGGGATCAACCCGGCGCTGCGGTTCCTCAGCGCGATCGGCCGCGCCGCCCATCCCGGCGAGCTCATCGGCGGCCTCAACGCCTCCACCAAGGCCCTCCAATCCTGCTGTCCCCGGCTCGCCGAGCTCATCCTCAGGGGCTTGAATCGCATCCGCAACCAGGCCTCCGATGACCTGCACGCCCAGGTCAACCTCGCCGCCCAGCGCAAGGCTTTCAAGGACGCCCCCGAACACTTCCTCTCCACTCGCCTGAAACCTTCTCCTGGATCGCCCCATCATCCCGACATACCGGCCGCCAATACCAAAGTTCCTGCCCAAGTAGCAGCGGCCGCTTAGCGAAAACCAGTCACACCACCTAAATGTGTACGCCGCTGACATCCTCACTGATCATCTCCATCAGAAAGCTGATTTGGAAATGCTGCAATGGATATTTGGGAACCAGATTCCGAGGTTTTTGTCGGCGTCTAATATAACCATTGCACCCATTATCCACTGGAAAACATACTCTACAAATCTTTCTCCCTTGGCTTTTATCCCTCCCCATTTCTTTGGATATCTTAGGGCTGTTTGTACAGATTTATTTGAAAAAATAATGGATAAGCCTCATAGATCCAACTTCCAAAAAGGGGTAGGATCTGTTCCTCTTTTTGATGATCAATGATTCAGCACACTATATTCACACATACACAACCAATGTCGTGTTTATGTTTTGTTACAGCTAAAAATAGCAGATCTTGGAGAAATATACATGATCATGAAAGAGGTGCAATGCAGATTGGTTTTTTTCTTGTCAATCTTGCAGTGCTGTTTGGCTGGCACTGAAGGACTTCCAATCCTGTCAGATCTGTTGCCCGGGCAGATGATTATTGAGAACTGTCTAAAAAGAAGATTGATGTGGTCGTTGAACTGGATCTGGAGCCGGCCCCAATGGCCGATCACACAGATTGAGAAGGGCCCAAAGACTCTGTGGCACATTCCTAGGAACCAACAATGGGTGGCTATGATACCAGTGACATAGTGGTAATGTAACAATGTCTCTTGTGTTACCCTTATCATTACTGGTAACAATGGATAGTTACAATACGCTAAGATAACTCCGTTATTCACGTAGCGTAACGCTTGCCAATACTACTCTCAGGAATCATTGGTATCAGTAACCACTGGTTTTAAATTTTAAGCCCAGGCCCGTATTGCAAAAGGCCATAATTTCTGGTGTGTTACTCGTGTTACTTAGTAACATAACACGTTACCCACTGGATAACAAGAAGAAGAGGGGCACATAGCCCCCTCTGACTATTATATTTCCCAATATTGCCGGCGGATATATTTGTAACGGATGTCAAATAATAAAACCATCTCAGTTGCAATATCACAATGCATTTCTGTTACAGTCAACGGGAACATTCGCCGCGCAGCGGCTACCCGCTATTTCCAGGGACAACTAGCGATAGCGGTAGCGGGGGACCACAATTTTCAGCGTTAGCGCAGCAAAAATATCGCTATGCCAAACAAGACCTCCGCGTAGCGCAGCAATGTTTTGCCGCTTTCGCTACGAAATAGCGCAGCGAAAGCGCCGAGTTTCTCCATCTTTTGGTTGCTTTTCCAGGGCTGCTTGGCTTGTTCTATCTGCTTTGGTCTCATAAATTGCACAAGAGATATTCACAGTGAAAGGGGGCAAGATACGCATTACTGAGAGGAACAGCCTGGAGTGAACTGGGTATCATGGGTTTGAAATGTCATGCTGACGGATTGAAGACCGGGAAGGCTGGTAGTGAGAGCATGCAACATTCAGGGAGAATAAAAGAGAAGGAAAACAGGAAAAAAGGAGAGAGTGCAAGCCGACAATGTTCATTTTTTCCCCAACTTTTCTAGCTCTGCTTTTATCCTTTGATAGTCCTTTTGGCCGCGGGAGTCGCCTTGGTATTCTAGGAGTTTCTGGAAAGATTCCGAGTTCTTGTTGAGCGCATTATCCGCCCGTTTGATGACTTCGGAGGGAGGGGTACCAGTAAACAGGAAAAGGTCTTGGATTACTCTCTTTTTCTCATCAGCCGTTTTCCGGTTGAAATTTCTCAACAGCTCTTTCATCACTTGGCCTGTCCGGGATTCATACATCGAGACGCCCGCGCTGTCCTTGTAGGCCCTCAATGGCTTGATGTTCAATCCAACGCTTCTGACGTTGTTATCTTCACCGAGGTAGAGAATGTCGCTGAGCTTGGGAGCGATGTCGTTCACTTGTTCAGCAGTGAGTTTGAAGTTTCCACTCGGGTCGAAGAAGTTGAGGAGGTCGCCAACGTCCACGAGATCGATATATCCATTATTGTTAGGATCCCCTTTGGAAATGAGAGAATTTTTCCACCAAACTGGATGTCTCCGATTGAGTTGCTCTAGGGACCAGATGTATCCTATGTCACGTGCTCGATGTTTTCCGCCGAGATGGCTATCAAAGAATTGATTTCCGAGCCAGGAACATACTTCTGCTCGATCGCGTGGATTAAGAGCCATATACCCATTGTTCTTATTTTGCCACAACCTCAAATTATCGGTCGACATTGTCATTGGTTTCTCTGGCCGGGTTGTTAAAGCCAATAATTGTTCCAAAGCTACGGCTTGAAGAGCAGGTCTGCCTCTAAAATGTTCTTCGAGGGATCCTACTTTGGCATGGGTTGGCATGTGAAAGTAGCCGTGGCTGTGAGGGGGATATATTGATGAATCTCTGCCGACGGTGAAGTGATGTGGAAGAGATGGTGCGAGCCTGCGGCCTTGGGCTGGCGAAGGAGCCAACTGATCAGAAACTGGCAAGCGAGGTCGGACGACGTAGTATTCGCCAGGTGTTTCAGGTTGAGGGGCGACACTAGGACCTAGCAGGCGAGGTCGGACGATGTAGTATTCGCCAGGTGTTTCGGGTGTCGTTGGCTGAGGGGCGACTGTGACCATGCCGGAAGCTGCTGAAGAAGCCATGCCGTCAGTGAAAATTGAGGTTATTTGCACGGCGACGAATGGATAAGATGATCTATATTGTGTATGACCAACCTGATGCGTGGACTAGGCCACTGTGGGCTGCTGGGGGACCCGGGTCAACCACATCGGCGAAGCTTAGAAACCTAGGAACAGGCTGCGGGATGGCTTGCGAGGACCTGGAGAGTGAGATAGCAATAATCGTGAGGGACAAGAGAGTGGATACCATTCTGGTTGAGGGCTCTGCTGCTATGTGTGGTTGGCAATGGGGGTGGGTGCCCGGCACCGAACCCGGAGTCCTCTTATAATACTCAGCCACCAATGCCCGAAACACCAGAGCTCTGACAGAACAACATAGAAATCATCGATGCTTCGAAAGATTACTTAGTGTCACTTCAACTGTGGCTGACACAAAGAATCAGTGGAGACCTGTTGCCTTGCTTGCGTAATTCAGCTGGCACACGCATGCAGGTACACAGCGAACCGAGTGGGGACCGCCGCTGAGACGAGACGGCCTGACGAGACGCGTATGACTTTCATTCTGATGCCTGGCAAAAGTAACTACGCGGCTGAATGGCCCTTTAAACAGATTTGGGCAGACTTTATATGTATGCACATGAAACATCTGTTGAGGTAAGCTGCAAGTTCCAAGTTGAAGCCGTAACACGGAGCTCATCCGGGCAGTTAGAGCACTGCTCAGATGATTAAAATCACTTATCCATGGACTCCAGTGCCACTCGGCTCCATCACTTAACTCGGGCTTGACGAGTTTATCAGGTGCTTCGATTCTTGTTTGCCTCAACAAGAAATGGCCACCTAGCGGTCTCACCGCCAGAGCATTGTAGCCAATTGATCAAAAGGCTGGCACCACGGGTGGCAGTACTGCTTGAATATCGGAGCGTAGCAGGAGGCTGTGGGGTGCGGAGAGCTCAAAATGAAACGGTGCTGGCTTCGGCAGACCCGCTTGAAACCGTGCTAGCTCCGGCGGACTTACCGTGAATGCTCATTACCTATTCTCTTACCCTGTAGAAGTAGTCCCAAAAGCACCGGGTGAAACGACACTATGGCTCGCCAGGAATCCACGTGCGCGAGTAGCTAATTCCCTCCTCGGAGGCAGCCATTGTCTAACTTAACCAAGTCCCTCTATTGGAGGGGGGACGCTGCCAGGGACTAAACCCTATGTCCAAGTTTGGGCTAACAGAATCAGAACTTTACCGGGCAGCAAAGGTTTGGGGCCCAAGATCAAGGAGAATCTCTCCAAAGTTTTCTGGATTTTTGAGGGCCTTCAGAACCCCTTAGGTCTGTTTTTTATGACTATCTGTGGTCCGCTTCATCCTATACACAGTTCACGCTGTACAGAATCCAAACTAATGATGGTACAAGGGACATTGCACATCAATAAGGCGGGGTGGGGATAGGTGGGTATAGTACATGGATGGGGAAGACTTTGGTCATCATGGAAATCCAAACAAGGATAAAATTGGGCAAGAAATGGATGGCACCAGGGGAGATTTCAACACACTCTCCAGAGAGTGCCATACTATATATGCCCCTTTTCTGTAACTGTGCTGGATGCCTTTGATGAAAGAAGTGTAAGAATCCAAGTTAAAGACAGTTTCACAGAAACTAGGTTCATGGGTTTGGCCTGCAATTTTCTCAAAATGCCTGCCGGCCTCCTTGCCACTGAAAATTTTAACCCCCAAACCCCAAAGGGCCTTGGGTTGACCCCCCAGCCGGTGTGTGAGCAACAGGCAAAAAGGGGCCGGTAGACCCCCCTCCGCCCAGGAAGTGCTGGGAGGGAGAGGGGCCAACAAACATCTTGTGCCTATGCAAGCACAGTAGGTCACAAGATCACTGGTAAATTGACTCAACAAGGGGACAAACAGAAACGCCCTCCCCCAGCAGATTTGTAGTCTTCCTCAAACCGTTGCATTCACACGCCAGCCACAACAATTCCAGCTACAGTGAAAAAATCCATCATCCACCGTATGCAACCAGACCCTACCGTTAGCTGCCAAGCTGAACCCGTATCCACCAACACATTACCACACTGTCACAACTGTATCTGCTGCATCACCATCTATTCTTGTGACGGTTGCCGCTAGCCCGCACCACGTCATCCACTAAGATTCTTGGTTTGCCACTCCGCAAGCGCCTTCCCCCACAAGCTATTAAGTACATCCATACCAACGCTCCTTACTCAATCCCGCACGCTACCCCACCATTTTTTCCAAATTGCAACCCCAAAATTTTTTGTTTATTTTGCTACTTGTGCTTGCGTAGAATATTTCTACAAGGTATGTTTGAATCACCTTTTTTCACTCTTTGTTCTCTCAAACACAATGAATGTGTAAAAACCTGTTGATATGACTCCTGCTGTTCTGAGAGGTCTTCAGATCCTTTTGGTGTCCAATGGATTGAAATTACTGTTGGTCCATTCACTCCATGGTCAAATAAGCCCAACTCAGAGATTGATGATGTCACAGAAAGGGATTTTCTCAGTCATGGTTAGCATTGACTATGCAGTTTGCTCTCATCTTGAGCTTCCACCCACCCCAGTCTTCCTTTTTTAACAGCATTACCTTCAATCAGTCAAGTTTGGCCAGTTGTCACTGCATTCTTTGGCTAACAAAGGGCCAAATGGAGATTTTTCCTTGTTTGTTGGTCTTTTGGGCACTGGCAAAACCAAATTGTCTGCTGACCCAGCTGGCATGCTCATTGGCTATGATGAACCTGTGTGGTCTGATAATGTAAGTCCAAACTTGCTTTCAAGCCAAGTAAACACAAGCTCCTACTTGGCTTGGAATTCCCATTTGCAGGGCGTTTTCAAAATTGAAGGCGGATGCTATGCCAAATGCATTGGCTTGAGTGCGGAAAAAGAACCAGATATTTACCAAGCCATTTGGTTCGGAGCTATCCTTGAAAATGTTGTTTACAATTGAGACTCTAGAGAGCCGTGCTATGACAATGCTAGCATCACTGAAAACAGGCAATGCACTTATCCCATTGAGGTGAGCTCACTTAATTAGAACAGTTGATCAAGCTGCAACTGCAATCTGAATGCATTCCCTTTTTTTGCAGTTCATTCCAAATGCCAAGATCCCGTGTTTGTCAACTGCCCAGCCCTTGAACGTTGTCTATCTCACTTGCAATGCATATGGCATGTTGCTTACTTGCACCCAAGCCCAATACTGGTTTTTGATGGGGTACACTTCCAAAACCCCTGGAACTGAAGATGGTTTTACCGATGTGAGAATGAAAGCTGGTTAGTCGGTGGAAATGTCCGCTGACCACCTTCTTCAAGAATATTAGTGTCCGGGCTGTGTGATTGTTGGTGACTTGGCCCCGCATTGCTACTATCCGCTAGTCTTCAGCGCTCCTCTCTGAGCCTGATCTATAGTGTAATAATCTGCAAGTGAATAAAGCTCCACACTCCATAAGCACAGAATCCCCAAGTAAGTTCCGAAAGTAAAGATAAGGTCACAAATATCTCTCCTAATACTCTAGTACTTCCGTGAGTTGTAAGTACAATAATGAGCAATCTGTAAGATGATAGGATAATAGGATAATAGAAGAAAAAAATCCGCGAGCCCCCTTTTCCCGTCCTTCCCTCCAAGCACATCACCATTCCCACCCAATCCCATACGTCTGACACTTTCCCGCACTAGTCCTCCAGCTCCGCCCGCTCTTCTGCATGTCACTCTCCCAGACTCCGCTCCTCTCCAACGCTTGACCTCCCACCGTCCTCTGTCTAGCCCCCGCCAGTCGGTCTCTTGTCACCGCCTCCACCCCGGCTCCACCCGCTGGTGGAAACCGCTTTGGCTGTTGTGGCTCACCTGCTGACGCGCCGCTGCTACCAGTCCACGTGTGTAGTCCGCTGCAGTCCAGCTCTGTCTTTTCTGCTCCAATCCAAATACTTGATCCGAAATCCGCGATCCACAATCTGTGCATTCTGGTCCGTGTGTGACTTTCCGTAAGCTTTTCTAGCATGCTTTTCTGACATCAACCTCAGTGCTTATGTCACCGGAATGCACTCTGCCTGAGCCACTCAGTGGATTCCCGCCCACACTATCCCCAAGTGGACATTCTACCACACTCCCCTATATAAATCACCACACTGAGTAAGTTCTTGACACTCCAGTGGAAAAGCAGTAGTTGGCCCCTTGGATACTAGATTAATTATTGCTGAACTTGTTCACACAGACCTACACCAGCTTTTTCCACCTGCTTTGGCCAGCCTTTTGTAGTTCTTCATCCTTTGAAATATGTGACCATGTTGGCTGAAAGAATGGACAAGGTCCAAGCCAAGTGCTGGCTTATCAACACTGGATGGGTACACTCCTAATTTTGCTCTTGAGTTAGCATTGGGCTCAACTGATTCCAAACAAGTTTCTAGGTTGGAGGCAAATTTGGAGTAGGCTTGCAATGCTCTCTCAAGTACACTTGCAAGCTGATCAATGTGATTCACAACGGAAGCTTGGCAAAAGCCAAGTTTGAAAACTTTGATGTCTTCAACCCTTCAATCCCTAAGAGTTTACCGGAGGTCCCCAACACAGTGCTCAATCCAGCCAAGGCCTGGAAAAACACCTCTCCTTTTGAGGCCAATCAAAAGAAGTTGGCTACAATGTTCAAAGACGCCTTCAAGAAGTACAAGAAAGAGGTCTTGCAAGACGTCAAAGACACTGGCCCTCAAGTCTAAGAAACTCCCCTTGCTTCCACACTCATGAACTCTCTCCTGACAAACGTACCATCAACTTCAGTTCAAAATAAAGTAAAAATCTTGTTCATTAGTCATGACTCTGTTGTACAACAATCTCACAGTTTTTTCCTGGGACTAGATGTTTGTTTTAGTTGCAGCCCAATAGTCTTCAGATGTTTTACACTTCTGTATTTTTGGTACATGGGCAGACCAGTTGTAGAAATTAGACTTATTGTTTGCATTCCCCAAGCTTTTAAGCACATCCAGGGACCCAATCTGTTAGCCTCTCATTCCACCACAAGAGGAAAAACTCTTGCACTCAATTGTGGCTTGGTGGCTCGGGCAAACTTGTTTGGTTGGAACTTGCATGACTCAGGAGAATGATGAAGAAAGGTCTTATGGCACAGGAGGGGCCAGAAATATTGTGAAGGTGCTCATGTAGACTGCACTGATCATTGCAGTCAACGAAGTGAGACGGGAGTCATTCGGCGGTATTTTGGACAAGAACATAGAGCTGGCTGAACATGTTCGAAAGACAGAAAGAAGTGGTAAGTGTGTTTCGGGCTCGGCAGGCAGGAGAGACGCTCTCCCCTCTTTCAGAGGGCGCCCGCGCTGCCCGCCGCTTGCCCTCTGAAACGATGGGACTTGTGTTAAGTAGCACTCCGACCCCGCCCGGCCCGCCGTTCCACCCTCAACCACTTCGATCCGAACACGATGATTCTCTGCGCGCTGGTGGCCCACGGCACCAAAATCCTCACCGAACACACCATCGACTCCACCAAGAACTGACGCGGGGACCCTTCGGGACCCTCCGTTCAAGAGGCAGTTACTAGGTCGGAGTGGGAGTGCCGCGCACGGACAGGCGCAGATCTTCAGCCTTCAACCCGATCGAACCTTGTCTAACCTTCAACCCGATCGAACCTTGTCTTCCTTCGACGGACAAATCAACCAACCAACTATTGGCGATATCATCGTAAATGGCATGACCTTTCTTCACTTGTAACATCGATGAGCGCTGATCACTCGCTCTCTTCAACACAGCCCAACCAGTCTTGTAGACCGCATTAGCTCGCCAGCAAAACCTCAGCCCACCTCTCCCCACCCACGATGGCCACACCGAGCGCTGGACCGGACGATGCGGATAATGGATCCAAGCAGTCATTCTTGGAACTCGCCCGACGAACCCAGGCGGCGCGAAATCTAATCATCAAATCTAGGGCCAAGATAGAAAGGCATCAATCCGAAGAGGCTTACCTCAAAAAGCCGCTGAGCAGCACAGTAAGGAGCTCAACCAGATCATCCACAAAGAACAAACAATAGCAGATAAATTAAAACAAAAACTCAGAGATGCAGGGCATGTAAGCAAAAACTAGTCATGATCCACAGCTATGAGATAACTGCTTGCTGACTTGCTTTTTCTTCTTTCTTCTTTCTTTCTCCTTTCCAGACTCCTGTAATGGAAGAGCCATAACCTGCAAAAGTTCCACCTGCGCCAAAGGAAGCCAGATCAACTGGTATGGGTTACTATACACAAAAATGGAAAGGGCTGCCATTCTGGAGGAAATAGAGAAGTTATGTGTCTCCAAAAAATCACAAACACTCAACTCTGTCTTTGAACCACAAACAACACTTCAACTAATTTCAAATGTTTCTGGCAAGTTGCCCTTAAGAAAAGAAGAATTAATCATCAAAAAGCTACAAGAATTGTGCCAGAATCCAGACAGTGTTGACAACACCCTCTGGATTCTGGCACAATTCTTGTAGCTTTTTGATGATTGATTCTTTTTTTCTTAAGGGCAACTTGCCAGAAACATTTGAAATCAGTTGAAGTGTTGTTTGTGGCTTGGAAAGACAAAGACAGAGTTGAGTGTTTGTGATTTTTTCAGAGACACAGAACTTTTCTATTTCCTCCAAGATGGCAGCCCTTTCCATTTTTGTGTAGCAACCCATACCAGTTGATCTGGCTTCCTTTGGCGCAGGTGTAGCTTTTGCAGGTTGTGGCTCTATTGTTTCAGAAGTCTGGAAAGGAGAAAGAAAGAAGAAAGAAGAAAAAGCAAGTCAGCAAGCAGTTATCTTGTAGCTGTGGATCATGACTTGCTGAGAAAATTAAAATTCTTTATCCCGCATTATTAGAATAAGACTCAGTATAACCTATTGGGAGAAGATTTATGATTACTTATTCAAAGGAATGGGTAATAGACTATATGTCAGACATGTGTAACAAGGCTGGAACGCTGCGCTGCGCTACAAAAAAGCAGGCTTTGAGCGCAGCGCAGCGGGGAACCGCTGCACAGTCAGCCCAAAAAGCGGTAGCGCAGCGCCAGCCCTGCTGTGCTACCGCTTAAAATAGCGGGGGCCTGCTTTTTCCCCAACCCAAAAAGCGGTAGCGCAGCGGGGGGGCACTCCTTTCAGCGCCGCGCAGCGGCCACCAAAGCAGCTGCACTGCACTTTTTTGGCTGGCAGCTGGGGAGCGCTACGCGGCCAGCTCAAAAAGAGATAGCACAGCAATGGTTCCGCTGCACTACTGCTGAAAGTAGCGGGTCCCTGCTTCTTGCCAGACCCAAAAAGCGGTAGCGCAGCAGGCAGGGCCACTACTTTCAGTGCAGCACAGCCGTCACCAAAGCCGCTGCGCTGCGCTTTTGAAGTGCAGCACTTTCACCCTTGTGTGTAATAATAATCCAAGTTTATTAAAAACACACTCTCACAGAAACTAGGTTCATGGGTTTGGCCTGAAATTTTCTCAAAAAAACCCCAAAGGGCCTTGGGTTGACCCCCCAGCCAATGTGTGAGCAACAGGAAAAAAGGGGCCAGTAGACCCCCCTCTGCCCAGGAAGTGCTGGGAGGGAGAGGGGCCAATAAGCAACTTGTGCCTATACAAGCGCAGTGGGTCACAAGATCACTGGTCAATTCACTTGAAGAGGGGACAAACAGAAACACCCTCCCCCAGCAGATTTTTAGTCCTCTGCGAACCGTCACCTTTGCACGCCAGCCACAACAATTCCAGCTACAGCAAACAAATCCATCATCCGCCGTACGCAACCAGCCCCTATTGTTACATGTATCAGCGGCCAAGCTGAACCTGTTACCACACAACTGTATCCGCCGCATCACCATCCATTCTTGTAACGGTTCCTGCTACCCCGCACCGTGTCATCCACAATATCAGGCACCCTCTAAGATTCTTGGTTTGCCACTTGGCAAGCCTCTTCCCCCAAAAGCTATTATGTATGTCCATACCAACACTCCTTACTTGACCCCTGAAGGAATTATAGCCGGAGGCAAGCAGAGCGGGCGGAGGGAAAAACATTGGCTTAGCCAATAGCAGACAATGTCTGAGAAAAGGACTGATGAAACTTACTCGAAGGGGCTTAAGTGCCTTTGTAGATAAGACAGAGTGTGGGCTAAAGTGCGCACAAGGAATCAAGATGGTCAGGACTGATGTCTTTATTCCTGTGTAGTCTTGTAGTTTCAAATAGACTACATACAAGGTGTTTGAGTTGTGGGTGCAGGCTCAAGAACACAATGAATAGGGAAGAAATAAATGCATAAGGGAAAGCTAACATGTATGTGACAGGCTGACAAGAAGAAAGGAGAGCGGAAACAAGTTCAAATTCCAACAATCCCCCACACCACCCCACCATTGTTTCCAAATAGCAACCCCAAAAATTGTTGTATATTTTGCTACTTGTGCTTGTGTAGAATATTTCTAGGGTCAGCCTAAATGCACTCCAAAAATTTACTTCATGCACTCCAAAAGTGAGTTGATGGACACTGCCAGCATATTTGGCTGGGTTGAAGTCATCCCAGTTTAACTGGGATGCACTCAACCAATTTAAACTTGGTTGATCTCAACCAATTTAATATAAACCCAAGGGGGATACCTTGGATTTATATTTCATCAGTTCAGATCACCCAAGTTTAAATTGGTTAAGTGCATCCCAGTTTAACTGGGATAACCTCAACCCAGCCAATTGTGCTGGCAGTGGGAGCATGCACTCCAAGAAAGTTGGAGTGTGGGCCCCAGCAAGCCAAAGAAATTGGAGTAAGCCACCATGCACTCCATTTGCCACCAAATTCAATGAGTATCCCAATAGTTCACTCCATACAATTGGAGTGCATGGACCCAGCACTTCCTTTCTGATATTTTTCTCCCTGAAAAAGGAGTGCCCCTTGCACACTCCAGAATCCAGTGGAGTACACTTGATGCCATCCATCAAGTGTGTATGTACACACCCCAATCAATGACCAACCATCCATTGGAGCACACCCCTTTGCTTGACCAGTCATCTCGTCATGTGAGGTACACACCCCACTCTATGGTTAGTTGTGGCCTAGAGTGACCATACTGCTCAATGGCTGGCCATCAACAGACACATTCCACTCAATGGCCGGTCATTGGGCAAAGCACACAACCCGCTTGATGACTGGTCATTGAGCAGAGAACACACCTTGCTTGATGATCGTCAATTGAGTGCACATCACACTTGCCGGTCAACCAGCGGGGTGTGCTCCGCTTTATGACCGGTCAACCAGCGCCTGTCTCCAATCAAAAATAACCTGAAATCCAGGTCACCAATTTGCTCAAACGTATTCCTCATAGAGAAACAAAAGTTATTAGTTTCTTGTTGGATTCCAGTAAAATAAATGCCAGCCTCATGAGGGGGCTCAATAAGAACTCTAGGGTGCTTGGCAGGTGTTGGTTGCATTTCTAATTGCCCTACTCTCCCATCAAATCCTTCCATGAAGCCTTCAAACAACCCCCAAAGATGCGCCATTGACTCATTTTGTGAAGATTGAAATTGGAGGAGTTTGGCATGAAAGACATCTTTGATGTTTTTGTTGTTGGCCTGTAAATCTTGAATTTGTTTTTTTTCTTGTCAAGCTTGAGCCTTTAACAGGGAAATTGATGCAGCTTGATCTTGAAGTCAAGATGATTGAGCCAAATTGTTAACTCATAAATCCAATGAAAGAGCCGCAACATCCTCATCATTTTGCTCAATTGAACCCGTACCGGCACCACTTGGTCCCGCAATTGGGGTATTGATACTGGGAACTGAAACCGCACCAATACCACTTGGTCCTGCAATTGGGATATCAATACCGGGAATAGGCAAATCAACACCAGGAATGGGTTGGGATGAAAAATTGATAAAAGAAGGGGAGTTATGATTGAAGGGGGACAGAGAGTTGTTGGAAAAAAAATGGAGAAGGTTGAGAGCGGATTGGAACCAGAGCCAAGATTTGGGTTTGTGCTGGAGGAGATGGAGTAAACCTTGGAGAAACTTTAACTGGAGTTATTGGGGAGATGACAGAGGGTTCCGACATGCCAAAAATTTTATAATATGTATATATATATATTATTCTTTGATGATTGATATATAATTGTGAGGACTTGGCTATTACCCAGTTCGCTATGCAAGGCTATGAAACTATCCAAGAGGATAGTTTGCCAATGCTTGAGCAATAACTAAAATTATAGTTCTTATGCGTTCACAATAGAATTTGAATTCACAATGATAATGATGATTTTACTGAGTTTTTAGATCTCTCGGATACACAATGGTGATAGTAATGGATGAGATGAAAAAGAATATATCAATGGAGAAAGAAAGGAAAGGAAGGGAAGGAAAACAATAGTCAGACTGTCAAACAAAGATAGTAACATCAGAATCCAAACCGGAGCACAAAATCAAAGCATGTCATAATGAATTTGATCACAAATTAATTTGTCACCATAATTAATGATCGAAAAGGTGCATGACAACAGCAAATGGAACTTCTAATAAGCAGGATGAATAAGATCGTTGCCTAACAATGAACAGGTTGTTTCAGGTACACCAGGGAAAAAGAATGATCACTTGCCAACAAGTGACATACCAAAGTAGAAAGGGGCCTTTGTACTTTTTGATGTCACTTGCAGACAAGTGATCATTGTTTTTTCCTGGTGGTAGGGGTCCAGCAAGGATTGGAAGTGCAATGTGAGCTCTGATGCCCAAACAATATTTTTGGACATATCTTGAACAATGGAAAGATTGATGGTGCATGTGTACAGGTCTGCAAATGAGTGACATGTTGGCAAATATGAAACCCCAAGTATTCATGTACTGACTGTGCCACCTTCTTTCAGGCTGTGATTGCTTTTGCCCGCTTTGTTTCAGCATGCCATGGAGCTCAGTTTTGCAGTTGCTGTTTCATGAGTCTCAACTTCCTAATTAGGGGAATCAAAAATGCAATAAAATTCATATTTGGAACCCCCTTGAGATTTTGAGGATTACCCAATGATGTTTTTTTTTTTCCATCCCATGTTCCTCATGCAGAGCTTATACAAGCCCTGAAGTGGCACTCTCCAGAGAGTTCCTGGCTGTAATTTCATCTGAGTTATGTACTGGTGTGTAGTTCATATCACCCATAACCTCTGTTTTACTTTAAACCCCATGATGAGTTTGACTGTAACCTAACATATGTTGAACTGATCAACAGCTCAGTCATTGTTTATTTTGAACTAGTGTTTATCTGTAAACCATGTTATGCAACTTCATACAACATGTATGAATGCTCTGACCGTTTGACAAGAATTACCAAAGATTCACAGGTATACTTTTTCCACACTTCTGACTGGAAGAGATGAGCATAAAAGCTTCCTTGAACACCCACACACTCAGATGGCCATGTCTCCCTACACCAATCATTCATCAAGGGTACATAAACACTGACCAGCCTGTCAGGTTGCTTGGCACATAGCTTCCAATTCAGTCTGGATGCTGTTTTAGATCTAGAGAATGTGATTACTGATGGGCCTGAAGCATGGATTTTAAGGGTTTTTTGATTCTTTTTACCTACATGGCTTGGCTGTACTATATTGCCAGAGTGGGCTCATTGCGTAATCAGAAGAACAAAAGGGGTCCTGGTGGTGCCTCAAATTTTGCCTCTTGATTGCTACAGCCCACAGTATTGGAACAACATAAGTGTATTTGAGCAGCAAAAATATCTCTAAATTCACAGCATACAGTCTTGAAAAAATCTCAGAGAAACTTCAAGCACTCTGCAATTCTAATCAAGTTGCAACCAACCCTGCCACCCATCATAACTCTGGAGATTCATCAGCTGGCAATGCCAGGCCAATCAGCACCTCAAGGGGTGCTTCTACCTCACCCTCCAGGATCTTAAGCATGTAGATTAGTTTTTCTTCTCTAATTGTGCTGTGTGTTTCACCGCTCCAAGGTCCTTGTCTATGATAGCACACAGTTTTCTAATATCTCCTGGCTCATGGATTCCTGTAATGCAAAATATATCTGATCTGAATATCAAATTTTGCTGGCAGGAGGCTGGGCCTGTGCATGATGGTGATGGCATGATGACTTGAAATTTCATGAGCATGTGTAATTTTATGGGAGGTGTGCAAGGTCATTGGATCAGCATGAGCGAAAGTGTCAGCGTGGGGGCTTGGTGAGTGATTTCTGATGTCCCCCCTGATTTTTGCGCGACCATCAGGGTGGAAATTTTCAGATAGCCTTTCACAAGTCTGCAGCAGAGGGCCTGCAGGGAATCCTGCAGCTATACCTTGACATGTATGATTGTTTGGCCTTCCCCCACATGGGGCATGGGGTGTGTTTGATTGTTGTGGCAAGATTGCTTGGCATGTTGTGAGCATGCCCATTGTTGGTGGGGTTGTGCAATATCATTGGATCAGCACAAGCAAAATATTCAGTGTGGGGGCTTGGTCAGTGATTTCTTATGTCCACCTTGGTTTTTGCGCAAACATCAGGGTGGACATTGTTACAAAGCCTTTCACAAATCTGCAGCAGAGGGCCTGCGGGAAATTCTGCAGCTATACCTTGAACAGCATCATTGTTTGGCCTTCCCCCGTATGGGGCATGTTCTGTGTGTGATTCTTGTGGTAAGATTTCTTAACATGCTACAAGTGTTTCTGATGACATTGGAGGTGTGAAAAGTCATTGGATCAGCACAAGTAAAAGTGTTAGCTTGGGGGCTTGGAATCCCATCTTTGCCCCAAAAATATGGCTAATCCAAAGATGTTGGCAGATGACCACTTCAACATGAAGTGGTCAATCTTCCGTTTGTATTTTCCTCATCTGTCTGGAATTGAAAAAACTGTGGTCTTGCTCTCTACGTGTTTAGATCTTGGTATGCTGAACATCAAACACTCCCTGACTACCTCATCAAGAACAGAGACACTAGAATTGGCTTTTAACATCAAATAAACAATCAAATGACACGCGCTGTGACTGGCTATGTTCAGGTGAGACGTGGTCCAGGTGAAATTATTGGTTGATTACAAAACCAAAATTGAAAATTTTCTCAAGCAACAAAATATTTCACTCCTTTCTTCTCATGTTGAATGAAGTTCTCCCTCCCTTCTGGCCATTTCTAACTTCTGTCTCAGCAATTCAAATGGATCTAAATGCAGCCATCCTTTTTGTATGGCTTACTTGTAACTAACACAAGCTTACTCCAAGTCACTAGTTAGAGTTGACATGAGATTGATTTGGAGATAGAATCATGAACAGAAATCAAGCTTGTATGATACATGCCTCCATATTTGAGTTCAACAAGAGTTCTGTAAAGAAACCACAGTATGGCACTCTCCAGAGAGTGCCACAGATTCCCCCCTGGTGAGTGTGCCAAAGCACACTCTGCTATAGAGGTATGTCAAAGCCCACTCTGTTATAAGAGTGTTCCAAACACACTCTACATTAACATTTTGGTGTGCTTTGGTGCAATAAATCTTTTGATCCCTGGTTAGTGTGGGACCCAACATGCACACTTAAAGTCAGAGAACTCCCAGCACTTACCTTATTATTTTCCTGTTCATGTACATTGACCATTTTTTATAACCACTTTCATCAATGTATCCCCAATACCCCTGTACATACTTAGATCAGCAGTTTTCAACCACTGTGCTGCAGCCTTCTGCTGCTTCTGCTGAAAATAGTGTTAGCTCAGTGGGCTGCCACTGATTCACCACTGATTTTTTGTTCAGATTTCCCCCATTTTTTTGACAGTGAGATTAATCAGCACCCCACCCCACCCACTTATTTGTAGCTCAGCTCAGTGGTCCCAAAAACCGCTGTGCTGACTGCTTTGCTGCACTGTTTGTAGCAAAGAGGTTTCAGCATTGTATATTAGTTGAGGGCAGTCAATGTGTATCAGTGTCACTGATACTGGATTGGGAACATAGCTGCACAGGTATTCCTTCACTCCAACCACCAAAGACAACTGCATACATGATGAGTCTTGGGCTCCAAAGTGAAAGGGAAGTCCTAAGGGAGCACATCCATGCTGCTGACATATCAAGTAACTGCACAGGTATTCCTTCACTCCAACCACCAAAGACAACTGCATACATGATGAATCTTGGGCTCCAAAGTGAAAGGGAAGTCCTAAGGGAGCACATCCATGCTGCTGACATATCAAGTTTAATTATCTGTTGGAAACAAGTTTTTGTATCAGTATATTGATCAGTTTGAATTTTTGAGACTAGTATGTAAAAGGTGCTTCACACAAGTCATGTCTTATCTAAAGTTGCACATAAATATGGCAAGTCTTGTGCACCTTGAATCCATATTCCATACTCTTTGATTTGACCCATTCACAAAAATCCAGTGGTGCTGAGTTTACCTCCAAATATATCTACCTTAGATACATCTTTCAGAATAATTTGCAGCTTATTTTTTATTGCAGTGAGTTGGTATTCTTAATTTAAACACAACAGAATGCTAAAACCAATGAACATTCATCTTCTTTTTGTTTTTGACAAAAAAGTTTCTACAAGTAGCAAGACAAACTATTGGTGCTACTGAATTACATCCATCAGAGGAAGTCATCAGTTCCAGTAGATCATCTGCAGAGAGCCCAGCCATCCCGGAACATTCTTTGGCAGAACTGATCACTGATAGTTTCACAGGCCTGCATGTGGGGTCATCAGATCCACCCAGGACCCCACCGGTTGAAAAAGAATGTTCAGTGAGCAAAGAGTTCAATCCCTTCCGTCCCCCCACAAATAATACGATTTTTTTTTCTTGCACATAGAATACTGACGTCATTGCTTTAGCTAAAAGGCAGGAAAAATAGGGTTTTTCTTGGATTTGAAGGATCTCCAAAAGTGGAAAAACACCCATCTGCAATAGTTGATTCAAAGGACACAGAGAATTTGGGGGAGAATGTAAGTTCACTGCTTCACTTCAGAGAAAGGCTTTTCTGAAAGCCAGAACACGTGATGAAGGCTGAAGCCAATAAACTCTACTTTCCCTTCCATTCAATCAACCTTGGTTGAATGTTTCAAGATGGTGAGTTATCAAGTGCTGGATGTGCCAAAGAAATGGTCAAAGACAAATCTTAACATTTTTTTATTCTTTATAGAAGAAATTACCTTGCTGTCCATTGTGCAAGAGCTATAGCTGTGGTTTGATCCAGGAAGAAACAAAAGAGAGCCACAATGCATATTGTTTGAGCTGCAGTTGGCAATGGAATTGGCAAGGTGGGAAGCGTGCCTCCAGCAGCAAGTAGAATAAAAACAGTCACAAGGAAACCATAGAATGATTGCACATTATAGTAGTTTCTCTTTCATAGTAGATCCACAGCCTGTGAACCTGGCTAGGATGAGGGGATCCTAGCCAATCTGGGATTCACTTGAGTAGCCATATTTCTGAATACCAGATACTGGATTCTCACATCTCCAATCATTTTTTCACATACCACAAATCACATCAGACTCATCCATGTCATTACAAGTTGAACACTATACCTGGATTTCACTTGGGTCTCTTGCTATCATTTAATCTTGACTACCTATGGTCAAACATTTGTGTTTTTCCTTTCTGCTTACAATTTCAAATATGTTTGGTTGTCCTGAGACTGCAAGTGGTGCCTTGTGTCCAGTTGGGATCCGAGTTCATGTGTCTCTGTTCCTCAGCACTTTTTCCGAAAGCAGGTGATCAGAAGCTGGGATCACAGGTGCCGGAGAGCCCTGACACTGGCTGCCAGGCCTGACTGTTACGAGATGGCAATCCAGCAGTGAGTGGACAGAGCGAGTGCTCAGTTACAGCGCTCACGAAGGACAAAGCAATCTCGAAGCTGATCCAAACCGTCCAATGCCACAGTCATCCCAAACGAAGCGTTCAAAGCCCAGGCCAAGGAATCGCTTTCTTTGTGTGAAAGAGCCGGGAAACCCCGCCGTGGTGCGAGGAAGAGTAATAGTATTCTTCCTCGCACCACAGATGGTACAAGGCTGGGACGAAGACTGACGGGAGGGACCCTCCAGCAGCGCCCGCGCTCGAAGCCTAGCATCAACCACGCAAAAAATGCTAGCCCACTCTGCAACTTACTCCCCAAAAACAATCTCACAACCCCCCTTCCACCACAGTTCACGCTTGAGAAGAGCCATGGGTGCGGTGGAGGACTTCCCATCAAGATCTGGGAGCCTCCCAGGAGCGATCAAGCCCGCCCAAAGCAGATATTTCGCTGCAGGAATCTGGACTGCTGGGCCCCGACTGTCGGGGCACCAGTCTTCCTTATCGGCGCTCTGCAGCCGACTTCCATCTGGAGCTCTCGTCTCTCTGGAGCTGGCAGTGTTTTCATTGGTCGTGGTTGATTGGTTTAGCGGAGTTCATCTACGATAAATAACGACAGGGCTGGTCAAAAGGATGGAGGACGAGATCGGTTGAGCATGTACATGTTGTTCAGCAGTGGACGGAGGACTGCGCAGATCCCTCGACGGACAAGGTGAGCTTTTTGGTGTGTGTTTAGAATAGCGGACTACAGAAATTGATAGTTTTGAGATTTTGATCTGTTTTTGAGCTTTCTAGTTATATATATGTAGCGATGAGAGCAAGAGAAAAGAAGATCAGCTTGTAATAAGACAGTATATAAATATATGAGCAACCGTGATAGACGACCGTCGTCAGCACCCGAGAGGCGGTGTGCAAGTCGGTCGACATCAAGTGTAGATAGGCTTGACGTTCAGGGCGGGACTCTCGGGGGCCGAGATGGTGCCGAGAGTCTTGGGGCCACAAATCGGGATCTGCTGTTCCTTGCGGAACACGCCCACTTTTTTCTTCAGGTGTTCGACCTCGTAGCCCCCCTCGATCACGCCCACGCGGAGCATGGCCAACAGATTGTGTGCCGCGTTGGAATGGTCTGTCAGAAGAAGAAGAAGAAAACGCCGGGTCGGTCAGCATCTGTGGAGGAAGCTGGCAGTGGGTAAAAATAGGCACTGACCATATACGCCGCCGTGGAAGGCCGTGGTGGCGTCTTTGCCGAGCCGGGTCTTGATGAGCGCGCGGCCACCGGGATGTTCGTCGATGAACTGGGAGACGTCGTGGATGAACCCGCCGACGACGATGAGGTCCTTGCCGTTCTTCTTATCGGCCTCTTCGACGAACTGCTCCCAGGTGAGGATGGGGAGGTCGTTGGAGGACTTGGGCCACTTGACGTCGCGGAAGTCCTGCTGGAGCTCCTTGAGCTTCATGCTGTACTGCCCCTTGCGCACCTCGTTGTCCGGGAACGTCTTCAGCTCCGAGGCTAGTCCTAGCATTGCTGATAGGGCGATGAACCATTTGGTGGGGTCGTATTGGTACCAACGGATCGCGTTCCGGAAGTCCTGCGGGAATTCGTGGTGGCTGCATGTTGCGCAAGGACAGGCGAATTTCAGTCATTCACTCGGCTCTCTCAGTATCGTGTCACCGGGGAGACTTACAAGTTGTGGTACCCTTCACCGATCGTGACAAAGGCAGTGACGATGTGGTCCCTGGGAGTGTGCTTGTCGTCAAAGGGGGCGTCTCCGAGCCAGTGGGCAAGAGAGTTGACACAGAAGGTGGAATGGTGAACGAATAACAAGCGAGCGGCCCCAGCGTAGAAGAACCCGCCTCGCCAGTCGCCCCAGCCGAGACCGGCGACGAGAGTGGGGAAGAAGAAGCCCATGCCGAAGATGAGGGGAAGGTACCAACGATGCTGCCATCGGACGACTTGGTTGCGAGACAGATCGGAGACGTCGGCGACGCCGGGCTTCCTTCGAGGCTTGACGACCATCCAGCCCACATGGCTCCACAAGAGACCTTTGTGGGCCGAGTACGGGTCTAGATCGGTGTCGGTGTAGCGATGATGGGCACGATGGCCACGGGCCCACCAGCGAATGCTCCCCTCGACGGCGCCTGAGCCTCCGAGGGCGAGGAAGTATTGGAGCGGAAGAGAGGCGTTGTAGGATCGATGGGCCCACAGACGATGGTAGCCCGCAGTGATGCCGAGCCCGGTGAAGTAGTAGTAGATGATCGACCAGGCCAAGGTTGCCCGGCAGAGGGGCGTGGTGAAGGCGCCGTAGATGGCCAGGACGGGGACGACGGTCAGGGCCAAGGTGGAGATCACATTGATCTCTCGATAGAAGTTGTGCCAGGTGATGGGCGGGAGTGGTTTTTCCTTGCGCAAGGTGCGTTGGACGTAGCCTGGAGCGGATATACGAGTGTGAGTAAGCGCCTGTCAAGATAGAGAGATGAGGTGAAACACGGGTTGTTTTTTTTTAAGCTTACTGTCGTCATCGACCGCAGTTTCCTCGTCGTCTTCCCAGGTGTTGCCAGACTGTGGCCGGAGGCCGCCCAAGCCCTCCGATTCGCTGAGATCGGAGTCGGGGTCGTAGTCCGGCAGGTTCTTGCGCTGGCGCTGGCGGAGATGCGGGGCGGCAGTGGCGGCGGCGGCGGCGGCGGCAGGGGCAGGGGCGGGCTTGGACATGTCTTGCGGGATGTGTGGGGGTGGCCGAGTTTGACAGCAGGGCAGCTGTTAAGAAGGTGATCCGATTGAGCACACGCACGCACTCGAGATATGCTATGGGAGATCGGGCTCAGGGCGAGCGTGCAAGGGGAGACGGTAAAAGGGTTGCAAGCTAGCAGATCGGAACACGGTTATGTTTATCTAGACAGTTTGCGGGTGGGGAGGGGGAAGAGGAGGGAGATGAGAGGTTCCCCTGAGTGAGTACTCTGTATCCCTACCGTGGGCGGTCTGTTGCGTAAATGTGTTTGTTTGTTTTATTTTATATCTTGCTGGAGGTGGGGAGTGGTCAAGAGGAAAGAAGTATTAATCCGAGGGGTGAGTGGTGGGTGTGATCGAGGTGGGCCAGGGCTGGTTTCGCTTAAGAGCAGGCAGGCCTTTCACAGCTCCCAGCAGCCGATTGACACAGGCATGTCAGCAGAGGGCCCCCGATTTCCAGGGAGACAAGCACTCCGCCGCGACGGCTTCACGGGCGCCAGGGCTCGCCCAGAAAGAATCCTTTGGGGCGGATGGTCGATGTATGCGCTCTCAGAATCGGAAGGGGCAAGCGACGCTGACGACGATGACGACGATCGGGAATCGGCTCTGGGAGTATGCAACACCAGCGCCATCATCAACACACCTCTTTCGCTCTCGTCGACAGTGGCTCGCAGCCTGCTCCCCCTGTGAACCCCACATGTCCCAGAAATGAAACCTCTCCTTGCCATGAGCCTCCCCCGCTGAGCCACTGCCCTTTGGCCAGTCTCCACGGGCTATCTCGAAGTCGGCTAATGCTATCTATCCAATCTAAGAAACATATACAAAATAGAACACATCCCAAATGATTTTGTCAATCCTCATTTTCTTTAGCTTTACGATCGATCGGTTTGCAGATCGGAGAATTTCAAACGCACTCCAGCCTTTTCGTCTGAAGGGAACCCATCATAATCTCGAATGCGGTGGCCACCTATGTAATCCACCCTTTCGTCCCTTTTTCCTCTTCAGAGCTCTGAGCCGGTATGTTACGTCCAACATGGATGAACGGTAGCGGAAATTAGCACAAGCCAAACATTTGCACAGTGTGTGATTTGTTTTCCCTCTGTCTTGCCCGCGGACATGCATCCGAAACAGACGTACCCACATCGATCCACAAGTCCACTGCAAAGAGGAGAGAGTGTGTCCAGGGCTTCGATCGTCTCCACCGGGTTTGTTCTGCTCATCAACACAACTCAGCTGACTCGCGGGCGGTTCAACTTCGCCGGTTGCGCTTTGGATGGCTTTGCTCATTTGGAAATCAGTATTCAATGGTGCCTAGAGATGTAAATAGTCAAACAGCTTGGAAATGTAAGGATATGTATGTATGATGGATTTAAATAGCACAGAATCATCAGCGGCTCGGTTCTCAAACATCGACATGCACTCAAGTTGCACCGGCTCGACACAAATAATTACGAAAACCCCTGCAACATGAGATATCCATGTTATCATGTTTGGTTATCCAGTTTGGCGGTGCAAAGACGGTGTGAATCCTCATCAGAAAGAAGTAAAAATAGACACAGAGAGCTTTAACCACAAACAGTTCGGCTCTATTGACTTCATTCAGGCAGGAGACCTTCCTCCTGATGTTTCGAAAGAGTCAGAAAAAAGGTGTGAATCCCTACTCCATTTCTTTCATGGTTGGTGAAAAAAAAGAGTCGTACGCATCCGCCGAAAAACCAACGTGCAGCGCAACCTGACTTGAAAGGTTTGGTCACTGTGGGATTCGAACCCACGCAGCTCGCGCTAGAGGATCTTAAGACCGCCGCCTTAGACCAACTCGGCCAAATGACCATGTGGCGGTGCGGAAAATTGGAGTATTCATACCGCGCTCCTCTCCCCCTCGACCCCGTTTGTTCTTTGTTTGTTCGATCCCATGATGGCCATCGAGATAACTGGGAATCTGGGATCCGCATGGATGGCGTGATCCAGGCTGCTCGAAGAGGAACTGAAAGGTGTACATACTTTTGAACACATGATTGTTGTGCACGTTTCGCAAGCCTTCGACGTCATGTCTGCGTAAATTGATCACTGGCCTGCGGCAGTAGCTGTGAAAGGCGAGTATAAAGGGCAAGCAGCCCTCTTGGCCCTCGATCCGGGCTGCACAAAACCCCTCCGCACCACTCCGTTCCTCAATCGACTACATGGCCTCGAACACTGGTATCAATTCGGCGCCGTACTTTGAACTCTACCGTCGATCGAGGTGAGCGTCTCCGGCCTTCCTTGCGGTCTCTCTCCGCTTTCGAAGGCGAGCTGACTGACCCGAGCTTCCTTGTCCCCTTCGCAGTCTCGGACTTGCGCTGACGGACGCACTCGACGAACTCATTCAGAGCGGACACATCAACCCTCAACTCGCTTTGACGGTGCTCAAGCAGGTCAGGAAACTCTTGAATCCATGTCCCTGACTGCCGATCCGAAGACCGCCGGCAGAAAACTGCCGCTCATAGCCCGATAGATGCTAAATCAAGATCTGTCTCGTTTGATGCACCTTAGTTCGATAAATCTGCTTCTCACATTCTTTCGGAAGAGCTACGCGCCAAATGTACAGTGAAGGGGCATTTATCTACGTACAGATTGTGCGACGAGGTACGATTTAAAATCCTTCATCCCCAAGATACCCAATAAAGGTGAAAAAGAAAGGGACAGAATTCTGAACACTGGCCCTCTTTGGTTATATACGAAAAAAACAGGTATGGACATTTTTATTGCATGATTCAACATTCAAGCTAGAAGGTGGAGATTCAGTAGGGCCAGTCAAGCGGGTCAAAATAGTCGCGTGTAAAGGAAATCCTAATGCAGGCCCCGCTCAATCCCAATAAATATTCGCATCGGTTTGATGCTGAGATCTTGGCAAGACAAACGCAAGGCTCGAGGATTACATATGTGTGCTTGCAATCATTGTCATGGATTGTTGTGCCCTTTCCTTTTGGATTTTCTTACGGTTTGATGACTTGAGTTAGAGTCAATTCTCACTAGGACAAGCAAAGCCCAATCAACAATCATACGAGTGTGGTGTTCAACCAAATAGCCAGTTGTATGGATGTGCACAGGCTTCATAACACACCTCAGAATTTGTACATAGTTTTTTCTGTGTAACTACCGTAATAATTTCTACAAAAATATATACACACTATTGGATCAATCCTGCCCATGCAAACTATTTTTGTTTCTTGATGTGATTATTCAGTGGCTGCCACATACCCCAGAATAGCAGGCCCTCCGTCTTGTGTTAGATTGAGAATTCTTAAGTTGTGTGCGGTTGAGTGTTGGAACACTTGTTGCACGTATTGCGCCAATCGAAGGGGAAGAGGGCAAAGTTGGACTCAAAGGTTTGCTCCGGCAGTGCCCCCCAAAAGGAAAGAGGCACTCACAATTCTAACCATACCCAAAGTATCAAATTTATGGTCTTCAAAGTCAAAATTCATGCATCTATAAATGTACAAATCCTAAATTCATACAAGTTTGTTTGCAGGGGATCTCACAGGACCCTGGAAACCCCCAAAGTATGTGGGTAACCTAAATGTATGGATTTTTAGGTTTTTTTTTTGCAATATGTTAGGCACAAAAATTGGTATGAATGGGGTTTGCAGGCCAAAAAGGCACCAAACATGGCACTTATATATGAATTTCTGCTGATACTCAGTTATATACGCTAAAATCTGCAGAGCCCTGCTTGTCTTTGGGGTTTGTGGGCTCGCCAGGGTGATTTTGCTCCATGCATAGGCACAAAAATGTATGAATCAGCCAAAAAAGTCATTCCCAAATCCCGGTGCCTCCCAATGTATGAATTTTGCCAAAATATTTGATTTTTGGTTACCCGCATCTATAGGGGGTTTTCAGGGTCCTGATCTCACCAATCTGCTTGGGCAATCTTTGGCTTTCCCAGTCAACAAAGTTTTATGAATTCATAATTTACACATTTATGCATGCATGAATTTCAACTTTGAAAACCATAATTGAGATGACAAGGAATCCCTCGGATGCTCAACTTATGAAGCAATGCTGAAATCCTGTTTGGTCCCTTGATATTTCCATGGCACGTTTCTGAGTTAGAAAAAGGACGCGTCCAGCTGAGTATACTAGGACGCGTCCAGATGCGTAGCGCGCATCTTGGCTGTTGTTCATAACCCCGGTGGGGATGGGCATCCGGTGGAAATAGTCGTTGACAGCTTAGGAGGCAAATTGCTTGAATAATAATAACGATTGGCCTGAAAAAGGTGGGAAGGGGGATTCTAGTGGGATTGTAGAAAAGCGAAGAATGTAGAATACACGAAAGGATGGACAACTACTCCTGCGCCGGTACTGAAAACTTTTTCTTTGTCCGTCAGAATGAAAATACATATGATCACAACGATAAATATAAAGAAAGATAATTGCTTCAGTCATGTGAAAATGTCGATGTTGGCAGCCATTTCAGGTGGCTATAAGCGAGGTGAATTTCTGATCCAACGTCGGTTCCCTGTCGATTCCAGAGTCAAGCAAAAAAAAAACGCTCTCAACACTTATACAAGAGATTGTGTAAGAATTAGGAAGACTGACCCTGCAATTTTATAATCGTATTCCTTGTCGAAGTTGAACCAGGCCATGGAAACAAATTCCGGCAGCGAGGACTTGGCGTCGCAGATCTCGTTAAACCATTTGACTTTGTCATCCAGGCCTCCACTCCAGCCAAGACTTTACGAATACCGGCTTGATCAGAAACTTGAAAGCGTATGCCATTGCTACGGACCAGTTTTTTTTTACTTACCCTGTCTCTCCGATTGCGAACTTGCGACCATCCACCGCATACTTATCATGGAAGGCTTTCATGGCGTCGAGGAAATCGGAGCCACTCAATTTCTTGGGATAGAAGTCGATTCCAACCAGGTCAACCGTGCTCATGTCATCCGGCTCATATTTGGCGTAATCTTCTTCTGTAGAGACATTGGGAGTCCACCACATCTTTACACTTGGAGCGATTTTTTTTATCGCGTCTGCCATGGCCGCCCAGCCAGCTTTGAAATCGGCCGCAGTTCCTTGGTAAGTACCATCAGTCTGATAGCTAAGAGATAAAACTCCAGATTAGCATAGCCCATCAAAAGTAAAGCTCGATTAGTCACTCAACTAGTTTACTTCGTGAGCGAAGCGTAGCCAGACTGGGATCCCCTCATCGGTAAAGTTTTTTAACACCTGGGCACTGGGTTTCCTGGCTACGTCAGTTTTCCACTCAATCTCACTCGAGTTTCACAGAAATGGAAGCGGGAAGATATGCGAACATAGCGACAGCTTGGCTGTTATCCCAGCTTGTGAGGCCTTTCCATCCACCGGTCGGCATAACTGCCGGTTGAAAAACACAGTTACAGGCCTTGACGTCGTCGATTATTGCGAGCAACTGGGAGCCATCGAAAGGTACCCCGGACTGTGCCTGGGCATACCAACCGTAAACGGATGCCTTGGTACCGATGGCTGAATTTAATTGCGCCATCGTTTGTCTGTTGCCGCCTGACGAGCCATCATCCGGCAAAAAGCCCAAGCTAAGAAAAAATATGGAAGGATAATCAGTAAAAGTTCTGAGCCGCAGAAGACAAGTTTCGGCCTACAAAAGTTCGCTCTTCTTCATACCGTTCTCCGGGAGCTCGGCGAGCAAACCACTAGTAAAGCTAGCTATCTCTGAAGAGTTAAGTACTTGAGATTGATTCGCACCAAAACTAGATGTATTGTTTAGTACTGTACCGTTTGCCGGAAAGGACGTATTGTAAAGCGAGCCATTAAGGGCTTGCGAACCGTTGGAGTTGAGTAATTGTGATTGATTCGCGCCAAGACTAGATGTATTGTTAAGCACTGTCCCGTTTCCCGGAAAGGACGTGTTATAAAGTGTGCCATTGAGAACTTGTGAACCGTTGATAGGTTGTGAGCCATTGATGGGCTGAGAATCATAAGAGGAGTCGTCGCTCCAGGAATCGTCATCTAACTGATTTTTAGACAAGTCTCTTTTTTCTTCGGCTTCATAACTAACGCCAATTGTATGATGAAGGTATTAAAGGTGATAAATTTTCATGACAAGATACGGATCAAACCTGAGAATGACTTTGAAATCCCTCACCTGCTGTCATCTCCGCCGTAATCGTCCTTGTCCTCCTCGTTGTCATAATCATCATCATCCTGAGCAGAATCAGCGTCCTGAGCAGCGTAATCGGCATCCTCATCAGCAGAATCGGCATCTTGGTTAGCGTAATCATCATCATCCTTAGCAGATTCAGCATCTTGGTTAGCGTAATCGGCATCCTCCTTGACAGAATCGGCGTCCTGAGCAGCATAATCATCATCTTCACTAGCATAATTAGCATCCTGATTGTCATAATCTGCGGCTGGATCATATGCTATTTGTCTTGGTTTTCGAGGGGAACTCCTAATTTTCAAGTCTTTAGGAAATTCACATCAGTGAATGAAACATGCATACGCAGATTTGTGAATGTGATTCGCGTTGCTTACTATGACGAGTTGCTCTTAAGTTGGACCTTCCGCGGTGTAACTTCGAAGGAAGCCCCGAAGATGATGCAAAAAGAACCTCGCAGAGGATGAAAGCTAGTAAAAACACCTTCACAATCTGAAATATTGACATGGACATTTTATACAATAAAAGCGTGTCAGATTAATAAAATACTTATAAATTATCTACCATCTACCGGGCAGCCAGAGTAGTTGTGAGCACTGAGCTGGCGATTCGTCAATCAGAGAAGAATTTTCCGGCTTATATCCAATTTTAAATTTAAGGCTTGTCGGAGTTTTCAGACAAAGAGAATATCCGTAAGATAGTGTTACGATGAAGGGGTTGGCTTATCAGTCGTTCACGTGGGGGTGTTGGACTTATTCGTGGCCTCCCAGTAAGCTCTTCATCATTTATAGCTTCCCATTTCGAATCGCTTTGCAAATCAGCAACTTCGGGAACTCGCTGGCCCAAAGAGCTGGTCCCGTGGACAGATTCGCAGAATGAATCCTTTTCGCGGGTTGGGGTTCGATGATCGGTTGGAGCGTCCAGCATTTTTCCATCTGAAAACGCTTTGACTCAGTCCATGCTTTATTCCTTCGTGATCCCAAGTTCAGATAGCTCAAAGAACACTCGCGCGCACGCACGGAGTGCAGGTGCAAGAAGGTCAGAGGGCTTAGCTAAGCTAGTAGCTCAATCCGGAGTAGAGGTTTAATCGAGAGATAAACACTTGGCGAGGCCAAACCACGGATGGCATCGCATCTTATTAAGCCTTTGGCTCCGCCGGCCCGCGTCTCCGTGATGATCTTTAGTCTCATGCAGAGGTTTGCCACTAAGTGGCACAATTGCCCTCCTACAAAGGCTCGCTGATGAGTCTGAGGACCAAATTGTATCCGGAATGAATACTTTCGAGAATGTTTCGAGTTCGGTTGCATGTCCCCGTCGAGAAAATTAAACCATCTACTGCTCCCGTGTTTTCCAGCCCCATGTTCTTAGAGTGACAATGTACTAGCTAAAGCTCCGGGGGAAGCGCCTTCAGTACTCCCTGTGAGTCGGGGTTTTTCTGATAATCCACCTTCCCTCGGGCGGAGTGGTAAACACTTGTCGGACGGCACCCTCACCAGAATCACAGAGTTAACCTAGTCCAGTTAGCATACAAGATAATCCGATCTCAAAAAGGTACATGCCCAAGTTCGGCTGAAAAAGGCCAAGCGCGCTGGGAGGATCCCAATGCCCGCTTGGCCAATCCTAGAGCCCGCTGCCGCTGGCACATTCCCAACCCCCGCTCGACTGATCGCAAAGTTGGCGGGGTTTGCCCCGCTGGGGGTTCATAAACCTGCAGTCATCGAGGAGGTCGGGGCATTTGGGCATAGAGGGGAGTGTGTCACCCTCTCGGTGGCTGGTCCGTTCCGTTCATCGAGACGGGAAACCGAGCACGAGATGGGGGCTCGGAATCCGAGGTGCGAATCCGCGGGATGGATGCCCTGTGTGCGCGCCGGCGCGCCAGTGGGCGAGGTGCGGGGGTGGCGCACTCCGCGCCTTGGCCCGCGTATATGGGTTAGGTTAAACCTAGTGAGACCACCATCCGGCCGGCGAGTACCGCTGTTTCTCCATCACCACATCACATCCTTCCCCGAGGTTATCGGCCAACCGGCGCACTCCCCCGACTCTACCGGCTCACCCTCAAGACCGACCTCAAGACCGACAGTTATCAAGATGGTACGTGTGTACAAGGGGAGGCTTGGGAACCTGATCTTGACTGAGGCTCGCTCGACTGATGCTGTGCAGAAGTCTATCGCAACCGAAAGTTTCAGAAATGATGGTTCCCGCTCGAAAGCCTGTTAGAAAGATGGTGCAGAGCTAGACAGCCTGGTCCAGTGCTATGTTGATAGTCACTGACTTGGATAAACCTGTTCTTCTCCCCCTTTCAATGACCCCATTCATCCTTTCGTCTTTCCTTGCTGTCCGACCATTCTCGTATCCCAGCCAGTCAAGAAAGTTGTCAAGAAGAACCCCTCTGCCGCTACGTCGGCCAAGCCTGGACGCAACAGCAAGAGCGCCAAGAACCCGCTTCTTGAACGTCGCCCCAAGAACTTCGGGATCGGTAAGTCATTCTCAATCGCGTATCACTCTGCCAAGCCACCTCTAACACTCTTTGACGACCCCTACATAGGTCAGGACATTCAACCTACTCGTGACTTGACCCGATTTGTCAAATGGCCCGAATACGTCCGTCTTCAGCGTCAGAAGGTCATCCTTAACCAACGTTTGAAGGTCCCACCATCGATTGCTCAATTCAGCAACCACCTCGACAAGAACACCGCCACCCAACTCTTCCGCTTGATGCACAAGTACCGCCCCGAATCCCGTCAAGAAAAGAAGGCTCGTCTTGGTGCCCAAGCCGAAGCTATTGCCAAGGGTGATGCCAAGAAGGGCGAACCCATCGGCAAGAAGCGTAGGTCTTTTCGAGCCCACCTATCTAGACCACGTAAAACTGATTCTTACCTACTCCGACAGCCATCTACGTCAAATACGGTCTTAACCACATCGTTGCGCTGATCGAGGCCAAGAAGGCTTCGCTGGTCGTTATTGCTGATGATGTTGACCCCATCGAGCTGGTTGTCTTCATCCCTGCTCTCTGCCGAAAGATGGGCGTGCCTTACTGCATCGTCAAGAACAAGGCCCGACTTGGTACCGTCGTTCACAAGAAGACTGCCGCCGTTGTTGCCTTCACTGACATCCGAAGCGAGGACAAGAACGAGCTCGCCAAGTTGGTCAGCGCTGTCAAGGTGAACTTCCTGGAGAAATACGAGGATGCCAAACGACACTGGGGTGGTGGTATTCGGTTCGTTTTCGTCCATTTGCCTCCCTATTTCAACACATGGCCAACGCTGACCCTTACTATTTTGTATTGCGTCATTTAGAGGAAACAAATCATTTGCCATGCTTCAAAAACGTGCCAAGGCTGCTGGTCAATCAGCTGCTTCCGTTTCGAAGACCATCTAAAATAATGACTCATGATTTAACTGTGCCTCTACTCATCCCACTCCTTGTCGTTCATCCTCTATCTACAAATAACTAAACTCTGGTGGCCAACCAACCATGAAAATACCTGCCATCCGATCAGACGCCGCCGTCGGTATGCAATGTAACGCCGGCGCCGATGCTCCTAATTGTATTATCCCAGTCCCTCTTATATAATCACTTGAACGGGCTGGGTGAGACCCCTGCTTCATCACATCCGCTTGAATGGACTAGCTGAGATGAGTCAGCGGGTCCGTTCTGGTGCACAACTCGTGAACGGACTATGCCGCTGAGGCGGTTCAATCAACTTTAACAGACTCGTTTGGGCTCGGTGATTTTACTTGAGCAGACTCAGTGAGTGACTGAGTTCATTTGCTTGAACAGACTCGGCGACAGAGCCCGTTTGAACTTCTAGACGGACTTGGTGACAGCATACAGCATCTTCAATATTAACAATTTGAAAGCTTTTATTTACACTTATTAAAGGTGGAAGCGGAGGTAAGGAGAGCGAGGGTGGAGTGCGGGTCGCTTCGGCTGAGCTCCATGTGGGTGTGGCTGGGCCTGTTGGTATTAGGGGGATTCAAAGTTGGCCGTACACAACTTGCATGCACTTTTGCAAGTTGGTGTTCAAGTGCTTGACAACAAACATCACTGGACAGGCCTTTTTTGCCCTAGCCTCACCACATTTCCAAACAGATATCCGGTACTCTTACACGCCATCCCGTCACATTTTGACCCCAACAACAGAAGCCATTTGGAAGCCCTTGGTACCCAAAATCAAATTGATCCAGCTCTCATCCAATCAGCACATTGGTTGAACAACCCGGCAGAAAACGGGAAAAAGAATGGTTCAATTGTTCTACAAATCCTTGACAAGAAAATTGCACTCAAAATAAATAAATAAAAACGGACTCTTTCTTCAGCACAAACTTTATTGAGGGGCTCACCACACCCAATCAATCCCGCAATGCTTTCAATGTTGGAGGATTGGCCATACCGCTAAATGGTGTAAAAACAATCCACTATGTAGTAAATGCCACAGTAGCCACGACTCTAAGACATGCAATACTGCTTTACCATCCGCACAATCCTGCTGTGTTTGCCTTCTACATGAACAGTCTTCATCCAACAAGACAATCAATAAACTTGATACAAAGTTTGCTCATTCACCTTGGTCAAAAGATTGCCCATCAATGGAACAAGAAATTCAGAATCGCCAGAGGTGCCAATGGAACCCTTGATTTCCTTACTAGTCCCCTCTTTCTCCATTTTCCTCTCTCAAAGCTAGTTTAATCTAAAGATGGAAACATTATAGGCACTTGTCAAACGTAGAGTTGTCAATTTTTTAGGCTTGTAGTCATCTTTTTGATATACTTCAACTTGTAGGTATATACTATAGTGCGCAATGTTAAAAGCCAAACTGCACTTTTTTTTTTAAAAAAAAGGGCTTTTATTGAACACTAAATTTCCTAACTTAACACAAGTCCCCCCTGGTGGGAGCGCTGTGGCTGGCGGCGAAGCCGCCCCTCCCGCAGGGAGGGACTTGTGCATTATCCCAAATTTTACGCGGGAGCAGAAAGTTCATTTGGCTGAGAGGTTTTTAAAAATTTTATAGCTCCTCCCCCAGCCTCTCCACCAATATGCCCTATCTGTACCCTATGCTACTTTTCTTTCTCTACATTTTGGTCTACTCAGATTTTTTCTATCTCAATCTGTTGACCTTTTCAAAAGATCAAAAATGCACAAGTCTTCCAAATGAGGCTCCACTTGTTTGGGACTCCAGGAGTTGTTTTTCTGGCTACAAGATATATAAGTGGCTCAAATTCCTTGCAAGAACAGAACCTACAGCTCTGTGTATTCAGTTTTTCTATATTGGTTGGGATTTTTAGTGTAGCAGATCCTTTCTGCTCCTGCTTAAATCAAGACATAACTCATAAGCCTCTCCTGCGGAGAGCCCTCCGGGCGGGGTTCCCCGGACCCTCCGTTCAAGAGGCTTAGTTAAGCTAGCTAAATTTCCAAAAAAAAAAAAATCAAGAAGGCTTACGGGGTGTAGTACAGTGTGGCTTGTATGCACTTTTGCAACTCGGTTTTCAAGAATGAAATTGAACACCAACTTGCAAAAGTGCATGCAAGTTGCATCTGGCCAACTTTGAAACCCCCTATTGGGTCAAGAGATCATTGGTGGCTGGGCGCAAAAGTTGGAGGAGTCCAAAGGTGGCCAACTCAATGCGCTGCATTTGAGCCTTGGTCTGATCTGCTTGATGGCGCATGTCCACCATGTCCCGCCGCAAGCTTAACAAAGCCTCCCAGTGAGGCAGCCCCGCAGGGGAGGTTGCACTTCATGCGAGGCACTTTGTGCTGTGCCCCCGGCAGGAGAGGGACTTGTGCTAAGTTCTGTCCCGCCGCATGTTTGCCAATTGCCAGTTAATCCTGGTGAGCTGCTGCTAGACTTGTTATGCCCAGGGAGCATTGGCCTCTTGCCTGACCATTGCTGTCAACTGGCCGGGGTCTGGTGCATGAAATAGGAAAAAAAAACAAGGTTAGTGGTGTAAACCCAGAGGCAATGGAAAAAAGGGGGGGGGGAAACAAACTTTGAGTGATAAACACTGGTAAGAGGCTTGCAAAAAAAAGGAGTAAGAGCTTCACCAAGCTGAGTTGAATCCACTGGATGGGTTGAGTGAACTGTGGATGGGATGGGATACAGATTAGTGTGATATTACACGCCTAGGTGAACGGCTGCAGTCCCATAAATTGGGAAAGCGGTCGGGATCTCCACTAGCTGCGGAAAATGGTAAGCAAAGCAAACCATCTCCGCAGTCCAAAACTGGTTCCGTGGGATTGCAAAGCTGACACATCAATTTGATGTTTGCAGATTCAATCCTAACAACCAGCAAACTCAGGCTTGTGGAAAATCCCGGCCCCCAGCCACTAAGCGCGAGAATATCAGCTAACACCAAAAAGTGAGTAGCTGATGTTTAAACTCAAGGTTAATCAGATCAGGCTAACACCAAATCCCTAATTCCTAAAGTCACAGACGCAAAGGAAAAGACCGTCTGAACCAATTCCTCTCAAAGAGAAGGGAAGCCAATTGGTGAGTGATGCTGTTCAAGCTAGACAAAAGAAACAAGAGGTTGATGAGGAAAGTGAGTCTTTTATAACAGAAAAAATCATGCAGTTCCTCCGCCGTTTTGCCAAAGGCAAACCAGACGGACCCTAAGGGCCAAATAGGCTAAAGAGCACACGGACTCTAGAGCCTCACTTTCAGATGAGAGAAAATCTCCAAAATCTAATGTGTTGAGCTGTTTGACAGATTGATCTTACTCAATCCAAGTCAGCATCAACACATTTTCTATCTCTCATTCTTATTCTTAGTAGAGAGCGGTCTCTTGCCTGCTCTTAGGTAAATAAGATACTACCTCTTTTGATTATTGTTACTAGACACGTATAAGCATGATGTACAGACTCTAACTTAGCAATAAAACTCTTCTTCATCTGAAATCTTTCAATTAGGCACCAGGGGAGATATGTTCCCACTCCCCAGGGAGTGCCAGAGCTGAATTTTATGTGAGTTTTGGTCGGATGTGGGCCTGATGTGGGCCTGATGTGGATTAGTAACTCATCCCTAAATGAATTGTAAAGTGGATGGAGAAGTGATTGAAAAGTCAGTCAGAATTGATTTGGGACTCAATACAATGTTGTGTAGAATTCTCTTGTTTTCTAGGTACAACTGTAGGAAAAAATATGATGAAATGATATTTCATCCAAATCCAACTCATCAATTGCTCCTGTTTACTGATGTTGAAGGATAGCAAAGCAAAATTGACATTCTCAAATGTAATTCCTCTGAAAAAATGGGTTTCTTGTAATTCACATAATATGCCCTCATGTACAAAATTAAAGTAAAATTCAACTTGGTACTATTGGGCTTAGAATTTTGGAATGTGGTAATGTTGCAGTAAAATTAGTTAAACCCATTTTCTTGGAAATGCGGGAATCACTTTGAATTTGGCTTAAAAAAATGGGGAAAAACCTTTTTAATAGGGTGAAAGTCTGAGTTAAGTCAAGGTTGGACTGTGGTGCCACTCCAGTTTGGCCAGATATCCTTGCCTCCTCACAAAAATGATCTGGTGAATTTTGCTTTTTTTTGCTTTTCAAAGTTCACATGCGCACATGCAAGTGAACTTTTTTGCACTTTGCTAATAGTCACCCTGATGTATGCACATATGTTGATGTGGAAATATCACAGGATGGGCCTTTCAAGGCCACATGAAAAGTAAAACCTTTGTGTTGAGACACCAATTGTCCCCCTGATGTACGCGAGTACATGAGGGGGACAATATCACAGGCTGGGCCTTCCACATCTCCATGAAAAGGAAACCCTGGTCATGGAGCCAAGAAAGGCCTATATTCTGGATGAGTTCTGGATGAATTCTAGATGAGTTCTGGATGATTTCTTGGCAAGTTATGGTTTATTTCAGGAAGATTTACAACTGATTTCCCCAGCTGACTTCCAGTCTTTTTCATACCTATCCAATTTTCATTTACCAAAGGCCGCCAGTACAGTTATGGAAAAAAGTTTAGGTAGGGCACTTCCTGGGGAGTGGGAAAATATCTCCCCTGGTCAGGGGGGTTCACATAAGGCTGATTTTGAAAATCAGCCACCAAAACCAGCAGATGCAGCTTTTGAAAATCCTGAGAAAGCAAGCAAAAATGTTTGGCTGGGTAGCTCCCCGTTGGAAGCAATCTGCAATGCATAAACCTTACTCACAGGTGCATGAGCAGACAAAATCAGTATTGCTTTTTTTGCAATGTGAACCCCGCTATTAGATCATGTTTCAGAATGGTTAAATCAGTTGGAGGGAGGGGAAAGAAGCTTACAATCCCTGCTGATCAGGGACTCACTATAATTCATCTGCCTTGCCAAGTCATCAGAAGTGGGTGGATTGGGTGCAGCAGCAAATGCAGGGTGATCTCCCCTGTGGATAGGAAGATAAGGCATTTTCAAGGGTATACAAATATAAAGGAATGTGTTATATACACAGATTTGGACTGTCATCTCTATCTAACAGCCTCAGTTCTTTTATAGCAGGAAAATTCTGTGCCAGTGGTGGGCTGTTGCGGCCAGCCCATCACCTGGCCACTTGCAGTGGTTCAACTAGTAGCCAGCAAATCCCGGTGCTGGAGGCACCAGGCTCTGCTAAGATGTTCTTTGCACCCTGCTCATACAACAACATAATACCCACTGACATGATTCAAACACCGTTGAACCAACCCGGCTGAAATAATCTGCTTGTTTCTGCGGCAGTGTTTGAGCTTCCGCCCAACCAACCAGTCCACCGTGTTTAATCTCTAACTGGACCTTTCATTCCAGCCCACAACCAAATCTGTCTGTGCACATACACTTTCATTGTCATCTTGCCCTTATTGCTTCCACCAGCCATCATTGGCACCTTTGGCAAGCTGTGAGGCCCAGACTACTTCTGTTTGCTAGTGACTATGAAATCTATCCAAGAGGAAGATTTCTATGTGCTAGAATGTAGTTTAACGGAGAACTATGTATGCTTATCCACAATAGAAGCTCAAAGATAAGGGTAAGGTTTTTGTAAATATAAGGGATAGAATTGCACAAATAATATTTTGAGTAAAAGGTTGTAATGAACCAGAATATTGAGATGAGGAAGGAAAAGAAAGAGAGAACAAAGGAGAGAAAGTAAACAGATAAGCTCAGAGGAATAGCAGAAACAAAACAATCATGACATCATAAGAATTTAAGGAAAATCCCAATGAGTAATCTGGGACCGTAATTAACCATAATTTGGTTAGTAAGCATGAATCAAATTGTTACACAAGCAGCCAGGCCATTCCACCAACTGTCTTTTCTATTGCTTCACATCTAGTCAAGCTCCCTTCAAGGAACTTCCCTTGTGCCCCAACGCCCATTGCTCAGGCCACAGGCTCCCTTGACACCCACACCACCCAAGTGCTCCGGTCTGTGTGCCTAATTGCTTCTGGCCTGCAATCTTGAGCTCTTCCATTGTGTCCTTGTCCATATCCACATAACACAGAAATGAGTGCATGCACTGCAAGAAAACGTCAAGCAACTGCTAGCAGTTGACATGTGGGTCACAGCTGCAGAACTGCTGGTCTAGCTCCACCCAAACACACATAAGCGTTTTCAGCAGAGTCACTGTGCATTGAAGCTTGGTAAACAGCAAGCCTTGACAAAGGCTTGTGTGATACCACAAGCTTGGTTGGAGTTCTTGCATGTCAAATGCTTGCAGTTGCTTGACTTTTTCTTGCAGTGCGTGAACAAGGAATTTCCCCTTATCTCCAGCACTGTTGCTACCAAAAAAAGATGAAGCAAAGAAATAAATAGATACACAATACAATGAGTCCGCTCAGCCTTGCGGAGCCGACGGTTTACTCTGCCTCTTCTACTTACATCTTGACAAAGCCGTTACTCGAGGACGGCATACTGTTTCAATCGATCGGGGATTGAGTCGAACAAGCCTTTGGATTTAAGCCAAGACTTGGAGAACAACTTGGACTGATAATTAGTCGAATAGTCGCAGAGGATAGTGACCAAGTTGAGTTTCCTGGGGGCGTGGGGGCCGGCGATGGGCAGGTCGTGCTTGAGTTTCTCGGCCAGCTTGACGGTCGCGAGCAAGTTCAACGCCGAGCTCAGGCCCAAGCTGAACCCGTCCCGATCGATGAGCTCGTAAAACAAGGCGATCGAGTCTTGGTCGGGGATGTAGAAGGCCCCGTCGATCAGGCGATCCCGGACCTCCGGGGCCAGATTACTCGTCACTCGACCCTGCCCGATCCCCTCGGTAACGCTGCCGTTCCCGCCCTCCCGCTTGTCCGTTACTTGCCCGTTGGACTGGATGTAGTTGTACAGGACACTCCCCGGCGGGTCGGCCAGATAGCATTTCACTTTGCCGTTCGATTTGCTTTTCAGGTACCTCGTCACCCCCGCTAAGGTGCCGCCTGTCCCCGTCGAGCATATAAAGCCATCTACACCCCCCACCGGTAGCGTCTGCTCCCATATCTCCGGCCCCGTAGTCTCGATGTGAGCCTGTCGATTGGCTAGATTATCGAACTGTTATGAGTCCCCAGTAATGGAACCACGATTTATGTTATTTTCCCTTCGCCCGCGTAGGGGAAGTAACTTCAATGATAGGACTGACTTGGTTGGTCCAGACTGCGTTTTCCATGCTTTCAGCACATCGGGCCGCCTCTGAACAAGTTTCGCCGTGTTTTTGAAGCGTGAAGTTGGCGGTCAGAAAGATGGAAGATTCAGATTTGATAGCGCAACGGCGGGCGGAGTCACTAACGATGGTTGTAATTCTGGGGATCGTCGAACGGAACCGCTGTGACCAGATGGTAAGGCGAGCAAACAAAGACTCAGATGGAACCTGCGAGTTAGGAAGCATGAGAAGCGGAGCATGAGGTCCTCTTACCTGGGACAGGGTGGACCTCGGCGCCCAGTTTCCTGAGCACATTAATTTTTTCGGGGCTTTGAGTCTGGATAGCATCAAACATTCGCGTCAGGTTGCCAGTCCCCTGTTCCAGAGGGAGTATGCTAAGGGCTGACGTCAGGCATGTAGATTATGCATCGGTATCCTCTGCTTCTGCACAGATGTGCCAGCCCAATCCCAGTGTTACCCGCGGTCCCTTCGACCACAGTTCCGCCGCGCCTCAGAACTCCTGCGTTGATGATGAGGGGGGTGGACGGCTCATTTGGTCAACAACGGCTTCCAGTCGAGAAAAGTGACTTGGGAAGTTACCCCGTTCTTCGGCATCTTTGATGATCCAGAGAGCCGCTCGGTCCTTGACGCTTCCTCCGGGATTCAGAAACTCTGCCTTGCCGAAGATCTCACAGCCGGTCAGGTCCGACAACCGCTTCAGATGTATCTATTCACGACCCAAGTCGGCGCGGACGGAGTAAGTGGACTAGCGGTTCGTGAGGCCGACAAATAAAACAAATGAAGACCACGCGAATAAATTCACCAACGGGGTATTTCCAATGGCACCCGTGAATCCCTGGCCAAAAAAAAAAAAAACAACAACACGCCTCCGAAGGTCACTTTCGGGACGATATGGGGCGATTCAAGTAGAGGGCGGGGGTATGATGACTCACGTCGACTGGTTTGGAGTACGCCGAGGAGACAGATCCGTACGTTCTTCCCTGGACGCCCTTTGAGCAGCAACGGAGGGGGCGAGCTAGTCCACGGTGGGTGTGATCACGTGATACCTGGGCGAGCCCATTCGATCGTGATATGAGTGTTCGGTTCATCTGAGGAATCGGAAGAAAGCTCAGTGAAAGTCCCGATACTTTTAATGACATCATCATGTTACTCACTGTGTGGTTCTACATACACTGCTCTGTGACTGTCTAGACAGATGGTGGTGGACTTGCTCGATTCGCCGTTTACGGGGCCGCAGCCTGTGTCGGCCAGCCCGACCCGGCCCGTACGCCTCTCACACACAATTCTCCGATAATCTCCGGCGAAATCGATTTGTTTTCATTGTAGGTTTTCATCCAGTCAACCCAGGTCCACACTTTGGGCTATTTGGGTGTCTATATCCATAAACAAGCTTGCATTCCCCCTTGCAGTCCTCCGGCCCAAAACTGCCATCCTCGACTCAACATCGAAGGAACAAACCCCTCGAAGCCGCAAGACGACCTTGAGATCTGGCTGGTCGTCTGGCTTCACACTAAGCTTAGTGATTGCAGAAGAAAAGGCTATGGGGTGCCGATCTCCAGGGGGATGTTTATGTAGTGGCTGCAGAAATTGATTTTCGACAGAGTGGATGAGGACTTGGTGGCGCCGATGGTTTTGTTGGTCGCCCCCTTCTTATTCACGAGGCCGTGGCTTGCGGCTGGATGATCGGCGGGGCTGCTGGGGCTCTACATACATAAACTTTCCGAGGGTTTTCCCAGGGGTGAACTCTATCGCCCAGTGCTGCTGAGCGAGATGGGGTTTCCAGGAGTGGAGGGAGAGAAAACATTCGACAGTTTGCCATGCCCCAGCGGCTGCTCCCTTTTCCTGGAGGGTAGCACCGATCCCGGATTCCGCCCGCGAGGTAATGTCGTCATCGACGTCATCCGCTCCCCTCCCCGGCTGTTGACCATACATAACCTCTCGCTTCATCCGCCATAAAACCAGCCCCACCAGACCAACTCTGATTGCCCCTCCCCAGCCCTCCCAAACCCTAGCAATACTTGCGGTGAGTCCATCCATCAGCCGAACTGGCCCCATACCCCGCACTCTGCTCACCCGCCCACACTCTCCTCCCAACCAATGCCACCCCCAGCACCATGGCCGGCAAACTCTCCACAGGCATGTCCAACGTCATCATCATCCCCCCCATTTGCATCCACTTTGTAGCTCACGCCTCTCGTCTCTATTTCCGACCTGTCCCGGCTCGGATCTCTAGATTATCCCGCATGGAAGGAACTCCAAGCGCTCCACGACCAGAAAGCCTCGGCCGAGCTAGTGCTCTCCAAGCTCTTCGCGAGCGACCCCGACCGCTTCAAGAAGTTCTCCACTCGCTTCGAGTCGCCGAACACGGAGACCAGCATCTTCCTGGACTATTCCAAGAACCTCATCGACCAGCAGGTGTGGGACAAGCTTCTCGAGCTGGCCCACCAGGCCGGCGTCTCCAAAGCCAGAGATGACATGTTCGCCGGCCAGCACATCAACACCAGCGAAGAGCGCGCCGTGCTCCATGTCGCTCTGCGGGACACCTCCAACCAGGGGTACGGGGCCAACGAAGAGGGCGTGGGTGAAGTCAGGAGCGTGCTCGACCATGTCCGGGCCTTCAGCGAGGCCGTCCGATCGGGCTCCCACAAGGGATACACCAACAAGCCCATCGACACCCTCGTCAACATCGGCATCGGCGGCTCCGACCTCGGCCCGGTCATGGTCACCGAGGCCCTAAGCTTCTATGCTCGCACCGGCCCCACCATCACCCCCTACTTCTGCAGCAACATCGATGGCAGTCATCTCGCCGAGATCCTGAGGAAGTGCGACCCCGAAACCACCCTGTTCATCGTCGCCAGCAAGACCTTCACCACCCAAGAAACCCTGACCAACGCAAACAGCGCCAAAGAATGGTTCCTCTCATTCGCCAAAGACGTCAGTCACTCTTCCACCTCATGTCTCTGGTCCATCACAGCCTCACATTTTTATTTTTTATTTTTAGAAAGCACATGTGGCCAAGCATTTTGTTGCGCTCTCCACTAATACCGACGCGGTCACTGCATTCGGCATCGACAAAGCGAACATGTTCAAGTTTTGGGACTGGGTCGGAGGCCGATACAGTTTATGGAGTGCGATCGGCCTGAGCATCGCGCTTTACATCGGCTACGAGAACTTCGAAAAGATGCTTCAAGGCGCACATGCCATGGATCGCCACTTCAAGGCCGCCCCCTTGAAAGAAAACTTGCCCGTCATTCTGGCTCTCCTTGGAATCTGGTGAGCAAAAACAAAAACAAAAACCGTCCCCACCGATCCACTGGCCAGACCTGCTTGCTGAGCCGTGTTTTGCTCGCCCAGGTACAACAACTTCTATGGCGCGCAGACCCATGCTCTCTTGCCGTACGACCAATATTTGCACAAGTTTGCAGATTACTTCCAACAAGTAGATCATATTTCTGGCTTTGTCCATTGCGATCTCCCAGCTGGGCAGCTGAACAGAGAATTTGCATTGGTGTTTTCAGGGCGACATGGAGAGTAATGGTAAATATATTACCAAGGACGGACGACGGGTGACATATCAAACCGGCCCGATCATCTGGGGCCAAGCTGGGACGAATGGACAGCACGCATTCTAGTGAATCCCTCTTCACTATTTACAGTCTGGTCCTTCTGAACTAACACGCGTCTGCTCCAGCCAATTGATCCACCAAGGCACCAAGCTCATTCCCTGCGACTTCCTTGCCCCGGTCGAGACCTTAAACCCGATCGGAGGGGGGCGCCACCACGAGATTCTGTTGTCGAACTTCTTTGCGCAGCCGGAAGCCTTGGCATTCGGGAAAGACGAAGCAGCCGTCAAGCAGGTAACGCCCTTATGCGCCCTCATCCTTTTTTTTGCGTGGAGAGCTGACGGAAGGGCGTTTTTGGGGCGGTTTAGGAGCTCGGGCCGGCTGCGTCGAACGAGTCGCTGGCCAAGAGCAAGGTTTTCGAGGGCAACAAGCCGACGAACTCGATCATGTTCCAGAAGCTCACTCCAGGAACACTAGGTGAGTCGTCCCCCGCCTGCCTCCCCAAATCCGTAAATCCATCATTTTGACGCGGCTTGTTTCCAGGAGGGTTATTGGCATTGTATGAGCACAAGATCTTCGTCCAGGGGGCGATTTGGGGCATCAACTCGTGAGTGTCTCCACACCCTGTGCTCGCTCGTCTGCCGAAACTGACCGCTTGGGCTGCTGGGGCCCGGCATTGCAGGTTCGACCAGATGGGCGTGGAGCTCGGCAAAGTGCTCGCCAAGAACATCCTGGCCCAGCTCGGCTCGCCCGCGGACGTCAAAGGCCACGACTCGTCCACCGAAGGCTTGATCAAGTTCTTCCAGTCTCATCGCAAGTAACCGTCCCCCCACCTCTTCCCTCTCTCCGTGCCTTATTTGCTCCTTTTTTCTTCTCGTCTGCTTCTCTCTATCTGTTTGTACTCTTCTACCCAACACATCTCCCTTTATTCTTCCGGAATTCGAAAATCATCAGCGGTATATAAAAAAGTGTCCTAGCCTGTAAGGTGCATAGATTGTTAGAGCAAGTCCAGTGTTGTCCTTTGTTGTTGATGAAGACGAAGATGATTCGCATACACACCAATATATTATCATGTAGTTCACCAGACTGACCCGCAGGAGAGCCCGATGCTAGTCTTACTTACTTATGTACTCAATCTCTAGCTCCTTGCCTGAGCCTTGTAATTAGACGGGCAGTGTTATTACCAATGCTTGGGTATAAGATCGGGCCCCAGGAGCAGGAAAATATGGCCAAGGATCCCAATCATTGCTCACCTGCCAGTGACATACATGCAGCGGATGGGACCTGACACGATGGTAATGGCTCGTATCTACTGCTGGGGGGAACGGAAATGGACTCAGTGGCTAACTGGTAATCAAGTAAATGGGCGAAACAAGATGAATTCCGCTAAGTGAAACTATATGTCAAATGCAAAGAAACAAAAACACATGGATATCGAACACCCATCACAAGGGATAATCACTGCAAAAAGAAGTAGCAAAAATCCAAATTGGGGATTGAAGATGAGGCCTGAAAGAGCAAAACAGATAAACAACACTTGAAGATATTGTGTTTTGAAAAAAGCTTGGACACTTTTCCAAAATCAGTTCTGCACCGGAAAGTCCAAAAGCTACACTTATGGGGTCTGGGAGGCACTGGTAGCTGGATATGAGTAGAATCTGTGAGTGAACCCCATTTTTGGCGTACATCAAGTGAAGTTGGTGTTTTTGTGATGGAGGGGGGGATTAACCAAATGTCCAAGAATTATTCAAAACACAATATGTACCATTGTAGTAATCCAGAAAAACTCCAGAGAACAAACAGGTGATCAATCACAAATTACCCCCGGCCTCTTTGGGATGAATGCCCAAGGCCTTCAAGTTTCTTTCTAGCTGGGGCAAGCTTTCAATAACATGTTGATGGTTATGAATCATACTTTTGTAAAAATTCAGATTCATCATTTCGTCTAACTTCTTGCGGTCTAGCCCACTGATCAATGCCTTATGAGCCTCGAAATTCCCCCTAATCTTGTTCAAATACACTGTCCCTATGTCTCCGAGGACATCAGCCGACACTTCGTGGTCTTTGCCCATAAACTTGGATGCATGCTCGACAAGATACAGCAGCATCTCTTTCCACCGAATACTGTCATGGAAAAGCTGGTGCCACTGGTACCTGACTCCAAAGCCAGCAGAACCCTCGTCGGATTCCTTCCTCCCAATCCTTCGCACGTAATCGGAGCCGATCCTCTCGGTGATGAACTTCAGGGTCGACGTTCTGAGACTGAAGATGGAAAGAAACTCGTCCCTCGAGTAGTGCTCGTCAACGTAGCCCGGGCGGAAGTAGAGCGCCATCATCCGCATCAAATCATCTCTGGCCTCATAAAAGAAGGCGTCGCGTGCGGCCTTGTCCGCACGGCCAGTGTGCAATTGCCTCGCAAGGTATTTCCGCATCTTGAGCAGCAAGGGAATCTGCTCCATCGTGGCCTTGGGGAACGGCCTTGTGGCCGGGCTTTCCTTCCAAAACTCGTCAATCGTTTGGACTCCGTGCTCCTCAATGAGCAGACCAAACAGCACAAAATCTTGCTGGCTCTTCCCAAGACCTACAGAGGCATTATTTCCATTCCACCATGCGTTATCAGCTAGTCAGTCCAAGCGGGGGATTTCTTCCAGAGTTATGGGCCACTAACCTTTGTATACATCGTAAATGGGCACCATATGAAGAGAGTGCTTCAGTTTTTCTTCATCCAACGGCAAATGAAGATGCGTATTCCAGATCTCTGTCTCTGTCCTAAAGACCGAAACGATTGCGTTGGAGATCCACTCCAACCCCGCCTCGCTAGAAAATTCCCTCTGGAGTCTCTCCAAATCCTCAGCGGTAGCAAGTTTGTATCTGCGGATGTAATTGATGGTTTCGAGTATGCAATTCTTCTGAGCTATCTGCAGATGATGGATCGGCTCTGGATATCTCGAGAACTTCATGAGGATGTTCAAAAGCTCCCGTATTGATTCCCCGTAGTCCCCCAATCCCTGTGGCATGTCCAAAGTATTTTCAAACTCCATACCTGGCTTTCCAAAAATCTTCTCCATCTTCCCGTGCAGGCCTTTTACTTCCTGGATGGTTTTTCGTATCACATTTATCTCATCAGCGTGTTTATCTTCATACTCCTTGATGTTGACTCCCCGATAGTCTGCCTCCAGACGGTCAACAGACGCAACCATTGAGTCCCAATCCCTTCGCTTTGGATCTATACCACCCAAGGAAAGTCAACTCTTTATCAAATATTTGACAGAACACCCATAATTGGAGTCATTCGGACTTACCTAAGGATATCTCAGACAGCTCATTGTGACAGCCTCCCATCAACTCTGAAAAAATTGTAAAAGGGTGGTCATGCATCACATGGCAATGTTAGCGCCATGATCCCTGGACACTCCCAGCGTTTCTCTAGAGCTGAAAAACCTACCGGACTTAGCACTGCTTCCTGCCTCAACTCTGTCCAAAAGGCTGTCCTCCACCGGCTTGCAAATGGAGCCTTGAAGAAGGAGGATGGCCGAGATAAAGCATGATTTTTTAGAGGAGAGCATCTCTCAAACGCCCGCCTGGCACCGGGACTAAAATAGGGGTAATAAACAGATGCGATCACTGCAAAAAAAACTGTGTCAACTGTGAGCAGTTGACATGCGGTAACTCTGAGGAAGCTTGTGGTGTTACAACAGCCTTACCCAAGGTTTGACTCAACCAAAGTGTCAATGCACAGTCACTGTGCACCTTGCACAGTGACTGTGCCAACAAAGGCACTTGTGCATTCAGGTGGAGTTACAATGATAGCTTGGCTTGAGTATCCTGCATGTCAACTGCAAGCAGTTGACCAAGTTTTTTTTGCAGTGGATCAGGACTATTTACTGGCTTGAAGCCCAGAGCACAATGAGATAACCAAGATCGCAATCTCTGCTCTCCAGGACGGACCCACCTCCTTCTGAAGTGTGCTGGAGCTTCCCGAGCTTTATACGCTGGAAGAGGTGCCAGGCGCAGCAGGCTCCGAAGCTTGTGTCTGTGAAGCCTACATCCGATGGCTTCAGTGTGATGTACTGCTCTGACAGTGACAGGCCGACGGACTGCGCAGCCCGCCTCCACTCTGCAAGGGGGCCGTCAAGAAACACCGTTCCAGCGCTGAGCTTTCGGGCTGCTAAAGTCCGGGCGGTATGCTCTGGGAGCGCGCCCGGACAGCTGGACAGATCCGTGTTTGACTGCGCGGCCCGGGTGCCTCACTGGGAGGCTTTGTTAAGCTTGCCCGGGTGCGGGCCCATGCAAACTGCATTTCGACCATGGCCCGGCCGGATGTACCCTCCGAACCGGTCTTCATTCTTGAACTATGTACATGTCATTCCGGGTGATCGCGGGCCGACAGGTGCAGTTTCGGCCGCAATTGGGGCACAGCTGGGACGGCAATGCGGGTGCCAACATGTCACCTGCATGTCAGCCGAGCTGCCGCGCAGGCCTATGTCTGGCTGCGGCGAGAGGATAGGTCTGGCCGTTGCCTGGACCGCTGCGCTCCGGACAAGCTGTGTCCACACTGCCAACGCGTCACCAGCTACAGGACATGCGACACTTGAAAGCTGAGTTGCCAGATGTATGCAAAGGCACCTACATGATGAGGCACCCTCTCCAACAATTTTGGGAGGCAGCTGGGAGCTAATCGAGGTAATTGAAGTGCGTCTGAATGTACCGGATGCCCCTTTCCCATCTCTTCTCAATCAGGTCGGCCACTGTATTTTTTTCAAAGCTTTTCTGTGGTATCCATACATAAATATTACTCTAGTTTTGCCATTGGGAGTGTCTCTTTATTCAATATTCAATACCATTTCCTCCAGCTTGTGCTCTCATAAATGTGGTATTCATTCTTGTCTCTTTGTTTCTCCGTGAAATATTTTGGACGCTTTGAGTGTCTCCAAGGTTGACATCCTTTGAAATGGGAACTCTGTTGAGCAGCACCAGTGACTAATGCTGAGGGGTTGGGTCAAGAATTGTCAGAATCTTAGCTTTTAGTCCGCTCACTTTCTTTGTTCCCAGTTCCAGTTCCAGTACCTGTTCTTGTTCCCTGTTCCAGTCCTGTCCTCTGTCCCAGTTCCAGTTCCTGTCCCTGTCCCCTAACCCAGTTCCTGTCCTGTCCCCAGTTCCAGTTCCTGTCCCTGTCACTGACTTCTTACAGATGTTAGTTTATTTTGTCTTGTGTGTTACATCACTGCCAGCATATTTGGCTGGGATGAAGTCATCCCAGTTTAACTGGGATGCACTCAACCAATTTTAAATGGGTTGATCTCATCCAAGGAAATATAAACCCAAGGGGGGTACCTTGGATTTATATTTCATCAGTTGAGATCAACCAAGTTTAAATTGGTTAATTTCATCCCAGTTTAACTGGGATGACCTCAACCCAGCCAATTATGCTGGCAGTGCATGCTGTTAGGCCCCCTCTGGATCTTGTGCAGGGGGCTCTCTAGTTGTGTATATGTGTCCGCTCCTCAAGTATGAAATAAAATCATTGAGTCTGAGCCAAAACCACTCTAGCCCCACCTGAGCCATCAACCTTCAGCAAAGCTCCTTGGTCAACCCCTCCGCCTCGCCTCTCAATCTCTCTGTCCTCAAGTAAAATCTCAACAAGAATCACGATGGAACTTCAAAGAGAGGAATAGGCTTGAAATTAAGCTGACTGAGTGAGAAGCTGGTAATCAAGTAGAGATATTCTGCTAAGTAGCTGTGTTTACTATTTATAATCATACAAAGACTACACTGTCATAGGTTGAAATAAGCCTTTAAAACACAATAACCATTGATCCATAAAAACTTCCTCTTTAGAGACAAATCCGCTCCTTTTTGTGCATTGAAAAGCTTAATTCTGGTAAGAAAACATGTAACATTTGCAAGATAACAAAACTTGGAAACAAAATAGAAAAAAAGCTGAGGTGCACAACCATACCACCTCTAGTTAAAATCTAGTGGGGAATCCTGTCAACTGGCTACTTATCACAAGCCATTGTGACATATCATCAAAACTTATAGATTACTTATAATTATATAGATACATTATTACCCTTTGAGACTTAAGAGTACCCTCTGCGCCCTGCGGAGCACAAAAATCCCTTGTTACATATGAAAATATCACCGTAAGGCATGAAAATTACTTTCCGCACCCCGCAGCACTTTGAACAAGTTATAGAGATATTATTATGTCATAGAAAGAACAATTACTGCGCAATAGTGTTGGAGCCTCTGTACGCCATGCATCAGACAGCTTAGCTCAGCAGTAGAGCAGGTCTGTACCATGACTGTGAAGTGGGTTTGAATCCCATGGTTGTCCTTGTCTTTTCAGGTTATGAGCCCAGCGCTAGCTCCTAGCACAAGATTTAGTCCCCTTGCTAATCCGGGGGGAGCAGCTGCCTAGTCATGGATTGATAGGGGGCTCCCCTAACTGGGGGTTTCTGATGCTTGGCGTAGGTGGGGGTGTTGGAGCCTCCGTACACCATGCATCAGACGGCTTAGCTCAGCGGTAGAGCAGGTCTTTACCATGACTGTGACGTGGGTTCAAATCCCATGGTTGTCCTTGTCTTTTCAAATAGTACCTGAACAAATTGATAAATGACAGGTAATATACAAGTGACAGAGAAAGGCACATGACAGTTCCTGTTAAACTGTTGCTAAAAAAAAGTCATTCTCCCAAGATTGGAGGGATTGTGACTTGTCTCCAAAAAAGGAACATACAACAACACCACAAACTCATACCTTTGAACACCACCACCACTGGCCAAAAAGAACCTTCCCAGGGGATCCAAAAATTTATTTACCAAGGTTCACCATTTATGGGTTCCTCAGCTTCTTACACCCCAAGAAATATTTTGACCACCTTTGCCCCGGTACCCCCAAACAGCCAGCTCAGTAGTCTGGGTAATTCAGTACAATAGACCCTTGATACTCTCACTCACCAGGGGGGGAATGGTTGCACTCTCCAGAGAGTGCCAGATGGTAATTTCTTTCAGGAACGCTGCCAGATATGAGTTGTGTGTTAGTTTGGAATCAGTCTTGTGCTAGCTTGAAGTGATCTCAAAATGATATTATCTCTGCTTGAGCCAATACTTGATTATTCTGGTGGGTTAACACCAACAAACGGCTAACCATTCTCAGTATGTGTTCCAATCATTTCTGTTCATTGCGGCTGATGTGGAGCCTTTCCTCAGAGGCTGCAGGCATGATGAATTTGAAAACTAATCTACTTCCACAAAGGTACCCACACACACACACATATATATAAGATCTACTGGGTACTCCTAATGGCAGTTGAAAAGATAATAGCTTATCACACTTTTGGAGGTTGGAGTGGAACCCAGCTGAACCCAAAAGTGCCAGTGGAGGCAGTTGCTGGGGACAATCTTGGGTAATGCATGAAGTCTGGAACTAGGTGATTTTCACTCAAGAAGATGTGTTCATCATGATCAGAGTCATCAGAACCAAGAGTGGAGGTGACTGGGTTTGAAGATTACCTGTTGCATGAAACACGGTGTATTATGTCACCTCAACCTCACAATGATTGGCTGCCAGGCAGATTGCGGGTGGTTGGGCCAGATCTGCTTCTGAACCAAACCCAGCTGAGATGAACCAAAGATCCACAACACAGGAATATATTCCCATCACTGACCTCTTGGATATCCAGCTTTCAGAGTCAATCAAGTTGACTAAAACAATAATTTGCAGGCCAGCAGGTGGATGACGGAGAGTTGTCATCTGCCTGCGTACCACCAGTGGTGCCTGACCACAAGTTATACTAGAAATTAGCTTGCATATTGTTATATTGGTGCCCACCTTTCTGGTGATAGTACCACTGGTGGCCAGATCAACTGGTGAGGCAGTTGTGGCAGGGGAAACCATAATAGGTAGTCAATGACTTGATGGGGAGAAAGAACTGCTGTTGTATTGCTGGCCAGACATTTTGCTGTGAAGTGCTGTGGAGCCAAGGGGACCTACATATTGATGGGGCTCCTGAGTGTTGTGCTGTGCGGAGGAGATAACTTCTGTTCCTCGTGTTGGTCACATGGACAGTGGGAATAGTGTCCAAATCCATTGGAATCTGTGAATAATTCACAGATCCCAAAACTCTTCCAGGGGGGCCTGCTTGATTCTGTGTGGATCAGGGTCATGAAATGGCTCATGTCTGTATTATCAGCAGCCTCTAGATTCAGACTCAACTTCAATAAAGCAGTCTTTGCAACAACACCACTGGGTGTTCCAAAGCTGCTCTGGTCCAGCGAACCCCTGAAGTGTTCCACGTTGAGTATAGGCTGTGTGATCTCTTCACAGATTTTTATAGAATTAGCATAAGCTTAACACCAGGACATCCATCCCTTGTCGAGTTGTTTAGTGAGCCTGAGCTGGTCCACTAGTTGGACCTGCTGGATTGTTTTGTGAGAAGTGTGCAGTTCTTCCAGGTTTCTTTGGCATTGCTTCAGTTTATGTTGGGTAGAAGGAATGTCTTGATGACTGAATGCAAGAAGCAGGTGATTGCTGCTTGGTCTTTCATCAATGACAGGGGATTGTGAATTTTCCTAGCTTCTTGAAGCCAGATTCAGAGGTCTGTTCATCTCTGGATACAAGACCTGGGTATTAGTTGTGCACTTCTAAATGTGGACTGATTAGGAGTGCGCATAAGTGGGAGCTCAGGTAGTGCCTTGTGGAAGCTGTGGAAGATCCTGCTGCTTAGATTAGGATGGATGTGTTTCTGTCCAACCAATTATGAATGGATGAAAAAGAATTTAACAGCATGGACCTGGGCATTAAGGTGGAAGGAATTGATCCAGCTCAGTGTACCTCATGGATTGAATTGATAGGTGTTTGAGAGGCGGATATTTGTTTCTTCTGAGAGCAAAGTTGACAATACCCTTCTTCTATTGGTCTTGGAGATTCTCATCTGGATTCTTCTTTTCTATTCTTTTTTATTCCTTGTCTTGCTTCTGTCTCTTGGAAAACTCAATCTGACATTTCTTGAAATCTATCATAACTCCCGCCCATTAAATCTGATGGTCTCATCAAGGGAGAATGCACATTCAAGCAAGAAAGCAGAGAGCATTGTGTGCTTCATTTTAGAGCTCAGAGCTGAATATGTATCTGACCAGGAGAATAACAATTGAGGGCTGCTCAATCTTTCTTGGGATCTATAACTCTTGGTGTTGATTCCTTGCTAGACAGGAAAAGATTAAATTGATGGGCAGCTGATACTTGATGGATGTGGGTCCAAAGTTTGGCAAGGCAAGAGAAGCACATGTAAGGGGGGGATTGACTAGACTAAGGACAACCTATGCACACTGGTAGCAAGACCTAGTTTGTAGATGGTGGGACTGCGTCACTATGACATATGATGCAAGTTACAGGAAAAGTAAGCTATACTGGATGATTTGAGTTTCTCATGTGGGCTACCACAACTCCAATCATGCTGCAGCATTAAATTAGACGATGTCTGGATGAATCATTCTAATTTGATTTTTTGTACACCTTTGATCAAGGGATAGTGGGGGGGGGGGGGGGGGGGGGTACACTAGCTCTACTCTATGGGTATAGGCTATCTATAATTCAGAGGGTTGGGTATGCAGGCCTGTTGTTGTAATGACAAGAGAGCACTCCATCAACGGGCAGACACAGTTGTCCACCACAACAGACGGCCAAACAAAAGGGTGGACATGGCCACACTCAACCATAAATCCTCAAATGGTGCCCCCAGCGGCATGCAGAGGACGAGGGGCCTTTGGTCAGTGGCAAAAGAAATGCGGGCCCAACAGGGCATCATGGCTATCCAAACCTCAACCAAATGCCTGCGACCATCAATAGCACCACCTGTATGTGAGGTGGGGTAGGGCAATGTTTGTGAGTCACAGGGAAGTAGGAGGAACCACCAGAAGTTCCATACAAGAAAGGGAACTCATCTCAAAATGACAAACATTGCCAAATTGGACACACAGTAGGGATTTTTTGCCTTTTTCCCAAAGTGAATGGCACTCTGGGCCACCAGAATTGCTAACGCACAATATTTTCCATTGCAGATAAGTCTGGATGGGGAGAGTGCTTCTGTCTGCCCCATTGCCTAACTCAATTGGATCCCTCAATACTGCTACATCCACCGTCTAATCATGATCAAGCTTGCTGGCAATATACATATGTCCAATACTAGTCTGGTCAATATAAATGGGATTGAGGATAAGATTCACATTGAAAATACTTGCATAGTGTCATATCAGCTCTCTCCCAATTTATCCATGTCACCCTACCAGAAGTACAACATCGTGCTCAAGTCAACTTCTGCACCTGTGCCTGCCATATTGTACAACTTCTGCACAGAGATTTTCTTCAGCGGTCAGCTTATTGTTCACTCTGATGCAAGTCCCCCAACAATTCTTGTTAAACAATCAAACTGGCAGGTTCACCGGGGGAACTTTCCACTTGCTCAGGAATTCGCAAAGACCCACGCCTTTGGTACAGCCAAGGGTGTAACAGCTGCGCTACGCGCTTTTTTCTGTATCTCCAAAAATAGATGGCAAGATGTCAGAAGTACACAAATTATTTTGGATATTCAGAATTCTCCTGCTCCCAGGAATCTAAAGCACATCTTTGTATTCTTGGAACTGGGATTATGTGGCTTTAAGTCCAGGAAGCAGGTGAATTTGAAAGCTCAAAACAGCTGCGCTGAAAAAGCGCCCAAATGACACTGCTTCATAGTTTCAAAGGAGTACCACTTCAATAAAGAAAATTGAAAAAAGCGTTTTTGATTCATGGATGTGGGAGGATCCAGAATATCCAAAAATATTTCTGTACTTATGACATCTTGCCATCTATTTTTGGAGATACAGAAAAAAGCGCGCAGCGCAGCTGTTACACCCTACTACAGCCTATGTAGTCAAGTTCCACTTTAATCAGATCGTAAGTTGTGTGGGGTATATTGAAGTCGTTGATAACAAATGGGTAGAGAATGTCAAAACGGACCCGGGTATAATTTACACTGCCGGCACCCGCGTGTTTTTTTCCAAAAACAGGCACCTGGCACCGCATCCGGCACCGCCTGGCAGGTACCAGCGGTACCTGCCAGCTTTTTTTCATCAAAAAGGTCACCAAGAGGTTTCCTTGATGACTGGAATGGACGCGTCATCAAGAGATCCTCCCCTTGATGACCGCAACAGGTCGGTGATTGAGGGGAGGACCTTTCAATGACTGACCTGTTCCGGTCATCAAACAGGTTGGTCATGGTAATTGAGGGTGCTCCCCCAACGACCAGCACACACTTGTCATCGAGGGCTCAAGCACACAAATGTTACATCTTTGACTGGAAGGAATATTCCTTCCGCTCAAAGAGGTTTTGTAACCTCTTTGACTGGAAGGCCTTCAAAGAGGTTACAAAACCTCTTTGACTGGAAAGGCCTTCCAGTCAAAGAGGTTCTGTAACCCCTTCAACTGGAAGGATTCCTTCCAGTCGAAGAGGTTCTGTAAACCCTTCGACTAGAAGGATTCCTTCCAGTCAAAGAGATTCTGTAACCCCTTCGACTGGAAGGATTCCTTCCAGTCAAAGAGGTTCTGTAACCCCTTCGACTGGAAGGATTCCTTCCAGTCAAAGAGGTTCTGTAACCCCTTCGACTGGAAGGATTCCTTCCAGTCAAAGAGGTTCTGTAACCCCTTCGACTGGAAGGATTCCTTCCAGTCAAAGAGGTTCTGTAACCCCTTCGACTGGAAGGATTCCTTCCAGTCAAAGAGGTTCTGTAACCCCTTCGACTGGAAGGATTCCTTCCAGTCAAAGAGGTTCTGTAACCCCTTCGACTGGAAGGATTCCTTCCAGTCAAAGAGGTTCTGTAACCCCTTCGACTGGAAGGATTCCTTCCAGTCAAAGAGGTTCTGTAACCCCTTCGACTGGAAGGATTCCTTCCAGTCAAAGAGGTTCTGTAACCCCTTCGACTGGAAGGATTCCTTCCAGTCAAAGAGGTTCTGTAACCCCTTCGACTGGAAGGATTCCTTCCAGTCAAAGAGGTTACAAAACCTCTTTGACTGGAAGGAATCCTTCCGGTCAAAGAGGTTTTGTAACCGCTTTGACTGGAAGGCCTTTCCAGTTGAAGAGGGTTTGTAACCTCTTCAACTGGAAGGCCTTCCTTCCAGTCAAAGAGGTTACAAAACCTCTTCAACTGGAAGGCCTTCCTTCCAGTCAAAGAGGTTACAAAACCTCTTCAACTGGAAGGCCTTCCTTCCAGTCAAAGAGGTTACAAAACCTCTTCAACTGGAAGGCCTTCCTTCCAGTCAAAGAGGTTACAAAACCTCTTCAACTGGAAGGCCTTCCTTCCAGTCAAAGAGGTTACAAAACCTCTTCAACTGGAAGGCCTTCCTTCCAGTCAAAGAGGTTACAAAACCTCTTCAACTGGAAGGCCTTCCTTCCAGTCAAAGAGGTTACAAAACCTCTTCAACTGGAAGGCCTTCCTTCCAGTCAAAGAGGTTACAAAACCTCTTCAACTGGAAGGCCTTCCTTCCAGTCAAAGAGGTTACAAAACCTCTTCAACTGGAAGGCCTTCCTTCCAGTCAAAGAGGTTACAAAACCTCTTCAACTGGAAGGCCTTCCTTCCAGTCAAAGAGGTTACAAAACCTCTTCAACTGGAAGGAATCCTTTCGGTTGAAGGGGTTACAGAACCTCTTTGACCGGAAGGAAGGCCTTCCCAGTCCTTCTGGTCGTTGCAACAGCCGCCACCTGCCCAAACAAGAGCGGGTACCCGCTAGAATACGGGGGTATTGAATTTTACAAGGTGTGTTTTACAAGGTACAAGGCCTTGTAACCAAACCCCTTGTAAATTTAGATATAAGGGTAGCAAAGTGTAATTTTACAAGCTGGTTCCCAAATTCTTGTCCTTGTGAAGAACCCCCTTTCAAATCATGCCTTTTGAAAAAACACCACAGCCCTCAGATGTGGAGTTTCACAAGCCTAGAACTTACAAGGTCCAACATTGTAAATGAAATACCTTGTCAAATTCAGTACAACCAGTATAAATGTTGAAATTTACAAGGCATGTCTCCCTGAGACAAAAGCCATTGCAAATGTCACTTGGAAAACTGCATCTCAATGGCCATATATAATTTATTACAAGGTACTTCAGTCTATCTACAAGGTGTTTTTTTTTGCGCTATATTAAATCTTTTATTATTTTTTTGGACATTTTTTTTATCTCTTTTGTAGGTTAATATTCAAAGCAAGAAAAAATTAAAAGGACTGTGTAAAATCAAATCGCAGCACAAGTAAAGTCAAGGAAGGAAAGAAAAGAAAAGAAAAAAACCATACCAAACTCTTGGTAATTGTTTGACTGCTACGTCTAGTACTAGTCTGACTGGTCGGGATCACTGAGCAACTTGCAAGTTGCATTCACTGGGGCTGTTGCTGACTTCTCCGGGCGGCCCCTCTTCTTTGGCAAGACTTTGGGAGCTGCTGGTACCGTCAGTACCTTGGGTTGATCCGGAGAGGGCTCTGGTTGATTGGGAGCGGGTCTGAGCTTCAAAGTAAGCTTCATGACACCAGGTTGGGGCTTTGATGTTGTTGACCCATTGCTATCGAGTGTTGATGGTGCCTGCGGAGAGCTTTCTTTGAGACGGGAAGGAGGTTGCTCCAATAGGCTTGCTCTGTTCTTCAGTTGGCTTCCTATGAGAGGTTGGGGCTTCACCGATGTTGGTTTGACTACTTTTGTTGGACAAAACCTCTTCCGTGGGGGTTCACTATCTTTTGAAACAATTTTGGTTGGCCGATCATTTGTTGGGCAGATTTTACTCTGAGAGGGCTTTTTGGGAGGCAGATTGTGAAGAGTGTCCGTTATCTTGACAGGGGAATCGGGCCTGAAAGATGGAAGAGGTGATGGAAGCTTGGAAGACATGTCAGACCGAGCATGCTCATCCTGCGACAAAGCCAAGATATCAGACCCCCTTGATAGACTTCATTGCACTCATCTTGGGCAAGGATTTGGCTCGCCATCCATTTTGACTGGAATGAGAAGTATTTGTTGTCTTCAAGATACAAACATGCAACGATTGCCAGACCTCGCCTAGAATTTCAAATTTAATGCAACCATTAGCCCCAATAGATGATATAAAGGAAATTAAAGCATTAAACCAAGAAGAAACACCCACTGGACCAATTGAAATAGATCAAGGAATGCCTTGTCCCCAACGCCTCCACCCAGCTTATCTGGGGCAATGTTAAGTTCACGCAAGATGTTTCTTTGGAGATAACACAGTCAATCGGCATTCACCAGGCTTGGATGAATGGTGGTGACACTAGATTCTGTACGGTCAAGAGCCTGTGCGTCATCAATCTGGGAGTAAAAACGGTATGAGTTTGATGGAATTGAAGAAAAGTTGCAAAAGATAAACTGCACATACTTTGAGCTTCAAAGCATTGACCGTTGGGTTATTCTTGATCGTTGTTGTGAGCTTATCCTTTGAAAGCTTATTGGGTTTCTTGGCTTCTGGCCACAGATGATTGTGGAACCGACGGTGACAAATTACTGCCCAACCAGTCTCAACGTGTTTGTCTACTCAACATGCGGTCCCGGAGGGTCCCTTTGGACATTCCAACCATTTCACTTTGCCGGGGCATTGGCCGGCCAATCCAGGGCAATTCGGATTCCTGTGAAATAAAGAGTGCTTCAGATGGCAGAACAACCCTTAGGCTTGAGCAGCAATTTGGAGAGACTTACGATTGAAGATACTTCCTAATTGCTCCAGGGGCAGTAAGAGGTGATCCGGTGTAAAGCTCAAAAGCGTTCCTGAGAACCTTTTGCTGAGTGCGGAAAGGGATGAATGAGGTTACCTCTGCCTTTCCTGGGTCACTAGACACTAAAACAAGCCCCCCAATCTACGATTGGAAGGTTTATGTAGTGATAGTGGAGGTGTATCAAAAGATAGCCTACTTTGAGCAGGTGGCTTAAGGGTTATGGTAATGTAGCTGATGTGTAAGTGTTGTAATGTGGTTGTAATTTGTATGTAAGGGTGTAAAACCACAATATAGAGTGGGGCTAATACTGTAGAGTGAGCAAGAATTGTACTGTTATGGGGTAAGCTGAGTGCAAGTAGTTTGCTGAGAGAAATTACAACTGGGGGGAGGAGAGCCTCCTTAAATAGAAAAGAGTGAGACATTTTAGCTCCAGGGGAACAAGAGAATGAGGTGTTTTAGCTGCCCTGAAAGCTACAATGAGGTATTTTGGCTGGTGGTTGACAGGTCACATGAGGTCATGATGTCATATGAGAGAATTTAGCTAGTGAGAAATAGGAGGTGAGGTATTTTAGCTGGCCTGGCCTGTCAACTGATGTCATCTGCAAGCTGCATGAGGGGTTTTTGCTATCTTGACACCTGCATGATGTCATCTGTCAACTGTCAGACTGCATAAGCCTGCATCAAGTGTGCATAACACTGCATGACACTGCATGACATGTGCATAGCACAATGAAATGAGTGCAGCTGATGAGATAAAGTATATGTAAAGGTTTAGACAAGCTGTCAGGGTGGTCCATGTAACGGATTACATGTCCTGGGTAAGTGTGGTTCATGTAACGGATTACATGACCTGGGTATGGTGTTTGTGTGTGTGAAACTGAATGATGGTGTCTTGAAGGGGTTGTAACTTGTGATCCAGAGGGGTTTAAGGTGTTTTTTCCATGGGGTCCTGTGTAGTTTTGGCCGTAGAATCCAGTGGTGCTGTCATATTGGTTGATTTGAGAGTGTACATATGAGAAAAAAGGAATTTTTGAAATGGGCTAGATGGGTAACCATAAAGCATACCACACCGGCCCATTTACATCCATCTTGGTCACAGATCATAGCGCCAAGGCAGTAGAACCAAAGAACTTTCCAACGTTCATTGGTACATCATTTGGTACCGGATGTTCTGGTATAGCCAACCGTCCCAAAGTTTGTGATATTCATATCAGGTGTCTTCACAAATGTTGTTTGGCGGTTGGGGTATATTGGATAGTCTTGCAAATCAAGAATGCAATCATGGTCTATGTACGTCTCAACAGAAGAAAAATGATCAGGGAATTTCCATTTCGCAAATTCCGTGGGTATGCTGGAATGGTTGAGCGTTGTCCTCATTATCCAAGGAGCCTGTGTCTTCTGAATCTCCCATAGCTTGCGAAATGATGGGTCTCGGAGAAGATGGCAGATCGGTGTGAGAATCCATGCTTATGTTTCCTCCTTGTGGGTCCCACAATGTAAATCTATGAATGTGGTGCTTGCTCATGCATATTTGGATGGTGCATATATGCATTTACATGGTTAAGCATTTGATTCATTGTAAAATTGAATATGGGATATTGTATTTACAGTTTTGCATAGTGACATGTGCCACCTTGTAAACAAGGTGGGTGTAAATTTGCTTGCTGCTGCGGAAAGGTATCATATTACAAGGACTTTTTTACATAGTGTTTTGTCATAAGGAAGAAAATAAACCCAAAGCCTTGTAAAATTACACTTTGCTACCCTGATGTTTAATTTTACAAGGGGTTATTTTGCAAGGCCTTGCACCTTGTAAAATTAACCCACCCCCCAGAATACCCGGGTACCCGCTCGATTTCTCCCAGAAATCCAGCATCCGCACCCGAACACGCACACGCTGGCGGGTACCCGCCAGCGGATAGCAGGTACCCGCAATGGGTTTGTCGGGGCTCTATAAGGGGTGTTGTGAGTGTGTAGGAGAATGTAACTTCTGAATGAGTGCCCTTATGAGTGTTCTGTAAGGCAAGAGTAGGGGTGAATTTGTCCCTAGAAGCTGAATCTTGAGGAGTATTAACTGATTTATAAAATTAAAAGGGAGATTAAGAGTGAAACTAATAGAAATAAGAAAGAAAAGCAGTAAATTTGGATTTTGGTATATGGGATACCATAAGGGGCCGGCTTTATGCACTCTAAATATTTACTACATGCACTCCAAAAAAGGAGTGAACTTGTGTCTACTCCAATAAATGTTGGGTGAACAAAGTTTCACTCCAAAAGTGGGTTAAATTGGAGTGTTCAGAAGTTCAATCCAATATCTATTTGGAGTGAACCTTTGTTCACTCCAAAAGTGGGCTAAATTGGAGGGTTCAGAAGTTCACTCCAATATTTATTGGTGTGGAAACTTGTGCACTCCAATCTTGAAACTTGGCATGTTTCAAGATTGGAGTGTACTACTGTACACTCCAATAAATACTGGAGTGTACTACTGTACACTCCAATAAATACTGGAGTGTACTACTGTACACGCCAACAAATACTGGATTTTACACCTATTTTAAATACATCCATGCACTCCAAGCAACTCCTCCAGATCAACCAAGTCATGCTTTGTGTGAAGCCCCCGCGCACCGCAAGGTTTCACAAGGACAATCACAGGCGCATTTCCCGTTCGACTATATGTTCCGGTCCTCGCACTTCGCCTAGCCGGCAGAGATCCCTGACTCATATCTCTCCCGGCTAGGTAAGCCATCCCAGTTCCTTTTCCTCTTTTCCCTTCCTACTTCCCCTGTTCCTTTCCCCCCTTCCTTTATCATCTATTGTATGTACTCAGAGAGATCCCTGACTCATATCTCTCCCGGCTAGTGCTCCCCCCTTTTCCCTGAGCAATACATAGCCCCGTGAACCAGAACTCTCCTCGAGGTTCACCCTTTGTGCCCCACTCGAACGGACAGTGAAGGACTCCCAAAATTGGAGTCCTTACACTTTTTTTTTTCTGGTTCCACCCTTTCGCCGACTCCTCATCTCGGCGAGCAATTTTTTTTTTTTTTGATCAACTGCAACTGCCCTCTCCACTGCTCACTGCCACTGCGCCTTCACTGCCATTACAACTGCCCCTCACAGCACACTTACACTGCAAAACCCCCCCCTCTACTGATCACTGAACTGCTTACGGAAACGATCGACGACTCGGACCTTCCTCTTATGAGCACCCGACAGTCAAACACCAACCCCCTCATCCCTTTACAAGACCCAGAACAGCTTGCCCGGGTAATCAGACGCCGCGCTCGTTTGGAAGCCACCCTTGCTGCGCCCACTGCCATCAACATCCCATCGCCGAACGCCTCGACCGATCACAGTTTGGTCATCGACCCCAGCACCACCTCGATGAACCAGTCCAATCAACAAGACTCTTCCGGAGACCCTTTGGCGCCAGAGGAGATGTCCAACAACGATCTGATCCAAGCAATTCTGGTCCTACAGCAGAACACAGCAAAGCAACTTCTCGCGGCACAGGAAGCGGCGCAAGCCGCGCAGGCGCAAGCTTGAGCCGAATTGAAGGCCGTTCAAAGCCAAGCTCGGGCCGATGTGAAGGCCGCGTTGGACGCCTGGAGTAAAAATGTGATTCCAAAGATCGAATCTACTCCAACCCCACAACTCGCCCCGGGCCGCATCGACCTGCAGCAATTCAAGATTTCGGACGGGCCGTACTTCAAAGGCCCCTTTCAAGAGGTTGAAGCGTTCCTTCGTTGGATCCAAGCGCTACAGATTTTTTTTGCGACGAAATCGGTCACCCACGCAGACGATAAGCGCCTCATTGTGGGCGGACTCATCTCGGAGACGAATCTTCTTTCGTTCTATTCAAACAAATTCGCAAAATATGAAGGGAAGTCTTGGGAAGACTTCAAAGAACAAATGTTTGAATTCGCCCTTCCCGTCGAATGGAAGACGACCCTCAAGTGCAATATTGCCCAGCTAAAGATGACTGAAGCCGAGACCTTCCTGGAGTTCAGTACCCGTGCGCGAACGTTACAAAGCCTGTTCAACTTCGACAAACATTCGCTCGATGACTATGAACTAGCCAAAGCGGTAACCTTCGGCCTCCCAGAGGTCCTTCAAGCGAAGATCAACGATCATCAAACCTTGCGGTCGGCGAACTTCAAATAAGGCGAGTTTGAGAGTCGCACCAGCGGGTTCTACTCAAACCTGCTTAAATCGTCCGCATTACGACTACGCCGGAGTGCATCCACAACCACTGCCTCTAACAGGATGGTGGACACCGTCTGGCGACTCCACGCTTACCTGGACAGCGTCGGGCTGTGCCACTTCTGCAAGAAACACTGTGGGAGCGCCCACAGAGCTTGCCCCAATCCTATGGACAAGAGCCGGGTGGAGATACCGGCCTCGTTTGTCCCACCCCCGAAACCGGCTGACTACACCCCCCCAGTGGCATGGACATCAAAGAATAGCGGGCCTGCAAAAACGAATCCGTCGACTGCCGGCCGCCCAATTGGTCGCCCCGCAGGCGTTGCGGGACTCACGAACGAAGCACCCGACTTAGACGAACTGTCCGCCTCCTGTCTGGCCCGTGTGGACGGGCACTTGGACGAGTTGGCTCACGGCTTCGCGAACTGGCATTTGACGGCCGTCGAAGACGACATGCAGGCGGCAGCTATAGCTGGTGACCCCGACGCGATCAAAACGCTCGCCGTCTCATCGGCAACACGAGACGATGAATTCATCCCTGAAGCCCCTCAGTTCGATGAAGCCTCCTTCCTCAAGGCCTGCGGCGCCATTGCCGAGAGCAGGAGCGCCAAGTATGTACAGTCCCCCCTCAGACCAACCCACCAATTTCACAGAGGCCGGTGCTTACGAGGGTCTCCTATATTTCGGAGAATACACTCGCTCCCACTACCTCAGAGAACGCGATCGCCCCCACCGATCCTGGACTGGCGGGCCCGCAGACCGACCTTGAAGCGGCCGTCTTTGATGCCGTCAATAACCACAACTGAGGCGTGGTTGTCCCCGCTAAATTCTTGTGCCTTGAGGACGCCACCCTGCCGCCCATTCCCATCACTCCCTGGACCTTTTCCCGCCGCCCTTGCCATACAAGACCAACGGGGTTACCATCCCATTGGCCAGCCACAACCCAAACGCCCTGCGACTAAGAAGAACCGACCGCCCGGCCGATCCACTGTCCCCATCCCCTCCCAACTGTCACCTTCAAGCTGGAGGGACCCTCCCCCTCATTTTTTTATAGGGGGGGAGACTGTGAAGCCCCCGCGCACCGCGAGGTTTCACAAGGACAATCACAGGCACATTTCCCGTTCGACTATATCTTCCGGTCCTCGCACTTTGCCTAGCCGGCAGAGATCCCTGACTCATATCTTTCCCGGCTAGGTAAGCCATCCCAGTTCCTTTTCCTCTTTTCCCTTCCTACTTCCCCTGTTCTTTTCCCCCCTTCCTTTATCATCTATTGCATGTACTCAGAGAGATCCCTGACTCATATCTCTCCCGGCTAGTGTTCCCCCCTTTTCCCTGAGCAATACATAGCCCCGTGAACCAGAACTCTACTCAAGGTTCACCCTTTGTGCCCCACTCAAACGGACAGTGAAGGACTCCCAAAATTGGAGTCCTTACACTTTGACCCTTGGAGACCCTGCCTCCCCCCTACAGACAAACTTCCACTACACTCACATTCCTCTCCTTAAGACTAGGCCCCAAAGATTCCAGTGAGTCTGAGACTATTTATATGCTCTTTTTCAATGGGAATCACTGGCCTCACTTTTTTGGAGTTCCCAGTGGTCCACACTCCAAAAGAAAACATGGAGTGGGTTGAGCTCCACTCCACAGTTTGAGTGCCTAATTTTGGGTTCAGCCTAAATGCACTCCAACTTTTTACTTCATGTATTCCAAATGTGAGTTCATGGAGCGGGTACTCCAAAAGGGGTTGGAGTACCGTGAAGAGTACGTCAAGCAATATTGGAGTGCAGACAGCCGGACTCCATTGTGATTGGAGTACACAGCCATGCACTCCAGCGGCTCCCAAATTTGATGAGTGCCTCCATCAATCACTCCCCTAAGTTTGGAGTACATTCTCCCAGCACTCCACTTATGCTGACTTGCCTCCCCACACCGGGAGTGCAGACCTCAGAACTTCAGGTAGATATGGAGTACCAGCACCCATGCTCCAATCACCGCACCCATTCTTGGCCCCTTGGGACAGTGACCATTTTCTACATTCTCAAAAATCAGCCAAAGAGACACACTCGTATCAGATTCCACTCATCAAATCCCACACTTGTGCACACACCAAGAAAAATGTTGGCCAAAGAAATCCAACCAAACCCGAGTGTCACGGTTCTCAACACTGGCTCAAACACCCCATCAAACACTGGTGATAGCATCACGGTGAGTCCAGAAGTTTGGGCTCAAATGCAAAGCTTGCTGACTTTGCTTCCAATCCAACAACCCCACCCTCAGAAGCTGCAGCTCCCTCACCAAACACCTTTTGTTCTCCGGATCTCGCCGTTCGTTCTCCGGATCTTGCTGTTTGTTCCCCAGAACTCGCTGTTTGTTCTCCGGATCTTGCCGTTGCTTCTCTGGATGCCCCAGTTCCTTCTGGGGATCCTGCCGTTTCTTTGCCAGAAGATCCCACCGTCCCTTTGCCGCATGTCTAGAAAGAGGAGTTCAACAACAATGATCTGGGTGACAATTGAGAGGATCAAGTTTCCAGCGCTCAAAACAAAGGCTTGGATTCTGACGCGCCCGTCCCCGAAATCATCAATGATATTAAGGAGTATGACTTTTCCACCGGTGGTGTGTTTCTTTGATCTAATGTGACGCTAAGTTGGGCTTTTGTGCTGATATTGTTTCAATATAGGGCCGTTGGATCCTCCCCCTCGTGCTTGGTTCACCTCCATGGATGATTTGGTCAGCTTCTGTCAAGCTTGGGCCAAGAACCACGGATACGCCATTTTCAAATCCAACTCGCACCCCTGTAAAAATGTCTACATCAAGTGTGATCAATCCGGTCAATTCCAAGGCACAATCTTGAATAAGTCTGGTCATAAAACTGCCTCAGCCAAGATAAACTGTCCTTTCCACATGAAAGGCTTGATCCCTACTAGTAAGAAGCTAATTGAAAAGTTTTGGACGCTCAAGGTTTTACAAGGAACACACAACCATGGCCCGTCCGATGGTGCCTCAAGTAATTCTGCGCACAAACGGCTCATACCGGAGCAGTTCGATGAGATCTGTAAGATTTCGCAAGCTAATCTCAAGCCGGCGCAGATCTTGTTACAATTGTGAACTTAGGACAACAAGACTTATGCCAGCGGTGGGTAGTTACGATACGCTACGATAACCGCCGTTATCTGCTTAGCGTAACGCTTGCCGTTACTGCGCTCAGGCGTTAGCGCTACTAGTAACAACTAGTTGTAACCCCGGGCCCGTATCGTAACGGGCCTGATTTTTCTGGTGCGTTACTTGCGTTACTAGTAGCGTAATGCGTTAACCACCGGTTAACAAGATAAAGAGGGGCAAATGGCCCCCTCTGGATCATATGCAGTCCTATATCTGCCCCTCCGTGCGGGCAGATATTGTAACAGATGTTAAATGCCATACATCCTGGGTGTGCGATATCGTAACGCACTTCCGTTACGGTTAACGGTAACGGTAACAAGAGAAAAACCGTTACGATATTGGTACGCTTCCAATAACCGTACCGTAACTACCCACCGTTGCTTATGCGACCAACAAGACAATTAGTAACGCGCTTCAGAAGATTTGCCGTGAGGATCTAGATGGCCGGACTCCAATCAAGGCTCTATTGGCTATCCTCAAGGAATGTAACTGGTTGCACAAAGTCAAGGTGAACTCATCCGGTGCTGTTCTAAACCTGTTCTTTGCGCACCCGGGTTCAATTCACTTGGCCCGCATCAATCATCATGTTGCGCTCTTGGATTCAACATACAAGACCAACCAATATGACTTTCCTCTTCTCCATGTTATTGGTCAGGCCGCAAGCAACCGCTCTTTCTCTATTGGCTTCTGCTTTATGAAGTACAAGGACAATGAAAATTACCTCTGGTTGATTAATGCTTTGAGAAAGCACATCTGGCGACCACAACACGTACCTCAAGTCTTTCTCACTGATTGTGAATCTGCCTTACGAACAGCTTTGGCCACAGTCTTCCCGGATTCTCAAGCAAACTTGTGCAGTTGGCACATCAACAAAAATATTACGACAAACTGTAAGAAGTACTTCCCCGCGGCGAAAACAAAACCCGCCTCCCTCAAATCAAAAGCGACTTCTCAAGGAAGTAAAACTGACTCTTCCAGCGAAGCAAAAGAGGCTGTTAAAAAACCCAAAGACGATTGGGAAATCTTTATGTCACTTTGGTCAGGAGTTACAAACGCAAAAACGCCCAAGCTGTACAAAGAACGGTTCGAGAACCTGAAAAAGCATCTCAAGACTCGCCCGGCAGTCTTGAGTTACCTTGAAACAAATATAATCCCGGTCAAGGATCTCTTCGTTGTTGCCTGGGCTTGCCAATACCCCCACCTCCGGAATCTCAATACATCATGAGTTGAATTGGCCCACGCCTACGTGAAAATCAAAAACTCAACTGGAGACCTGCTCACAGTATTCAACTCCTTAGCTCATGCCGTTGACACGCAGCTCAACCAAGTTCACAAATTGCTTGGTCGGGATACCGTCAAGACTCTGGTGAATGTCCCAAAACCTTTCATCCCGCTCCTTGGCCGCATATTGACCTTTGCAATCACAATGTGTCTTGAAAAATATGAAAAATTAGCACATCTTGACCCAACTGACCCGTGTTCCAACACCGTTACAATTGGAATTGGGATCCCTTGTGCTCATTGGATCTCTGAGATACTTGGAAGCAATGATGCTTTGTCCCCAGAAAATTTCCATTCTCAATGGAATCTTAAATACAATCCAGAAATAACGGTAAGCAATTGATTTTTCAAGATGTGGATTTCACAATTACTAATTTGATCCATTCCAAAGCAAAATGAAGAGACTGAAGTTGACTTAGATGATGAAATGAAGAAGCTGACAGTTGCACTGTCTAGCGAAGATCCCAACATGCTTGCGAATATTCTTGAGCAACTCAATCAAATCGTCGCTGGGACTCACATGGCCGTCCCGATACAAGCACCCAAAGCCAAAACAAAGACAAAAGGACGACCTGCTTTGAAGAGAAAACAAACAACTTCAACGAAAAGGAATCCGTCAGCCTATGAAATCGTTGAAGCACAACTTAAAAAGGATCAGATCACCCGGTCAAAGAGGGCCTCAAAGGCCCCTGAACAACAGTCCAAGAGAATCAGAAAAACCAATACCACCGACGAAGAGGCCAATACCACCGACAAAGAGGAATTTGATGAAGAAAACGATGAAAACAATGAAGATAGCAATGATGGTCCATTGGTTTCTGAGACCGGGCAAGACCTTCCTGAGTCTAGAGATGATGAGACCGGGCAAGACGTTCCTGAGTCTAGAGAGGTGAGTCGCTATTTATTTCATTGCATAGAAAAACCCTGGGCTGACAATCTACTACATTATACATCTGCCAAGCAGATTCCACAACATTTGAAACCATATGTGAAATCAATCTTTGATCCTTTGGGTGATGGTAATTGCGGGTTCCGCTGTGTTGCGAAAGCGCTTGGGTACAACAACAATGGATGGTTCCGCGTGAGGAACGAGATGCTAGGAGAAATTGCTACAAACAAGGCTCTCTACACCAAGTTACAGGGTGGAGCACTGCCAATCGAAACAATCATGAACGGCCTCAAGGTCAAAAACTTGAAATCAGAAATCAAACGCAAAAACTGGCTTGATGAATTCTCTCACGGTCAGATCCTCGCCAATGTGTACCGACGACCGATGTGCTTCATCTCATTAGAATCCTGCGCCTCTTTCCTTCCTCTAAGAACTGGCCCCGGATCCGAAGAAACTGAGCCCGTCTATCTTCTCTACGTCAACGGTAATCCCTGGGCCTTGGCCCTTGTGGAGGGGGAGGACGGGGTCAAGCCAATCCCTCCTCCCATCTTGGCCACCAAGAATACGTTGAAATGTGCAAAAGCCTGGTACAATTATGTCCAGAAAGGCGTGGATCTCTATCAGGACAAGGCGACTAAGGCGACTTGAAACTCTTTTTTTTCTTCTGATTTTCTTTCCTTTCTGCCGGTTTCTTTCCTCAGTTGTGTCATCAATTTTCTTTGAAAAGGTGGAGTAAATTAGAGGAATGAAAAAGGTTGTGCAGGTGTGCACTCCACAAAAGGTAAAATTTGGAGTACACTCCAGTGCACTCAAAAAAAGAATTTACAATTTGGAGTGCACTAGAGTGCACTCCAATTTATGTGGAACCCACTGGATTGTGAAGCCAAATTAATTCACTGAATTGTTGGAGTGCTGCACTCCCTTTTTTCTGGAGTGCATGGCTAAGCACTCCAACAATTCTGCAAATTTTGGAGTACTCTTGTCAGTACTCCAAATTATGTGGAGTTCTCCTGTGGGCACTCCAAGTTTTTGAAGTACATATCTCTGGAACACCAAACCTTTTGGAGTACCCAACACTGGAAGCCAAAAAGATGGAGTACATGAAGTAAAAAATTTGGAGTGTATTTAGGCTGACCCTAATTTTATACTCCATTTTTTTGGAGTGCACAAGTTTCCACTCCAATAAATATTGGAGTGAACTTCTGAACACTCCAATTAAGCCCACTTTTGGAGTGAACAAAGGTTCACTCCAAATATATATTGGAGTGAAATTCTGAAAACTCCAATTAAGCCCACTTTTGGAGTGAACAAAGGTTCACTCCAAATATATATTGGAGTGAGATTCTGAACACTCCAATTCAGCCCACTTTTGGAGTGAACCTTTGCTCACTCCAACATTTATTGGAGTAGACACAAGTTCACTCCTTTTTTGGAGTGCATGTAGTAAATATTTGGATTGCATAAAGCCAGCCCCATACCATAAGGCATACCACACCGTTATCCTCACTCTTCACCATCTGAAAGATGTTCTGTTAAATAAAATTTCACATAAATAAAGCTTAAAAATAATAGTCCTGCCAATTCAACACTTATGAACACAATCACTATTGGGTCATGGTTGAATAACCCTTCTATCTGTAATAGGTTTTTATTTGAGGGGAAATTTATGGCAAAATCAAAGTTGAGTCAAAGGCGCTCAATGGGTTTTTATATTCCATCTACTGTTGATCAAACTGACATTTGCAAAACAGGAGTTGCTGTTGGGGTCTTCCACGTTTGAGCATCAAGTCACCAGGTCACATGTTATTGTGGCAAACAACTCAGCCGACACAATTCCTTAAGTTGCTGTGACCTTAACTTCATATGCTTTGGATTGGCTGGAGCTTGAAAGAGGGGAATTCTACTGTAAATGTTCAATGAAGTGAAAAGAATTTTATGTTGTGGGATTTGAATCCACAACCTTCTATTGATGAGAGCTGCTCTAATACCACTGAGCTAAACACACATTGGTCTTACAGGTAACTATTGAAGGATACAATGATAAGGCTGAGCCAAAAATATAGGGCATCAAGCACAGATTCCATCAATTCCAACATTGACAAGTTGGAGTGCAAGGTGTTAGTTGTTGATGAGCTTGGAACCCAGGACTTGAATTAATACAAGTTGGGATTCCAGTTGAAGTGGTATAGTGGTAATTGGCAACGTTCCCTAAACCTGTAACAATGAAAAGGTGCGGGACAATATTTCATGTCAAGGTGATTGGAAGGCAAAACCCCAACTGCACAATAAAATCAAAAGCAAGGCTGGAGATAATTGTTTCCCACAGGGCAAATTTGAGCTGTTTTGCTGCAGTCAAAAGGGAATTGGATTGAACTGAAGTCAGTTGGTGGTTCAGTGCATGATAATTAGCAACCTATCATACATTAAATATGTTTTGGGGTGGACGGTTGTGTCATCAACACAAGGGTGCTATTTGCCATGGTCCCAGGGTTTGGGTAAAATTAAAGGGCTTGCTTGCTGATTTTTGTGTGGAAACACCAACTCTTCATGCAGCACAGGTTTATGAACGGCCTCTGCTACAACATCAACATGCGGATGAACACCTTTGCACACTGGTTCAACATGCCAAGCAGAGCAATATCAATCAGTAAGATCCAGGTGTTCAACAACACAATCACCCAGAAGATGATTACTTGTTGAAGGAATTTCAACAAGACAATCTTACAGAAAACCCATACATCAAAGGCAGCCCAGGATCCAGTGACACCCGCCAACATTGTATGTTTGGAGAGATTCTTCAGGTAGCAGTGAAATTACTTTGATTGAATTCAAATATTAGAAATAAAGAATCTGTATGGAACTGAGACTCTGTATGCATCCCTTCAAATATAAACCTGCATTACAGGGGTGAATCTTGGTGGATGGATTGGAACTGGGGCCTGAAAATGCAGCGGCAAAGAAGCCTTGGCCTCCAGCTATTCATAGTGGCAGAGGCACTATTCATAGTGACAGAGGTACTAGCAGAGGCACTATTCATAGTGGCAGAAGCACTATTCATAGTGGCAGAGGCACAATTCATAGTTGTAGAGGCACTATTCATAGTGGCAGAGGCACAATTCATAGTTGTAGAGGCACTATTCATAGTGGCAGAGGCACTATTCATAGTGGCAGATGCACTATTCATAGTGGCAGATGCACTATTCATAGTGGCAGATGCACTATTCATAGTGGCAGAGGCACTATTACACCATGGGTGCAGTTGGACGGCGGGCGGACGTCCGGTCCAACGTTGGCCACCCCCTCTCCGCCCCTGCAGTTAAACTTTGCACGGTGGACGTTGGGAGGAGTGTATGTCAGGAAGGTCGGGCTGCCCCTGACGGCAGCTAGGCCACAAATCCTACCCGGACGTTGGGCATCAAGCTGGGATTACCCAGACATCGGCCACGGGGCCCAGGGTCATGAGGAGATCCAAGCAGCAAAAATTGACCCCAGGGAGGGTCAATCCGGCGACCGCACCATACGTCCGGAGATTGACTGCTGACCGGTGCAATTGCTTACGACCACTGCAATAACAACAATATTCATATCAGCATCCATCTTAGTCACAAATATATACCGCATTCTCTTCTTATCATGAAGAGCAAACGGTGTGAAGTCCAACATATTTTTTTTTATCTTCTATGGACAATCCGCGAGCACACTCGGCAGATTGTACTGGTGGTTTCAGGAAACTCACTTTTTCAAGTGATTTTTCAACCTTGGGCCAACGGACAGGTCGACTAGTCCGGTGACTCGTCGGGAAGGTCGGCTCTTTCCGGGGGCAGCCGACCTGTTGACAACCTTGAGGGCCGGCTGACCATGCTGACCCGCCGGGCAGATGGGTTGGCCGGACCTATCAGACAAGCCGACCATGCTGCCTTGCGGGTCGGCACGGTCGGACGAGGTCGGCCTGCCCTCCCTGTTGGGAGGAACAGACGACAGGTGGTTGGGCAGGGTCGGGCTGACCCGAAGGGCTGCTCGACGTCCTACCAGGACGGCCCTACCCAAATCTGACAGGAGGGTCCGCCCGCCGCCCGACTCACTTTACAAGTGGAGCTGTGGTGTAATAGTGGCAGAGGCACTATGAATATCCGCCACTATGAATAGTGCCTCTGCCATTATGAATAGTGCCTCTGCCACTATGAATAGTGCCTCTGCCACTATGAATAGTGCATGAAAAATGCCATTGGGGCGCACACCATATTTTGTTGTGCACAAATTTGCCTGCCAAAAAGATTGCATGAAAAACTGTGCACACCAAGTTTTGGCTAGATGCACACCAAAAAAATGGTGCACCATGCCTGTACGCCAAAATAAATGGTGTGGAGGTTTTTGCAAGCCACAATTTGTGGTGTACAGGGGCCACATGCACACCAAATTACTCAAAAATAATATTTTTTTTGGCATGCAGGGCTGTGCACGCCAGTTATTTGGCGTGGAGGGCAGTGCCCGCCAGTTGTTTGGCCTGCAGGGCCGTGCCCGCCAGTTGTTTGGCCTGCACTAGAGCCGTGCCCGCCAGTTGTTTGGCGTGCAGAGCCATGCAGGGCCGTGCACAACCCATGTACCCCACATTTTGGTGTGCACATGTCACAAGCCCTCCACACCCTTTTATTGGCATACAGGCGTGGTACACCACTTTTTTGGAGTGCATCTAGTCATAAATTGGAGTGCATTTAAATTGAACCAAGATTAATACAAGATTCAAAAAAAAGGAACAAATAAAACCAGTTTTTAAAATCCTTCAAAGAATGGAAATTTCAATCACAAATATTTGGCAGTTTTTGTCAATTATCTATGGCAAGCATAATAATTCAGACTCTTGTGACACCCAATGGATTTTTGGTGGACTTGATCAGTTGTTCCCCAGGGTTCCATGCAAAAACTTCATTATTATTCCTGGGATATATTCCTGCCAAATATTGCCTTTCTCTTCTTCCTCTGACTCAGAACCACTAAGTAAGAATTCCAATTTGTGTTTCAACTTTGGTAAATCTACAATACGTTTGTCTAGCTTATTCATCATCTCTCTGTACCATATGTCCTTTCTAATTCTTTTCAGCCTATTGTTTTGTTCAGTTTTCAATTTTTCATAAACACCAACATTTTTCAATATTCTTTTCCAAATGACCGTTCCTATTCCTTTGCGGTAATTTGCAGGTACCTCTTGAGATTTTCCCTTTGTCATTAACTTTGATGCATAATGAGCATAATTCAGTAGAATATCTCTCCATTCATTATTCCTATGAAACAGGTAATACAATTGAAATCTAGCCTCAAAATCAGCAGTATCTTCATTGTATTCTCTGAATTCTGGTTCATTTATGTAATCTGATCCAATCCTCTGGTGAATAAAATTTAATGCAAAATATCTGAAATGAAAAACTTTCTCAAACTCATCCTTCTTGTATCCCCAAGGTATAAGTGAGTCAAAATACAACTTTCTCATTTTCAGTAAATCATCTTTCACTTCTAGAAAGAATTGTTTTTTTGTGACTGGGTTTGGGTTTTCATTTTCTAATTCTCCTCCAACATATCTGGTCACTTTCCGCATAAATTGAATATGCTCACGCATGGGTTTTGAAAATGAATTTGAAATAGGTTCATAATTCCAACATTCAAGAATTTCTTCAGCTCCATAATCAATCATGGCCAAATCAAGCAGCACATAATCTTGCTGTTTTTTTTCAAGCACTGCATCAGAATTTTTTCATTTCAAAATGAATCAAATCAAAAAGGTAATTATCAGTTTGAATGGCTATCCAAAATAAAAATAAAAATACTGAAATTCACCAACATTTGTATGTATTGTAAATATGTTGCATATGAAAGTTGTATTTGATTTGTTCTTCATCTGATGGATAGAAATAATATTTATTCCAAAGCTGTGTATTTTTTCTAGCAACACCATCCATGGCCCTTACTAACCACCTCAAACCATTTACAGATGAAAACTCCCTCTTCAGGTTCTCCAAATCATCATGATTGGCAAGTTTGTATCTGCGGATGAAATTGATGGTTTCTAGTATAGAATTATTCCTAGCTACCTTCAGATGATGGATGGGATTTGGATAATTCAAGTCACTTGTGAGGATCTCATAAATTCTCCATATTGAGTTTGAGTACTTGTCCTTGAAATATTGGTGTCTTGATAATTGGACTTCTGGATCCCAGTCTGGCCCAAAAATCATTTCCATCTGCTCATGAATGCTTTTTAATTGCAAAATTGTTTCCATTATTGCATTGGTGTATTCATGCGCAAATGTCTCTACATCAATACTCTCATAGTCCTTCTCCAATTGGCTGACAGACTTAATCATGGAGTACCAATCACTATGTTTTGAATCTAGAAAACCCAGGAAAGTACATCTCTCAATAAAATATTTAAAAGTCTCTCATGGTCAGACTTACCATTCTCTGAGAGCCCATAGATAATGCCCCCCATCCACTCATCAGCGAACTTCTCAGGCAATTCCTCTAAATTGAATTGATCATTCTCCAGGAGGTGGTCAACAGATTTGATCTTTGAGTTACAATCAACTTTTCTCAAGTATAGAAATTCAAAAGGGAAAATTAGCTTTCCATGAAGGCTTTATATATATAATATCATGAACAGCCTCACCTATAACTGACAGCTCATTGTGACTGCCCCCCACTGAAGCTGAAACAAATATGAAATTTTGGACATTAATACCAGGAAAGTGATGTTAGATACATAATCCAAGGGTGTTCCCATATTTTGGCTATATTTGAAAACCTACAAGCCTCAGGATCTAGTGTGCTCTTAAGTTTGTTCCAAAAATTACCAGGCAGCAATGACTGGCACATCCAGCCATGGAGTAGAATGGCCAAGATGAATCTTAATTTCTTCAACTGGCTCATCTCTAGAATGCTATCCTGGTTATGGTACTAAATAGGCACAATTATAACTAATTGATATAGTCTGGGCGCCCAATAAATGAAAGAATTGCTGTCTGAATTGTCACGATAAGTGCTGAGAGATTTTGGGTTTACCAGCAATTTTTGAAGTGCAAGGGTGCCAGTCAGAGCAGGATTTATGCTCACAAAGCCTGTACCAAGCCTGAAAATTATACACAATTTCGCATCAAGATTTTCAGCTACTGTGACAGACGTCATGTACTGCTTGAAGAGCCTACCTGCGGGCTGCAGGCATCTTTCCCCACCTGCGGTGAGCTTATCAAGTGGAACCTAAAAACAAAGAACACGTCGCAGTTAGAACAAGCCATGTTGGTATTGGGACCCTAAACATGTTTGATTGTATTGCAGGCTACTCACCTGAAAATAAGGACCACATTGCCATTAGATACAGACTCTGCAAGCAAGCAGTATGTACAAGTGCAGGCGGTGACCATGTCAACGCGCTATTGTCTGTTGAATGGACGGCTTTATAAGCATGAAACCTGCTCCGACTGAGCTGTTATGAACTTTCACTTTTGAGGTAATGCTGGGACACTTCACATTGGGGCGGATGGGGCGCCCCAAGGATGATGCTGTTGCGCCCCCGGGACCCCGCAAACCAATGACCGCAACTGTGGCGCGCAGTCTCGACATGTCCCAGGGGCGTTTTGAACCGTCCCCGTGGCGCACTGCTGTTACACACCTATTGCGTGACTTGCAAGGGCGCGCCATTGTGACAACCCCGTGATCGTCCCTCGGGCCCTCAGCGGCAATCCGTGGATATTTGATCCGGGACCGGGATGTATGAGAAATTCATCAATGTAACCCTACGCTGGGATCATCCTGGCGACTCATGGCAGAGATGATCCGCGGGCACCTGCGGGTCCAATGGGACTAACCTGGCCAGGGGGCTGATCTGAATCAACCGGATCAGCCTGGGGACTCATGGCAGGCATGTGATCTCCTGACCTCCATTTATATATAGGGACTTGAAAAATTAACTCCCAGAAATTAATTTTCCAACTCCCAAACATTGGGGAAATCCAGAATATTAACATATACACCAGGGGAGTTTGCTTGACACTTGGATGGAAGTGCCATTGCACAATAATTTTCAAGAACCCTGTTAGATATGTCCTGTAGCTTGAGCCTCAATGTCTGCTGAATTGATGATGAATTTATTGTATTGTTCCCCTTCAAGGACAACATGAAAAGAAGGTAAAAATGTTTGTCACCCAGTCAAATGAATTTGTTGGGCAAACATTTGGGACAGGATTCACCCAACTTAGCAAGTCCCTCCCAAATCCCTGGTTGATGATGTGAGAGATCCCAAGCCAGTGTTCTGGAAGTGATTTGGATATTTACTGTGAACAGGCAATCTTGAGGAAGTGAATTCTGTATGTATCTGAAGGTGATGATGGATTGTATTGTCTTGGATTTCTGGTGGGCATAGAAATAAACAAGAGAGAGAATACAGCATGAACCCCCATAGAAGCATACTCATATGACAAGAAGGACAAGAATGTAATGGCTTAATTTTTTTTTCTTTTTTTTAAAGCATAAGTTTTGCCTTTGGAATTGCACAATATGAATATCATGATATCTACCTACAAGCATTTTATTTTTGTGTTTGTAGTTTTGTTTTTCCAGTACTTGATTACAGCCATGCTGGAAAAGCTTGCCCTCTTGGCCAGGATTTCCAACGGAAAATCCTGCTGGATTTGCCGAAACGGCGGGAACTTTGCAGATACTATCTGCATAGTTCTACATAGGCTAGTACGCAATCACCAGCAAGCCTAGGCAAGGCCCCACAAACCATCCAATGTCCAAGCCGTGGGTACATTTGATGCCGCCTGCTGTGAGAATAAAAGCTGGTTAGTTGGTGGAAATTTGCGCTAACCGCCTTCTTCCAGAATATTAGTGTCCGGGCTGTGTGATTGTTGGTGACTTGGCTCCGCACTGCTTCTATCCGCTAGCCTTCAGCGCTCCTCACTGAGCCTGATCTATAGCATAATAATCCGCAAGTGAATAAAGCTCCACACTCTGTAAGCATAGAATCCGCAAGTAACTCTGGAAGTAAAGATATGGTCCGAATATATCTCCTAATACTCTAGTACGTCCGTAAGTTTGTAAGTACAATGGTGAGTAACCCGTAAGATGATAGGATAATAGGATAAGGTAAGAGAAGAGAAAAATCCGTCCGCCCCCTTTTCCCATCCTTCCCTTCACGCACATCGCCGTTCCCACCCAATCCTGCACTAGTCCCCCAGCTCCGCCCGCTCTTCCCCACGTCACTCTCCCAGACTCCGCTCCTCCCACCGTCCTCTGTCTAGCCCCCGCCAGTCGATCTCTCGTCACCGCCTTCACCCTGGTTCCACCCACTGGTGGAACCCGCTTTGGCTGTTGTGGCTCACCTGCTGACACACCGCTGCTACCAGTCCATGTGTGTAGTCCGCCGCATTCCAGCTCTGTATTTTCTGCTCCAATCCAAATACCCAATCCAAAATCTGTGATCCGCAATCCGTGCATTCCGGTCCGCGCGTGACTTTCCATAAGCTTTTTTAGCGTTCTTTTCTGACATCATCCTCAGTGCTTATGTCACCATAATGCACTCATCCTGAGCCGCTCTGTGCATTCCTGCCCGCGCTATCCCCAAGTGGACATTCTACCACGCTCCCCTATATAAATCACCACATCCGCCCCAGTTTTGAAGTCCTGCCCCCAGGATCTTCCCACACATTTGTCCGATCCCACACTCGACACCTCTCCCATACCCATCACCCATCTTTTCCCACACATCACTCCCCATTCACCATGGTAGCTTGCGATTGCTGCACTTGACTTGGCCTTCCTTGCGTCTACTCCCACGCTGGTCGGGCCTGTAACAACTGCCGAGACTCAAAGCGCCGCTGCTCCGCCTTCACGCCCAAATCCAACAGCTCCCGCAGACACTGTGAATTGCAAAATCGTCCGCCGCCGTCTGGGTCTCGAAGTTCTTGTGCGGAACGTTCCCCGTCCGTTATCTTGGTCAGTTCCCGCACCAAGTCGCCCTCCGCACACGGTGAAGACCTCATGACGCCTCCACCAAAATGTGCCGACTAACGTACTTGACAGGCTCAACTCGATCTAGATGAAGCGCTACGCAACAAGCCGCACCCAGCGCAACCAAACACACCGGAGCTCCGCGCCACTTTCCCTGCGGAGCGCACTCGTCGCGCCTCCCACTCTACCCTTCCCTAGCTTTCCTTTCCTTGCTTTTCTTTTCCCCATTTTCGTCGTCTCCTCTCCTTGTATATAGTCCTATCCTGCGGAAAAGTGCTTGTAATTCATACACATTCCAAGCTCCGCACACAAATAGTTCCCGCCTTGAGAGAGAGAGAGAACTGAGAATCCAAAAAAAAATGAGCAAAAGGCCCGCCATCCAGAGAAAAAAAACTTTTTATAAGTGCCTGGACCGCCCCAGAAAGAGAACCACTTTAGTCCCCGCAATTCATTTTTTATTTTATCCTTCTTTTTTTCATAAATATTCCACCGCCCTTTTACCGTAACACAATCCAGAAAGTAAACCAGTCCGCAATCCGAGCAGAAGAATCCAGAGAGAAACCGCAATCCACAAGAAATTCTGCAAGGTACCTGGTCCGCCCCAGAAGGATTTTCTGCACAAAAATCCCCGTACCCCGCACCTAGAAATACAGATAGACAACAAGCCAGTGAAACGTATAACAAAACTGAAACCAAACTCTATATGATAACGAGCATTCTGGGGTGGCTATGTAACCTGGCTGTAGACCAGATAGTGCACCCCCTCACCAATAATCACTTGTGGCTTTTGCCTGCCACAGCTCCTGCCCCAGCCTTTTTGCCGCTGTCCCCTGCGGTCTGCAAACGCCGGCTCTGCCGCAATGGCGGAGGTGCCTGATCCGCACCGTCCCCCTCCAACACAACTTCTGAGCCAGAATCTTCATTGCTAGACGCCGCACCCGTGTCTTCCGCACCATCAGAGCTATCCGAAGACAAGGCGTCCCCCGGAACCTGAACCTCCTCTTCAGAGTCATCCGATTCTGCAGTCTGATTGAAATCCGTAGAGCCCCGCGCATAAAACCGCTTTATGTGCGTTGCCGCCGCCCGTCGCTTCAAAGGCGTCCCGTCCAACTCCTCCAGCGCATAACTTCCGCCAGGAAATTGCAACACAATGCAATAAGGACCATTCCATTGGTTAGCAAACAGCTTGCCCCATTGTGACTCAAGTCTACGATTGTAAAGAAGAACCAATTGCCCCTTGCGGAGGGAATCCCGCAACCTATGGGAGCAGCGGCGATCCCAGTAACAAACCACTTTTGCATGACTCTCCTTGAGGCGCGCGGCCGCCGCCTTTGCAATAACCAAATCCCGCCACAACAGCTGCTCCGCCCGAGCCAAGAGCAGGTCGTCCGCCGATTTAACTTTCCACCAATCTACCGCCAAGTACGTGAACATCTCTATGTCCACCGGCAAGACTGGCCAGCACCTGAACAACGTCTTGTACGGCAAATACCCTGTTGTCCGTTTAGTGGAAATCCTATCCGCAAACAAAACAGCAGGCAAATAATGCTGCCACTTTGTCAGCCTTAGAGTCATCACAGCTGACCTAAAAGCTGCCTCTTTTCTACTTATTACATATGAAATTACTTCATATCTTTTTCATATTAAGAGATATCATTGTTTTGACTTCATCTTCTGTTTCCTCAGGCAATTTTAACCGTAGTTACAACTTATCAATTCATTGTAACTATACTCCTTCCCTGAGTTACTGAGTTGTGGCGCGCTTGCGCAGTTGTGACGTGTCAGCGCTACCAGGCGCGCCAAACCACATGTACATATGTAAATTACATAAGCAAACTGTGAAAATTTTCGTAGTCAGGATCCCCCTTGCCTGAGGCGGATCTACAGACTTCAGCACACCAGAACCACCACCCAGATAACTCCAGGATCACCACCAAAGAGCCTACTATACTCCCAGTATACCTACCGTCACAGGCGCCTAGGATATTGACAGTAAGTAACCTCTTTCACTGAAACTTGTTTATCTCAGAGGTACAACTCTGTGTCTTGCTTGATCTGCTCTTTCTTCTGGTTTTGCCTCCTTCTTGATCACAGGGCTGTCCCTCCAAATCTACAGGCCTTTGCCTCTATCTTGATCACAGGGCTGTCCCTTATTATCACTTGGCCTTTGCCACAAATCTAGGTTGCAGGGCTGTCCCTCAGGTTTCCCATTAAGAACCTTGACTGTCCAGAGAGAAGTCTAAAAAACTGTGGCTGGTTTAAACTTATCTAATCCAGATACCCTCCTGAGAGGAAGCTGTAGCACTTCTAGCACAGATAAGCAGCACTCTTCAGAAGAGTAGCATTGCCAGTGGACGTGCATTCCCACTAGAATAACCTAGTACTTCTCTTCTTCCTTATCCTGCTTGGTTTCCCTTTTCTCTTTCTCTTTTCTCTTATAGTTGTAGTTTCTTTATCCCAAGAAATCCAACCATTGCCCCCCCATTTCTTGTGTCCTGTGGTCACTATAGAGACCCAGGCTCACAATTGGGGGCCTCATCGGGAAAATTACTCACCTTTTCATAATTCTAGACTGCCATAAAGCCAAAGGACTGATCATCCTGACTAAATCAAACAAAAATTCTTAAAAATTTGAAAAAATCTCTTAAAATTTTTTTTTACATATCCTACTAACGCTAAAAATCTTCCAAAACTATCCAAAATTGCTCTTATATTACAAATTTCCTAACTGAACCCTTGAAAAAAAAATTTTACGTCTTGTGTACTCGTGAAAGTGCAGAATTGCGACTCCTCCGCGCCGCTATTCATCCCTTTGTCGGACTTATCCTCCCCAGAACCCTCCATATCTTCGAATCAAGAGGAGATAGAGAAAAACGGAGTACGCTCAAAAGATTCTCCGCCTTCTTATCTATAATTACCGAAGTTGACCGTAAAAAAATTCGTAACGGCGCAGACTAGCGCAGAAGAAGAAAATTACGACGACAACCGCGTAACTGATCCGAAAGAAGGAAACTGGATCAACAGTTCTTCTTGGACCCCTATTGCTACGACGAAATACCCGAAAGTCCGTCGCCGTAAGGTCACAGCAGCCGTTAATATCTCTGATTGGACTTCAAAATCCTCCGCGAAACCCAGCGCAAAGGAAATCAAGAAGAAAACCTCTGTTACTACGCGTAAAAGCAAAAGGTTATCTTCTAAACCTAAATCCAAAGGTATTTAACCTTAAAAATTCCTCATTCTTTCTTTCCAGCTTAAAATATCTTTATTCTTACGTGTTACCACGATGCCTCCTCACCTTAGAAATGGCCGAGACCTCTCCGAAGAGCTCCGCCACCGGTACCGCCTTAGCCCAGCAGCCGAAGAACGGCTTCGAAGGGCTAGAAGCAGCCTTGCCGCCTCTACAGGAGGATTTCCTCAAGCTCCCGGAAGAGGAGCCGCTCCCCCCAGATACCGGGATACCTCCGGCTCTATACCAGCCGAGAGAGACGTCTATAGCTCTAGCGTCGAGCAGATCCACGCCGGTCCCACGGCCCATAGACAGGGAACAAATAGATTTGACGGTGAACCCTCCTCAGACGAGTCAACTGCCCTCCCAGCCTATCAACCCAGAGGGCATGAGACCCACGGCGCCACCCAATCTAGCCCTCCTTCCGTACACTCAGAGCCCTCGACGGGAGGCGTCCTCCGGTCCCATGGACCTTATCCCGGAAGAGGAAGAGCTTTCCAGCCTCATCAGCATGTTCAACGAACAGTTCGACCTATTTGTCCGCGCCAGGGAGGCGCAGAACACGTTAACCATGAGGCGCCTCCTCTCCCAAGCCTCTATGACGCAGGAAATGATAATAGAATTAGTTGGGAGGAACGACGGTATCCGTCTTTGTCAAGAATGGATACCCAGAGACGAGCTACACAACCTGGAAGCCTCTCTAATGAACCAGAACTCCAAGGCGCAAGTGTCCCGAACTCATTCGCAGCTAGCCTTAGTGCCGCACGCCAGCCAGCAACCCATTCTAGCGACGCCAACGCCGGAACCAACGGGTTCTCAACTACGAGCTATAGCGCAGGAGTTCCAGGGTCCTATCCCCTCCAACCAGGCTCAGTTTCAACCGCAGCCTCAATCCCAGCCGCGTCTAGAGAGCCAACCTTACCAGGGAACTACTTTGCCGCCGCCGCCACCGCCGCAAACGCTCCAAGTGAGGCCGCCACCAGCTTCTATACCGCGAGAGGTGGTTCAGTTATTCCGCCCCAGCCCGCATCTTCAAACTGGCGGCTACAATCCACCCCCTTATCCGCAAATGCCGCAAGAATTCGCAGGCCACAACCCCCCTCCTCCTCAAAACAACTGGAGAGGATCAGGGAGGAACTGGAGACGCCCTCAGGACGACACTCAGAGAGTTCTAGAAATAGGAGAATACCTGATGAGAGCCACACGAGGAGTGAGGAGAGGCTATGGACGAGGGAGAGCCAGAGGGAGAGGCCCTTATTAGATCAATCTTTACCTAAAAGCTCTTTAAGTAGTGATTCCCCACTAGGCCTCAGTTTAGATATTGACAATCTTTCTGATCCTTCAAATAGAGAATTTTTCCTCAATAATCTTAACTCTGAAATGTCTAGAAATGTTCCTTTGTTTCTAGAAGAAAAATTACAAGTCTTGTTCTCTGAATTTCTCTCTGAATTATCTGGCACTGTTGAAACCATTCCTGGTACTCTTCTTGAATCTTGTGTCAGCAATTTTGAAGATGTCCTGAATCAGTCCATTCTTGATCTATTTAAAAATAAATTCATTCCCTTTCTGCTTGACCAAATCCTGAACAACATAGGTGAAAGTGCCAGAGAGAAGTCCGCAGTGAATAACAATGTGTTAGAACAACTGAAAAAACACATAGATGAGAAGTTTGAGACAGTTCAAGATTTAATCCTGGTAAATGAATCACAATGTCATTCTAACATGGATACAATTGGCCAAAATCTGAAAGATTTTGAAGAGAAAGTGGGCAACAACCTTACTTCCATTGGTAATCAGATCAATGACCTTCATGCCAATGAGCACAACAGATTTGAACAATCTAAGAGAAGATTCAGTGACATATCTTCTGTAGTAAACACTGTGAGCTTAAAGCTGGATTCCGTGTTGATACTAGATGACAGAGACCAACCCCCTCATCTCTTAGACAATAATCCCTTCCAGAATGTACACCATGAGCAACAACAGGAACACAGACCACCTCCTCCTGTTCCTACTCCTGAACCCCAGAGACCTCCAAGAGATAACTTTCCTAAGTCTGCTAGCAATACTCCTGATGCTAAAACCCAAGAAGAATTCCCCTACATTGATCATGGAGCAATAGACTCTGAAATGAGGAAGGAAATGTGGAAAGGTATCCCCAAAAATGGAGACTGGGAGAAATTCTCTGGAGAATTACCTTACAATCATGAACTTTGGATTAAAAACACTGATATCTTGGTCAGAGACTACTTAATGCTGGATAACATGATAATCAGTAGATTAACAATCCTGTTAACTGACACTGCAAGGAATTGGTACCTGGGCATCAGAGACCAGTATGGGAACAAATCTTGGGCTTGGTGGAAGAATGCCATCAGAAACAAGTTTGGTACTGAGAACTGGAAATGGAAAATGCAACAAGAGTTTGAGAATGATCACTTTGCCTATGATGGGAGGAAAATCCATAAATGGTTTGGTAATCAGAGAGAAAGACTGAAGGCTTATCAACCTGAACTCAGTGAGTATCTTATTTGTGAAAAAATCTTGAAGCAATGCCCTCCAAATCTTGAGCATGCTATTAAAAGCAGATACAAAAGAGATACTACTGAAATGAGTTTTGAAGATATGGTTATAATTGCTGAAGAAGTCATAGACAGAGTCATGAAAAGGAACAAGCCTGTGACAAACAATTATAACACTCCTAATAGATCCCAATGGAGAAACAATACTGCCCCTCAGAAAACTGATAAGCCAACTGACTCCTCCACTAAAAGGAATCCTGTCTCTGCCCCTGAGAAAGAAAAACTCATCTGCCATTTCTGCAAACAAACTGGCCACTTCTCAAGGGAATGCCCTAAGAAGAAGAGCAGAATCAATAATGTAGGAATGGATGATGATGATGATCCTAAGAGTGACAATGGAGAAGATCAAGGTGAACCACACAAATCTGAAACAGACCTAGATGAAGAAGAAGAAAATCATAGAACCAATCACATGATTCTTGCCATGGACAATGGAAATGGTGCCAATCATGACCCCTTAGTTGACTTTGATTTTGGAGCACATGCTGTAGAGTGTGAGATAAACCAAGACTTCTCCATTGCTGAAATTCAAGCTTAAACTCATCAACCCCAGACCTGGGACAAATCTTGCCAGTCTTCCCACATAGAGGATGCTAGACTGATGAAGTGTAAACCTGATAGAGGAAAAGCTCATCTTACTGGAAAAGCAAATCTTACTACTGTCCTCATTGAATCCAGAGAACAATCATGTCTTCTTGATAGTGGAGCCTCTTGCTCAATCATCAGCAACAAATTGCTAGATTCTATATTACCAGAATGGGAAAACAAACTCATGCCAATTAACCATGCTAAATTTCACAGCTGTAGTGACCAATTACAGCCCATGGGCATAATAGAAATGGCTTTGATTTTTCCTCACACTAAAGGTTCTATTAGAATTCTAGCAGAATTTGTAGTCATGAAAAATGCAAGAATTAACTATCTTATCCTTGGAAATGATTATATGTCTCTTTATGGCTTTGACATCACAAACAGCAAAGAGAGATTCTTTACCATTGGAAATGAGAACAAGAGGAAGAAATTCAGCTTTAAGTCTCATCATCTGGAGAAAATGAGCCCTTCAAATGAAATTTCTGCTGTAAAGAAGTCCCATCCTCAACTGCAGAAATTTATTACAGAAGAACTCTGTGAAGCCAAGTTCAGTGATAAGTTGACTATTGAGCAAAAGGAGAAGCTGTTTGAAGTCCTCTACAATAACAACCTTGCCTTCTCCAACACCAACCAACCCCTTGGTGCCATTAAGGGTCATGAAGTTCATATCAAGTTGACAACTGAGAGACCCTATCCTCCTCTCCTCAGAAGACCTCCTTATCCTGCCAGCCCCAAAAGCAGAGAAGCTCTTGAGCAACACATTGAAGAGCTAGTAAAACTGAATGTTCTAAGGAAAGTTGGTCATAATGAAGTAGTTGAGATCACTACTCCTGTAATCATTGCCTGGCATAATGGAAAGTCCAGAATGGTAGGAGACTTCAGAGCTTTGAATTCCTACACTGCTTCAGACAGGTATCCCATTCCTAAGATCAGTGAGACCCTGAACAACCTGGCCAAAGCTAAGTATCTGACTAGTATGGATGTACTCAAAGGTTTTCACCAGAATGTCATTGCAGAAGATTCCAGACATCTACTCAGGATTATTATGCACAAAGGAATCTATGAGTACCTGAGAATGCCCTTTGGGATCAAGAATGCCCCCTCTCATTTCCAGAGAATGATGGACATTGAGTTCAGAAAGGAAATTGATGAGAAGTGGGTCATTATCTACATTGATGATATCATCTGTGAGCCTGAGTCTCTATAGTGACAGCAGGACACAAGAAATGGGGGACAACAGTTTGATTTCTTGGGATAAAGAAAATACAACTGTAAGAGAAAAAGAGAAAGAGAGAGAAAGAAACCAAGCAGGATAAGATAGAAGAGAAGTACTAGGTTATTCTAGTGGGAATGCACGTCCACTGGCAATGCTACTCTTCAGAAGAGTGCTGCTAATCTGTGCTAGAAGTGCTACAGCTTCCTCTCAGGAGGGTATCTGGATTAGATAAGTTTAATCCAGCCACAGTTTTTTAGACTTCTCTCTGGACAGTCAAGGTTCTTAATGGGAAACCTGAGGGACAGCCCTGCAACCTAGATTTTGAGGCAAAGGCCAAGTGATTATAAGGGACAGCCCTGTGATCAAGATAGAGGCAAAGGCCTGTAGAATAGAAGGGACAGCCCTGTGATCAAGGAGGAGGCAAAGCAAGAAGAAAAGGCAGATCAAACAAGACACAGAGTTGTACCTCTGAGATAATCAAGGTTCAGTGAAAGAGGTTACTTACTGTCAATATCCTAGGCGCCTGTGACGGTAGGTATACTGGGAGTAGAGTAGGCTCTTTTGTGGTGATCCTGGGGTTATCTGGGTGGTGGTTCTGGTGTGCTGAAGTCTGTGGATCCGCCTCAGGCAAGGGGGATTCTGACTACGAAAATTTTCACAGTTTGCTTATGTAATTTACATATGTACATGTGGTTTGGCGCGCCAGGTAGTGCTGACACGTCACAACTGCGCAAGCGCGCCACAACTCAGTAACTCAGGGAAGGAGTATAGTTACAATGAATTGATAAGTTGTAACTAGGGTCAAAATTGCATGAGGAAACAGAATCTGAAGTCAAAACAAGGTTATCTCTTAAGATGAAAAAGATATAAAGTAATTTATATGTAACAAAGGTAGAACAGGCAGCTTTTAGGTCAGCTGTGATGACTCTAAGGCTGACATTCCCTACCACCAAAAGGGTTGGATTTCTGTAAGAAATTAAACCACAGGGTTAGACCTCTTCTCACTTCTGAATTTCCTGAGAAAGATAGCAGAGTCTGGGATGTCTTTCTCAAGGAGCCATTCATCATGATCAGCACTCATACCTTTGTATCTAGCTAAGTACATCATAACATCTCTGTTTTCCACTCTCAATCTCTTGTCTCTGAGAATCTTTTGTATGACTTTACTCTGAGGGGTCTTATCCATGGGGGGGATGACAACTTTGACTTTCTGTCTCAAGGGGAACTTGTCTGGATTGGGGTCTTTGTATGGTTTCACCAAGCTGACAGGAAATGTGGGATGTTTCCTGCTAAACTCTTCAGTCAGTATCACTTCTACAGCATTTTTCCCATGTAAAGCTTTCACAAGGAATGGTCCTGTGAAGGAGTCTCTCATCTTCTTAGGGCCAGACAGGTTGTTGAAGTTTGCTGTGGATATTAGGACTTTATCACCAACTTTAAAAGATGGTTCTTTGTGACTCTTGTCCCATCTCTCTTTGTTGTAAGATGTAGCTTCTGTTATGCAGTGCTCAGCATGTTTTCTGGCTTTCTCAAAGATCTTTCCATAGGCAAGAGCAGTAGGATGAATGTCTACAGAGTCTTGCTTCAAGAAATTCCTGGGAAGGTTTGGGATCCAGCCTTTTTCTAGGATGGCAGGGGGTTTTCCAGTGGTTGAATGTATGCTGGTGCAATATGCTAGCTCAAGGATTGGTAGAAGTGAAACCCAATCATGAGTGTAACCATCATTGTCTTTGAATTCTAGACCATATGCACAAAATCTTCTGATCATATCTTCAAGTGTTTGAATCATCCTTTCAGCTAATCCATCAGTCTGGGGGTGGTAAGCAGTGGAGAAGGAGAGTTTTGTTCCTAGCATACTATGCAAACCAGTCCAGAATTCAGATGTGAACTTAGGGTCTCTATCAGAGATGATGATTCTGGGGATTCCAGTCCTAGGCATTACTCTGTTCCAAAACAGTATGGCAGTGTCCATGGCAGAGTCATCCTTGAAGCAGGGTACAAATATAGGGGTCTTAGAGTATCTGTCCACTATTACCAGACAAGCATTGAAACTAGCAGCTCCTCCAGGGGACAAGGAAGTTACCCAATCCATGTTAATAACATCCCATGGTTTTGAAGGTTCCTCAATTTTCATGAGCAGTCCAAATCTTTTACCTGTGGCTTTATTTGCTTTCTGGCATCTATCACAGGAAGAGCAGTATTCACCAGTGTCTTGTTTCCAGTTAGTCCACCAAGCAGTATCAGCTACTTTTTCCAAAGTTCTATCTTCAGAAAGATGACCAGAGTAGACACTGTCATGGCATTCATGCAAGATAGTGTTGATACTTTCTTTGTCAGCTAGGACTAGGACAGAGTTGTGTTTCTCTCTGAAGTAGATGAGGCCATCAAATATAGAGAATCTTCCTTCATCATATAGCTTTCTCCAAGGGTCTTGTAAAGAATTTTTCAGTTGGGCATCTTTAGCATCTTTCAACAAAAGTTCAGACAATATGGTAGTGTTCTTGTCTTGCTTGTAGGCTTCTCTCACTGAGTCAAAGAACTCATTCTTGAAAGTAGAGACATGTATGCCCATGATGGGGAATCTATCATCATCCTTGTCTTCTGGGTCATAAGCAGGGTTACTGGGATCATTTGGCAAAGCCCATCTGCTCAGTCCATCAGCATTCTTGTGAATATTCCCATCTCTGTGGATTATGGTCATATTGCCTCTGTATTCTTGAATAGCAATCTGCCACCTGAGCATATGTCTGTTGGGAGTCTTCATGTTCAGCAGTGATCTCAAAGCTGTGCAGTCTGTTACAACATGAAATACACTGCCATCCAAGTAGTAATGGAGTTTTTCCAGGGCCCAAACCAGACATAAGCATTCAAGTTGACTAGCACCATATCTTGTTTCACTGTCCTTCAGTTGTCTGGATATGAAAACAATGGGTCCTTCTTTTCTCACTCCATCAATGACTTGGACTTGATGTAAAGCAGCACCTAGACCAGTCATACTAGCGTCTACATATAGTGTGAAAGGATGGGCCCAGTCAGGAAACAATAGCAATGGAGCTGTGGTCAGTTTCTCTTTTAACAAGTTGTAGGCTACTATTCTATGATGAGTCATCTCATATATGACATCAATCCTTGTCAGCTCAGTCAGAGGTTTGGCTATCTCTGCAAACTTCTCAATGTGTTGTCTGTAGTACCCAGCAAAACCAAGAAATGATTGCATTTCTTTCCTACTACTAGGCACAGGTTTTTGGAGGACAGCAGCTACTTTATTCTGGTCTATTCCTATGGCAATACCAGACACAAGATGGCCTAGAGCTTTGATCTGATCAAATCCAAAGTTACACTTCTTCAAGGAGATTTTCATGTTCATGTTAATGACAACTTTCAGGATTCTGTCTATCCTATTGAGGTGTTCCTCCCAAGTGTTGGACATAATGATGATATCATCAATGTAGATAATGACCCACTTCTCATCAATTTCCTTTCTGAATTCAATGTCCATCATTCTCTGGAAATGAGAGGGGGCATTCTTGATCCCAAAGGGCATTCTAAGGTACTCATAGATTCCTTTGTGCATAATAATCCTCAGTAGATGTCTGGAATCTTCTGCAATGACATTCTGGTGGAAACCTTTGAGTACATCCATGCTAGTCAGATACTTAGCTTTGGCCAGGTTGTTCAGAGTCTCACTGATCTTGGGAATGGGATACCTGTCTGAAGCAGTGTATGAATTCAAAGCTCTGAAGTCTCCTACCATTCTGGACTTTCCATTATGCCAAGCAATGATTACAGGAGTAGTGATCTCAACTACTTCATTATGACCAACTTTCCTTAGAACATTCAGGTTTACTAGTTCCTCAATGTGTTGTTCAAGAGCTTCTCTGCTTTTGGGGCTGGCAGGATAAGGAGGTCTTCTGAGGAGAGGAGGATAGGGTCTCTCAGTTGTCAATTTGATATGAACTTCATGACCTTTAATGGCACCAAGGGGCTGGTTGGTATTGGAGAAGGCAAGCTTGTTATTGTGGAGGACTTTAAACAGCTTCTCCTTTTGCTCAATAGTCAACTTATCACTGAACTTGGCTTCACAGAGTTCTTCTGTAATAAATTTCTGCAGTTGAGGATTGGACTTCTTTACAGCAGAAATTTCATTGGAAGGGCTCATTTTCTCCAGATGATGAGACTTAAAACTGAATTTCTTCCTCTTGTTCTCATTTCCAATGGTAAAGAATCTCTCTTTGCTGTTTGTGATGTCAAAGCCATAAAGAGACATGTAATCATTTCCAAGGATAAGATAGTCAATTCTTGCATTTTTCATGACTACAAATTCTGCTAGAATTCTGATAGAGCCTTTAGTGTGAGGAAAAATCAAAGCTGTTTCTATTATGCCCATTGGTTGTAATTGGTCACTACAGCTGTGAAATTTTGCATGGTTAATTGGCATGAGCTTGTTTTCCCATTCTGGTAATATAGAGTCTAGCAATTTGTTGCTGATGATTGAGCAAGAAGCTCCACTATCAAGAAGACATGATTGTTCTCTGGATTCAATAAGGACAGTGGTAAGATTTGCTTTTCCAGTAAGATGAGCTTTTCCTCTATCAGGTTTACATTTCATCAGTCTAGCATCCTCTATGTGGGAAGACTGGCAGGATTTGTCCCATGTCTGGGGTTGATGAGTTTCAGCTTGAATTTCAGCAATGGAGAAGTCTTGGTTTATCTCACACTCTACAGCATGTGTTCCAAAATCAAAATCAACCAAGGGGTCATAATTGGCACCATTCCCATTGTCCATGGCAAGAATCATATGATTGGTTCTATGATTCTCTTCTTCTTCATCTAGTTCTGATTCAGACTTGTGTGGTTCACCTTGATCTTCTCCATTGTCACTCTCGGGATCATCATCATCATCCATTCCTACATTATTGATCCTGTTCTTCTTCTTAGGGCATTCCCTGGAGAAGTGACCAGTTTGTTTACAGAAATGGCATATAAGTTTTTCTTTCTCAGGGGCAGAGACAGGATTCTTTTTGGCAGAGGAGTCAGTTGGCTTATCAGTTTTCTCAGGGGCAGGATTGCTTCTCCAGTGGGATCTGTTTGGAGTGTTATAATTGTTTGTCACAGGCTTGTTCCTTTTCATGACTCTGTCTATGACCTCTTCAGCAATTATAACCATATCCTCAAAACTCATTTCAGTGGCATCTCTTTTGTATCTGCTTTTAATAGCATGCTCAAGGTTTGGAGGGCATTGCTTTAAGATTTTCTCACAAATAAGGTACTGACTGAGTTCAGGTTGATAAGCTTTCAGTCTTTCTCTCTGATTACCAAACCATTTATGGATTTTCCTCCCATCATAGGCAAAGTGATCATTCTCAAACTCTTGTTGCATTTTCCATTTCCAGTTCTCAGTGCCAAACTTGTTTCTGATGGCATTCTTCCACCAAGCCCAAGATTTGTTTCCATACTGGTCTCTGATGCCTAGGTACCAATTCCTTGCAGTGTCAGTTAACAAGATTGTTAATCTACTGATTATCATGTTATCCAGCATCAAGTAGTCTCTGACCAGGATATCAGTGTTTTTAATCCAAAGCTCATGATTGTAAGGTAATTCTCCAGAGAATTTCTCCCAGTCTCCATTTTTGGGGATACCTTTCCACAGTTCCTTCCTCATTTCAAAGTCTATTGCTCCATGATCAATGTAGGGGAATTCCTCTTGGGTCTTAGCCTCAGGAGTATTGCTAGCAGGCTTAGGAAAGTTATCTCTTGGTGGTCTCTGGGGTTCTGGAGTAGGAACAGGAGGAGGAGGTCTGTGTTCCTGTTGTTGCTCATGGTGGACATTCTGGAAGGGATTATTGTATAAGAGATGAGGGGGTTGGTCTCTGTCATCTGGTATTAACACGGAATCCAGCTTTGAGCTCACAGTGTTTACTACAGAAGATATGTCACTGAATCTTCTCTTAGATTGTTCAAATCTGTTGTGCTCATTGGCATGAAGGTCATTGATCTGATTACCAATGGAAGTAAGATTGTTGCTCACTTTCTCTTCAAAATCTTTCAGATTTTGGCCAATTGTATCCATGTTAGAATGACATTGTGATTCATTTACCAGAATCAAATCTTGAACTGTCTCAAACTTATCATCTATGTGTTTCTTCAGTTGTTCTAACACATTGTTATTCACTGTGGACTTCTCTCTGGCACTTTCACCTATGTTATTCAGGATTTGATCAAGCAAAAAGGGAATGAATTCATCTTTAAACAGATCAAGAATTGAATGATTCAGGACATCTTTAAAATTGCTGACACAAGATTCAAGAAGAGTACCAGGAATGGTTTCAACAGTACCAGATAATTCAGAGAGAAATTTAGAGAACAAGACTTGTAATTTTTCTTCTAGGAACAAGGGACCATTTCTAGACATTTCAGAGTTAAGGTTATTGAGAAAAAATTCTCTATTTGAAGGATCAGAGAGATTATCAATATCTAAACTGAGGCCTAGTGGTGAATCACTACTTAAGGAACTTTTGGGTAAAGATTCATCTAGTAAGGGCCTCTCCCTCTGGCTCTCCCGCGTCCATAGATTCTCCTCACTCCTCGTGTGGCTCTCATCAGGTATTCTCCTATCTCTAGTACTCTCTGAGTGTCGTCCTGGGGGCGTCTCCAGTTCCTCCCTGATCCTCTCCAATTGTCTTGAGGATGAGGGGGGTTGTGGTCTGCGTATCCTTGCTGCGTGTGAGGATAATGGGGTGGATTGACCCCGCCAGGTTGATAATGAGGGCTGGGGCGGAACAATTGAACCACCTCTCGCGGTATAGAAGCTGGTATTGGCCTCACTTGGAGCGCTTGCGGCGGCGGCGGCGGCGGTGGTTGCTGCGGCATTTGAGGGCCGTGGTAAATCTGACCTTCTGGACGCGGTTGTGGAAGTTCCTGACGGTTGGAAGGGGTAGGACCCTGGAACTCCTGCGTTGGTACTCGGTACTGTAAGCCCGTAGGCTCCGGAGTCGGCGTGGCTATCATTGGTTGATAGTTGGCGTGTGGCGCTACGGCTAGCTGCGAATGGTGGCGGATTGTTTGATCTGCCGGGTTCTGTTGCGCTAGAGATTGATTCAATTGATGGAGCTCCTCGTTGGGGATCCATTCTTGGCATAGACGGATAGCGTCTGCTCTCCCAACCAGCTCTATAATCATTTCTTGCGTCATCAAAGCTTGGGAGAGGAGTCTCTTCATCGAGGCCGTGTTCTGTGCCTCTCTCGCTCGGACAAACATGTCGAATTGATCGTTGAAGAGGTTGATGAGGCCTGTCAGCTCCATTTCTTCTGGGATCAGATCCATCGGGCCGGAAGACTCTTCCCGTCGTGGGTTCTGAATGGGCGGAAGGAGGGCTAAACTGGGGGAGGCATTCGGCCTCATACCCTCGGGGTTGGTAGGCTTGGAGGGCGGTTGATCCTTCTGAGGATAATTCGCCGTAGGGATCATTTGTTCCCTGTCTACTGGGCGCGGGTACCGGCGTGGACCTGTTCGAGGCTAGAGCTATTGATGTCTCTCTCGCCTGGTATAGCGCCGGAGGGATCCCTGTGTCTGGGGGAAGCGGCTCCTCCTCCGGGAACTTGAGGAAATCCTCTTGGAGCGGCGGCAATGCTGACTCTAGCTCTTCGAAGCCTTTCCTCGGCGGCTGGACTGAGGCGGTAGCGGAGGCGCTGTTCTGCTGAGAGGTCTCTGCCATTTCTAAGGTGAGGAGGCATGGTGAGCACGTGTAGGAAAGTTGGTAGTCGAGTAGGAAAAGAAGAATAAGGATTTTTTAAAGGTTAAGTACCTGAGGATTTAGCTTTAGCAGAAATTCTCTTGCTTTTCCGCGTAGTAGAAGAGGTTTTTTTCTTATTTTCCTTTGCGCTTGACTTCGCTGAGGAATTAGAGTTCCACTCGGCTATATTGACGGGAGCAACAGTCTTCTTTCGACGAGTTTTTTGTGCTCTTGCAGTAGCAATAGGGGTCCACGACGAACTACTGATAAGATTGCCGTTGCGCGGGTTTGTCACTATTCTATCGTCGTAGTTTTCGTCTTCTGCGCTAGTCTGCGCCGTTAAGAATTTTTTTACGGTCAACTGCGGTAATTGTAGATAAGAAGCAGGAGAATCTTTTGAGCGTACTCCGTTTTTCGCTATCTCCTCTTGATTCGAAGATATGGAGGGTTCTGGGGAGGATAAGTCCGACGAAGGGATGAATAGCGGCGCGGAGGAGTCGCAATTCTGCACTTTCACGAGTACACAGGACGTAAAAAAATTTTTTCAAGGGTTCAGTTAGGAATTTTATCAATATAAGAGCAATTTGGGATAATTTTAGAAGATTTTCAGCGTTAGTAGGATATGTAGAAAAAATTTTTAAGTGATTTTTTCGAATTTTTAAGAGTTTTTTGTTTGATTTAGTCAGGAGGATCAGTCCTTTGGCTTTATAGCAGTCTAGAATTATGAAAAGGTGAGTAATTTTCCCGATCAGGCCCCCAATTGTGAGCCTGAGTCTCTATAGTGACAGCAGGACACAAGAAATGGGGGACAACAGTTTGATTTCTTGGGATAAAGAAAATACAACTGTAAGAGAAAAAGAGAAAGAGAGAGAAAGAAACCAAGCAGGATAAGATAGAAGAGAAGTACTAGGTTATTCTAGTGGGAATGCACATCCACTGGCAATGCTACTCTTCAGAAGAGTGCTGCTAATCTGTGCTAGAAGTGCTACAGCTTCCTCTCAGGAGGGTATCTGGATTAGATAAGTTTAATCCAGCCACAGTTTTTTAGACTTCTCTCTGGACAGTCAAGGTTATTAATGGGAAACCTGAGGGACAGCCCTGCAACCTAGATTTTGAGGCAAAGGCCAAGTGATTATAAGGGACAGCCCTGTGATCAAGATAGAGGCAAAGGCCTGTAGAATAGAAGGGACAGCCCTGTGATCAAGGAGGAGGCAAAGCAAGAAGAAAAGGCAGATCAAACAAGACACAGAGTTGTACCTCTGAGATAATCAAGGTTCAGTGAAAGAGGTTACTTACTGTCAATATCCTAGGCGCCTGTGACGGTAGGTATACTGGGAGTAGAGTAGGCTCTTTTGTGGTGATCCTGCGGTTATCTGGGTGGTGGTTCTGGTGTGCTGAAGTCTGTGGATCCGCCTCAGGCAAGGGGGATTCTGACTACGAAAATTTTCACAGTTTGCTTATGTAATTTACATATGTACATGTGGTTTGGCGCGCCAGGTAGTGCTGACACGTCACAACTGCGCAAGCGCGCCACAACTCAGTAACTCAGGGAAGGAGTATAGTTACAATGAATTGATAAGTTGTAACTAGGTTCAAAATTGCATGAGGAAACAGAATCTGAAGTCAAAACAAGGTTATCTCTTAAGATGAAAAAGATATAAAGTAATTTATATGTAACAAAGGTAGAACAGGCAGCTTTTAGGTCAGCTGTGATGACTCTAAGGCTGACATCATCATTATGTCCAACACGTGGGAGGAACACCTCAATAGGATAGACAGGATCCTGAAAGTTGTCATTAACATGAACATGAAAATCTCCTTGAAGAAGTGTAACTTTGGATTTGATCAGATCAAAGCTCTAGGCCATCTTGTGTCTGGTATTGCCATAGGAATAGACCAGAATAAAGTAGCTGCTGTCCTCCAAAAGCCTGTGCCTAGTAGTAGGAAAGAAATGCAATCATTTCTTGGTTTTGCTGGCTACTACAGACAACACATTGAGAAGTTTGCAGAGATAGCAAAACCTCTGACTGAACTGACAAGGATTGATGTCATATATGAGATGACTCATCATAGAATAGTAGCCTACAACTTGTTAAAAGAGAAACTGACCACAGCTCCATTGCTACTGTTTCCTGACTGAACCCATCCCTTCACACTATATGTAGATGCTAGCATGACTGGTCTAGGTGCTGCTCTACATCAAGTCCAAGTCATTGATGGAGTGAGAAAAGAAGGACCCATTGTTTTCATATCCAGACAACTGAAGGACAGTGAAACAAGATATGGTGCTAGTCAACTTGAATGCTTATGTCTGGTTTGGGCCCTGGAAAAACTCCATTACTACTTAGATGGCAGTGTCTTTCATGTTGTAACAGACTGCACAGCTTTGAGATCACTGCTGAACATGAAGACTCCCAATAGACATATGCTCAGGTGGCAGATTGCTATTCAGGAATACAGAGGCAATATGACCATAATCCACAGAGATGGGAATATTCACAAGAATGCTGATGGACTGAGCAGATGGGCTTTGCCAAATGATCCTAGCAACCCTGCTTATGACCCAGAAGACAAGGATGATGATATATTCCCCATCATGGGCATACATGTCTCTACTTTCAAGAATGAGTTCTTTGACTCAGTAAGAGAAGGCTACAAGCAAGACAAGAACACTACCATATTGTCTGAACTTTTGTTGAAAGATGCTAAAGATGCCCAACTGAAAAATTCTTTACAAGACCCTTGGAGAAAGCTATATGATGAAGGAAGATTCTCTATATTTGATGGCCTCATCTACTTCAGAGAGAAACACAACTCTGTCCTAGTCCTAGCTGACAAAGAAAGTATCAACACTATCTTGCATGAATGCCATGACAGTGTCTACTCTGGTCATCTTTCTGAAGATAGAACTTTGGAAAAAGTAGCTGATACTGCTTGGTGGGCTAACTGGAAACAAGACACTGGTGAATACTGCTCTTCCTGTGATAGATGCCAGAAAGCAAATAAAGCCACAGGTAAAAGATTTGGACTGCTCATGAAAATTGAGGAACCTTCAAAACCATGGGATGTTATTAACATGGATTGGGTAACTTCCTTGTCCCCTGGAGGAGCTGCTAGTTTCAATGCTTGTCTGGTAATAGTGGACAGATACTCTAAGACCCCTATATTTTTACCCTGCTTCAAGGATGACTCTGCCATGGACACTGCCATACTGTTTTGGAACAGGGTAATGCCTAGGACTGGCATCCCCAGAATCATCATCTCTGATAGAGACCCTAAGTTCACATCTGAATTCTGGACTGGTTTACATAGTATGCTGGGAACAAAACTCTCCTTCTCCACTGCTTACCACCCTCAGACTGATGGATTAGCTGAAAGGATGATCCAAACACTTGAAGATATGATCAGGAGGTTTTGTGCATATGGTCTAGAATTCAAAGACAATGATGGTTACACTCATGATTGGGTTTCACTTCTACCAATACTCGAGCTAGCATATTGCACCAGCATACATTCAACCACTGGAAAACCTCCTGCCATCCTGGAAAAAGGCTGGATCCCAAACCTTCCCAGGAATTTCTTGAAGCAAGACTCTGTAGACATTCATCCTACTGCTCTTGCCTATGGAAAGATCTTTGAGAAAGCTAGAAAACATGCTGAGCAATGCATAACAGAAGCTGCATCTGACAACAAAGAGAGATGGGACAAGAGTCACAAAGAACCATCTTTTAAAGTTGGTGATAAAGTCCTAATATCCACAGCAAACTTCAACAACCTGTCTGGCCCTAAGAAGATGAGAGACTCCTTCACTGGACCATTCCTTGTGAAAGCTTTACATGGGAAGAATGCTGTAGAAGTGATACTGACTGAAGAGTTTAGCAGGAAACATCCCACATTTCCTGTCAGCTTGGTGAAACCATACAAAGACCCCAATCCAGACAAGTTCCCTTTGAGACAGAAAGTCAAAGTTGTCATTCCCCCCATGGATAAGACCCCTCAGAGTAAATTCATACAAAAGATTCTCAGAGACAAGAGATTGAGAGTGGAAAACAGAGATGTTATGATGTACTTAGCTAGATACAAAGGTATGAGTGCTGATCATGATGAATGGCTCCTTGAGAAAGACATCCCAGACTCTGCTATCCTTCTCAGGAAATTCAGAATTGAGAAGAGGTCTAACCCTGTGGTTTAATTTCTTACAGAAATCCAACCCTTTTGGTGGTAGGGAATGTCAGCCTTAGAGTCATCACAGCTGACCTAAAAGCTGCCTCTTTTCTACTTATTACATATGAAATTACTTCATATCTTTTTCATATTAAGAGATATCATTGTTTTGACTTCATCTTCTGTTTCCTCAGGCAATTTTAACCCTAGTTACAACTTATCAATTCATTGTAACTATACTCCTTCCCTGAGTTACTGAGTTGTGGCGCGCTTGCGCAGTTGTGACGTGTCAGTGCTACCAGGCGCGCCAAACCACAGGTACATATGTAAATTACATAAGCAAACTGTGAAAATTTTCGTAGTCAGAATCCCCCTTGCCTGAGGCGGATCTACAGACTTCAGCACACCAGAACCACCACCCAGATAACTCCAGGATCACCACCAAAGAGCCTACTATACTCCCAGTATACCTACCGTCACAGGCGCCTAGGATATTGACAGTAAGTAACCTCTTTCACTGAACCTTGTTTATCTCAGAGGTACAACTCTGTGTCTTGCTTGATCTGCTCTTTCTTCTGGTTTTGCCTCCTTCTTGATCACAGGGCTGTCCCTCCAAATCTACAGGCCTTTGCCTCTATCTTGATCACAGGGCTGTCCCTTATTATCACTTGGCCTTTGCCACAAATCTAGGTTGCAGGGCTGTCCCTCAGGTTTCCCATTAAGAACCTTGACTGTCCAGAGAGAAGTCTAAAAAACTGTGGCTGGTTTAAACTTATCTAATCCAGATACCCTCCTGAGAGGAAGCTGTAGCACTTCTAGCACAGATAAGCAGCACTCTTCAGAAGAGTAGCATTGCCAGTGGACGTGCATTCCCACTAGAATAACCTAGTACTTCTCTTCTTCCTTATCCTGCTTGGTTTCCCTTTTCTCTTTCTCTTTTCTCTTATAGTTGTAGTTTCTTTATCCCAAGAAATCCAACCATTGCCCCCCCATTTCTTGTGTCCTGTGGTCACTATAGAGACCCAGGCTCACACACTTCTTACCGTCTTCGCCACACAGCTTCACCAGAGTGCTCTTGATTGGCTGATGGCCTCGCTCAATCATTCCTGCACCCTCTGGATAGTACTCCGTTACCTTGCCAAACTTAGCGCCACATGAATCCACTAGTTTCCGCAAGCCGTCACAAAACTCTGCACGGCCGTCCACAGTGATCAGTCGTACACATCCAAACCGCGCAAACCAATCCTCTTCCAAGAACAGCTTGACTTTTGCCGCCCTAAGGTTCACCAGCGGCCGCGCCTCCACCCACCCGGAAAGATTGTCCCGGGCCACAAGTAGGTACTTGAATTTCCCCGCCTTAATGTGCACCGCTGTGGTACTCGAAAATGTGAAAAATCAAAAGCTTTTCTCATGTACATATAGAAGGCCTCAAGATACCATCCATTGGACACCATGGCTAAAGTAACCCCTAGTCCCCACTGGAAGCATCACTGGAGCCCCACTACACTGGAAGTTAGACCCCTTGGACAACCTGTAGCACCCAGTCAACCACCTGTCAGGCGCCTCAAGTCACATTCCCCGCACCATTCTATCCCCACTACATATATTGGTTTGGGTTTGTTTGTTATGTACATGACATCATGCAGCACTGCCCCTGCAAGCTGTGCCCCCTCAACTGAATGGTCCCCGCATTCTAGTTCCTTCTAATTCCACTTTGTTTGGTCTTATTACATCACCTGATCATTCCCTGCACATCTTATGCACCCCTTGCATAAATTATGACATCATCTGGCACAGCTTCTCCTCATGTATGCACCCCTTGCATAAATTGTACACAGCCACTCCTTCTTAACTCCCTCATGTTGTACAGTCCAGGCCAGCTAAAATACCTCACTCAGGGGCTGCCCTGGAGCCAAAATCCCTCACATTTGTCTATATAAGGAGCTCTCTTCCCCCCTGTTTGTGATTCCTCAGTTTATTACTCATCAAGTTTTACACTCACCCATCACCCAAAACACTCACGTACCCACTCAACCCTCTTACTTACATATAACAACTTTTACATACTGAATAACAACCTTTTTATACTGTGTCACGAGAAACTTATCTTGAGCTAACCACTCCTATCACTTATTAAAACTTGCCAAGCTTACCTTGGTGGGTCTTGTAGCTGGTAGTATAGAAGGGCAGAGCTTGCACCTCCTTCATCCCCTTCTCCATTCAGCAAAAGGGTTTCACAACCACTTTTGAGTCTTACACCGCATCCATGGATATCCTACTGAAGAGTGTGTCCGTTTCCACAGGTTTCCCAATCCCTTTAGGCAGACGCAGACTACGCCTCTGACATTGCTCGCAACTCCGCACCCATTGCCGCACACTCCTTGTGATACCCGGCCACCAAAACCGCGACTGGACGCGCTGTTTGGTTTCCGCTTTGCCTTGGTGACCCAACTCTTTGTGTAAGCTACACAGGAAAGCCTCCTGATCAATGCGCCGCGTCACTACTACTAGGTGCACCGGTGTGCTCCGACGCCACAGCTGGCCCTCATGGACAAAGAAATTTGCCACTTTCCGCTTGATCCAGCGCCGCACTGTTGACCCGATTCCTGCAGGGTAGCAAAGAGTTGTCAAGAACACCACCAAGTTCTTGTACCTAGCCGTCTGCTTCACTGGCAAGCCTCCGCCCTCCTTTGCGATCGCTTCGACTGCCATTCGCACATTGAGAATACGCTGCTCCGCCAACGCAAACCAATCCTCATCTTTGTCCAGCGGAATGCGGGAAAGCGCGTCCAGTAACGTGAACGCTTTACCTGGCACGTGCACCACTTCAAAAGAAAAAAAACTGCAAGAATGCCACCCAGCGCTTCATAGGGGCATTAGGCAACGACGGACAGTTGATCATCCGCACCAATGCCTCTGCGTCGACCAGCAATTCAAAGTAGACACCCCACAGTATGTGCTGCAATCTCTGCATGAATTTTGCCACTCCGCACAGTTCCAGCTTTGGTTGAGAATACCGTGATTCCACGTCTGTAACCATCACCGACTCATACAGCACAGGCCAATCCTTCCCGTCCTCTTCCTGGGTGAGTACTCCACCCGCACCAAACTCACTTGAGTCCACCGCCAAACAAATTCCGCGGCTGGTGTAGTCAAGTTCCTTTAACAAGATCTTCCTGCCTACTATACCCTTCAGCATCACAAACACCTTGTCGCATTATTGAGTCCAGTTCCATTCCGCATTCTTCCGCGTCAGCCTCTGCATTGGACTCACAATTTCCGCAAACCTCTCAATGAACATGCGCACAAAACTGCATAACCCGAGAAACTGCAAGATGTGAGACGCCGTCCGTGGTCTCGGCCAATCCAGTGTCTTTTTCCGCTTTGGCTCCGCAACCCGCCGCCCGTCTTGAGGTACCTCGTGCCCAAGAACCTCCAGCGCCGGCACGCAAACCGCAAACTTCTTCCCTGAAACCGTAAGGCATGCTTCCTCAATCCAAAACAGAACCCGCTCCAGGGCCACCGCGTACTCCCAGATAAACCGGCAAATGTTAGGATTCTCCGCTAACGCCGCTCTGCCATAGTCACTCCTTGGTCTCTTCACAGCCGCATCATCAATAAATATCTGCGTCACGTGGGGTAACTCATCCTGAAGAATCCAGGACATTTGCGCCTGATATACCGCCACCAAGTTTGTAGCACCCTGCAGAAGCCGTGTAAGCTGCAAGCGCCCCAATTGCGTTTTGAACGCCGTCAGCCGCCTTGACTCCGTGTGCAATTCCCGCTGGTTGTATCCACCCATAACGTCCACCAGACCATAGCAAACCCGCCCTGCCATAGTGTCAATAAACTCCTCGATGCGCGGCAGTAACCCAGCGTCCCGTATAGTGACCAAATTAAGCCATCGCAAGTTGTGCACAATCTGCAAACTCTTCTTATCCTGCTTAATTAACGCAAAGATTGGGCTAGAGTAGCTAGAGCATGATTGCTCATACAACCCTGTCTGCAACCGTTCCCGCACAAGTTCCGTCATCTCTCCGCAAATTGCCGCCGGTATAGGGATGGGCCGTATCTGCCATGGCTTGTGTGGAACAGTGGGTATTTGATAAGGATCCCCAATACTCCGTTTGAGTAGGCCCCAATCCTCTGGCCCAAACAACAGCACTCTTTCCCACAGCGTAATGGCCTCCGCCAACAGGTGGAACTCCTCCTCATGGAGCCATTCCAGTGGCCCAAAGTTGAGACTAGCCATTCATTTGGCCGTAATCCGCTCTGTTGGCTCAAACCTCGGCGGAACCCAATGTAAAGGTGTCTTGAACGGATCCTGGCTCCACTTGATCTCCCTCAGCGGTGGGTTGAGCTCCTGCGGCATCGCCACATTCTGCAGCAGCACCTTCTTTGCCACCAACTTGTACCTCCCGCTGTTGACTCACCCCATTCTTGCTTCTCCGTTTTTGCCAATTGTCCTGGCCACAACCAAACCCCTGCGCAGACATCTCATTTTGCTCACAACCGTGGCACAAAGGTAGGGTTTTGTAGACAACCAAATTGGAAGTGCATACTTGGGAGGACTTACTTGTGCACTGCTTGCCTCCGCCGCGCAGTTCCCAGTTTCCGCACCCACTTCCCCGCTTCCCGCTTGTCACTCATCCCTGTCGCAGAGTCGCGGCTCACCACAGTGGCGCTGTGGTAGTGCTTTGATCCTTCCACACAATGCAAAGCTCACTTTGGTATTGACCTGCCTCTCCGTCCTTTCGCCAATACCCTCCCGCTTCTTAAATGTCGACCGTCCGGGCTGAGTCAAAGCTTCCTCCGCCCGGATAGCTTGGCCAACAACTAAAAATCCCCCGCGGGAGGCTCTGCACAGTGATGCGGTGCCCCGTCACCCAATCTCCGCTTTGCGGCTGGCAGATGATTGTCTTGTACTGATTCCCGTGCGTCTCTTCTACCCGCATTACTTCCTCTTGCCTAGCGGGGCAGAAGCCAAGTTGCTCTTGGAAAGCAAAAAGAGCCGGTTGACCAAGAATGATTTCATGAGACCTGATTACCAAGAACAACAGCTTTTTCACCACTTTTGCTACTTCCACAGTCTCTGCTTCCGCTATCTTGTCTACTTTGCAAGTAAACCCGCCCATTGTGCAGATTTTGATGTTTGTTGTCTGTAACACCAAGTTGGCCTCTGTCGCCAAGTCTGCCGGAAGAATATTGATCATGGACCCCGTGTTGATTGTGGCCCATTTCATGACGTTCCCTACCCTCATACTCACGCATCCCAATGGGCAGGACACGGCCGTAGACGGTAGAATGGGAAATGAATCCATTGAGTGTCCAAACTCCGCACACTTCATTTCCGCCGTTTCCGTGTTAGTGATGACAGCCGACGCCGCAGGCTTCCTTTCCCCTGATGCCTCTCTCAGCACGTTAATCATCTCGTTTGCCATCATCGGGGAAATTTCCGCCAATTCCCTCAAGGTAAGGGCTACTGTGGTTTCCGCGCCCATTGCTCTTTGTGCAACCTTGGCTGCTTTTTTCTTGTTTCCCCCCGCCACTGGAGCTACCGGAAGCTGCTTGGCCGGCTCTGGTCTGGCTTTAGACGCGGGAGCGGGATCCAATTTCATCTTCTCCAAACGCTCCCCCAAGAAAACTTCCCCCGTCTGTACGCACTTCACGCTGCTGGCCACTGCCGGCGGCTTCAACACCGTGCCCTTGACCATCCCAATGTTCACTTTTCCCTTTGCCAAAGGTTGTCTGGCCCGCACCACGTGCCTTGGAACCAGTCTGTCCACTGGCGTACAATCTGGCCAAAAGAAAGTGCGTCCCCACAAAGAAACCTTTCCCACAGCCCAATCCGTTTCAAAGTACTCGCACTGATTCCGCATATGGCCGGTTTCCTTGCAGTAGTCGCACACCGGCGGCCCTCGCCTCCATGGCAGCATCCCACCAGCCTGCGGAGCGCCATCTGTCTGAGGGGCCAAGGGGGCGGCTGCTGGCGCTGCTGCCGCTTGTTGCTCCTTCAGTTGCTTGTGCGCCGCTTTCTGCATGAAAAACTTCAACTCCTTCAGCGTATCCGCCAGGTCACTCACATCTTTGACCGTGACCAGCGCCTGCGGAGCCGGTTCCGCCCTCACAACCGCATCTCCTTGGCTGTTTTTCATGAGCTCCAATACCTCGAGTTCCGCCTTGACGGCGGGCCGTAGCTCTTTCATACTGGGCAACAGTTTTGGCCCTTCAAGTCGCGGTTTAACCATCAAACCCCGCTCATTGAGCCCCTGCAGCAACTTCTCCGTGAATGTTCAATCAAATCCCTTCAAGAAAATCCGCTTGGTCATGCCCATGTTGGCCATCACTATCTTGTTCCGCTCCAACTACGGCAGGACCTGATCGAAGCTGGTAATGTAGGACACGTACTCTGCTCTTGTCTGAACACCGCCTTTTTCCGCCCGTTCCAAAGCCACCTTCTCCAGGTCGCTCTCCCAATACCTAGGTCTGCAATCTTCCCACCTCTCAAGTGTCTCCTCCTTAAGCTTGGTCCAATCCTTCTTCTTGAACCCCTTCATGTCCTCCCCTTCCCGCAAGTTCCCGCCCTCCAGAAAGAAGTTGACCACCTGATGCGCTTTATCCGCATCCGTCAGGCCTTCCTGTAGGGCTGCTCTCTCAAACTGGTCGATCAAGCGCTCCACCTCCGCCTCTGAAAACTTAAGGTGTGGATAATCCCTTGGCCTTATCTTTGCTCCGCTCGGCGCAGGAGCCGCAGGTCGTGGTCCACCTGGTGCTTTGTCCATGGTCTCGTCTTCAGTCTCCTCTGGTCGAACTCCGTAAGTACCGCTCGACGTTCCTCCAGTTGGCACCCCCGGTCGGTCATTCAGAGTGCTCCGCTGATACAGCTGACGCCTCCTCGCCGCAATTGACTGATTAGGTGAAAACTGACTCCGCGCTTACAAGAAGGATAATTGTCCTAATCTTGGTCCTCCCGCTGATCCCAACCACGATTGTGTTTTGGCTGGTCTTGAGGAAGAGCCTTCTCCATTTTCCGCAGTTACCGTGTCTCTGCTGTCCAAACCGCCTGATTTGATCTGAGCTTTTTTGTTGTCTGAAGTAAATAATTTGCCTTCCAAAGGGTTCATCCAACGTTTCCGCACATATCTAGTTCCCAAGTATCCAATAACAACACAAAGTTGGGTTCCCGGACAGACCCCCACCTGTGAGAATAAAAGCTGGTTAGTTGGTGGAAATTTCCGCTAACCGCCTTCTTCCAGAATATTAGTGTCCGGGCTGTGTGATTTTTGGTGACTCGGCTCTGCACTGCTACTATGCACTAGCCTTCAGCGCTCCACTGAGCCTGATCTATAGCATAATAATCCGCAAGTGAATAAAGCTCTGCACTCTGTAGCTCTGCACTCTGTAAGCACAGAATCCGCAAGTAACTCTGGAAGTGAAGATATGGTCCAAATATATCTCCTAATACTCTAGTACGTCTGTAAGTTTGTAAGTACAATGGTGAGTAATCCGTAAGATGATAGGATAATAGGATAAGGTAAGAGAAGAGAAAAATCTGTCCGCCCCCTTTTCCCATTCTTCCCTCCACGCACATTGCTGTTCCCACCCGATCCCGCACTAGTCCTCCAGCTCCGCCCGCTCTTCCGCATGTCACTCTCCCAGACTCCGCTCCTCTCCAACACTTGACCTCCCACCGTCCTCTGTCTAGCCCCCGCCACTTGATCTCTTGTCACCGCCTCCACCCGCTGGTGGAACCCGCTTTGGCTGTCGTGGCTCACCCGCTGACGCGCCGCTGCTACCAGTCCATGTGTGTAGTCCGCCGCAGTCCAGCTCTGTCTTTTCCGCTCCGATCCAAATACCCAATCCAAAATCCGCAATCTGCAATCCGGGCATTCCGGTCTGCACGTGACTTTCCGTAAGCTTTTTTAGCGTGCTTTTCTGACATCATCCTCAGTGCTTATGTCACTGGAATGCACTCTGCCTGAGCCGCTCTGTGCATTCCCACCCGCGCTATCCCTGAGTGGACAATATATCATGCTCCCCTATATGAATCACCACACCACCAGCTGTGGGTCTCCTTGCTCCCGCCTGCCACCAGGATCAACCCAGTTGGCTCGTTCCATCCCCCTCCCATCATCCGCCGGTCCATTCAGAAATCAGGGAACATGTGTTTCAGCCAGGTTATTCCACTTTCTCTCTTTCCCTCCCTCGTGACAGCTCTGATTATGAAGCTAAGGGTCAAAAACCGTAAAAAATTGTATGTAATTAAGGTTTGAAGACCCTTGCACTATAAATGTGCTGAAATAAAACACTGGTAAAATAATACCAAGCTTGTTACGTGGTAATTAGCCACTACAAGGGTTTTCTCTCTTATGTAAGAGGCAGAGGACTTTATTATTAATAATATATAATTATTAATAACAGGGAGTTGAGGCGTAAAAAATAGCTGGTAAGAGCTTAAGCTGATTGGCTGCTTGACAGAGTCTGTAGTCTTACTGCAACTATTTTTAAAGAATTTACGCTGAAAATTGCTATATAAGGGATTTTGTTGAATTTAAAGTGTAGATTCTAGTGATTTTTTGACGTGCTAGGTGGGGTTTTATAAGGGATACACTGCTCTGGAAGCAGGAGGAGAATATTCACGAGTAACTTACAGGTTATGGTGGGTGAATAGTCTGGGGGATCAATTCCTGAGGCCCTGAAGGCTCCCTTAAATATTGGAGGGGACACTGTGCACGCTACACAGTCCCCTTTTTGGTTATGGGAATTGGCCACAGTTTGGCGTGTTAACTTCCTTGGCTGTGGGCAAAATATTTGTATTTCACGTTACTTAACTTCCCTTACTTTGACACGTGACATTTTATAACCAATTGTTACGTGTAAAAGCTGTATGTGAAAAGTAACATAAATAATACAAAGGATGCTTCACACCCGTGCTCTCTTTTCACGGTGTACATGTAATATCTCTTCTAATATAATTTTATGTATTTCTTATTTATGTATTAATTTTTTATGTAAGGTTTTTATTTGTAGCGCTCTGTAGCGTGATCTCTAAGTTACTCCTTTTGTGGTAATGTACTAGAAGGAGTAGGAATAAAGGGTTACTTCAAGTGGGTAACCCCCCTTAATTTATGATGAGGAAGCGGAATCTGTAATAATATTTTAACATTTATTATTATTTTCTTAGTTATTGCAGTTTTTAGGATACTTGATGTATCTCTAAGGCTGACACCTCGGCTCTCCCCAAAGAAACAATTCAATCACCTGATTCTCTCTCTCTTGGTCTTTAGTCTTGTCAGCCAGAATTTATCCCCAGTAGACCCTCCAGAATCAATCCAAGCCAGTATGCACATTCAGGGCATAGCACGGTGATCTTCGACGCGTTTTTTGGGCCCCTCGAATACTGATTTGTCAAATATTTGAGTATTCGGAGATATTCAACGGAAAAACTTCCAAAATACATTAAAAACACCAAAAAATTACATTTTTTGTGTTTTTGACTTATTTTGGCCCATTTCTGGGCCATATAATTTCGAGGGGGTCATCTGTCAAGAATATCATGGTGCCAATGGTGCTTATGATATTGCCGGAGGCATATCTCATAATGGCAAACGCACTATTCAGAGTGCCGGACACACTTTTGATAGTGGCGGACGCACTTTTCATAGTGGTGGACACACTTTTCATAGTGCCCGACGCACTTTTTGTAGTGCCCGACGCACTTTTCATAGTGGTGGACTCACTATTCAGAGTGCCGGATGCACTTTTGATAGTGCCGGACGCACTTTTGATAGTGCCGGACTCACTTTTCATAGTGCCAGACGCACTTTTGATAGTGGCGGAGTCATTATTCAGAGTGCTAGACGCAGTTTTGATAGTGCTGGACTCACTTTTCATAGTTTCAGACGCACTTTTTATAGTGGCAGACACAATTTTCAAAGTGGAAGACACACTTTTCAAAGTGGCGGACGCACTTTTCATAGTGGCAGACGCACTTTTTGTAGTGGCAGACGCAATTTTCAAAGTGCCAGAGGCAGATTTTTTTTTGTGTTGCACCAAAGGGGCTGGTAGAGGGCCTGTGCAAACTCATCTGGGGCCTTTGGGCCCCAGAGAAGCTTGCATTGTGTCAGCCTGTGGGTAACTAACTGTGTCCGAGAGGGTTGTTAATAGCAAGATGATAGTGTAATATGCCAAGGATGGGCCAATGGGTTTGTGGTAAGACCTGTAAAAGGTTTCACTCTATCAGTAATCTTGACTGAGAGGCTTGCTCAATGATGGCGCATCCAGATCAACACAGGGTGTTAGTAGGCATCCAAGGAATAACTCAACTTGGTGTTGGAATTTCGTCCTCTTGTCCTCTTTTCTTATGCCTTCTGCCTCCTATCCTTTTTTTCCTTTCCTCACTCAAGTATCTCCTGATTCCCTTATCTTCACTTCTTATGCTATCTCACTTCCTATGACCTGTATATTGTAGGTCATGATCGTTGTTCCGTACTTGCCTTGTGACATCGTTTCCCTGCCGAGATTAGACTATTGATCTTTCCCCAATATCCTTGTTCTCTGATGTGCGCGCGCTCTACTTGTGACAGATTTGTAATATCTTTGAGAGTTCTTTGTCTTTCTATTCATTTCTATTTTCATATTCATTTTCATTGTCACCCACAAGTTGCTATCATGTACATAGTCTATTTAAACATAGCCTAGTCCATTGAAATCAACTCATCGGTTCTTTCTCATTTTTTCTCCGCGCCTCCATCCTGAGCCGATCCGGTGAGCCCTCAACCCTCACTGCCCTTTCTCTCGAGCCCACTGGCTCATCTTTTGCTTCCTCGTGCTGCGGTACTCAGTTCAAATCTCAACACTTGGGTTTGTGGTTTTACCTACAGAAAGGTAAGGGTAATCAAGAGTTTATGTTATTCCTGAATTGAAAGATGGGTGAGAATGAAAGCACTGTTTAATTATAGTATGGGTTAAACTTTGCTGTAATAATATTCTGAGGGATAAACAGTCCTGGGGGGCGTGTTTATATAGAGGGGAAAAGAGCAGGAGGGGATATGAGGCGCTGGGAGGCACTTCAGGACCAGGGGGGAACTGGAAGCGCTCAAAGGAAGCAGATCCTCATGAGGATCAACATTGGAAATGATCAGGGCAGTTTACACTACAAACATTTAATATTTTGCCCAAAAAAAAAATAAAAGTCAACATGAAAAAAATAAAACCAAAATTTCACTCAGGGGAACAAACTGAGCATGCTGAGCCAAAAAAATAAAATGTCCCAAACTGAGCAAAAAACATTGGACAATGTCTTGGGATGGTTTTTTTTCACGGGCCTGGCGGGCCTGGAGCGGGCTTGAGCGGGCCTTGAGCGGGCCTGAGATGGGCCTGCCCCAAAAGCACATTGGCTCAGTATTGAAGAAGTTTTGCCTTGCCCTGGGAGCTTCTTGGGCTTTTGATGGGCCCAAAATCTCAACATGGGCTTTTGGTGGTCTAGAAGTATCAACCTGGGCCAATGAATAGCCCATGGGCCTTTGAATTCCCAGAAAGCCCACCATGAGCCCCCACATAGCTAATGGGTTGTTGGTAGCCCATGAAGATCTCCATGGGCCAACAGATACCCTCATGGGCTTTTGGTGGCCCATGAAGATCTCCATGGGCCAACAGATATCCTCATGGGCTTTTGGTGGTCCAAAAAGCTCCCCATGGGCTTTTTCGTGGCCCAGAAAGGAAGCAAAAAGCCCATGGGATCCCATGATGGAACTTTTCCATTGGAAGTATCTGTTGGCCCATAGGGATCTTCATGGGCCACCAAGAGCCCATTAGCTATGTGGGGGCTCATGGTGGGCTTTCTGGGAATTCAAAGGCCCATGGGCTATTCATTGGCCCAGGTTGATACTTCTAGACCACCAAAAGCCCATGTTGAGATTTTGGGCCCATCAAAAGCCCAAGAAGCTCCCAGGGCAAGGCAAAACTTCTTCAATACTGAGCCAATGTGCTTTTGGGGCAGGCCCGTCTCAGGCCCGCTCAAGGCCCGCTCAAGCCCGCTCCAGGCCCGCCAGGCCCGTGAAAAAAAACCATCCCAAAACATTGTCCAATGTTTTTTGCTCAGTTTGGGACATTTTATTTTTTTGGCTCAGCATGCTCAGTTTGTTCCCCTGAGTGAAATTTTGGTTTTATTTTTTTCATGTTGACTTTCATTTTTTTTTTGGGCAAAATATTAAATGTTTGTAGTGTTAATGATCAGTAGCTGTGCACACTAGCTGATCATAACCAATCAGTGATTCCATTCAGTGCTCTTTGAATTGGATTACATCATGTATTGTTTATGTATTTATATCATAACCAATATGTTATGTGAATGGAGACTGAGGCGTAACAGGGGATAAATGAGTGATACCTGTCTTGGGGTATTTCACGTGTACAGTAATATTACAATGTATTGTAATCTTACTGTTTGCACGTAACTTAACTCTTATAACAACAGTACATTATGGTAACTGTATTTAACTATGGTTATCCGTAATGTAATGTATAACGGGAGTACATTATTAAGCTTGTATCTAATAATATACATATGTAATAAAGGTGTAAAAGGAATGTACTATATGTAATGTGAACAATTGCAGGTACTTGGTATGTGTAGGGTACTTTGACATGTACTCTGTGGCTGACACTATCAGTTTTGGTGGTTTTGCGCCAGGACCGTCCAATGCTGGCAGCAGAATGGTCACTATTGGTGTAAGTTGTTCATCTCAGGGATTCAAGACAGTCCTTGAATTCTGATGTCATGTGTCTCTTGCAGGTCAAGCATGCCTCCAAGCTGGATAGACATGAAAAGACTACCTACCAATTGAGGAACAATCCTAAGAAGCGTTTTGAACTTTGAGTCAAAAATTGGAAGGCACCTGCCCAGGCCAGAAAACATCAAAAGAAGAAGATCCACCGTAATCAACAATAGCCTGGTTTTTTGCAATATGTTTCAGCTAGGAAAAGATCTCCCCTCCTCAAGTTTTATAGTCATATACGTCCCACACATTCCTCCATGTAATTTAAGGGCCCATGACTCCGCCTGATCCATGACCTATTGAGAAGTAGTGGTGAGAATCCGGCTGGTGCAGGGGGCTCAAGTAGAAGGTGGGAGCTATTATACCACCCAGGACTCAGTCCGTCTCAGCAAGCTTCCTTTTTAGCAGCTCAGTGAATGTCGTGGTGAACGGTGGGACCAAACTTGCAAGACTGTTTGGTGAGTGGGGGGAGGAAAACAAGAATCCCTATAACTCACACCTGCCAATTTTAAGATCACTTGTGTGACCCTCAAGGTAATATACAGGACTATTGTGAATATCAATGGTTGGACATTTCCAAGAAAAATGGGGGAAGACAACAGGATCACAAATTTTATGACTATATACAAGGTGAGCTGTCAGTTTTAGATGCCAAAATCTCAATATCAGCTGTTCAGCAGCCTGAAGTGTTAGCTACTGGTAATGTGGTGGGAGGTGTGTGGCATGAGAAATGGTGAAGAAGGGTTCAGAGTCTGCCATTGATTCAAGAATTCATTTGTTAGTGCTTTGGCAAGCTCGAAGCAAGTGGGAACTTTGACAAGGTGAAGAGAGCAGATCTGATCCAGAGAATTAAAAAAGGGGGTGAACATCTTGACAAGGCATGCCAACAGGCATTTCCACGTTGGTTCTTCAGAGGTGTGTCTTGGATAGAGCTTGTATGAAAGACATGCAGGTTGAGACTCCCGCAATCTGGTAGTCCCTTGATGTGATGAACAGCCCTCAAACTCCTCTGAGGACAAATCAAAGCAACGGTGGGTAGTTACAGTACGGTTATTGGTAACGTACCAATATTGTAACAGTTTTCTCTTGTTACCGTTACCGTTAACCGTAACTGAAGTGCGTTATGATATCACACACCCAGGATGTTTCAAATTTGACATCCATTGCAATATCTGCCTGCTGTAGTCTTTATTCCTGTGTTTGCAGGTGAAAAATTCAAACTTCTATGTGTACTCTCTAAACACCTCAAGATACAGATAAATAGACGTCAGAAATTTAATCTACGGCCAAAATAACCCTTAGTCACCCACTGAAACCACCCTCATATCTCTACTGGATCAGAAGATACACAAATAACACCTTTCAAACACCAGTCTAGGACAGTTCACATAGGAGTTTACACACAGTCTCACACACAACTCAGCTCTAGGATACTTTGCATAGGATATTGAATATTTCATATTGAATTACTTTGTTTCTTTTATTTTCTTCCTTTTATTATACTCAACCACAATTTGGCCGCTGTTTTCACATTGCATATATATGACACTCATGTAACCCCCTAGAAGTTAGACCCCCTCTTAGTTTACTATATAAGGATGTAAGCTCTCTGCAGGAGCTCCACTGATCTTTGCTCACGAGGCGAGGACGGGACGAGGGGGGCACAATACAAGGCGGGGCCTTGGAGGGAAAACAGCTTCTGGAACCTGACTGTGTATTGCAAAACTAGTCCAGGGGAAGTGTTAGTACTTCCCTGCTATATACAATTGAGGATAAAAGGAGAAGAGGTGAAGGGTGAGAGGAAAGGAAGGGGGAAGGGGATCCAAAGTACTTACCTAGTGCAGGGGAAGTGTTAGTACTTCCCTGCTAGACTAGGAGGGTGCGTGCCAGCGGGGTCTAAGATCTCGGTCGGAGGTTGATGGGTGACACTCTCGTGACTTGTCTGGTGAGGTCGCGGGGAGCAGCCTCACATCCTCCCTTCCTATAAGATGTAGAAGGGGTCGGGGCATGTTGGGCGTGAAGGAGCTGGGTTTACAGGGTCGGGAGTGTGGGCGGTCGGTGTTTGTTCCGGTGAGACAGCGGGTGTGAGTTCCAAGGTTGAATCATCCTGTTTCACGTATTTTTTGATTTTTGAAACGTGAAATACCGGGTGTTGTTGGTCGTTTGGGGGAAGGTCCAGCTCGACGTTTTGGCCATGATTTGACACGTTGAGTATCCTATGGAAGCCCTAGAGGGACACGCATCCGGCCACCGTTTTGAAAAATTAAAAAATGTGATTTCACAAAATACAGATGCATGAAACGTGTACCACATGTATACACCTTCCAACTTTGGAATTCCATCAAACAAGAAGTTGGATTCTTGAATCAATGGCCGGTGGAGATCGGTCATTGATCTCAGATGTTTTCATGTGAGAGCTTGAGAAGGCGTACCATGGGACCGCGGATTCATCAACAACTCCTTGGTCACCAGTACTGACCGGTCAGCCAGAGTGGTAAACACCAGCCATCGGGAACGTATTCCCCTCAATGGCAGGTCTGTTTGGTCATTGAGGGCTCCCCTCAATGGGCTGTCCTCTTGGACATCGAGATGAGTATACGCTCCTGTAGATGACCTGAACAAACCGGTCATTGAGAGGAGTATGTACTCCTCAGGATGACCGGAACGAACCGGTCATCAAGAGGAGTATGTACTCCTCTAGATGGCCGGAATGAACCGGTCATTAGGAGGAGTGCATACTCTCCCTCAATGATTGGAACAAACCGGTCATCAAGCTACTCCTCAAGATGACCGGTTTGTTCCGGTCGTTTTGAGGAGTACATCATTCTCTTGATGACCTGTTTGTTCCGGTCGTTTTGAGGAGTAAATCTTTCTCTTGATGACCGGTTTTTTCCGGATCTTGGGAAGTACATAACTCCTCTCAATGACTGGAACGAACCGGTCATCTCGAGAAGTACATCTTCTTCTCAATGACCGGAACAAACCGGTCATCTCGAGAAGTATATCTTCTTCTCGATGACCGGAACAAACCGGTCATCGAGAATGTGGCAAGTGACTATTGACGGCCGGTACGGGCTGGGCATAAACGGAGGTGTGGACTCCTATTCATGGAATCCGAAAGTTGGAAGTTTTATACATGTGGTGCATGTTTCATGCATCTGTATTTTGTAAAATAGCATTTTTTAATTTTTCCAAACGGTGGCCGGATGTGTGTCCCTCTAGGGCTTCCGTAGTATCCGGTACGGTCCCTCAAAGCGGGGTTTGAGTTTGTTGGTGCCTGGTTGTTGCCTGTCCCTCCAGTCTGCCGAGTTGAGCATTGCTTCATCCTCTGTTGTCAGTGCAGTCCGGTCTTTACACTTCCGGTTGTGGTATGTGGCTTGTTGGATCCGGCTGACCCACAGGGCATCCCGCGCGTTGGCCCAGGCGCTTTCTCTGAGTTTCAGCCAGTTGTCGAGTGAGGGTACTGGGTCCCCATCCAAAGGCATAGATGGGAAAAGCCAAGGTGATTGCCCAAACACTAGTTCAAAAGGGCTCTTACCCGTCGCTGCATTGGTCGCCGAGTTGATGGCGAACTCAAAGGCGGGAATGGCCTCCAACCATATGCTGTGCCGTTTCATCGTTGATGATCAGAGGATCTGGCCGACCGTCTTGTTTGTTCTTTCACTTCGCCCATCCGCTTGTGGGTGAAATGCCGACGTCATGTGGAAATCAATCCTCATGCGGCTCATCAGGGCCTTCCAGAACTTTGACGCCCACAATTTGTCGCGGTCGCTGAGGATCAATCGGGGGGAGTCGAATGTTCCTCCCCACCCACTGAAGAATCGGGTGGTTACTTTTTCTGCTGTGTCTGTCTGGAGACCTGGGATAATCCTCGTTAATCCCAATAGTCTGCACGTTACCATTAGTATCATGTCATAGTGGCTTGCTTGTTTAAGGGGCCCCACGAAGTCTATTGCCAGGTCGCACAGTGGTAGCCGTGGGACTGGTGGAGTCAGCATTAATGTGACCATAGACCTGAATAACGTAGTGAATGCGGAGAATAAGCTCTGCAGCTTATTCTCCGAGGAACATAGTATGGTCTATCGGTAGGCGAGTGTCACTAATTGTAACCTAAGTGATTAGGTTACAACAGCCACCCCCTCGCCTAGCCGCTAGACCCTATCGACAAAGATATGCACAAAAAAATAAAAAAGAAGGAGAAAAGAAAAATAATAATAATAAGGAAAACAAAAGAGCAGTAGAGTTTAAAACACAGAATTTTGTATATAAGAGACATACCCAGCAAAATATTGAGACAGTTTTGGAGACAAACAATAGAGGATATAAAAGGGAAAGGAAGTAAGAGATAGGAAAGAGATTATGAAGCTTTGAAAAGGAAACCTCTCATCCTCTTGAACAGTTCAGGCGGTGTGATGCTAAAACCGGGTCGGGGACCCGGACTTGTCCACACGGGTTTGCGGAGGTTGCGGGCTGCGGATTCCGCAAGGCTGGCGCGGAGGGGCACAGTGCGGAAAATGTTCATGAGGCGGAGCGCGGGGTTATGTCAGCAGTGCGGCGGCGGCGGAGCTGGACTCAACTTAAGCAGGCCGGCGCGGACTGGATAGTATAGGCTGTGACCGGGGGAAGCCGTGGCAGCCAAAGCGGGCTACGTCAGCGGGCGTAGCTGGGGCGGAGGCGGCGTGTGGGATCCCGGCATTGAAGGCTAGACAGGGGTGAGAAAGCTAAGGCGAGAGGAGTCCGACGATGGGTGATGACGTGCGGTGATGTAGACAGAAGATCCGTGTGAGAGCGGAATGGGCGGATGACGTGCGTGGTTGTGGGAGCGGGGCTTGGTGGATGGCGTGCGTGAGAGGCGGGTGGAGGAGGATGGTTTTCTTTCTGACATGGTTTTCTCTTTTGTGCGGAGATGGGGGGGGGGGGGGGGAGTTTTCCCCCATCAAGCCATCCATTGATCTGGGATTGTTCTTATTACTGGGTTGCAGATTCTTTACGGAGATATATTATTTTTACTTATGGCGGAGTTGTTTTGTGTGTACTTTATGGTGGATTTTACGGTGGATTGCGGCTTTTCTACGTATCTTTAAGGTTATTTATATGTTACTTGACTCATTCTCTTGGATCATGATGCCCCTACACGTACTTGCGGAGCGGAGCGGAGTTTCCCAGATCACCCGACTTTACCCGGGAATCATCTTGGAGCAGCGGAGGTCCTGACAATTCTGCGCAGTGATCTCTTTTGTTCACCACAGCGGGATACTTTTAGTGAAAACATCCGCTTTTTGTTTGCTGGTCGGAATCCAAGTCAGCGTTGTTAACTTACGAAACAGGGCTTCATTGGTGATGCAAAAATCACGGTCAGTATGCCTTGTGCGCTTGTTCGCAGCGTCATTGGTTCCCACCTTCACCGCCGGCTGATTGTCGCAGTAGATGTGGCCAACGAAATCAGTCTTGAGAATATCTTTAAGCAGGTGCCTTACCCATAAGGTGTGTCTCGTGGCGGCTCCCAACGCCATGTATTCTGCGTGGCATGTCGGGGCCGCCACGGAGGCCTGTCTTCGCGCCACCCAAAGAACTGGGCACCCTATGAATTCCACCAAAACTCCAAAAGATGACCGCGAGAACTCGCCACCCCAGGATGCATCACAGAAAGTCTTCAATGCCTTGGGCTCTCTGTTGGGGAAAAGACATAAACATTGATCAGTAGAACCAGCCAAATAATTCACAAGGTGTCGCAGTCCCTTCCAATGTGTAACACTTGGTTTGGCGGAGAAACACACCAAATAGTTAACCGCAAAAGCTATGTCCGTCCTTGTCCCAACTGCAAAATAGCTAAACATGCCAATGACATGTAGGTACTTTGAGGAGGATGCTGGATCACCTTCTTCCGTCACGGCGTTGAAATCCGGCGGGAGTGGAGTTTTGGCTACCTGTATCCCATCCCATTCTTCATCCAGGATGGTCTGGGTGAGCTTTGGCTGTGTAAGAATGAAACCAGACTCAGTACGCTCAATATTCAGTCCCACAATGGAATCCAGATGGGAACTCCATTTGATTCTCAACACGTCCTTGAGATCAACTTCAAGCTTCTTGATTAAGGCCTCACTGGAGGCAGTGACAACACCATTGTCGACGTGAACCCAGATAACGCCTGATTCTTCCTTGTGCCGTAAGATATACAGGCCGTTGTCATATTGTGAGGGGGAATAACCCAGTTTGTCAAGTATGGCTTGCAAATGTAGCCACCAGCACCTTGCCGCCTGGCGAGTCCCATAGAGAGCCTTTTGCAGCAAGAAACCGTGTCCTGCCGGTACCTCAACCCCATCAGGTGGCTTGACCCAAACTTCCTCGTCGATGGGTGAGTTGAGGTACGCCGCCACGAAATCAAAGCTGTGAAAAGGCCAATTAAAACGTGCCGCTATAGTGAGGAGCAGGCGCAAGGACACAAAAGTGGCCGTGGGTGCAAACGTTGCATTAAAATCTTTACCCGCTATCTGCTTGAAACCCTTAGCAACGTAGCGGGCTTTAAAACGGATAGAATTCCCATCAGCCCCCGTTTTCTTTGCAAAGACCCACCAACTGTCAAGTGGTCTGGTCCCTGCTGGCATTGGTTTAGATTCCCAGACATTCATCTGCTCAAGATTGGCTAGTTCTTCCGCAATTGCCCCAGCCCAATTTTGCTTGTCCCCTGACTTCATTTCTTGTGTATACGTCTTTGGTATGTCTACACCATAGAAAGCGCATGACTGCAGCACAGCATCAACTAGGAGTTCTTGATTCTCGAACTCAATCTCATTGACAAAATTCCCAAGAGTTATCTGACGAGCAATGAACTCAAGCGACATTTTTCCTTGAGGGTTGGCGGCATTTGTTGGATTGATTGGCTTTAAACTGGGAATCGTGAACCAAGGTACGCTGTCAACAAAGCGTACAATTGCCAAGCTGACAAAACAATTCTCGGACGGCAGATAAAAGAGCCATCCTTTGCTTGCTTCCAAGTGAGCAACCACATATGCCTCTAGATCTCTATCTGCCAGCTTGTCTCTCTTTTCACTAGGTACGTGGATAAAAGCTCTTGACCCGAAAATCCTGAACGTGGTGAAACTTGGCGGACGGCCAAACATTCCTTCATAGGGTGTTTTTCCTTTACTAGCCTTATTGGGAATCCTGTTGAGTACATGATTCGCCCAGAGGAAAGCATAGTTACAAAATGTACGTGGGAGTTGGCTATCGCTAAGAACCGTGCGACCCATATCTGCAACGGTGCAGTTGAAACGCTCCATTACCCCATTTTGATAATGGTGATAGGGGAGAGAGAATTCCGCTATGATTCCTTTTTCTTTAAGAAATTTCCCAAAAGCCTTGCTTGCAAACTCCCCGCCGTTGTCGCTGCGTAAGATTTTAACCGAGTCTCCGATTTGTTTCTCCAACTTCCGGATTATTTCCATAAGGACATTGTTGACTTCTGACTTTGCCTTAAGGCTTCTCACATATGAGTATCCCGTTGCTACATCCCTGAGAGTAAGCAGGTATTTTGCGCCATCCACTGATTCAACCGGGAAAGGCCCCATTAGATCAGTGCATAGTATCTCTAGCCTAGCCGGGCTACGCATCATGCTGGTGACTGGGTTAAGGCTTGTGCTTTTTGTAATAGCACATACTGGGCAATGGATTTTTCCTGGTGGTAAGTCTGACGGCAGACCAAATCCCAGTTTCTGTTTAATCAGCGACCTTATCTTGTGTAGGCTCACATGGCCAAAAATACGATGCCAAAATAAAAGCACTTTTTCTGACTCCGTCAGGGACTCCGGCCTCCAACTTGAAGGATAAACCCTTTCAAACGGGGTAATGAACGGATCATTTGGAGAAGACACTTCATCTTTGGATCCCGCTCCTAAAGCTGCATGAGAAGAAATGGCATTACCGCTGTTGATTGCAGGAACAGAATGAGGGTATGAAACAGGAATGTTGGGCATATTCAAAACCGGAGAATCAGAACAGAAGGAATTCGGGGATTGCGCGCCTTCAGCCGGCATAGGAGAGGAAGGAAGAACAAGAGAGGAAGAGATAGAATATGAATGAGAAGGAAAAACCGGGTTAGCCGGACGCTTGATGATCGGATAAGGTATGCACCATCTGTTCTTGATTTGCTTGAAAGGGCAGCGGAAGACAGGAATACAACCAGGATTGAAAATCTCAAAGGTATCACTGCAGTTGTCATGTTGGAATGACCAGTTAGCTTTCCTGAGGGCCGCCAGAGAAATTAAAGTGGAACATGCCTGCTCACAGAACAGCACACAGTATATGGTTGTGGTTGTGTCACTGGGCCCTTGGAAACGTAACTCGCCTGCGCCTGATATAAAGGCTCCAGCTCCCGCAGTTGCTACGTTCAAAGCAATGGGAGACTTGAGAAGTCTGAAGTTATGAAGGAGCTGGATAGAACCCGTGAGGTGGTGGGTGGCTCCCGAGTCAACTATTGCCGGGGTACTCACATCAATCTCCGCGGTCATCGCGCCAAAATCCACATCAGCCACCCCATTGAGAAAGTCTGAAACCTCAACCTCCCTCGCAGATGCCCCACCCCCTTGTTGGTTGTCTTTTCGAGGTCGGGAATGGTTGGGTTGTTGGCGTTGAGATTGGGCAGGGTTAGGCCTGTAGCTGTCAGCCGGTCAATGAAACTGCTGTTGATGTTGCGGTGGGGCTGAGAGCTGTTGGGCAGGGGGATAGGGCATCTGATAATATTGAAGGAACTGAGTTGGGTTGAGATGCTGTTGGGACTGTAGACCGGGAGGCACGCCGAACTGAGGTTGACCGAACGGGAAGTTGAGAGGTGGGTAGACCGCGCCGATCATCGGCATGAAAGGAGGCTGATGAGCTTGCGGGCGAGGTGCCTGAGTAGGACGGTAGGAGAATGCTCCCGGGCCACGCTGTCGACGGTTTACCGGTGTTGACCTGGACCTGGTGGGGCAGTCTCTCAAATAGTGCAAAGCGTCTCTGCAGCTCCAGAATCGGTTCGCTGTGACGTGATAGAATTCCAGAGCGGCCGGCCAGTCAACCTCCGGGACATCAGTGGGAAAAGCCGCTTGGTCAAACGGTGGGAGGTCGGCTGTTGATTGATGTATTGCTGGGGAATGAGATGCAGACGAAGAAGGTCTTCCTATGGGTCGAGTGTGGTCATCCTGGAGTTTGCAGGCCGACAGCAGTTGGATCAGTCTGTTGAAAGTTGGCGTCGTACAATCCGCTGATTTCTGAAGTTCCAATTTGATCCGTCGATCGAAATCTTGACCAAGTGAAGTGTCTCTTCCGATGCTGGCCTGGAGCACGAAACCCATGAACACATCATCGGTGAGTGTGACCTTCAGATTTCGCCACTCTGTCGCCAGGTCCTTCAGCTTTGATGCCACCCCAGCTGAAGTCGGGTTTGCCGAGTTCTTGAATTCGACGAAGCGGTAGAAAACGTCGAGTTGGGCCGCGCGACTGACCGATTTGAATTTCTTGAACATCAGATCGTACATCGCATTACAAGACGAAGTACCGTGTACGTCAGACTTGAGTGACTCGTGAATCATGGCTAGAAAAATTGCTCTGCCTATTTTGTTGAGCACCGAGTTTGTCTTCGTCTTGGTGAAGTAGTCTTTGTCGTACAGATGAATCGTCGCCTTCTCAGACAGCTCGCGGGTCCATACTTCGAAGTTTGATCCATCAGCGGCTAGTATGAAATCAACTGGGATGCTTGATGTGGCCGCGTGTACTGCCTTCCCGACGATGTTAGATTCTTCAAGTTGAAGCTTCGCCTCAGCTAAATCTGCTGCTCGTTGTGCCGTCGCGAGATGAGGTGGTGGATCCATTACAAAAGACGTTGGTGGTGGGTGATTGGGGGAAGGTGGAGAGGGCGGAACGTAGATGTTGGATGAGGACTCTCCTCCTTCTGCCGATGCTATTGGTGAGGCAAAAGACGGTGGAGGAGGTGGAGGAGGCGAGGGAGGAGGGGGAAAAATCGGTTGTCGGAAAGTCGATCAAGGAAGAGGAACGTAGTGCCGCTCCGTCAGAAAAGCGTCTGCGTCTGAAGAGGTGGAAGTTGGGGCCGGTGGGAGCTGCGGATAGTACCGGTTCCGGGGTGTTGCTGGTTGAGCTTGCTGCCAGGCTCCAGGAATCCGCTGATCAATGACCGTGGCGTCTCCTGTTGATTGTTGTGCCTGCGAACTAGGTTGTATGTCGAGATCAGGAGTTTGGCCAAAGATTTGCTCCAAGCAATTAGGGGTGTCCCGGATTGAAGCTGTAACGGTGTCGAAAAGTTCCTGACCGCTGAGTTTGGCGATTGATCTTCCTGACCAGGCGGACAATGCTGATGTGCGGCGATTAGAACCAGAAGGGATGTTTTGTTGGTCGTTATTTGACATAAACTGAGGGGATCGGTAGGAAAAACAAAAGAATCAACCGAAGCAAACAAGCAACCCGTGGCTACTCACTTGATTGTCTGAGTTCTTTGGAAAAAGTTTGAGAGAGGGAGTAGACTTTTGGAATATCAAGGTTGCGTCTAAGCCCTGCTCCGTGCCAAAGGAGCAGATTTCACAGTTTTGGCGGACTGCTTAGCTTTATCACAACGTTCTTGTGTTTCCGCAGTCAGAGTAGATATGGGAAAAAAAAGATGAAGAACCCAGATTCTCAAGAAAATAGACACAGGCACTTGAATACCCCTGAAGATCCAATTGATAACCGAGAGAGAAATGGTGACGATCCTTGAGGTAGAAGATTGGTTGGGTCGATTACTCCCTAAACTGGGATACCCAAGAAAGTTTTGGCGACGAAGTCGAGATAGTTAAAGCGAAATAAAAAAAACTCTGGGTCAATTACGTTTGACTCAAAACTACCCTGATGATGAAGGCGAAAAGGATTTGGTATGGCGAGATTTACAGGCTCATAACCTAACGTGACAAAAGACCTGAATAACGTAGTGAATGCAGAGAATAAGCTCTGCAGCTTATTCTCCAAGGAACATAGTATGGTCTATTGGTAGGCAAGTGTCACTAATTGTAACCTAAGTGATTAGGTTACAACAAGCATTTTCCCTGTTGGTGCCGTTGTCGGCGCTTTGGTTTGCTGGCAGGTGTCACACAAGGCGGCGAATTCAGCCACATCTCGCGCCAACCGTGGCCAAAAGAAGTCCGCGCGGACTTCGTCAAGGGTTTTCTGGTAACCGAGGTGTCCGAGACGAATGTGTGCTTCCTTGATCAATTGCTGTTGCAGGTCCTCCATCGCGGGGATCACCAGTCCTCCCTTGATGAATAGGAGTCCGTCAATTTTGGTACAGTCCTCCCCGAGAGGGAGGGCTTCACTTGTCTTCATGCAAAGCTCATTGTTGGTGTGTCCTTTGTCCACTCCCTGGCTGGGCGTTCGCTGGTTTTACATGTGTGGTCACCGCCGGGCCCCCTTTGGGGCGACGCTCTCCCTTAGTGGGGTTTCCAGACTCCTTCTGGTCTGCGTGGGTAGTCCCGGGAGCTACTCTAGTAGGTCCCCAAGGCTAACCCGTATGGGCTGAGGGTGAGGGGGGTCTTTCCTTCTCCTCCTTCTCTCTGTATTCAGGAGTGGGGGAGAATCTGTTTTAGGAAGTGGTGCTTCCCCCTTACAGTGAGACCTGCCTCTTTAGGCGATTGATCTCACACGTTGGCGTGGATCACTCTTGAAAAGGCCGGAGCCCGCACCCATATCTCAGGGGGGGGGAAATCCTGAGCCTGGCTCCGCGCCCATGCCTATCCCTCAGCGGTTGGACCCGCCTGTCCTCGTTTTCTTGCGTCAGTCAGATTGTATAGCATCATCAACTTAATTTTTGGCTTGTACTATGAGCTCCTCCAGGTCGCGCGGGACCTCTATGAGAAGTTGGTCCTGCGCCCTGTGACCATTGCGCCGTCCTCTGGAGAGCGCGTGTCGGCGCGGTTTTCTGCTGATACCACTCGTTTGGCCACTAGATTTATCTGGTGTTTGATTAGTATCTTTTGAATAATTTTCCACTCAGCGTTCACAAAGTGATCTCCGGACTTCCTTTGGAGGATGACTGATTCTGTGGTTGAGTTGTCGGTCCACACGATGAATGTCTTGCTACCTTGCGCTCCTAGCTTGATGAGCATCAGCAGACCTAGTCGCACGGCGATGGTTTCTAGTCGTGTGATTCGCTCTTTTTTGGAGTTTGAAGGCAAGCCTTCCGCCAATAGCTCCGTTGACCGCAGTCTGAACTGTGCCCACTTGCGGCCAATCAGAACTCCTATCCCAAATATCGTAGACACGTCCCCTACCCAACCGACCTCTGTGGGGTCTGGGTTTGCAATTAAGCTTGTTGCTTCAAAGCTCTTCAGGGACGTTGGCCACTCGTGCCAGTCCTCTTTGACTTCCGCGGGTACTGGTCTGCGAGACCTCCTGTCTTGCCACTCAATCATCCACTTGTACAGGCCGCAGATGTAGCAGTGTAGTTGCGGTAGCGCATAGGCTACATGATTCAGTTGTCCCGCCAGTATCTTGACTTCTCCGTAGTTGAACTTTGCATCTCTTCTGAGAAATGCTTGGATCTGGTTGATTCTCTTCTTGAGCTTGTCTTCTGGTAGTCGGACTGTCTTGTGATAGTCGGACTGTCTTGTGATGGATGTTCCATATGAATCCAAGATACTTTTGTTTCTCGATTCTGTCTCGAGGGGCGAAAGAAGAACGAGCCCGATTCCGTCTTGGGCGTTGGAACTGAGGACTAAGGCGTTCTGGTTCAAAATTTTCTTTTCCACGTGAAGGTTGGGCGAACAGACTACTAAAGTGAGTCGCCCTACGTGTGCATCTCCCGAAGTGGTTGTGGTGAACTACGCGCCACGTTTGTGAGCATCAGGCAAGGTGTCTTACTTTCAGATTCCGGATCTGCCTCGTGGAACTCGATCGGGGAAGCGATTCAACAAGCCAAAACCGGTCAGATCTGATTCTCAAGCAGCTAGGCCGATTGCACCTCTACCACCGGCGCACTCATCTCCTCATAGGAGTTTCCTGAATTTTCCGCCATACGCAGCCATACACACTCCCCTACCGAATTCTACGTCGGCGAGTCGTGACGAAATGAGCAATCAGGAGGGCCAGCCGGTGGATAAAGGGAAGAGTCCTGCTGGAAGTTTGAATGCAGGGCCACAATTTGTCTCGATCGACCAACTTGCATTGTTACTCCAGCAGATTAATCGACCGTTCGAGCAGAAGGTCGAATCGAAGACTGGAACTGAGCGTGCGGTGGCCTTGGCGGATGCGCTTTTGAAGTATCAGAAACTAGGGAAAGCGATTGAACCGCAATTGTCCGAGGACAGAGTCAACTTTCCGGACTGGGAGCTGTCCCTGAAAGCAATGGTCACAAGGGTATTTGAAGCAGAAGATTACTTTGTGTCGACTGCGAAGGACGGCGATACGGATAGGGCGGCACTCACGGGCGTTCTAGTGGAAAACAGCGTGCATCCGTCACTTGTCGCTTTGGTCCGGGGAAAAGCTGGGCGGGTGGCTTTCACAACGCTTCAGTCTCGATTTGCAAACGTGTCATGGACATACATCATGTCCAGGTGGGCCAAGGCGAGCGACCCAACGGACGTATCGGCTGACTTGAACACGGCTTACTCGGAGATGCAGACCTGTTTAGACGAGATCGAGAAGCGGACGGGGGCGATTAGCAAAGACTTGGTCCTGGCCCTATTGCTCCATCAGAGGTGTCATCCACACTTCCAAGGGATAGCCAATGCCCTGGACGCTCGAATTGCGGTCAACCCCAAGGGGATGATTTTGTCGAAGACCATCTTGGAGATCGCAGGAAGAATGAACTCGAGTGTTGTACCGGCTCAATCGTCAGTTTTCGCGTACAGGTCGGCGAGGGGCGGGACTGGTGACAGTGTAGCTAGGAAAGGTGGTGACCAGTCGCAATCAATGGTGGGGAAGAGCGACGCGTGGGCAAGGAGGGTCCTAACGGAAAAAAATCCCTGCCGGTACTGCTATGAGTGGGGGCATTGGATGAATGATTGCCCGCTCAAGAAGAATCAGGAGCCGCCGGTGGGAGACCCTCGACTCAGAAACCCGAACGCGCGCTTGAAGAAGTCGGCGGTGTGTCATCCGGCGCTCATGCAGCGGCCCAAGGCGATAGTGGCATCGATTGAAAAGCAGCCCGGGAGCAGCGACGCAGCGCTGCTGGACTCTGGGGCAACGGATAGTGTCAGAAATGATGTCCGTTTTTTTACCTCCCTCAGGCCTATTTCCATGTCCCTCATAGTTGCGTCTACAGATCGGTTTCCCGTGAAGCAAGTAGGGGACATCAAATTGCCGACACCGTTTGGGAAGTTGAAGGTGTCGAACGTTCTATACTGCCCAAACATCAGTGGTACAATCATTTCTCTGGGCAAATTCAGGCGATGGGACGGTGAAGTAAGGTGGGACGGCGAGATATATACTCTAGTCCAGAACGGTGTCTTCTTTCCTTCATTTGAAATCAATGATCGCTGTTTCTTGCGATACTCTGCGTCTGAGGCCTTCGCGGCAGCGATGTCGGTGGAGAGTGCGGTTATGCACGAGAGGATTGGGCATCTTTCTCTGAGGATGCTGCATGAGTCGGTGAAGAAGGGGGCTGTGCTGGATGTGCCGGGTTTCGAGGTGTCGCCGAATAGGGGATGTGACACGTGTGCAACAATGAAAGCGACGCACTCGCCTGTGGATACACCTTCGAGGAACATATGCTTGGAGCCGGGCGATGTAGTGGCGGCCGATCTGATTGGGCCGTATGATTCGTCATTGGACAAATTCAAGTATGTACTGTCGGTTCAAGATTTGAATTCGGGCATGGTCTCCGCCATCCCAATCAAGACAAAGGGAGACGCTACGCAGGAGGTGATAAACTGGATCCGAAAATTCAATAACCTGTCGAACTGGAAGGTTAAGAGACTGCGTACGGACAATGCTCTGGAATTTGTGAGGAGCGGGAATCTGTCCGATTTTCTGGCGGCTGAGGGGATTGTCCACAAGAGGGCGGTACCATACAAACATCATCAGAACGGGGCGATTGAGAGGGTCAACCGAACACTGGCTGAGATGGCAAGGTCGCTGCTCCACACGAGGTGTCTTCCTAAATACCTGTGGTCGTATGCGTTCAGGCAGGCGGCGTTCATTTTCAATCGGCTGGTGCATCGCGGGCATGACGTGACCCCCATCGAGAGGGTTCTTCGGACGAAACCTTCGCTGGCTTTGCTGAAAGTTTTTGGGTGTGTGGCGTACATGTATGATCATACACATAAGAAGCAAATGGTCCCATATTCGCAGAAAACCAGGCATATCGGAGTGGCACCGGACTCCAAGGGGTGGCTACTGTGGGATGAGGAGACAAGGAAAGTCTCGACGTCAGCTTCGGTTCAATTTGAGGAGAACAAGCCTTACGTGATGGCGGACGTCATGGATGCTGGGACGGAGATGGAGGTCGTTTGCTCTGCTATCAAATGTGAGCGGCTCGGGGATTTCAAGCTGGGTGACGAGCTGGACCTTCAAGACTCAGTGCTGGCGGCACTGGAAGGGCGTGATCTCTACGGCGGTGACTCCCCGACTTATCGTGAGGCGGTTGAATCTCCGGAGGCTGGCGAATGGCGAGGCGTGATGGATGAGGAGAGGCGGTCGCTGGAGGAGCTAGAGGTCGCGATGGAGGACGATCCGCCGGAGGACAAGAAGAAGCTTCTCAGGTCTAGGTGGCTGCTTGGGACAAAACGGACGATGCAAGGGGCGATCAGAAGGAGGAAAGCCCGGATAATCGTGGGTGGTCACAAGCAGATAAGGAAGGTCAACTACGACGAGACCTTCGCGCCAACGCCCACGTTTGCTTCGATGAGGACGGCGCTGACGGTGGCGGCAAAACTGAAATGGCCAGTTGCTTTGTTTGACGTTAAAACCGTGTTCCTTCACAGTGGAATTGATGAAGATGTGTGGGTGGTCCCTCCGCCGGGATATCCTGTCACTCCTGGGAAAGTTTGGAAACTCAAGAAGGCGTTGTATGGGACTAAGCAGGCGGGGAGGTGCTGGTGGTTGCATCTCAAGACGGCCCTGGAGAAAATCGGATTCGAGGCGAACCCGCAAGATCAGAGTACATACAGCTACAAACGGGGAAATGATGTAGCTTTCTTGTGGATCCATGTGGACGATGGGCTACTGGTGGCTAGCTCGGATACTCTGATGGTGCGACTCAAGGAGGGGCTGTCGGAGGCGCTCACGCTCAAATGGGACGAGGTTTTGTCGTCGTTGGTGGGCATTCAGATCCGGCAGACAGAAAGGGGTTTTCGTCTTCAGCAACCGTTGTTGATCAGGAAGCTACTGGAGATGGATGGCTCTGCGCTCACGTCGGCGGTACCGTTGCAGGAAAGCACCCTGCAGTCCAATCCTTCGACAGCACCGGATGCGCTTTATCTTTTGTACATTGGGATTCTACTGTACATCGCGCAGGGGACCAGGCCCGATATCTCTTTTGCTACTCACTATCTGGCAAGGTTTTCACTGGGAACGGACGAGAAACACTGGGCGGCTCTCAAGAGACTAGTGGCATATGTTAGGACGACCGCACATTTTGAGCTGAAAGTGGAGCCTGAGGAGATGGAGAATCCGCTTAGGACGTACGTGGACGCGAGTTGGATGGGCGAAGGAGCGAGGTCACATCACGGTTTCATCACCTCTCTCTGGTCGGTGCCTTTGGCGTGGAATGCAAAGAGGCAAACAATCGTGGCCAAGTCAATGTGCCAGGCGGAATATGTTGCCTTGTCGATGGCGTGTGACGAGGTGGTCTGGATGGCAGGAATTATTTCTCCGCTGGTAGGCAACTTAAGGCCCTTGCTTCTGTGCAATAACAAGGCGGCGGTGAGGATCTCGACCAATACCGCTAGTATGAAAAGGACGAAGAACATTGATCAAGAGTTCCATGTCACCAACGAGCGGCTCAGGAAGGGAGAAATCGGACTGGAATGGGTGGCGGGGTCAGATCAGATGGCGGACTGTTTCACCAAAGCGCTGGGGGGGAACTTGATGAAGAAATTTAACAGGGCCGTGTTTGGGGATGGGAAGTGGTCAAGTGAGTGACATTCCCTTAACTATGCACCTGCGGGGTTGCACTGGAGTAGCGGTTCACCCAGCCACTCCAGTGAGCATTTGGTACGGTTTTCTTTCTGCGACGCCACAGATGGACTGTTTCGGGACGTTGAAACTCAGGACGGAGGAATGCGTGGATGGCGTGGAATTGTTGTTGTTGTTATTTCTTTGCTATTTCATGTCTGTGGTCTTATTTGAGCATAAATGGTCTGGTTTATTTTTCAAATTTTGTTTTTTTTCAATTTTCTTCTACGTCTTATTCCTTATTGTTTTACTCTCTGTATGTTTCTATTGTCCTTTCTTTGATTCCTCTTTCACTTTATTCACATGGGTTGGGTTGTTTGTTGTGGGGGGGAATGTTGGGGTTTACACAACAAATCTTGTACTTAGGCACGGCGTTGTAGGGGGGTTCGACCCCCGGGGGAATTTGAAAACTAGATTCTTAACCACTATCTTGCTCTAGAGGAAGAACTTGAAGTGCTGAAGTACTTCTTCTTCCCTGAAAGGTCCGAACATCCTCCCTGCTGCTAGTTCTTTCCGGAAGGAATCTTCGATCTTTGCCTTTGCCTGCCACGCCGAGTCGTGGTTTGGCGGTGAGTAGAACCGCTCCGCTGTATCAATGGAGTGATGAGGGATCCCTTGGGTAAAACCCTTCTTGAACCCTTCTAGCACGTCCTCGTATTTGGGCAGCAGATCCCACTTCTTGAGTGCTGTTGTCCATTCCTCAATGTTCATCTCGCAAGACACTGAGGTTGGCCATGATGTGCTGGTCATCTTTGGCTTTCGCTCGGTTCTCCCGATCTCACGGGGGTAGGCGCAATCACTTGGGTTCATGGTTTCATGACCTATCGGACTTGGATTGCATGGAAAATTTTGGTTTCATCCGTCAGACCATTACATACACACATGGGTTAAACAGGGTAAGATGTTGGCCCGCATTGGGGGGGGGGGGGGGGGGGGGGGGGGGTGAGCGGGCAGTGCAACGCGAACACATGTAGTTGAGCAAACAAGGATAAAGCTCCGCCGTGAACAACGGTTCGTGGGGTACACAAGGCTCCCCTTGGCGACCATGCACAACAGCTGATGAAGGTGTCAACGAACTGGGCCTTACTGGTTTTGTCGGCCTCTGCCCTTCCCGTTGCTGCGCCAATCCCCGCGGGTGTCTCCTCGATTTTTGCCCCTGTCTTCGCGGTCTCTTCTGCGGTCGCGACTCCTATTGTTGTAGCCACCATCCCAGCGGTTACCTTTGTAACCTTGTGTTCGCCCTTGCTTGCCTCTGCTCGGCCCTCAGTCACCCGGCGAATGTGCTCTGCTCAATTGTCGGTGCCGGGCCTGGTTGTTGTTGATGTGCTTCTGGTTTGCGCCAGGGTTTGCTTGGTTGGTGGCCTTTGCCGGATCCTGTGCGGTGACCGGATCCCACGTCTTCCTCTCTCCGCCTTTCGCATATGGGTTTTTGGTGAAGTCAAGCTCTTCAAACTTCCTCGTTTGGGCAATGATCTTCTGGGCAATCTCTTCACTCTTGACCGAGATGTTGCTGATGAAAATCTTCCCGTCTGGCATGACAACACAGTGGGCGAAGGCGTTCATCCGAACGTCAATGTCATAACGGAGCCCTGCCATGAATCCGTACTGGGTGACAAGTTGGTCGCAGATCTTCTTGTGGGCTTGCACCCACCCTGCGAACTTTACGTAGTTTCACACTTTAATCAAGGCCGCCAGGAATCCTTGGTGGTTGATGGACCATTCGGCGTACCTTTGGGTGTACTCGCATGGGTATGGGTACCCGGTATACCGGTATTTGTCGGCGTTGTTTTCATCCGCTTTTGATTGCTTCTCTGCGTAATGGATGATGGCTTTATCCTGCCAAACTTCATTGAAGATTGTCAGAGGCAGCGGGCTCCGCAACTCCCGGAGGTTGCGTTCGAAGAATGGCGTGAAGCCGACGTCGCCGCTAGTAGGTTGTGCTGCATCGTCAAAAACTACACCAGACGGCATGGTATCTACTGGGCCGATGGAAGGAATCGCGTCCCCTGGTTGGTTGTCCGTGGGATTGGGCGTGGGAATCGTGGTGACTGGCCTGTTGCTGCTGGACAGTGCGCCAACCCTCTCCGACAAGCGCTTGACTGGGTCGGTCAGAGGTGCATGTTGACGGTCTGGTTTGGGTTCGGCCTTCCCAAGGTTCTCGCTGATCTTGAAGAACATCAGAGCTAGTTCGGCGTTCCCTGCTGCTTCCGCTGCCAGCACTCGATCGACCATGAGGGATACCTTTGCTTGGACCTCTGCTCCCTGGGGAAGGGGCTGTGGTGGGTTCCACAATTCGATCTCGTCGTGGTCGACGAGATGGGCAGCTAGGTTGTGGTAGCAACATGCGCTCAGTTATTCCGCTGGATTGATCTGAACCGTTCGGACGCTTACCTTTTGCGGTTCCTTTCGCCCGGGATTTCTGCGACTTATCCCCCAGCAGGTCTTGGTAGAGCGCTGCTGTTGGGGGGGCGCCGTCGGTCAACGGACCTTCTTCCTGTATGGTGTGATCGTCTCGGGGTGTGTTCGATCCCGTCGGTGTCTTGGAAGATGACCTTGTCGCGCGGTCCGTTGGAGGGATGGCCTTCTTAGGGGCCTTGGCCTTCCCCTTCTCGGCCTGCCTTGCTTCTTCGCCTTCTTGAAGGATCGGTGGTTGCTGGGCATCGTGGTCTTCGTCTTGCGTTTGGGTCGGTCCTCCTTCGTGATCCAGTGATTGTCGGCTTCCCGTCATCGAGGATCTGGCGAGGTTTGCGAGGCTTGATAGTCGGTTGGCCATTGGGCAAAATTTTTCTTTGCGGTTTTGGCGACGGCGAAAAGATGCTGATCCGGCGATGAGTCCTCGGCGCTGGGTCCTAGATCTTCTAGGTTCAGCTGCCGGGACCTTGGCGTTGACATCCACGCCGTGGTTCTTCGCCCGCAGCCGCAACACCTCCCTGTTTGCGCTACGTCGCCTGCACGCGCGCGTGTTGGGCTCACTGGTCGCCACTCCATGGACCGGCCCACATCCGCTACTCTCCTGTGAGCTACCATCATCAGCGCAACCCACTTCCTCCCACGCTCCAATTACTCCGTCTCCTTGTGATTCTTTGTTATCAGCGCCAAAACCAAGCTGGCATTACGTTCCCGCAAACCAGCCTGCGCCTAAGAATATCACTTCGGACCCGACTGACCCAAATAACATCCTTACCACCAAACAAAGAGCTCACCTTGTCAACAAACCTTTGACGACCAAATCTTGGTTTGTGCCGTTCTTTAATCAAAGTTTGTGTTGTTCTTCCATTCAAGAATCTAACTTGGTTCCCAAAGCCTACAAAGCCGCAGTCAACTCAGCTCAATCTCATAATTGGCTAGAAGCTATTTTGGCTGAACTTTCTGTGATGGATCGTCTTAACATTTGAGAAATTGTACCAATACCATCCGACGCCATTCTTCTAGGCACAGTGTGGGTATTCAGAATTAAAACCAATGCTGCGGGTGAATTCGTAAAATTTAAGGCTAGACTTTGTGCGCAAGGCAGTGCGCAACAAGATGGAATTGACTACAACAAGACTTTTGCTCCTACTGGTTGCCTTCCAGCTCTTCTCTCTGTATTGGGCTACTGTGTCAATAACAATCTTGATATACATCAAATGGACGTCAAGAATGCCTTTTTAAATGGAACCTTGGAAGAAAAAGTTTACCTACAAATTCCGCAAGGTTTGGATGCTCCGCCTGGGACCTGTCTTCATTTGGTAAAGTCAATTTACGGTTTGAAGCAAGCACCAAGAGTTTGGTATTGTGAATTGTCCGCCTTCTTCAAATCAATCAATTTTTTCCCTTCTCCAAATGATCCCTGTCTTTTAATTTCAGTTCTGCAGATCCCAATTGGACCTGTCTTGTTCACGTCTATGTGGATGATCTTGTTGTGGTCTCAGAGGATGTTGGTCGTTTCAAACAGTTAATTAACAATAAATTTTTGATGGACGACTTAGGTCCAATCAACTCTCTCCTTGGTATGAAAATATCTTGCACCAATGATCATCTTGAGTTGTCTCAAGAAAATTATGTCTCTGAAATTCTGGCCAAATACGACATGGCAGATTGTCGTCCTGTGCTTACTCCGATGGTTCCCAACACAAGATTGGTACAAGCAACTTCAGAAGAAATCCAAACCTTCAAAAATTTAAATATAAGTTACCGAAGGGCAATTGGTCTAGTAAACTGGGCGGCGGTGGCAACTTGACCCAACATCACTTTTGCCGTTTCTCAACTCTCCCAACATCTGGAAAACCCCGGAATTGTTCATTGGCGTGCTTTTCTCCACCTTCTCTGGTATCTTTCGAAAACGGTTGATTTTTCCCTAAATGTTGGCGGCAATGATAATTGAGTTTTCATCTACGTTGACTCAGATTACGCAAGTTGTGTTGATACTTGTTGCTCTTACTCGGCCTATTTGGTTTGTTTGGGAAACTCTATCATCTCCTGGCGTGCCAAAAAGCAAGTTTCTGTCGCATCCTCCACTACCAAAGCCGAGTACAAGCCCTTGTATGACGGTGTTCAAGAGGCTATTTCCATGCGCGCTCTTCTTACTTCACTTAATTTGCCAATCTATCCAATCCCTATATTCTGCAACAATCAAGGCGCGATAGCTTTGGCAAGAAATCCTCTTTTTCAACAATGTTCCAAACGCATCAATGTCAAATTCCATTTCATTCGCGAAGCCATTGAAAACAATCAAGTTGAAATCAATTAAATTCCAACTTCCAACAATCAGTCTGACGGATTCACTAAATTTTTATTGACTCGCCGGCAAAAATGTTTCTTTGTTATCTCCGATACCAGCTCCAAGACTTCAAGTCTGAAAACTGAGAACGAGGGGGGGTGTTGAACTTAAAGTAGTTCTTTTGGGTCTTTCTCATTTTCCTGCCTTTAGTGTAGTTGTGCCACAGTTGTTCCAAAACCTAGTTGATCATATAAAACTCCGTTCTTATCATGTATTGGTTCTTTTCTCAATCAAATCATATAGTTTCATCAAACAACTCTTTGTTAACTCTCATCACAACTGATCAGGTTAGTGATTGTTTGCGGTACTAAGTCGTACACTCGTGTAGTTACTTATATCACTACACCTTAAAGGTGTGCAAAAAGGAATCAACTCATATATTTTCATCAAACAACTCTTTGCTAACTCTCATCACAACTTATCAGGTTAGTGATTGTTTGTGGTACTAAGTTGTACACTTGTGTAGTTACTTATATCACTAAACCTTAAAGCTCCGAGTTCATTAAATTGGACCCTGGGGAGATGATTGATTTCCACTTTTTATAGGACATAAAAGCGTGTCTGAATTTCCAGCATGACTGTTTTTCCGGACACTGTTGAATGGTTCAAAACACCACTCCTAGTTCTCCAGATAACAAGGCCGGTCCCCGCCCAAATAGAATCCAACACTCTGACAGTCAGAATTAAATTTTAAATTCCTCGTCTCTGCATTCCACGGTTTCACATCAACAACTTGCCGCGCTGTCATTTTCACCTGTTGACCCCAGCAGTTGGCACACTGCCATTGAGCGCGGCGTGCGGAAATGGCGGGAGGCCATGGATGTCTAAAATGTCCGGGAAAAGAGTTGTAACTAGCTTTCTGACATGAATTATTTCAAACACCATTATTACCTGTGATCATTGCTCCATTCCTTGGCTGTTCGCCTGCGCGCGGACCCTGTGCCTGTAGTAATTTGCCCGAGTTTTGGAGCCCTGCATTTGGGTGAATTGATTAGGAACATGTGTATGTTCCTAATATTAAATCAGTGGTGTTTCAGTTGTACACAGTTTGTTGGGTTGCTGCTGGCCCCTGGGCAGAGGGCGGCATACAACCCGCGACAAGGCTAGACCGGCTCCTGTACAATCATGTTCAAGCGCAAGGTTGAGCCGGTTATGTGAGCTGTATGCATGACGCCAGGCGCCGCTAGTTCAAAATGTACTTATTTGGTCTTGCAACCTCACTGGACAAATATGTGGACCAAAAAGGTTAATGGATGATTGCTCTCTGGCACCACTTTTCTGGTGCCACAGGTTAATTCACAAGTATGTTTGCACAAGGTAAGCTACATGTATATTTTACTTCTTGACATGAGACAGAAGGCAAGGTTAATCAGGACTTGTGGGTGGAATGGTGAAAATTGGACTAGTGAGTGGAGCAATGCAGAGCAAGACTAGTGGGTGGAACGACACCAGCTCAAATCAAATCCATCGGTCACCTTTGCCATTTTGGATTGCAAGTTGCGGATCTCCTGGTGCGCCTGGGCCAGCTTCTGTGTCTGCACAACCAACTTGGCCATCTGGCTGGCAAGTAAGCGATCCATCTCTTGTTTGTGGTTTTGAACCAAAGACATGTAGGAGGATTGGAAGGATTGCTCTTTGCACTTGATATTTGACTTGAAGTTGGCTAACTGGGATTCAGACCGCTCCACAATTCCCGACATCATACAGAGCAGTTTGTGAACTATTGACTTGGTGATGAATATGGACGCCATTGGTGGATTGGGAGTGTCAGGAATGATTACGGGGTGGCTTGCGGAGCTGCCCGGAGCTGCGTGTGGGGGGCCCTCGATGAGCAATGGGTTGGTGGCCGTCCTGCCAGCTTCGTGAATGACCTCATTGCCAATATCTTCAAATTGGCCAACCGCAGGCTTGTCCCTGTTGGCCATCTCAATTAAACAACAAGCCGGGTTGATCGGTGTGGGCTCAACCTGGTCATAACACGCTTTGAGACAGAGGTAGAGCTGATTATGAGCCAAGAGTCAGCATAAGATGCGGATTTGGAAACAGGAGTCAAGAGGGAATCTACTGACCTCTCTTGTCATATTCTAATGTACTAGGATGCCAGCCAAAATGTCTTGGGGGTTTTTTGTGTTGAGTGAATTGATGGCCTAAAAAATTGAGGAAGCATCTCAAGAAATATTCAATGTCTGTTCCAAGGAAAAACTGAACTTACCAAGAAGGTCCGCATGAGCTCACGGAACTCTCAGACCCAAGTTTCCAATGGAATACTGCAGAGCAAAATGTTGAGGTGGTCTTTTTGGTCGGTGCGCCCGAGGTACTGGTGGAGTGTCTCATATTTATCCATTGTTGGTAACGCCTTGCTGTGGGCCCACTGTACTCTATGATACCAGTCCACAACTTCGAGAAGGTAGGCACGTCAATTGAGTACAACAGGAAAACCAGGCAGATTAGGTGGGTTGGTGGACATGGTGGGGGGATGGAAGTATAGGGTGGGCCAGATTGACTGAGGGACAAAGGATTGAGCTCACCTTTATGGTGTAGGCTCCCGGCAAAGAGAGCACCATACAAAAGTGGGTCAGCACAAGCACAGATCACATGAAAAGGTGTCCTTCTTGGCGCCTCTCAGTGAAGGCTGGCATGTCATCAAGATGATCTCACCTTGTCTCAGACGCTGGTTGCTTGACTCTTGAAGGCCAGGGGAAGGTGGCAAGGCCGGTATTATGTAGTCTCAAATGACAGAGTCATGCCGGCCGGCTTGACGGATGAGGATGCATAGACAAGTTTTTTGCGCCTGGCGTCCATCATCACGTCTCCAAGCCTGTCAATATGACTCTTGACGTCAAAGATGGGGAAGCGCGTCGTCTGCAATGCCCTCATCTGGCAAATTGCCGGCATCTGTGGTGATTTTGCCGTCAAACCGGCCTGTGCGTTGGTTTGACGGGCCAGATCGTCCTTGATCGCTCCCGCCGTGTACACAGCGGGAGCGATCAAGGATGATCCAGCCCGTCCAGCCAACGTGGGGGCCGGATTGATGGCAAAATGACCCCAGATGACAGCAAATTGCCTGATCAGGACCCTGCACACAACGCATTGACCCATCTCTGACGGCCAGGACGTGAGATCGGACCCAACCCCGGCAAAACCACATCCGCTTTGCTAGAGACCAGCATCATGACCAAATATTATTGGTCATGATGCCAGACCTGTTGGGAGATGCTCAACTTGGTCAGTTTCCCGGGCAGATGGCAGTCGGTCCTGTGCACAAGTCCTTGGGGCAACTTTGAACAGCAGGGGTGATGTCACCTGCTTCAGATATTCTTGACTTTGAGAGTACAAACGCATGAGCAGCTCTTGTCCCCCATCATCCTCTCCCCCATCCTTGCTCCTTGCTGCTCCCATCCTCGCTCCTCACTCCTCCCTCCAGCGCTTCTCAATCCTCCCTCCATTCCTCGCTCCTCCCTCCCTCCCTCCCTCCTCCATCCTCCCCCCATTGTGTTGAAATTACTCAGGTGAAAAGAATTGTGTGTTGTGGGATTTGAACCCACAACCTTCTACATTCAAGAGAGCTGCTCTTATACCACTGAGCTAAACACACAGTTGGTCTTACTGGTGATTTTTGGATATTAGATCATATAGCTTGGCCCCTCAAATGGAGCTTGAAGCATATATTCCAACACACCCCCTTGCTTCATGCACCATGAACAAACTATGAATATTGCATATGCAAATCATGTATGTTTGTCATGCATCATAGATAATGATTAATGCATAACAATTAGGAAATTGAATATTGCATATGCATATGGAAGCATGAATATCAAGTATTCACAGAGTTTAGCCAACTTTAATTCAATTCACTGATGGGCTTTTGCACACGGGTACCCATTGCGTGTGCGGGTACCCGCCCGAAATTTTGCAAATTCTGGACACCCGCACCCGCACCCGCACCCGCACCCGCCAGGGCAAGTACCCGGGTTCTTGGGGGAAGGTACCCGGGTGTAGGGGCGAGTACTTGCTTGTAAAGCACCTTCTACTCGACTCAAAAACTCATTCTCATTTCTTTAGCAATATATCAAAAGTAAATTTATTTAATTTTTCAACTTTTTTACTAACTACTCTTCATTCTGACGACTCTTTTTTCTCTGTTGTTGCTTCCATTGACGCAAGAGTCCGGGTTTAATCTTACCATTTCTTGAGTAAAATGCTACAGTCATTCCCCAAGTGACTGAAGATGCGTTGAGCCGGTGCCTTCGGGCCAAAACATAATTGCGGCCAAAGCTGAACGACCTTTCAACATCTACAGTTGTAGCTGATGAAGATGAACTTGAGTCAGTGATTGATCAAAGAAATAAAACAAAAATGATGAGTAAAACTACAAACCTGGACAGCTGAGCACGTCAAGTGCCATCTGAAGGAGGCCTCCGTGATTGTTCCCGGCGCGTCCTTGTTGAATCCACCATTTCAGGGGGTCAACCGGTGATCCATCCTGAAGATGCAACCCGCCAGCAAGCCATATGTTGAGGGGATCAGTCAAGGTGTTTGCTGAACGCGGTTTGGAGGCAGTGCTGAGCCCAGCAAGAATCCCTGTTGGAGGCTGTTTTGGCAGGAATCAGATCTGAGATGATGGCGGGTGAGGTAAGATCAGTGACTAACCTTGTGATGAGTATTGGGCTCTTGGGATAAGATTGACGGAGCTGCGGGCTTGTAATAGGATTCCCACATCTCCCGGGTAAGCCAGATCGATTTGTTAATCCACTCAGGCTGCCAGAAATATTCATCTTTGAAAGATGGATGCAGAACTTAAAAGAACAAAACATGTATGAGTTATCTATCTAATCAAAGATGAAGTAAGAAATCACCGACCCATAGCCACTCGATACAACGGAGAGCCGTCCGTGAGCGTATAGTACTTATTTGTTAATTGAAGCCCTGCATGGCAGGCATTTCACAAAGCTGGAGGGTAGCCGTCTTGCCTGTTGGAAATGGCATTTGATAGATGGGAAGTGATGTGGTCAATAAAAACAACAACTTGCGATATTTGAGCGGCCCCCCAAGTTGAAACTTGAAGAGTGATTTCGTGGAACGGCTCAAGGACCTCAACCAGGTCTTGCGCTAATTTTAAATCGGTCTGAGTGATTTGATGTTCTCAAGGAGGTCCATGGCGTCTGTCCTTCTGCAATTCCATGCTGTGCAGGTGATTTGATGTTGGTAGTTGTCAACAACTTAGAGGAAAAAAATTAAAAGAACTCACATTGCTTCCAAACATCGCAAGATACCATTCAATTGCACCAAAGTGGAGTTCCACCGGGTCTTCACATTGCGTTTGATGTTGTGAGGCTTTGGACATTTTTTTTCCCGGCAGAACTCCACAAAAACGGCCTTCGAGTTTGGGGACTTATTGAGCTTCCGAGAAATTGCTTGAAACTTTGATTGGAAATTTTTCAATCAGTTACAATTCAACACAAGGCAATATTGAATGAGCGCTTACCTTAGCTAGGGTTTTTCTACACAATTGAGACGTGTAGAGGTCATCTTCTTCTTCATTGCTCATCTCGATGACATCGCTTTCCTCCAATTCAATATCTTCATCATCGATAAGATTGCATGCCAGCATTGAGTCATCCACGGATATGTCGTTGTCATTGCCTGGTTCGTTGTCATCTTCCTCATTATATTCGTCTATGTTAAACCTGTGAGCAATGAGTAAACAAAAATCAATGAAGTGAGATCAAGTGAGAAGAAAGACCCAAGAGAATACCTTTTGATCTGCTTGTCAGCCTCATCGTCTTCTTTCTCGTCGGAAACATCATTGATCAATAAGTAGTTGTTCTTTTTATTTTTTTGTAGCTGCCAAACGGACGCAATACCACCTGAACGATTAAGTTCGTTATGTGAGCAAAGCATCTAATCCACTGCCCCTTGCCTTTGATTCGGGGCCATTTGAATTTTCGGATCTTGTCGATCATTTTCTGGTTATTGGAAGCATTGTCGGTGACGAAACCGCATATCTGTGACACAAAAATTGCACAGTCAGCAGCGTAGCAAGTAGAAATGTGAAGTAATGAACTTGCCTTGTTCTGCAACCCAAATTTCTCCACGATAAGCCGGACGGTGTCAGAGAGATAGATTCCAGTATGACTTTCTTTTAACAACACAAAGTCAAGAGGCATTGCCTCTAGATCATAATGACCTGCGGCATCCTCAACCAAGCGATATACAACTGTCCCTAAAATTTCAAAACCGTTAGGTGACTGCTAACAGTCAAGACCTAAATATAGTGCCCCTTTGTGCTTCTAAAAAATTATTGATCAAATCAGGTGGGGAAGATAAATTCAAATAATGAAATGAAAAAATACCTCAAGCTTTTCAATGAATGATTCCTGAACTGCAGTATATGACCTGCCAATGTCACAAGACACTGTCTTTCTTGTCGGTAAATTCTTGACAACCTTGGGGTGTAAGAGAGCTTGATGCGAGGTTTCAGTGAGAGCCGAAAACGGTTGAGCAGCCTCAGCACACCAGATTGCACAGATTTGTGGCACCTGTGAGGGTTTTCATGTCAGACTAGAATGGGGGAATGGATTATAAAACAAAATGCCAGACTTGCCTCCCGCGGATCGATATCACCAGTGCCCAAGACTCCCACACTGCCAGATTTTGTTCATTCTTCTTGGCATCTTGTTGTTTCTTGAGGCCAGTTGCGACATGCTTCAAGAGATTAGACGCAGATGTGTCATGGATTGGACGGTGAATGGTACTACCACACCTTCAAATTGAAAAGAATCCAGCAGATTCAGTTCGCCGATCGATCAACCAGAGACAATTAGAAATACCTACTGACATCTTACAAGAGTATGATATCATCCTGCAATTGTTTTTGTCGAGTTGATTCAACAGTTGTGGTGGATTATAGGAAGCGTAACACGAGCTGAGTTGGTTGCTATGCACTCTCAGTGCCCTTTCTGCAAAAAAAACCATTTGTTGTTTCATGAATTGTATATTCCAATGAATGACAGTTTTAAAGAAGAAGAAAACCTACTTAGCTCTTGCTCATCTGTCGTCATTCCCTGAGACTTTGAACAATCAGTGGCTGGTGGGTCTTCATCAGAATCATCGACAACTAAGGTCTTCCTCGCTTGTTGTTCCTGTGGGGGAGGATTTTGCAATCGGGAAGATATGCTAGGGCTTGAGGAGTTGGTTGATACGGGGGGCTTGCAACGCTTCCTGGTGTGGGCGGCCATGGCGAGGTTCTGAGTTGATATGTGGCAGCGGTGAGCTTCAGCCAAACTCCGAGACCAGGTCGGGCGGGCATATTATGTAATATGTATATATATGATGCATATACATATGTGCTGTGCACGATATCTCTGGCCAAAATGGCCCACCAGGAGGGGCGGGTACCCAGATGGGTACCCGTTTTTTTCCTTCCCAAAATCTCGACACCCACACCCGCACCCAGCACCCGCCGGCGGGTGCTCAGTGGGTGTTCCAGGTACCTGCCAGCGGGTACCGGGTACCTGCAAACGGGTACCCAAGTGCCATCTCTACCCACAACCTTCTACATTCATGAGAGCTGCTCTTATACCACTGAGCTAAACACACAGTTGGTCTTACTGGTGATTTTTGGATATTAGATCATATAGCTTGGCCCCTCAAATGGAGCTTGAAGCATATATTCCAACACATTGCACCATCACTCCTTCCTCCATTGTTCCTTGCTCGCTCGCTCCTCCATTGCTTGCTCCTCCCTTGTCTCTTGCTTTTGTTTTGCTCTCCTTTTGTTTGCCTATCGGCCCGTTATTGCGGATAATAAGCTCAAAAAATTTGTAATATAAGTCTTTGTAGTTGTCAATAAGCTTGGTGTACATAATTATCTCTTGTCAGAATACAGTGCCAGCTGCGGGCGCAGGGGGCAAACAGACTATGTTGCACAGCAACGGAAGTTCCAAGTTTCATCCCCTCAAACACTAGCTCAAACCAAGCCACATAGACAGTTGCTAACTCCGACTTGTGCCATCTCCAAACACAGCAGGTGAAACAAGCAACCAGACTCCGAGGGCGCAAGCCACAACGGAAAGAGCTAACTACTCCAAGGCAGCCGCGATTCCTGAATCTTTGGTCTCGTGATTATTTAAAGAGCAGTCTTGAGATCTAGAATGAGGCCCAAGACTAATCATCGCTCACATATTAAAGCTCACTGTCTCAAAGAATATCCAGCTGTGTAAACAGTTCAGATAACCTATCAGCTCGTATCAGCCCCAAGACAAACAAGTAAGCCATTCACTTACGAAGTGCTCAGGCAACAGTTCGCTAACTTGAGCACCGCTCATCCGCAGTTCCCACAGGAACCAATCCACAGTCTAATAGACTCAACAGCGTAGGCACGAGTGCGCTGAACTCAAGAGGTAAACAACCTTCACTAGTCGCATTAAGACGATCATAAATCAGCATGCTAACGCAGCGTGTCAATTTGTTATCCAAGAGAAAGATACAGCCTTATCCCTCTCTTTAGTTCATCCACTTCTTCCCAATTCTTGCTCTCAGGCTTCGTGCCCCAATTTCCACTCTATACATAAAACTCAGAGACACGGCAAATTTGCCTGCTCTTAGGTAATTGGCATTTCAACTTAAACAGAATCAAAGTCATTATAATTGTACATAGTTTTCCACTCAGAATCTGACAAGAAATAAATATCTTAGTTGTCCACAATTTAACATCTTTTTGCTAGTTGAGTTTGGATAATAAAATCAATCTGCTAAAGTAAAAATCATCACTGTCCATCAATAAGACTGCCAATTGGGCTCGCGGCCCACCCAGGTCTGAGTGCCAGTATTCTGCCGCCTATGATCAACTTTGGGGGTTGGTGTTTAAGGTTATGGCATGTGGGGGACTTTTCACAACACCACCCATTCTGTTGTCATCAAGACGGCCCTGGCCGTGTGGACAATCTGCTTGCTGTCATTGTCACTGCTATTACACCGGCCATCCAACCGGTGTGCCTGCCGGCTCTTTGGCAGACATTGTGCGCCCCCCCATCATGTTGTCAACCACTGGTGGGTCAAACAGATTCCCGAGTACGGGAAATCTCTGTCCTCCTGACGGCAAAACGCGCCCGCCATGTATATGTAAGAGTCCAGAATGGGACTCTTCACTAAAGGATCAAATGAGGGTGCTGAGAGTTTGTCTCCAAGTTTCAGGGCCCAAGTTTCATGTATTTCTAAAGGAGAACAACTAGCAAGGAGAGAACCATGTCTCTCTTCAGTATCTACAACCAGAATGAAGAGAGAGGAAGAGAGGAAGTGAGAAATGGGAGAGAGGGTGTACCAAGCAAGGTGAGAACCATGTCTCTCTTCAGTATCTACAAACAGAATGAAGAGAGAGGAAGTGAGGAAGTGAGAAATGGGAGAGGGAGTACCTAGCAAGGAGAGAACCATGTATCTTCCAAGCCAGCTAGGTGGTGGAGGAGTCGGGACTATATGGGTCCCGCTCAGGGTCTCGTGACATATGTGTGACACCCTAGGAGGGGGGCTCACAGCATATACCATATATCTCTATAAACGGCACTCTTGCCCTTATTATAGCTTATCTCTCCAAAGCATGTACATTAGTAATCTAAGCCGCAAACGGACCTCTCCAAGTCCGGCCATCCTCTTCACCTTTATCTGTCTCTTACCCTCTATCTTGTATCATCCCATCTCATGGGATGTATCCCTTGCCTCTTGTGTTCTCCTCACCCCTTGCTATGCTTCACTACCAACCTCTTGTCTATAAAAGGAGACTTTGAGCTGTGCAACATATTCCCCAACTTAGTTCTCTCACATTCTCCGCTCTCCAGAAACCTACAAAACTTCACACAGCATCTGAATCCCCCCGGCAATTAAGTATTTTTCCTCCTTTGGGCTCTTCTTTTGTTCAGCTCCTCACATTCAGAAGGGGTTCACCTATTGCCCTGTTGCTGAACACTTGCTGTTTCTGTGCAACTACAAAGATACTACCACACCGCTGCAAAGCTCATCTCCAAAAGTCCTTTCATTGTGAGAATTCAACAATTGCGCTTCTGTTAAAGCACCTTCCACTTTTGTGCATTGGTTCAATACCTCCCAACCAATTGCAATGCTCCTTTCTGTTGTCCCCAACTGCTCACAATCCTCCTTTGATGCTCCATTGCTACTCCAGTTGCAAAATTACTCTCAGCATTTCCTCAGCCTCTTTCATAAAGGCTCTTCTTAAAAATCAATTCATCTGTCAAAAGTCTATTGGCGATGCCATTTACCAAACTAACCGTCCGCTCACTCACCTATTTTGCTCACCGTCCCTGGTTTGATCAAAATAATTTATTCAAAATCCTCTCTGTTCTTGGGTGGTTTATTTGTGATGGGGAATCACAACCTCATTATAATTTACATTTCAATATTTATACTGCTGCCCCTATGGATTCAGGTCCCAACCCTGCATCTTGGCTTGTTTTTGAGGGACTGATCTTTCCACTTGGCATCACATAAACAGGCTAACATTAGTCTCACAACTCACGCCTCCAGTTTTCACCAATCAGTTCCTGCCTCCTTTGCCAGTCACACTTACCCCCAGTTGACAGGTGTTCTGATTGTCTTCAACAATCATGGAACTGTCTGAGATGTTGACCCTGAAAATCGGGAAGTAAGCCCAAATAAATTGTCTGTATTTATCTCAGGGGTCAATTGAACAACAGCTAGATAAATTATCCATTGGGGACTCGTTCTGAGTGGCCGCTGATATTGAATCTTGGGTTGAATCTGTTATAAACATCAAGGTGAGTTTCTCATGATCCGTAAGATTTTCATATATCAAACAATTCTTCTCAACAGCTTGAAATGTTTTGAAGTATCTTGAGATGGAAGTTTAATAATTTCTAGCTTTTGCCTAGTGTACAAGAAAGAGTATCAGTGTTGAGACAATGATATAAGTTTGGCTGCCATTTTTTCCTGCAAATTTGAAGCATGACTGTAGGGGCCCCTAGATAGTATTTTTTTAGGTGCAGCCTTGGGAAAATACTGTTGCGCAACAAATTCATTTCGGCATAACAACCCTAACCTCATTCTCAAGGAGAGACTGCTGTGGAATTGTGTTCTCCCTCAAGTCAAAGGGGTTTTTTGCACTGATTTGGCTCTTCTGTTGCAAGTTTTATGAAAGTAGATGACTTTGAAGGATGCCCTAGATAGAAATTGAATCTCCCCTTTAGCTGATGTTGCGCACCATCTATTGATACACACGTTTGGTAAATTCCTGTGCATTAATGAAATCATCTCTTGACTCAGCTCTTAAGCTCATTCTTGAGTGGAACATGTTGTGGATTTGTGTTGCCCCTATTATCTGGTACGCAAAATAACACTGTTGCACAAGGGAGATTCTCTTGTTAAAGTGTCATTTTATAGGTATCAATTTCCACTTGCCTTAGCCTTTTCCATGACAACAAAAAAATGTCGGGGGCAAAGCATGAAGCAAGTGGCGTTGGTCTTGCGCAGTCAAGTGTTTGCGCATGGGCAGTTATACGTAGGAATTTCCCGTGTACGTGATGTGCGTAACCTTTCAGTTGTACAAATAGGCAAAAGAGATGAATCAGAAGTTCTAAATTTTGTAAAAAAAGTAGTTTTTAGATAGTTATTTTTGTAGTAATGCATAAAATTCATAATGTCTTGAGGACCTTGGAGCTGGCGGCATAGCCGCCCCTGTACTCTAGTGATTTACTGATTGGGAAAGCTGTACAATTTGATGTGAAAAAAATTGCTCCTTTGGGTTGAGATCACTTGGCTTGATCTAGATTGAGAAACAAAATCATTTCTGCAGAGATTTTCTGCTGGGATGAATCCAGCCTAAAAAATTCTCCTTTGGGTACATCCCCATGGTTATTGGATTGAAAAAAGAAGATTTATGTACATACTAGATTATCTACGTATCTTGGGTGGGCAACCGGCACCTGCTTGCCAAGATCCAGGAATCATTCCAGGTGGGCAAGCAGGTACATGCGCTTTCTGGGGAGGCTTTCCAAATGGATGTGCCTTTGTACTTGGCGGAGATGAATGTTCTTCAGCTCCTTCATGCTGACCTACAACCTGCTTGAAATGTATGATTTCTTGCCAAGCAGGTGCCAAGTGTTTGCGCCGGAGGAATCCTCCAGGCGATTGCAGAGCTTGGAGCTTCTTCCGCTTGCCGGGAATGATTCCGGAATCCAAGCAAGATTCAAAATTCAAAAGTCTCCTCCTTGGTGGTCTCATTTTGCGTTCTCGCCAATGAGAATACTCAACCAAAAGGTTCTTTATGTACCCGCCCGGTTAGGATAGAATCTCTTTGGCTTGCCTGGAAAGATTCCTCAAGCACAATACCTTGTACCTGTTCACTGAGGGCCTCAGCAAGCAGAAGCTTCTTCCGCTTGTTGGGCGGTGATTCTGGGAAAGACTCCTGCAAGAATTTAAAACATGTGTCCGCTTTCTGGGCATGCCACTGGGAAGCCAGAGGTCATGCCTTGCCAGCATGCCAGTGAGAAATCCCGGTGTGTGCTTGCTTGGCTATGAAAGGGTATGTAGTTATGTAATTGCTCATCCATGGTTGTGTTTTTTTAGTTTTACATAATTCTTGACAACCATATTCATTTAGGATTTCTTAGGCTACATTCAGGTACACCCCAGTTCATGTTGAATTTTCAACACCACTTTTATCCAATTTGCCATCAAAAAAATTCATTTTTTTTCAAGTTGGTCAGATTCTTGTGAAACTACTTTTTCTGATGATTGAAAAATTTGTGTAAATGTTATGATAAAAGGTGATAGGAATGATGTTGAATTTGCCAAAACAAACCAGGCTGATTTAATACACTATCTAAATTTTTAGGGTCAGCCTAAAGGCACCCCAAAAATTTACTTCATGTACACCAAAAGGGGGTGCTGCTGAAATGTACCCCAAACCACTTGGGGTGTACTTTTGCGCACCCCTGTGAAGATGGGGTACAGCACCTCATACCCCAGGTAATTGTTGAGTTGTCTGTTAGTCTGCTACCATGATGTATCACCACAGTATGGAGGGCTGTCGGATCGACCCATGAGCACTACCAACCAACCACCCAGCTGGCAGCCACAAGCGTCTGTAGCCTAGTTGGTAAAGGCAGCACTCTAGTATGTGTCTCAGCATAGCTGAGGTCGTGAGTTCAACTCTCACCAGACACATCTTCATTTTACAGTCTCTACAGGTTATGAGCCCAGAGCTACCTGAGCGCTACTCGCTTACAATAGAGACTTGATGAATTTGTGAATGCTTACTTGTAAGACCACGCAAACCCCTATAAGCCTACATCTAGATCACGGGTTCAATCCCTACGCTGATCATCATTCCTGGGTCTCATTCCCACTCTCTCTTGGGGTCAATCCCCACTTCCCATCATGTAGCAAGGGGGGGTGTTGAGTTGTCTGTTAGTCTGCTACCATGATGTATCACCACAGTATGGAGGGCTGTCGGATTGACCCATGAGCACTACCAACCAACCACCCAGCTGGCAGCCACAAGCGTCTGTAGCCTAGTTGGTAAAGGCAGCACTCTAGTATGTGTCTCAGCATAGCTGAGGTTGTGAGTTCGACTCTCACCAGACACATCTTCATTTTACAGTCTCTACACACATCTTCATTTTACAGTCTCTACAGTAATTTGGGGTGAGCCACAGGGTACCCCAAAACCAGTGAAATCTGGGGTGTACACAGCCACAACACCCCATCATACTGGGGTGCAAACCCCCAGTACTCCAATATGTCACCCTGTGAAAGGGGTGAGCCACTCAACACCCCAGATGTATCTAGGGTGCCGCACCCACCCGCCCGACTACACATCGACAGTCATCGAGGGGAGTGGCACCCCTCAATGACCATCACAGACCGGTCATCAAGGGTGCTACTCCCCTTGATGACCAGCACAATTGTTCATCGAGGGGAGCTACTCCCCTCAATGCCAGCACAATTGTTCATCAAGGGTAGTAGCACCTCCCCTTGATGACCAACACAGACCAGTCATTGAGGGGGGTGCTACTCTCCTCGATGACCAGCACAGATTGGTCCTTGAGAAGAATAGAACCTCCCCTCGATGACCGGCACAATTGTTCATCGAGGGGAGCTACTCCCCTCAATAACCAACACAGACCAGTCATCAAGGGGGGTGCTGCTCCCCTCGGTGTCTGGCAGAATCATTCATTGAGGGGAGTAGCACCTCCCCTCAATAACCAACACAGACCGGTCATCGAGGGGAGTGCTACTCTCCCCTCGAAGACCAATCTGTGCCGGCCATCGTGGGGAAGTGCTACTCCCCTTGATGAATGATTCTGCCGGACATTGAGGGGAGCAGCACCCCCCTTGATGACCGGTCTGTGTTGGTTATTGAGGGGAGTAGCTCCCCTCGATGAACAATTGTGCCGGTCATCGAGGGGAGCAGCACCCTCAATGACCAGTCTGTGTTGGTCATCAAGGGGTGCTACTCCCCTCAATGACTGATTGTGCCGGTCATCAGGGGAGTAGCACCCTCGATGACCGGTCTCTGTTGGTCATTAAGAGGAGTAGCACCCTTGATGACCGGTCTGTAATGGTCATTGAGGGGTGCTACTCCCCTCAATGACCGATGTGTGCAGGTCTAACAAGTCGGGCGGGTGGGTGGGGGAGTAACTCCCCTCAATGGGGTGCGCGACTGATGTACACCATTTCACTTGGTGTACATTAAATTTCACCCCAAAAATTGAAGCAGTCTGGGGGTTTCAACACCCTCACCCCAATGTTTTTGGGGTAAGCAGGTCTGCACACCAATAAATTGGGGTACTCCAGAAGTGCACCCCAGTAATATTGGGGTGCACATGTGGGTACACCAAAATTTTGGTGTACATGAAGTAAATTTTTGGGGTTCCTTTAGGCTGACCCAATTTTTATTCTTGATTGATCTAACCACACCATGCATCTTGTTTTCTTAGTAGCAGATGTACATCAGAAGCAAGATTTCGATTCATGCCACTCATCCTAGACTATAGTTCAAGCTCTGCCTGAGCTTGGCACTGCCAGCATATTTGGCTGGGATGAAGTCATCCCAGTTTAACTGGGATGCACTCAACCAATTTAAAATGGGCTGATCTTGACCAATGAAATATAAATCCAAGGGGGGTACCTTAGATTTATATTTCATCAGTTGAGACCAACCAAGTTTAAATTGGTTGAGTTCATCCCAGTTTAACTGGGATAACCTTAACCCAGCTAATTATGCTGGCAGTGCAGACAAGTCCCCTCAGGGAATGCAGTTTACATCCTGATCCAAGGGGAATAACTTCCCTTTATTTTGACCCATACAATCCTTATCCTAATTCCTGAGTTCTGCCTCCCCTCCAACAGGAGAAATTCTGAGTTTTTGAGCCTATTACCTGATCCCTTTCCCATTTGAAACTCTCCTGTCCCACCATCTTCATAGTTTGAACCTTGTGATTCCCTTCTCCACCTCTCTGGCACCCTTTTTTGGAACTTATTTTCCTTGATTCTTGTTCACCCACTTCCACCAAGGGTATCCATCCCTCTTCTTCTTCTCAAACAAATCCACCCCGAACTGCACTATCTATTGCTTTCATCCGTCTTCTGCTCAAGGTTTTACAGACCATCACAAGGGCAGCTACACAGCACTTTACCCTCCCTTTCCTGCCTATGGTAGACACTGTAGGAGCTCCACAGTGAGGTTTTGTGTTTCACACAATTTTGGCTATCCTTGTACACAAATTTTATCCGCAATATGTTATTTTTTCTTATTCATATTTACAAGAATCTTTGCTTAACCAGTTTAGGATCCAATTCCTGTTGCAGATCTTGTGTTGGTTGGCTGTCAAATTCTATTACCAGCCCACCTCAGGCTTTAAAACAGCACTGTCTCATAATAACCATGGATGTAGGTGAAATTAATCACCAGGGAGGGATTTGTTGCACTCTCTAGAGAGTGCCAGACCATAATTTCTCTCTGGAAGTCTTCCAGATGTGAACCATTTCCTCATGTGTAAATCAATTGTGGGTCAGCTATATGTTTATACTGAGCTCATACTGAGTTTTTCCATATCCAATCTTGTGTTTTACGGTGAGTTAAACTCAACTATTGGGGTTCTCCAATCAATTGCTGGTACACACAGGGATCTTCCAATTGCCAGTGTGTACTGGAAATCAAGTGGAGACACCCTCCACTTGAGCAGGGCATAGCACATCGAAGCGAATCAATTCGAGTATTTGTATTCAAATTCAATTCGAGTCAAATAATGCCTGGGCAAATTTAAGCTCAAATACTCAAAAAAATTCGAATAATGGCTCAAAGGGGCGCGTAGAGGGCCAATGCAAGCTTCTCTGGGGCCCAAAGGCCCCAGATGATGCATCTTTCAGTAAGTTGTGGGTAAAGATATGAAAGTTGTACACTCTGTAGTCCTGTACTACACAAGGTGCATATTCCCAAATGATAAGCTATTCACACTTCAGAATTCAAAATTCTTAAATTCTCCCTCACTTTGTAGAAATGTTAGGGAAAACTAAGTCCAGTATTTTCACATTTCATATTTCTGGGAGTCAAATTGCATGTTACACAGGTTTTCCTAGCTTTTTCCCTGTTTTTGAAGAATAGAAATTTGATTTCAAAACACTCTCCTTGCCCATTAATGTGATGGTGTAAATATATCACTCACTAGGATTCATCCGCCGGTTGGCTGATCCTCTGAAGTTGCTATACCAGTCTTTTTCATAATGTGGTGCTGTTTGTTTTTTGAATAAAAACCATTCCACAATGCAAAACATTTCCTGTCACTTGGCTAAAGAAATATTTTAGCATAAGGATAGGTACATTCTTGGCAAAACATTTGTGCATTGAAGCTTGCATACAAAATTGAAATCATGATGAACCAAACACAAAAATTCAACTGAGAGATAATGATGTGTTGACATTGAGTGACATATCATTTCACAACGACTTCACCTACAGTTAACCCTATATTGGGAAGGAATTTGGACAAAGTTACAGATGACATTGACCTCGCCTCATACCAAGCAACTGACAAAATTACGGTCTGGCACTCTCTAGAGAGTGTAACAAATCCCTCCCTGGTGAATCTTAGGATACCAAGATCCTCCTCTGTATGCATAGTAACACTCAATAATGGTAAGAAAAAACATAAGCTTCTCAAGATAACAAAATCTAGAAAAAAAAAATAGAAAAAAATTGTTTGTTGCGTTGAGATAGTATGCTTATATCCCCTATGTGGTATGCTTCAGCCATAACACAGAAAAACTTGCATATAGTCTTTACTTGGTTGCCTCTGCCATCTGGATTTTCCTCTCTCATTGAATCAAACCCATATTTCTTCTCTCCCACGTGTGTCACAAGAATCTAGGTCTGTGAACTTCAGATGCTTCATCTCTGGTCCCATGCAAGATGGTGCAGAAAAAGAGTTAGTTTTTTACTCCCTTCTATGTTGTGGGCAATGCAAGATGAAGAAACCCAAGTTCACGGTTGACAGACCAGTGACACTTTGGTGAGTAAGAACAAGGGGTTCTGATTCCCTTAGGGAGAAAACTCCAGAAAAAATCTTGTGTAGACTATGTACAAGATTGTTTTGTGTTATTTTTGAAGCATACTAATATCAGGATATAAGCATATCTCAACATCCAAATCTAGTAGGGAATCCTATGGTCAATTGTACCTGCTGATTTGAGTACTCATGAAAGTAGGTAAAATGAGTGAAAAAATAAGAAACCTCATGCCAAGCAGCACCCATGAAAGGGGTTGTTCATTTTGGAAATAAATACCAAAAAGATAATGAAGAGTGGGGATCAATGGTGAAATGAAACAAATAAATAACATCTGAATATACCATTTAAATATTCCAGAAAGACTCCAGAGAACCAACAGTCCATTCATTCAAAATTCTTGTGGGTTTCCTGAGAATCACTAATGAAGGACTTCAATTTTTCTTCCAGCTTAGGCAAGCTTTCAACAATCTTTTGATGGTTATGAATGAAATTTTTGTAAATTCTGAATTTCATCATTTCTTCCAATCCCTTGTTTCCTATTTCAGTTATTGACCTGTTTTGAGATTCAAAATTATTATGTATCTTTTTTGAGTAAACTTTTAGCCTATCTTCCAGGAATTCATCAGGCAACTCATGATATTTCCCCCTTGTCATGGATTTTGGTGCATACTCAACTAAATACATCAACATGTGTTTCCATTGAGTGCTATCATGTATAAGGTGGTGCAATTTATACCAAGCTTCCAAACTAGGAGAATATTCATTGGATTCCTTCATGATTTTCTTCTCAAACATTTTTATGTAATCTGAGCCAATCCTCTCAGTAATATAACTTAAGGTATAAGATCTGAGAGCAAAAATTGACTCAAATTCCTTCATTGCGGACTGATCATCAGGGTAATCTGGTTTGAAGTACCATTCCATAAGCTTAATCAAATCATCTTCTGCTTCATGAAAGAATTCATTTTTGGCGCCCTCATGCAAGGTTTCATTTTGTAATTGCTTCTCAAGATATTTTCTCATTTTCAGTAACAAGGGAATTTGTTCCATTGTTGCTTTGTGGTATTGTTTTGAAATGGGGATGTCCTTCCAAAAATCTTCATTTGTTTGTATTCCATGTCCCTCAACAAGTAGAGCAAATAAAACAAAATCTTTCTGTATTTTATTGAGGTCTACAGAGATATTATTCCATTGCATAATATTTCAGCAACATGTATGATGTTATACCAAGTTGAAATGTCTTTCTTACAAACCAGACAGGTATGGTTCACTAACCTTTGTATGCATTTTAAATGGGTTCTCTATGAAGAGAGTACTTCAGTCTCTCTTCACTAAACCCATAATCAAGAAACTGATTCCAAATCTCTGTTTCTGTTCTGCATACTGAATCAATGGCATTTGAAATCCACTTCAAACCATTCTCACTTTCAAATTCCCTCTGAAGTCTCTTCAAATCATCAGGCGTAGCAAGTTTGTACCTGCGAATGTAATTGAATGTTTCCAACATACAATTCTTTTCAGCTACCTGAATATGATGGATTGGCTTTGGATATTTTGGGAATTTCCCAAGGTTATCAAAAAGCTCCCATATGGATTTGCTGTAGTCCTGAAATCCTTGTGGCTTTTCCAAGGCATTTTCAAACTCCATACCTGGTTTTCCAAAAAGTTTCTCCATCTTCTCATGGAGGCTCCTTGTGTCTTGAATGGTTTTTCTTATTGTATTTATCACATCAGGGTATTCATCTTCATATTCCTTGACATTGACTCTTGCATAGTCTCCCTCCAGACGGTCACGATAATTGACCATTAATTCCCAATCCCTTTGCTTTGAATCTAGAAAAACCAGGGAAATTCAACTCTTGATCAAATAGCTGACAGAAGAAAATTTGACTTACCAACGGTTATCTCAGACAGCTCATTGTGACTGCCTCCCATCAACTCTGAGAATGAATGTAGAAGTTTGGTCATTCATCCCATGAATATAGTAGCTCTTGGATACTCTGGTAATTTCTCTAGAGTTTGAAAACCTACCAGACTTGGCATTAATTCCTGCCTCAACTTTTCCCAAAAGGCTGTCCTCCATGGGCCTGCAAATCAAACCTTGAAGAATGAGGATGGCCGAGATGAAGCATGATTTTTTTGAATAGAGCATCACAAGTACGCTAGCCTGGTAATGGTACTGAAATAGCAATAATAAACACAAGAAAATAGTGGTTTGAAGCCCAGATCACAAGGTATGAGATAAAGAAGCTCTGGGATCTTTGCTCCCCAGGAAGAACCCAAATGCTTAGCTGCTGACATTTGCTGAAGCTACCGGCCGGTGATTTTAAGCTGGAAGAGGTGCGAGTCGCAGCCGGGTTTGTGTTTCCAAAGCCTGTCCCTGTGGAGACTGGAAATATCAACATCCCATGCATGATACTTGCGTGCCACGTGGTCAGTGTCACTGCCATCACTTGTAGTACAATACGTACTCAGACCGACAGCTTACAGAGCTCCGCCTCTGCCCCACCCTACAAGGGTGCAGACTCGTTAAGATAAACTGCCCAGTATTTATCGGGCAGCTTTGTCCGAGCCGTATGCTCTTGAAGCGCGTCCGGGCAAGCCGGTCCCACAAGCCAAATACGTAGCTGCTCGGACAAACTGGACAGCGAAGCTACCGCGCAGGTTCAGGGTCTGAGTCGTGACTGTTTAACCATTGCCCGGCGGGACAGTTACCATCCAAACAGTTCTTGCTTTTCGAGCTATATTTCCTGGTCATTACCGCAGGTGGACGAGGCCAGTTTCGTCGGCAGCAATCTCACCAAAGCTGTGACCACACCGCCAGATGTCCACCATCAGCCGAGCTAGCGCGCAGGTTCTGTGATTGGCTGCCTCACCTGGATGCCGGATCTTTCAAACAAAATGTTTGCCCGTCAGCTACTCTCCGAACAGGTCCTGATACTTGAACTATGCCGGGTCATTACGGGTGGACAGGACGAGTTTGGTCGGCAGCAATTTTACCAAAGCTGCGACCACACTACCTAAACGTCACCTTCAGTAGAGCTGCAGCGCAGGTTCTGTGCCTGGATCATTCAAACGAAATGTGCGAGCCACTCATGCTTAAACCCGGCTGCCTTGGACCCCCCTACATTTTGGATTCTCCCCCTCGCACGCGCGCAGCAGTCGTGCACAAAATGCCAAAGCGAGGGTCGCGCACTTGTGCACCCTATCTTTCTCACAGGAAGCCTATTTTCTGACTCTAGAATGGCCCTGCCCCGCTGGACTACGAGGGAATGAGAGATACTTTTCATGAATAAAGGTAATATGATTCTTACGTTGCGCCCACTCAATGTACATTGTGGGCGTCTTCTAATGGTTAGGAAATCTCGTTGTGGTTCTGCCAGGACCGTGAAAATGTCGGTTCGATTCCGGCCGCCCACATGATTTTTTCGGCCGCCCTGTCCACCTGGGGTGTGTTGCTCGCTCAGTGCTGAGTATATGGAAGGGTATTTTTTGCTCGCACGGCGGCTGCTTCACCAAATATGCTCCCCCTCAATTGATCCTCACCACCGGTCACTTCTCCTCCGCCATCACAGTCGCTCAGACTGCTTCATCATAGCCGCCCCGCAATCCTCACTCTGATTGTAATATTCATTTTTTCTGTATACATAATACATAACGCTTGCAGGCTGTGTGCTTTCAACTGCACATCATTTCTCACTGAAAACTTTCGCTCCAAGAGAATTAAAGGTGGCAAATGGGTTCTCTTTACTCTTCTTTGATGTGATGTCGTGCTCGTCGGCGAGTTTCGGCGGTGCGCTTCTGGTCCGCCCCACTGCTTTGATCGTTGCCGTCGGCTCGATGTTTTTTTTTTTTGTATTAGTGAAATTTCTTTATAGCAGATCTTGTGCCGATGCCGGGCCGATATTCTCTTTTCTATGTGGAGGGGTGGCTTACTCTGTCATGGAACAGCCTCAATCAAACCAGACTACAACCGTTTACCGCGCGATCGAATCTGTCTGAAAACATGCCCGTTTTCATGTGAAGTGCTTCTGTTGGGCATGTGTAAGCCATCCAGGCACTGCCCATGAGCACGGTGAGCAGGTGGAGCTTTGGGAAATCTTGCTGCAGATGACCGCCCGGCGAGAAGGCTCTTCTTGTATGCGCACTCGGAAATGAGATGAGGGGTGGCCTTCTGCGCTTCGAGATGAGCTCAATCAAGAGCAACCCATCTCCAAGCTGCCCCGGGAATCGACTCTGCCTTCACAGACTGGGTGATTCTATGCACCGCCAGCCACCCCCAGTGAAATCGGACGAGGGCATGCCGTCATCCCTCAGCCGGGAAAAACGGCTGTTGGGTGCTGATGATCTTGGAGAAAGCGCCGAGGATCATATATGCGTTTTTAGCTTGTCATTCGATGCCCGCCGGCCAAGCGAGGGAAACCCGCCGGCTGTTCTCTCCCCTCTGCTATACTATCCTCGACCCACTCTTTCGTCAGTGATGAGAACTGCAGAATCAATCTAGACCCCACAAGACCGCTTCCTATATTTCTTCGCTTGCCCAAAAAGAAAGAACGTTGCAGGAAGAAGCCGGCTGCTCGCAGGACAGTGTCTTCTTCCCGATCCCCATTGCTAGTACTGCTAGATTCACCCTCGTCCAAACTACCATAAATAAATAAATATAGAGATAGATCTTAGAAATAATGGAGAGACCGGGCTTGCGTAGATTCTCTCTCTCCTCGACATCCTCCTCGACCCTGATCGGCATGCGCACGAAGCGGAAGAAGACGACGACGGCGGGGCATGAGAGTCACTGGCAGAAGGAGTACGAGGAGCGGAAGCGATGGGACTGGCTGGACCTGAGCGCCACTCCGCGGCGCCCGCTGTGGGCCTCGGAGTCTGAGGAGGCCCACTCGGCCGCCTCGTCGGATGGCCAGGAGGCCGACGAGGAGGAAGGCGGATGGGAGTCCGGATACGTCGACGGGCGCGCTCGAGAGGCCGGCTATCACCAGTGGCCGGCTCCTGACCATCACCTCCGTCCCAGGAGAAACACCGAGCTCGTCGCTCCAGCTGATGATTATGGTCCCCTGTCCCTGCAGGCTGATCTGTCCCCGGACCGGTACTTGAATCCGGCCGGCTATCATCATGGGCTCGATGATGATGATGATGATGGGGCCGCTCACGAAGAGCGAGATGTCTTTAATTTCTGCTCATCCAAAAAGAGAAGTTCAGTCCCACAGCCGTCCTCCAATCCCCCAGACCAACCATCCATCCTGATTCTTATGTGTCGGTTTCATGTAGTCACGAATCTCCACCAGCCGAGCAACAAGGGCTCGTTCTCGGCCCTTGTCCATCCACCGCCGTTCGCCCACCACAGTCCGCACGATTCCCCACGTGTCCACCCGCACCAAGGGGGGAGATTCAGGGGGAACGCGGGCAGCAGAAGCAGCTTCCATACCAGGTCCCTCTATGCATCTTACTCTATGCCAAAGATAGATAGAGAGAGAGAGCTGATGCAAATCTCCGGGCGATGGTTGCAGAGGATCGACGACGACAACGGGGCCCGGCGGCCACCCGGCGAATTTTGTGTCTTCGAATATCTATCTCAGACCGCTGCCGTCGACCTTCACCCCGCTTGCGCTGCACGAACTATGCATGTCCATGGTCCGTCGTCGCCGCCGTCCGGGCCCCGCATCGTCAGCAGCAGCACTGGACCACCATCAGCCCAAGCTGCTCACCCTCGACCCGGCTCACTCCTCCGACCACAGCCCGCCCGAAGAGCTGCTTGCCGGCCCCGGAGGCAGAGTCTCATCCCCCAACGACGACGACGACGAAGGTGATGAGTATTCTGAGAATGAGAACTTCAGGATCCTCAGCGTTAAGGTCATGCTCGAAGAGGAAGATCAAGCTTCCTTGGGCGCCTGTAAAGGTACATAAACTCGTCCCCGCATCGTGCGGATTCTTCGTGCCAAAACTGGCGCCCTGGTTATTTCCTGCGCATCGGTACATCCGGAACTCATCCATGTGTGTATTGACGGTTGGTTCTTTAGGGTTTGGGTTCTGTTTATGGAACTCAGTCGAGGCGTCTACCTGTTGCATCAAAGGGTTAAGAGCGCATGGATACCAGGCGAGCTATGCGGTACGTGATGTCCTTCTACCCCGCCAAAAAAACAAACCAGAGGCTTGTTTTTGGAGTGTCGACTGACGGAGATATCACGGGCACAGCGCGAAAGCTCGAGGGGCATGCTTGCCAGTCTTGCCGACCCCACAAGCGCCAACATATATCTCTCCAACTTGCCCTTCCATTGGGGCGAGGAAGACGTCAAGGCTCTGTTTGGGACCACGCCGATCGCCTCCGTTCGTCGATCATCACCAAACCCTTTTTCCCTTTTTCTTCATAGTCTCACTTTGTTGTTTTCTAGGCTCGACTCTTGCGCGATCGGGATGATGAAGCCGTCGGATCTGGCGCGAGTCGAGGCGTCGGATTTGTCAGGTAAGACAGGACACCCGGTTCCTATTTGCCAGATATTTACCACTGTGATATCGGGTGTGTGCTAGGTTGGCGTGTCGGGCCGATGCCTTGCACTTCGTCGAGCTGTTACATGGGATGCCGATCCCGGGGACGAAGTGTCATCTGCAATGTCGCATGGCCGATAGTCAAGCGCAGAAGGAGTGAGTCAGGCGGACTTCTTTCACGAAAGTAGACGCTCTGATTGACTTGGCCTGATGGAATCATTTTGCGGTCCAGATGGAAGCGAAATGTCCGATCGTCCTTCAAAGAGCAACTGACATTAGACGCCCCGCCCCCGCCAGCTCTACCTGCTGCGCAGGAAGGCTGGGCACGGGACGGCCCAGTGGAGGGCCCGAAGCTCAAGTGGCGGAGCAAGAAAGTGACGCAGAAGAGCTACTCGGCTCCCGGGAACTATATGGCGCCTTCGGACCGACGCCGGACTAGCACGGCCCGGGTCTCGCAGCCGGCCAAGAACAAGCCCGGGTTCGAGCTGAGCGGGGGCGGGTTCCATGTGGTTGGTCTGGGGTCCACCGGCGGATTCCTGATGCCGGGGTTCCATCCCACGCATGGCGGGGGTCCGATGCCCAGCGGCGGCCTGCACAGCTCAAGGATGCTCACGGCCGGGGCCTCTGCCCCATCGACATACGCCGACCCGCCGCTCCAGCCGCTCTTTCCATTGGGCCCGGCGACCCCGCTGCTGCCTTTCTATCCCCCTGGAGGCTGGTTCCATCCCCCTGGCCTCAACTTCTCGCCAGGCTCGGAGGCCTCCCCGGCCAGCTCCGTCGGCGTGCCTCCCACGCCCGCGAAGTTCCCGCCCACGCCTCATGGATGGCCCGGCCCTCCCACCGGCGAGTTCTGCGAGAAATCGACCGCTTACTATTATTATCACCACCACCACGAACTCTATCAGCCCGTTCCCAGCCAGCCCCCGTTGCCGGCTCTCCACCTTCATCAACAGCAGGCCGGCGATGGGCTTGGTGGTGGCACTCTTCCGCCGGGCTCGGCTGCGCTCAGTCTCCAAAAATCTCCCCTCGACGGGCCGCCTATCCTCGATCCATCTCCCCAAGCGTAGGTTCCTCTCCACCCGTCTCCCTCATTCGAACGGAAGCTCACTTTGAAACAACATTCTCTTTCTGTGATCCGTTAAAATGCTGTCCATCTAGGGCCACGACCACGGTCCAGGAACGCTATGCGACCGACACCCAGACGAGCAACACGTCGGCCCAGGGTCCGTTCGGCCCGGCCATCTTCCAGCCCATCGAGCCCTTTGATCTTCAGCAACAACACCCTTTGCTCCAGCGGCACGACGGGGAAGAGAGGCTTGACCACGAAAGCAAATTCGTCGAGATCCCTCAAATCTTGCATGATTGATCATTGGCCTTGTTCATTACTGTAGAAATCGACTTTCCAACCTTTTTTCGATACTTCTTATCTCCTTGATCATCAGCAGCAACAACAATTCCTTCCGCATCAAGATGGCGAAGGGCGCGGCCGCAAAACCGAATCCATCGACTTTCTGGCCCTCTTGCGTGATTGGTTGACCTTCCATTTTCGTCTGGCCTTTCTTCCTAAAGTATAAATCGACCTCAAAAAAATTCGATGCTCTTCTCTAATCATCTTTGATCATCAGTAGCTAAAAAAAAATTTCTGCAGTCAAGGAGCAGGGCGTGATCACGAAAAACAAATTGTCGACGTCCCGCCCCTCTTGCATGATTGATCTTTTGCCTTGCCTTTTTCACTATCGTACATCGGCCTAAAACCCCATCTTTTCGATACTTTTCTGCTTCTCTCATCTTTCTTATGAATTGACATCAAAGAAAACGCTGGTGCGTGTTCTAAGCAGCCATACAATCCTGCCCAAAAGCCAACCGTGTAGATATATATTAGCCCACTGAATGGAGAATGATCGGTAATTAGCCCACTGAATGGAGAATGATCGGTAATCAGACAGACAAATGTGATTGTTTTGACGTGTTTTGTGAACTCGCGCCCTAGGGTGTGTGTGTGTAGCAAGATGTTGAGACTCTATTTGGACAATATTTACCATTGTGGCCGGACGAGCAGAGGGTATTCGAAGACACTATCTTTCCAGGGCAAGAGTGCACAGTCCGCTGCCCAATTCCTTGCACGGCATCACCCGAGCTCCTGATTACATGCCACTTTCGATTGGGCGTCGAAAGCATTGGACGGCAGGAGGAGTGTTTAACTCGAGGCGAATAAAGCGTTAATGAATAGCGAAGAACGACGGCCTCTGTCGGCCTTGCATATCACTTTTCTCAAGACCACAGAAATAAGCTATGATAAGATTATAATACATGGCTGCAAACGTCAACTATTAACATTCAGATAGAAATATTCGGGGGTGTCCTTTGGATTAGTTAGATTGGAATGCTGGAAGAATATTCATGACTGCGAAGATCAATGGAAAAGGTAGGAGTGCTCAGGGTATGGGGAATCCGAGATCCCCGACGAAGTTTCGAGTGGCCAGGTGATACAGTATATTCCACTGATTAAACCAAGCCTTGAGATGAATTTTGGACGAAAGCTGATCGGGATCAACGGGGCGAAAGATATGCTGGAGGAGTTCTAGGATGACTCTGGGAGCGCTGAGCAGATGCGAGATCGATCTCTTGATGGTCATAAGAGCATCAAATTGGTGGTCGGGGTCGTCATCGGACAGAGCACCCACAAGTTTCACGATGCTGTCTGAAAGCGCTTCGGTCGTCCTGACGAGCAGCTCGAGCTCTCTGGAACTCAGATCGCTGACCATCGTCAAGTTCTCTTTGCCGGTCGAAATCTTCAGTATCTTGGCCACCAACATCCTCGACAGCTTTATGATCGATATCACGAATATTGTCGTATGCGAAAGTTGCGGATCGGTGGGGATTGGCGGCTGGGATGCGTTGTTCGCAGGGCGGGCGCTGTGAGCACCAGGGGGACCTCGCCCGGCGAGCGAATGGCTGTATTCTTCCTCCTCTTCTTTCAATTCGGACTGCGATTGGTGCATGAATTTGACGAATTTCTCGAGCGAATCACTCATCGATTCGATGTCTAACTCCCAGGCGTCCTGGAAGATATTCACTTCGGATTTGCTCATGTAGATGAGCGTCTGGTTGACTGATTCCGAGCAAGCAGTCGCCATCGTCTCGACCCCGAGTCTCTTCGAGGGGTCTTCATTGAACATGTGTCCCGATTCTTTGACGTGTCCGCACGAGATCCGAAGGAGTTCGCATACGATTCCGGTGACCGCGTAAGTTCTGACGGCTAAACGATACGATCTGAAGAACTTCAATTGCTTGAAATCTTTATCGTCTCTCATTTTTTCGATATCCAGGTCTGGACTGATACAAGCGATCGCAAATTTGATGTCGCGCAACGTGCTGTCCAGTTTCGACAGAGCTTTCAAGACCAGTTTCATTTTGTACACGGCGGGCTCTGGTTGATTGTCGAGTGGCGGATCCGAGCGACAGAGGAGCAGGGCCTTCGAAAGCCCATTGGCGTGACGGCGTAAGCTAGGCAACGATTTTGACTGCAGTTTAGCCAAGAGCTGAGTTCGGATTGCGAGTTCGTCAAATATAACCCGTGGCTCTTTGCCATAATTGATCCCATCCCAGATCGACAGATATTCGTCATGGATGCGGGTCATCTCCTTCCGGACCAAACCTGCAGTGAGCGGCAGTCCAAAAACAGACACCCCGTCAGTCTCGCCATCTTTGCTCATGGTTCATAGGACTTAATACGGAGTCGTGCCACACCCTCGTAGTTTAGGATCTGTTCCTTTTGGTCGTCGCTCTGAAGCGCCTCGAACGAGTTGATTACCCCGGACATCGCGCCGTCTTGAGCGTCAGCCATCGTGCGCATCCAGCGTTCGGAATACAACGATGCTGGGGTCTCCCCCACGGCAGAAATGTGCGGTCCGGGCTGCTGGCGGACAGCCTTTGCCGGGTCCGGAGCTCGGAACTCGGCGGACAGCCTCTGTCCGACAAACGTCCGGACGCTCGTGTCCGGGCAGTTTTTAGTCCACGTTTCGATCTCATGGAATCGCGCTCAGCCAGCTCAGCCACCTGGTTCCCGGCCACTCCGAGTCTCCGACATCTTTTTATTTATCCAAGCATCAGATCTTACGCATGTCTCAATTCTCCCACAACCCGGTGACCAGCGAACTTAACACTGTTGTAGTGTGGGGTGGACAAACTCCACATTTGGAGTATGCGGGAGACAAGAGGAGGTTGGGGAGGAGCAATACAGATTCAACGGTTTTTCTAGTCACAACAAACACGAGTCCCTCCCTACCCCGCAAGCACCCTGCCGTTTGCGAGAGGGACTTTTGCCTAATGTCCAACATCTGCCCAGCCAAATGTTGAAAAATTCCTTCTAACCCCTGAATCACCCTCTACTCATTGAATTTCTTCACAGCCTCCGGCACCTTCAGAGTCTGATTTTATTTCTACATATTCTCAACGCTGGAACAAGTACAATACATGGAGCCTATCTGGTAAATTTTTTTCATTGAAGATGGAGACCTACATGTCATATTTTTTGTTTTCAGCCATCCGATTCCTATACATAATCAGGGCTAAAAACAAAAAATAGGACTTGTAGGTCTGTATCTTCAATCAAAAACATTTACCAGATACGCTCCATGTATTGTACTTGTAATTTCATTGTTGATATTCTTGTGTGTCCAAAACAACACCTACCACCCTCCCCTAACAAAATGATGTCAAAATTCCACCTGAGAGCCATCCGGCCTGATGTAAACCAGATAGCCAGTCTGGCCCAAACACATGAAAGTAAGGTTAGAAATCATACTTCAATACCCTTTTGGACTCCTCACCTATGCCCTTGAGAAACCTGCCAATATTGATTCAATTCTGAAAAAAACTGTGAGAGTGTGTCCAACCTCAACCTTTGGATGATCCAATGACTTATTTCTATTGCTCAGGAATCACCAGTGGCAATATAATTCTTTGGCTCTTAGCTGAAGAAAAATGTGCATTTTTCTTTGGCTAAAAGCCAAACAAGCGCTGGAGCTGCCTGGGCTAGCAGAGCTGAGTTTATAGGAACCTAGCCACAAAACCTGGGCAACACAGCCAATGGTTGTTAGCCTAGTGGTTTTCCACAAGCCCCTTACAGCAAGGTTGCCAGTTCAATTCCCAATGCCCCCATGCCCCATTTGGGAGTTAGGGGGCAGTTTTTTGGGGGTTGGGGCTTAGGGGTCAGGGGTTAGGGTTTTACATATATAAAAAACACTTGGCAAGGTGTATAGTGAAAAACTTTAAAGAACTAGGAGTTTATATTTGAATCAGACTCTATAGACTATCTGATTATTTGAGTAAAAGAAAACATCCTGATTGATAGAAAATTTATATAGGAGCAGGTACAAGTGCCACTCTCTACTTTAGATTGAGGATAGAAATGAAATAAGAAAATTTATTGCTTGGCAACGGTCTAGCGCAAGAAATGACATTTGTCAGTTTCTTGTCTTTCTCTTAGTTTCTCCCACAGGTGTATTTGTGCCTTACACAATTGTTCTTTGGACCCAAGTGAGTTCTCACTTGCCTTTGGCAAAACGGCAAAGAAGCAATGCAATGTTGTCTAAGATAGTCCAACGTTCCATCAGCATCTGCCTTTTGCTTCTGCTTATATAGCTACACAAGTCACTCACCAATATGTTCTCCTGCTCTTTGAGCGGTATTGGTGTGATTGGTCTGTTTTTCTTCAACAGTTCTGTCTAAGAAAACGTGATAGTGCATTAGAAACTATCTGAACAGCTTGTTGTTAGATCTCTGCAGCTGCTTACCTTTGGTGCTAGCTGAGATTCTTTCAATGAGCAAACATGGGCCGGGATTTTCAACAAGCCTAACCTTACTGCTCACCTGCGTTGGATCTGTTTGCATCAAAGTGATGAATTCAGTTTCACGACCCCCTGCGGCGCTGGTTTAGACTGCGGAAGTGGTTTGTGTTTGCTTGCCAAAGTCCGCAGCTATTTTGGTTCCGGGTGTCTTCCTCAATTTATGAGTTAGACCCCTTTCCCCTAAGCTGGAATTCTCACATATAGTACACTGTATTGGATATGTATTGTTGTGTATTGGATATGTATTGGTATGTATCAGATACGTATCCAATTCAAATATACCTTGTATTGGATACATTGGCACATATTGGTACATATTGGATACATCAATACAATGTATTGCTATTTTTTGGATACAAAAATACATTGTATTGCTTTGTATTGGATACAGCAATAAATTGTATTGGTATGTATTGGATACACCAATACAATGTATGCCAGCTCATCCAGCGCCAGCCAGAGCGCTAGCTCCAGTGGAGCTGGCCCGGCCAGCTCCGCTGTCCTTTGGCTTTTAGCCAAAGAAAAAGGCATTATTTTCTACAGCTAATAGCTGAAGGAAAAAAGGGACAAAACTCTCAAAAATAGCCCTCACACTCATAATAATAGCCAGTTTTTGATGGTTTTACTTGGAAAAATATGTACAAGACAGCTCAGATTGAGGGCTATAACCTGGTATACGGGGCTTTGAATTGAAATTTAAGAGAGATGCAATAGAGATGCAAAAAACCAAACTTGTGATTTTCTGTGCAAAAGCCTGTCAGCCTCAGGCAAAGAATGTGACTTTAGTCCCAAGCCTCTCATTTGGAGACGTTTTGAGCCTCCGTGGAGAGGCTTAGTTAAGCTTGGGTGACCAGGTCACAAAAAGCAGTTGAGTCCAACCCCAGCGGAGACACCCCTGCAAACCCCGGGCCGGACCAATTAAGGGCCACACCGGGTCCAAATGGCTCCAACCCCTGCAACCAAAGCCAAAGATTCCGGCTAATGCCGCTACCAAGGCTACACCACAGGTGCACTTTTAAGGTTTCACTTAAAAACTTCAAAGGTGCACTGCTTGGTACATTTGGACAAGCCTTTGAGATAAACTAAAAAATTCACCAAAGGATTGAATGTAGTTTGAAAGATATTTGAAATTTCCAGTCCAACCAGGGTTGTTGATGTCCAAACTGAATTGGTTTTTGTTTCAGTTTTGTTTGAATGGATTTTGAATAAGGGGCCGGCTTTATGCACTCCAAATATTTACTACATGCACTCCAAAAAAGGAGTGAACTTGTGTCTACTCCAACAAATGTTGAAGTGAACAAAGTTTCACTCCAAAAGTGGGTTAAATTGGAGTGTTCAGAAGTTCACTCCATATATATTAAAACAACCTTGAGGATACTCAGAGTACAACAACAAAGGGGGCCAAGGAAGCCCTCAACAAGGGCTGGAAGCTGCTAGCTTGCGTGGCAAAAAAGAGCACACGCTACAAGAGGTTGTATGCTGTAGAGACCTCAGGGAAAAGCACACAGAAAGCAGATGGGTCTTGTTTCTTTTCTAAGCTGGGGGTCTTCAAGCTATTACAATATTGGGGACGGATTGTGGGACAGAAGGTGAACATTGTATATGCCTCTGAAGGGAGTGAGGGAGTGACAGGGAGAGAAAAATTGTGACATGGAAGGGAAAGAGGAGGAAAGAGAGACCGGCGACACTGTAATTTCAACAGGTTCTACCCACACAAGCAAGAAGTTTAGGCTTGAGAAAAAACTCAGCTTCAAGTCACTCACAGAAAGAATAACATCAAGTGCCAAAGTTAAGTGGCTGGAATATTAAATATGAATGTTATCCGATGAGAGCTAATGCCTCAATCCCACCCTTTAGATAAAGTCAAACAAGGAAAGACCAGCAGAGCCAATTCCACTCAAATAGAAGGAGAAATCATTTGTGAGTATATTTTCCAAGCTAGATGTAAAGAGAAACAGAGAAATGCTGTAAGAGACAACATGGCTCAATTCCTTAGCCTTTTTGCCAAAGTGTACAAAAAACTCTAGAAACTGCTAGCAGTTGAGATGCAGAAGCTTGAGGTGATACTCAAGCATTCCTCAAAGGTTATTTAAACCAAGTTGGAATGCACAGTCACTTTTTGCATTGCACAGTGACAGTGCATGAAAGGGGATGATGTAATTATGTGCAGTTACAATGGCAGTTACACTGGAGTATGCCACACTTCCACTTCTGCTGGCAGTTTCTAGAGTTTTTCTTGCAATGATAAGCCATATTACATAGAGCCAAAGGCTTCTATCAAATAAGAAAAACTAAGTCTAATACCAGCTAAACAAGCTAAAATACAATGCTTCTTGCAAATGTTGTGCTGATGCATTGCATTACAATATTTGTGCCCACTTGCAGATTTGACTTGTTCTGAAGAAGAACAGCCAATTGGAAAAGGAGTGATGTGCTCAATAGTGAATGATTTCATATTCATTATTGATGAGGATCAAAGATCAAAATCAATGCAAGCTCTTGATTCTAATCCTTGAAGAAAATAAAGGAACCAAGAACTACTGACAAGCAAATATTCTTGCTATCAGTCTGTCTTGAAAAGAATAACTAAAAGTGTTATCAAAGTTTTTGATGCCAAAACTTTTCAAGTAAAGTATTCAATTTGATATTGAAATGTATTCTATAGTTGATTGTTAGATTAAATACTAACAATAGTGCTTTGGTTCTGTTGCATAGAAACATTACTTATCTCAAGCAAAAATACTCAACAAAATCACCATCACATATTATATTTAGTTTCTACTTGTTATCTCTAAGATATCACACAGGTTTATCTGCCTTTAAGATATAAATATTTCTTTTGTTATACTTGTACTAAGATTTGAAGAACTTTGCTTGCAAATTCACTTGCCTTTCATTTCTTTGAAATATAGAGCTGGAAAGAAATAAGGCATGAAAAATGTAATGTTGTGTAAGGCAGTCTCCATTTTTGGTAAAACCTCCAAGACTATTTTCAATTTGTAAATGACGGGCATGTGGCAGATCCAATTGAGGGAGAAGCAGTGCTTCCAAAAGCGGATGAGTGTGACAACTCAAGTCAACAATTTTGATTTTAGTTGAGCTAAGAGCTGAGTTTGCATTCCAATCTGGTTGAATCGGACGTGTTGGTCTTGAATCAAATTGATCCAATGCTTGATTGGCAGATATTTGTCATGGATATGTGCCATTGGATGATTTGACAGAGGGAGAAGGGAAAAGCTTGCGGGTCTATCACCAAGAGATACAGAAGAAACAACAACTGAAAAGTGGAGAGCTGTATGCACCATGTCACCCTGGTATGGGTTCAAGGAGAGGCACCCAGGGTCTAATGGGCAGAGCCTTGGTGGTGTGGCACACACTGGCACACCAAACTTGCTTTATGAACTGACAAACCCTGCCTCTGTCCACAGGTTTGTCACATTTTGGCCGATATGCAGAGCCCAGATTGTGGGATAACAACTTGGACTGGAAAATCAGTTGAAATGGAGAACTCCAAGCAAGGTATTACACAAGCCTTTGTCAAGGCTTAATATTGACCAAGCTTCAATGCATGCACAGTGACTGTGCAAAAAAAGCTTATGTGTGTTTGGGTGGAGCTAGAAGAGCAGTTCCACAGCAGTAACCCACATGTGAACTGCTAGCAGTTCAGCAAGTTTTTGTTGTAATGATACACATTTCAGCGCCAGACAACAGCCCTCCACTCCAGGCTAATCTCTATTTTCCAAAAAGAGTTCAGGAGAGTTCACGTTGCCACACAACTGGATGTTTTTTCTTGTCTTCTGGGGTCACTTGGGCATGTTTGGCGCGAGCAACTCACCAGCCAAGAAGTCAGTTTTCCTTTTTTTAAAAAAAATAATGTTACTCCATGAGCGTTGTAAGAAAGACTGATAGGCTATTCAATCACATGCTTGGCCACCGGAGCAGGACTTTTGAACTTTGATATGGAAGATTACCACGCCTAGAGGCTTAGAGCCCCAGATATCCTGTGGTAGAAGCCACTCTTGGAGAGAAACGACTGGTTTACCGGCCTTGTCTGCCTCTTTTCTCAAAAGATATTAAGCTTTATCAAAATGGCTGCAAAACTGAAGTATTCACATCCAGATGGAAAAATTTGGGGGGTTTCTTTGATATACTGGTCGTAGAATGCAGGAATGATATGGATGACTGTGAAGATCAAGCAAGACCAAGATGAATGAAGAAGGTAGGAGAGGTTATAAGGGCAAGTTGAGTCCAAAAATCTTGTCTAAGTTGGTTGCGGTCGAGTGATGGAGTTTATTCCACCGATAAAACCAAGCTTTGAGGTGAATTTTTTCCAAAGGCTGATCGTGATGGACGGGGCGAAAGATATGCCGGACAGCTTGCAAAATAAACCTAGGAGCAGTGAGTAGATGGCAGATCGATGTGTTAATGACTATAATATCATCATATTGATCTTCGGGAATGTCTGCGCACAGAGCATCCACAAGTTTCTCAATACTGTCTGTAAGAGCGTCCACCATGGTGACAAACAGTGCGAGCTCTCTGGAACTCAGGTCGCTGACAATCGCCAAGTTTTCTTTGTCGGTCGACATCTTCAGAAGCTTTGCCACAAGCAGTCGCGATAGTTTTATGATCGATATAACTGATATCGTCGCATGCGCAAGTCGTGGATTCTCGGCTTCTTGCGGCGGCTGGGACGTATTTCTCACAGGGCGGGAGGTTTCAGGGCCAGTGGAAACTTGATCGGCAAGCGACAGTCTGTTTTCTTCGTCTATTTCTGCTTGAGTTCGATTGACAAACTTGACAAACTTCTCCAGCGAACCACTCATTTTTTTTATATTTACTTCCCAGCCGCCTTGGAATATATTTGCTTCGGAGTGACTGATGAAGATGAGCGTCTGGTTGACTGATTCCAAGCAAGCAGCTGACATCGACTCTATTTCATTTCTCTTCGAAGGGTCTTCAAAGAAGTTGTGTCCGGATTCTTTGATGAATTCGCAAGAGATTCGAAGTAATTCAGTAACTAGTCCGGTTGTCGCGTACGTTCTTAATGCTAAACCTGAGCATGGGAAGAGCTTCAGTTGCTTGAGATCTTTATCCTCCCTCATTTGTTCAGTATCTAGTTCTGGACTGATGCAAGCTATCGCGAATTTAATGTCGCGTAAGGTGCTTTCCAGTTTTGATAAAACTTTCAACATCAATTTCAATTTGGAAACGAATGGCAATGGTTGGTTGTGAATCGGCGGATCCGATCGACGGAGCACAAGTGCTTTCGAAAGCGCATAAACGTGACCGTGTAAGCAAGGTAAACATATCGATTCTAGTTTAGCTAAGAGCTGTGTTCGAATTGCGATTTCGTTAAATAGGGCGCGTGGTCCTCGACCGTAGTTGATTCGATCCCAGATCTGACGGTATTCTTCATGGATACGTGCCATTTCCTTTGTAACTTGATCTAAAGCGGGAAGGCAAACCAAAAGAGACATCATTCAATATTCCCATCTTTGCTTATGGTTCGTAGCAATATGACGTGGCAAGTATGTAGCTTACCCTCGTAGATTGGGATCTGCTGAGCTTCGCTTTGAAGCCCTTCGAATGAGTTGATTAGCCCGGACATCCTGCCGGCGTGAGATTCGGCCATGTTCAAGGGTAAAGCGACTCGCCACTAGTGAGTGTGGCGTAGAGAAGCAGGGCTGGAACAACACTGTATGACAAGCTGACTACGGCTGCGGATAACGCTGAATGCTAATGCGATGCAAAGAAATGCCTAGAAGAAATGCTAAACTATGAAATCAATGCGATGAGAACCTGGATGACTGGGCAGATGGAGCAACGAGGAAAATCTCACGGGCTTATATACCCGGGGGATACAGGAGGCGAGCCGTACACCATGACCAACTGGTCTGGGGTCGCTCGAGGCGTCCAGGGTCTATCTACAAGTAATGCAACTTGCTTTATAAAAACTAACGAACCCTGTGTCTGTCCACGGGTTTCGCACATTTCGCGTATCCATCACATCAGGCATCAGTCCAAGGCAATGCAGAAAGACCTGTGGAAAGGATTGGCGGCTCATTTATCTGTACCAAGAGAATTTGCTATGGTCTCGTCGAGAGATCCCTTGTCCAAGTGGACGTCAGAGAGTCTAGACTGTCATCTTGTTGTAAGCTTCGCAGCAATAAGGGCTGAAATGGACATGGAACTCGCGTTGGCTTGGACTGGCATCGCGCAATGTTAAACCGATAAGCACTGAAAGAAATCTTCACCGGGCCAGTCGACAAGGCCTGACCAGGAGGTATACTTATTAGTTGCACAAGCCCACCGGCGAGGAGGAATCTTGCCAACTGGAAAGAATCCCGACTGGCAACAAGGATGCACCACCTGGTCAACCACCAAGGGTCCTTTCCGGCCCTTGCGTCGTAGGGACAGCTCACTGTTGTGGGCCTTTTATTGGCGCTTCCTCAAGGTCACAGAGACAAGCTATTTGATTGCTATACATAGCTGAAAACCTCAACTGTCTGAGTTTGTAATAGGAGAAGAAAATGGAAGATTATCAAGCAAAACCAAGATCAATGCAACAAGTAGTAGGGATTAGGTCAGAGTGAGCCCGACATCGTCAAGCATCGTCGATGTAGTTTCCATTCTCGTCGAAGACATCTTTGAGGAAGTTTTGAATGGCCATACGATAGAGTTTATTCCACTGATAAAACCAAGCCTTGAGACAAATTTTGGACGGAAGCTGGTCGGGATGGACGGGGCGAAATATGTACTGGCTGAGTAGCGAGATAGCCCTAGAAGCACCGAGCAGATCGGAGAGTGCTCTCTTGAGGATCTCCAGATCGCCAGCTTCGTTGTCGGGGATGTCTGCGCGTATAGAACCCAAAATACTCGCAACTCTTTCTGAAATTGACTTGGCCGCTCCGACGAACAGTTCGAGCTCTCTTGAATTCAGATCGCTGGCCATCGTCAAGTTTTTTGTGTCGGTCGACATCTTCAATAGCTTTGCCACTGCGATTCTCGATAGCTTGATGATCGACCACAAACATACTGTCCTATACGGAATGTCTGGAGCATCGACTTCTTGCGGCATCTGGGTTGTATCATTCGCAGGGTGTGTGGTTTCCGTGCCAGTGGAGACTCGATTAGTGAGCGAATGGCTGTCATCTTCGTCATCTTCATCATCATCATCATCATCATCATCATCATCATCATCATCATCATCATCATCATCATCATCATCATCATCATCATCATCGTCATCATCATCATCGTCGTCGTCGTCGTCGTCTTCTTTTCCTTCCTGTTCCTCCTTCTCCTGCTCTTCTTGTTTTGCTTTCATTTGTCTCTCGAATCGATGGATAAATTCGACAAACCCCTCAAGCGTATTGCTCATCGATTTTATATCTGCTTTCCATCCGTCTTGGATAACATTCACTTCGGATTTATCGATGAAGATGAGCGCCCGGTTGACCGCTTCCGCGCAAGTATTTGCCATCTTCTCGATCTCGTGTCTCCTCGAAGGGTCTTCATAAAAATGTTGCTCGAATTCTTTGATAAATTTGTGAGAGATTCGAAGGAATTCACAAACTCGCCCGGTTGCCGCGTAGGTTATTAGTGCCAAACGAGCCGATTTGAAGAACTTCAAATCCTTGAAATCTCTGTCATCCCTCATTTCTCTGACATCCAAAGCTGGACTGATACAAGCTACCGCAAATTTGATGTCGCGTAAGGTGCTCTCCAGTTTCGATAAACTTTTCATGACTAATTTTAATTTGTAAACGAGCGGCGTCGGTTGAGTATCAAGTGGCGGATCCGATCGACGCAGAAGTAGTGCTTTCGAAATCGCATTAGTGTGGCGGCGTAAGCTAGGTAACGATTTTGATTTCAGTTTAGCCAAGAGCTGAGTTCGTATTTCAATTTCGTTAAATAGAACCCGTGGCTCTTTACCGTAATTGATCCGCTCCCACATCGAGAGATATTCGTTATGAATGCGGATCATTTCATTCGTCACTAAAACTATAATGGAAGGCGGTCCAAAAGAGAAACTCTGTCAGTCTTTTGTTCATAGTGCATAATGTGAAGTGGTGAGTAGGTTACCCTCGTGGCTTTGGATCTCTGCTTTTTGGTCTTTGCTTTGTAGTGTTGCGAATGAGTTGATCAACCCGGACATACCGCCGTCTTTAGAGTCGGACATTGTGCTCAACTGTTGTGGGACCCAGGGTTCAAAACTTCAAGGGTGCGATGCTGGGAGTGAGTGGGGTCTCGACAAGTTGTGGGACAGACTTTGCCCGAAGTGTTGCGCAGGGTGCTGCGGATTGCGGAGTCAACTCGAACGGACACTGTCCGTATCCGACAGCAGGTTTGACACATTCTGCCCGGATCGCGGTGCCCCAGCGCCCTCAAGACGAATGTTGCCAAAAAATACTTCAAGTTCAGGGGTGTCGGCATACCCACAACAGGTGATTTTCTTGTACTCTTGTGCCACTTGGAACGTGTTTGGCGCTCCCATTGGTGGAATAGTGAGCGACTCACCACAGTAGGAGAAGGCAGTTTTCCTTTTTCTTCAATCAGTAATCTTCCTGGCGTACCTGTGAGCATCATAATCACAACTCAATGGCTTTTCAATCCCATGCTCGGCCACCGGAGCATGACTGTCAAGCTTTGACATGGAACATTTCCACACCTATAGCTCCTGACACTCTAGAGACTGATAGCAACTTTCACAGAGAAATGACTGGCTCTTTTACGCCTTTTTTATCAAGGCAAGATAAGTTATATCATTACTATACATGGATCCAAGCTTCAAGTGTTCATATTCAGGTGAAAATATTCAAGGGTTCTTGTGGGAGATTTTGGTTGGAAAAAGGGAAGAATATTGATGACTATCAAGCAAGATGCAAGAGGTAGGAGGAATTAGGACATAGTGATATCGTCGAGGAATTGCTGAGTGGCCAAGCGATGCAGTTTATTCCACTGATAGAACCAAGCCTTGAGATGAATTTTGTACCAAAGCCGATCGGGATGAACAGGACGAAAGATATGCTGGAGGAGTAGTAAGATAACTCTAGGAGCACCGAGCAGATCGGAAATCGATTTCGTCATGATCTCAGAATCATCAACTTGGTCGTCCGGGTTGGCTGCGCGCAGAGCATTTACAAGTCTCGCAATGCTTTCTGAAATTGCCTGGGTCGTTCTGCCGAACATGTCGATCTCTCTTGAACTCAGATCGCTTACCATCGTTAAGTTTTCTTTGTCAGTCGAAATCTTCAGTAGCTTTGCCACAAATATTCTCGAGAGCTTTATGACCGATATTATTGATAATGGCGTATGCGAGAGTCGAATATGATCGGCTTGCGGCGGCGTATCGGACGTATCATTCACAGGACGGGCGCTTTGAGGGCCAGTTGAATCGCGATTAGCGAGTGAATGTCCATCTTCTTCTTCCGCCTCTTCTTCACGTTCTGCTTCATCATCCTCTTCTTCTTCCTCTTGCCCCTCCTCCTCCTCCTCCTCCTCCTCCTCCTCTTCTTCTTCTTCTTCTTCTTCTTCTTCGATTTCTGATTCAAATCCATTGAGAAATTTGACAAACTTCCCCAGCGAATCGCTTATCGATTCGATAGCTCCTTCCCAAGCGTCTTGGAAAACATTCACTTCGGATTTGCTGATGTAGATGAGCGTCCAGTTGATTGATTCCGAGCACGCAATTGCCATCGTCTCGATCTCATGTCTCCTCGAAGGGTCTTCATAACAATGTTGTCCGGATTCATAGATGAATCTATAAGAATTTTGAAGAAATGCACCAACTTTTCCGGTTGCCGCGTACGTTCTTAATGCTAAACGAGAAGATCTGAAGAACTTCAACTGCTTGAAATCTTTATCATCTCTCATTTCTTTGCTATCTAGAGCTGGACTGATACATGCGATCGCAAATTTAACGTCTCGTAAGGTGCTCTCCAGTTTTAATAAAACTTTTAACATCAATTTCCATTTGTAAACGAGAGGCATTGGCTGATTATCAAGTGGCGGATCTGATCGGCGAAGAAGCAGAATTCTCGAAAGCGCGAGAACGTGACGGCGTAAGCTAGGCAGCGATTTCGATTGTAGTTTAGCTAAGAGCTGAGTTCGTATTGCGATTTCGTTAAATATGGCGAGCGGCTCCTGCCCGTAATTGATCCGGTCCCAGATCGAATGATATTCGTTATTGATGCGCACGATTTCCTTCATAACTTGACCTGCAGTGGAAAGCATTCCAAACCAGAAAATTCGTGAGTCTTCCCGTCTTCGCTTATGGCTCGTAGTAGATAATATGGCATGGTGATTAGGTTACCCTCGTAGTTTTGGGCTTCTTCTTTTTGGTCTTCGCTTTGTAGTAATTCGAATGAGTTGATTAACCCGGACATTCCGGCGTTTCCGGCCATGGTGGTTGCAAGGGCTAAGTGATGTTCACACACTTTTTTATCAAGTGACGAACCAGGACGAACCCTGCACCTGTCCGCGGGTTCGACACATTTCGGCGGATATGCGGGTTCCGGATCGCTTGATAAAGAACGGCCTGCTGCGCCAGACAACAGGCCTACAGACCAATCTCAGGCTATCATCAGATCATGTCCCAGCAGACACGGGAGCTCTCGTCGAACGATCGGTCTTTTGTGGGTCCGATTACCTCCCTGCGAATAATTTCAAGCCCACTGAAGGCCAGCGATCAGCTTCTACTAGTCGGATCGGGATCCTTCCTGTCAATTTTCAGCTTGGCACCCTCAACTCATCTTCCCTCCAGAAGAAATTCTGAGCCGCCAAAGCTATATCGCAAGGTCTTGACTCATGATCGCATCCACCGTATCAAGCCTCTTGAATATCCCAAAGGCAATGTAGAAGGACCCATTGACACTCTTAGCGGCTCATTTGTCTGTGCAGGGGGAAGAGAATTCGCTATCTGCTCTCTTGAGAGCTCCCTTGTCAATGTGGACGCCCAAGAGTGTAAGAATTCCGCAAGGTCAGAAACTTTCAACTTGTCGAATCCCTCTTGGCCTTTTTTTGCGCGTCGATATCGCGATTTCAGTATGCTTCAATTTGATCACATCGTTTTGCCTCACACCGGTTCACCGTAACTGGATTGGTTCTGGGTTACTTGATTAGCTTAGTATTTAAAAAACTGAAGGCTCTTACCATCGATGATTGGATAATAGATATTGACTACCGTGGTCGATCTTCCACCGGGCACACGCAGATTGCTCTGCTTACAGCCCACAATCGATTGATAATTTATCGACTAGACGCTTGTGGACACCTACAAGAGATATCCTCTGTTGCTTGTCAAGACACCACGCTATTGCTGTCAGGCCAGATTCTGATTCGAGAGCAAGACCAACTCGACATCTTTTGCATAGCAGGTGGAGCTATATCAGGCAATGTGACGATATGGGAATGGAAAGCCGACAATCAATGTCAATCTATCCAGTCAATCCAAACCACTCTCATCGGCCATAGAGGTGCTGTATACGATCTGTCATATTCGGCTCTAGGAGAAAAGCTCTGTACCGCATCAGAGGACAGGTCTCTACGCGTTTGGGACCTCACAAATCCAGGCACTCCCGCTCTTGTCCTCTGGGGCCACTTGGGACGTGTTTGGCGTGTTCATTGGTGGAATAGTGAGCAGCTGACCAGCGTAGGAGAAGTCAGTTTTCCCTTTTTTCAAAAAATAATCTTCCTGGCGTATCTGTGACCATCACAATAAAAACTCACTGCCTTTGGAATCCCATACTCGGCCCGCGGAACAGGACTGTCGAGCTTTGACGTGGAAAATTTCCACACCTAGAACCCCTGACACTCTAGAGACTGGCAGCAACAACCGGACAAAATTTTCCCCTAAACCATTCTCCATAATACAATCCGCTCATGACGGAAGGTCCATTTGGTCCGTCACGCATGATGAAAAGACTGGTTACTTGGTAAGTAAATGGAAAACAAACAATTTGATAAATATACTTAAACTCATCTCATGTATCTCTTGAAGCTTACCGGAGGAGCCGACGGAAAAATTTGTTCAGCTTTGATAGAGCCAAATAATAATACTGCCGAAATCATCTGTAGGACTCATTTGTTCAACTATGGTACACTTTTATATGATCTATCTGATATTTTAAAATGCTGCCCCTTTTTTTTCTCGTCTAGCCAAAAAGATCAGCAGTACCAATCAAAGCTCCATCAAAGCTTTCAACGTTAGTTCGGACGCAAGCAAAGTTGTATTTGTATGCCAAGATGGGTAAGTGGTTTGCCCGTGTTCCTTGATGATCTTTCCTGCGCTAAAACTTCACAATGATAAATTGTCTTCTAGATCTATTTATACACGTTTTCTTTTCGATAAGAATTCTCCCGAAACTTTGGTCTACCGTCATCATTCCGCTTTCCGTTCACAATGCCATGTACGATTTGTACCAGGATGCGATCGCGCGGCATTTATTGCCACCAACCAAGGCCATCTGCTTTCTATTCATGACATAGGAGAATCTGATCCAAAGACTCAACTTCATGATCTCGGGCATACAATTACCATGTTTACGGTTTGCGTCACAACAGGCAAGTACACAAAACCTTTTGCTATTGATGATCAAGAATACTGATTCAGGTGCAATGCTACTGATCATGTTAGATTTAAACGTATTTGCTTTGATATATGACTGCAAGCAAAATGCCTGTCTTCTTTACAAGATTTCGGTAAATTTGTCTTCCCATGATTGAACACATCAAGAGATTTCACTAATATTTTAGCTTTCTGGAAGCGTCTAGGAAAACAGGGATCCAGAACTAATATTTCGGATGTGCCTCCGGTCTATGAAGACTCCCACCTGCATAAAGCTTCTGGAAACCAAGGACCCAGCACGTTTATTGGTCTTTGCTGGTGATGTCACCGGATGTCTAGCCGTGAGCGAGGTATCGCAGAAGGAGAGCTGCATTGGTCCGATTGCATCACTGCACGAAAACGGCATTCTTGATATTGATCTTGACCAGAAACAAGATCACTCATTCAATTGCTACAAGAATTGCTTGAGCTTAAGCACTCTTGGACATGATGGAAATTTAACAAAATGCTATGTGGAAGTCGTGAACAACGAAATCAAAATCTTACAGATCCATCAAAATCCGATCAGTAAAGGCAGTCTTGAAACATTTCTCGACTATCCTCACAACTTGCGCTACATCGCTGGATTTGAAAAGGCTTGGTGGAAGATTTTCGATCGTCACACTGGTTCGATGGTATTTTATTTTCCCACCGCACTTACCTCTGAATTAAAGGATATAGAAGGTTGTTGAAAAACATGTCCTCAATTTTCTTTCCCTCGACTAGATCGGCAGTTGTAAAGTTGCCTGCAACGGAAAGCCGAACATGTGGGTTTGTCGGAACCGTGCAAATCGAAGCTTTCTTTTCTATCAGCAAAAAGGATCTGTAAGTCTTATCGCTTCTTGCGCGACTTCTTGCGGACACGTGTCTTATCAAATTATTGACCTTCTGGTCTCACTTTTTTTCTTACAGATTTTGGTAGACGAACTATCGCTTCCGAGCATAAGTAGTCCCATGAGCTTTATGCCCGACTTCGGGACTCATGGTCGAGAGATTAATTGTCTAAAAGTGGCATCTGTTTTTCAAGGCCTATCTGAAATAGTAGCCACTGGTTCTGAGAACGGAGTTTTGGAGCTGTCTCTGAGTGAGTGAACGCATGGAAACCCAATACTTCCTTTCCAGATTTATTCAACTGACGATACATCTCTTACAGATCAACGCCAGAGTACTTCTGAGCCACTAATCAGAGTATATAGGAATGCTAGAATTCCTTTTGCAGTCAAGTGCCTGGCATGGTTGAAAAATTCTTCTCAATGTGGTGTTACGCAAAAGTTTTGCAATGGATTTCAGGTTCAAAGGGACTCCCTCTTTTTGGTTATATCTGGCTCCCGAGAAATGTTTCAAATATTTCAAATCACTTTAGATTGGCATCCGAAGGCGAGCTCTATAAACGAAATCGACTTGGGCGTCATGCCATGGTCATGCTTTAGTCAACGTTCTGCGGAAGAAAGCGAAGTTAGAATCATGGATTTGGATCCCTTACATTTGGGTGATGCAGTCTGGTTATTGTCGACCTCACAAAGCGATGGAAATATCAGAGTAAATACCTATCCAGTCATTTTTAAGCCCATAATTGACTCTCCCGGCTGAATGAACATTGTCTATCTATCTTGAGCACAGGTATGGACCTTGGACGTAGACAAAAAGGAGCAACAGCTTCTTTTTCAATACAAAACTCATTATTGCGTCTTCTCCATCCAACTGCTTCATCTCGAAGTGTTGAATGTGTGGGAAATATTGATACTGGCCGGATTGGCTGACGGGACGTATGTTACTCTTGAGCTGTTTTTTTGTTCGCCCATAATATCATCAATTTGCTGATTTTCTTTTTGATGAATGGGAAGTGTCCGTGTTTTGACCCTGCCAAAAATTGACTTCGCCGCAATCAAGGAGGGCAAGATTCTAGAATCTCAGACCATAGAACTTTTGTTGACTCTGCCTCACCATCAAAGTGGTGTGAGGTGTGTAAAAAGCTATTCACAAAGTGAGTTTTCTCGCACTTCCCAAAATTACTCTTAAGCAGTTCGTTGAATAGAGGCTTTTGCTATACGCATCTATACAGATAAGCGACTGATTATTGCTACTGGAGGGGACGATAACTCTTTAGTTGTACAGTGCCTGGAATTCTTTCGAAGGGGGTCGACTGGTTCGCTGGAAGCAAATGTCATTGTAGCGAAGAAGCTTCATGCACACGCTAGTTGTATTAATGGTTTGTTCATTGACTTCCCAATTACTAAAAGGATGATATTTCTGGATTCAGCCAAAGACCTCAATCTAATGAAGCGATGATTCCAGATGTTTTTATGTTAGGTTTTCACTCTCTCGACGATGAGCAGGGGATTAAAGATAGAATAACACTATTCAGCGTTTCCGCCGACCAAAAGCTCAAGGTTTGGTCTATCAATTCGACGCCCAAGGCAAACAGTCCGCCGCAAATCGATTTACTAAACATCTTCCACACCGACGTCGCTGATTGTACTTCCATAGATCTTGCAGTTGATCTTACAAATCATTCTACGCATCAGATTGGCAAACATGCTTATCGATCAAATCACAATCCTTGCATCTTCTTGGCTGGGATTGGTGTTGAAAGAAGACAGTTGACTACTTCTGTTTTCAATCCATCATCGCTCTGATGATATCTTCAACATTACATCATCATGAAGTTAATAAAACGATTGAAAGGAAATGAAGAAAAGAGAAGAGATTGGAATCTGGAGCTCAAGCAAACCTGCTGATGAGAACATCAAGTCAGATTGGACATTAATCCCAAGTCCCTCCTTCGGACGCTTCGCGCCAGCCCAGGCTGTGTACCAGGGCCCTCCGAAGGGGGAATTTGTCTTAAGTTAGAAGTAGAGCGCTAATTGGTGCGATGGTATCTGGCTGATGTAGATTGCAGAGGCACTTGCAGTGCGAGTCAGGCAGGTTCTTTTATACCCTAGAAAACCCCTGACAGACGGGCAAGGCCGGCTCCACTATCCCCCGGTACGGAAAAACCGAACGAGCTTCTTCTACCTGAAGAAAGATGAAGAAATTGTGAGCGTGTTGTGAAAGGTTGTGAAGATTGTGGCCGAGTGCAGCCGGCTGTACTACTGCACATCGGAACGGTGAGTACCGCCACCAAGCAATTTTCCATGAATCGGAGCTGTGCGGTGTCGATTCAGGGCCGTGTCCAGCTATCACTTGACCAAATGAATCCCTCTCTTTATGTATGAGGGGCACGCCATGCCACAAAGACCCTACGAGTTAGGCCAGCGCACACCCTTATTTATAAATGGCCGCAAGCTTTTATTCATTTATTTTCAACTACAAATTGCCGGAACGGGAGTAGGGGATAAACAAGCCGAGGATCTCCAGCGTTTCTTGCTTCCCAATAGGATGGGTTGGATCAAGGTGCCTTCGGAAGAGGATAGCCCTGTTCTACTTGGCTGCCTTCCGAGTTACGTGCTCGTACGCTAGGTGCTCGATTTTTTTTTTCAAAAGGACCTTTGCCCTTCCTGCTTGTTTTATCCAGCAGTCTAAGGGACAAAATTCCCAGAAACCCCAAAAACATATCACTAAGAACCATCAATTTTTTGTTACTTTCGTTGCAGTATGGAGAGTGTCAATCCCCATCAGACAAACTTCTTCCCTCTGAAAGGTCTCAAGTCCCCTTGGTCAGCGGTAAATGCAACTTTATCAAGCTGGGAATCGAGCTCAGCAGAACCAGTCCGAGGAATAGCACCGGCCGGGATATTTGAGAAGAGCTTTATCATCAGTCTGATGGTTATCCAATGCGCCCTTCTTCATCCCAAATTCCAAGGCTCGACCTCCGCCCGACTCACCCGATTATCTTTGGGACCACTGACCATTGGGTGGTGGCTATCCTATCCCTTTCGTCTGCCCGCCCTCCCGATCCAAGATCGATCAGTCTTTCCCGGGATAATGGCCGCAATCATGATCTTCAAATCGCTCGAATGGACTTTCGCCTCCGGGCCATACCACATCCGTAGTTTGAAAATTGTCCAAGGCGTGCCCGTTTGGAAGAAGGATTCGACGGACGAACTTTCATTGGAAAAAAGGCAGTCTGGTTTGGGTGACTTTGCCTTATGGACGGTGTTGCTATTTACCTCGTGCGTTGCGGTATCTGTGCAATACTATTTACAGCTTTTCTAGCCACGTTGGTTAACATTTGTCCTTCTCCTTCAACAGTCAACGCGGGTTGAGATGGTCGTGGGGACCTGAGAGCAAAGGGAACACGAATTCGTTCGCGCAAGCGCTTCTCGAACTGGTACGGCTTCAAATGGTTCTCTTGCCAAGTTTAGGCTTCGTGCTCTACTCTGAGGACTGGGCCAACTACGAGATCGATCCGCGAGGAGCGCTGCTAAGGCTGGGTGTCCCTTCATTTCGGGGTCTCGGCTTCATAGCAGGATGCTTGCACTCCGTTGGCACAATGACCGCGCTCAGCACCATTGTCGAGATTCCGAGTGCCATCGCGGTACTACTTTTTCATCTGGTATACTCGATCGCCAAAACAATGGGCCTTTCTCCCAAGTTATCCGAGTTGGTTAATCCAGCAGGCTTGCCTCCCTACTTCGGCTCCTTGTTCGAACTCTCTTCCTTGGCTCATTTCTGGGGGAAGTCTTGGCACCAGAAGTTCCGTCGTGCTTTCCTCTTCTGCGGCGGTAAACCGGCAATCTCACTAGCTAGAGCATTGGGTGCCTCGCCTGAGGTGCAAAAGGTTTGTGGGGTCTTCGCCGTCTTTGCTGTCAGTGGACTTCTTCATGAATATCGTGAGCTGCTCTCTGACAGAATTTCTGAGAAACGGTTCACCATTGTTGATCTAAAAGGAGGATGATTCATTTTATCTAGCCCTGCATGCTTTCCAACGGGAGCCCCATCCATATCCTCGAGAATTGTTCAAGACCCTACCAGGCACTTTCATTTTCTTCTTTGCTCAAGCACTCGGGGTGATTCTCGAGCCATTTGTTATCCCACATGTGCCGAAGAAGTTGGGTGGGGCCAAGCTTTGGACGGCCTCGTTCTTGTTGCTTACCGCTCCACTCTTCACTCGTGATGCTTGTCGCCCTCCGGGATTGTTCAACCAATTTCGACCTCTTCAAGAATGGACATGGGTTGAAATCCTTATCCCAGGCCCCCTCTCTTCTCGGACCATTGCCACCAAGTAGTCAAAATTTGCTTCCTGTGACAGTGCTAAATGTAATCGTGTATTTCTATTTTCCATTCCAATCAGGCTGCTTCAGATCTGATACTGCCCAACAGTTCTTTCTCGTGATCCCTTGGCAGCGTTTTTTTACCGCAACAAGCTCTTTCCATCAAACCTAAAAATATTCTATTACACATTGGTCCTTGTCATCTTATTTTTGGAAGAAATCAATGAAATCTGTACAATGGCATCCTTCTCCGGACTTTGTGTCACATAAACAAATAGGCCCACAAAATCACCATTTGGTATATTTGGGCTATTTTTGGAGAAATGTTTATCCAGTAGACGCAACAAAAAACACTCACCTGTAGATGAAAACAACGTCAAAACCAAAGTGGCTCACTAGATCATCAGCAAGTTGAGTTGTTGATGTGGACTTAAGAACCACCAAATGGTTTGGAAAATTCATGCAGCTCAAGCACTAGACAGTTTCCCTCTGGTTGAGATAATTTTGACTCTGGGAAGAAATATTTGAGCAAATAGTAACCAAGTTGTTGTCAATGAAATACCCCAGTTCCAGGTGTTTGCTGCTGGCTAAGCCTATTATTATTTTGTTGTTGTCTTTACTCTTCAATGTTATCCAAGGATCCGGATTCACAAAGGATACAAGATGGTACTGCAGTAGAATCAATCAGAGTCCGCATTTTTGCTTGATGAGGAGTTAAGGATACAGGGTGTATTTGTTCCAGATGTTGAGCCTTTCTAATGATACAATCCTCGCCATTGCTAGTATGCAAATCTGAATTCCATGTTACAATTTTGCACTGTTGATTATGTCGCTGAGCTCGATGTCTGGCACATATTTCTGAAAGTTTTCTAATGCTGGTTTGACATCATATATCCCAACTTCTGTTATTGATTGTCGCAGAAAAAGTGTCAAAGAGAGATAACATGGGATGAGCGCTCGGATTGAATGAGATGAGTGAACACGAGAATCAAAAAAGGAACTTACTGATAGTGTTGATGCCTAGTTTCTCAGCTGCTTTCAAATTAATACTTTCAACACCAACATGAGCCTTTTGTTTTGTCTAGCTGTGGAGACAGGAAAAGTGGCAATATTGAAATGAGTAGGTTAACTTACCCCAGATCATCTAAAAACACGACCTCTTTGGGACTTCTCACTTCCAGAAGGTCTAGAGCATACTCGAAAAACTTGGGATCCGGCTTGCTGAGATTTTTCAAAACACGAGAAGCCATTTGGGTGACCACAATCAAACCAAAATCTTTCGTCATTATTACTTGAGGCTCACACACACAGATAGTATCTTTCCGTGACAGATTTCAAATGAAGAATGAAAAGAGGCTCACCGTAGACCTACTTGACTACTCTCAATGAACTCGTGGAAAAGATTTTTGATCTCCATAGGAGCTGACCCCAATGCTTCCTGGTCACCCTCGGCTTTACCAGCCGGTAATTGGAAATTATTTGTCAAGGCGGCCACTCGATATTTTCCCGATTCTAAGGAGCTCGTTGAAGGAGATCATGTTAATGACAGACCAAACGCCACTGGAAAGATGCGGAGAAGATGAATTTTACCTCGTAAACGCTTAATGAGCTTAATTATCGGAAGATTATGAGTTGATGCCTCACTCATCATCTGCTTCCATAGCTACTCGATGGTATCGGGATCAGAGAAATCAACACCAATCTCTCGGTCTTTTTTTGGGGGGGTCGAAGGTCGTGACTGACCTGTTTTCCGTCTACACGTAAGCTACTCGGTAAAGGGGGACAACCTAAGGCCAAATCCATCAGCAAAGGTCGAGGAGGAATGTCAGGCAGAGTAGTGAATGTCATAGCGGATTAATAGACAAAGGAATATGGCAGTTTGGTCACCTTACTTCTCTTCGACTTCGAGCAGAACCTAACATACGCCGCGTTATTAAAATCCAAGTCGCTCATCTGTTTCCCAAACTGCCATAGTCAATGGCGTCAGACCCGGAACTCGTATTTTGGAGATTCAAGCCCGAAAGAAGTGAACAAAGTAGCAGTTAAGACCCAACTTGCGCATAGAATTCGGACAGTTCGAGGTCTCCGACTTCAAGCCTTTGGAACGCCCCCCCAGATCCTCGAGCAGTGATAGCAACGTTCAGATAATCGTGCGGTAAGCCGTGGGTTTTCTCGAACTTGTTTATCCCAAGACTTGCAGTCCATGTAGTCCACGATATTTGTTTTATAAATCGAGGACCAAGAAGGTGAGTTGGACGTGTATTCTCCACAAAAATAGATGGCTCTTTGAGAGCAAAGGAAGGCTCACAGAGGTGACTTGACGACCACTCCTCCTATATTCCTCCGTTGATACCAAAAAGACAATGTCGAATAATGGGGAAAGTATCAGAAACCAATCAAATCTCGAGCATATCGCAAAATCTTCTCCATGGATGTTGTGCTGATCGAATTCCACTAAAAGCTGACTGACCGATATCGAAAATGACGGTCGTGATCGGCACCCGATTAGCCATTACTTTTCGCCGATTTTTTGGTCTGGAGTCCAAGGGAATGCGAAGAGGAAATTCTGTATAGACCAGCAGAGTGTTTATCACGTCCATCAGTATTCCATTCTTCTCTTCGTCTACCTAGATCTGATGATGAGAGAAAAGATAAACGGACTCACCTTGTTGAAATGATTCTCTGGGTTCTTTACAATGGTTTGCGGACCAGAGGGGACTTGGTGTTATGACGTCATGTGATACATTGTAACTCGCTTACATAATCACTGCTAATCCCATCTCCTGGCCTTAAAACAGAAAACACGAAAATGTAAAACAAATGCTTTGTCGATTGGGACTTGTATCCTTCAAAGAGCTATAAGTAACTCGTTGATTTAATTCCTGCTATGAAATGACCATCAAGCATCCTCTCGTATGTATATCTCATTGGGTGGTAACCATGTTCACGGTGGGTTTTTTATTTTTGGAGTGGGTATTATTATAATACCAATGGGGAGTAGATACAATGTTAAAGATAGCTGGGACGATTCGACCAACATGCCGCATCTATTTAAAATAAATCAAGCATAAGGCATGTAGAAGAAAGACAAATAGACACATAATGGTTGAGAAAGGGGTGAGGGGAATAAACAAGCTCTTATAGAAGACGAGAAAGTCATGCCAAGCAAGAAGAGAGAGGGAGAAGGTTCAAATATCCTTGCGATTTTCTTGTTCGAAAGGGACGACAGGAAGATGAGGGCCCATAGGGAGCCGCTTGACGCGGGAGAACAAGCCGACATTGTTGTCGAAGATGAATTTGACGATGACCATAGGCCACGAGGAGTGTTGGGGTAGAGGATCGTAATATTCGTGGGCGATTGCCTTGAGTTCGGGCAACCGAGTCCAAGGAATCGATGGGAAATCGTGATGTCTGGACACACCCAGAAAGAGGATTTTGTTTGTTAATGAGGAGGCCGGGTTGAAAGAGAGAGGGAGATGCTTAACTCGTTGTGGTATCCGACGTTGTAGGCTAGGATGTTCAGCGGGCCGTAGTAGCTCCACGTCTCTTGCTCCCCGCCTGTCAAGTTCCATACGTAATGTTCGGCGATGAAATGGGCCGCGCATGGATGCAGCGAGCCGGCCAAAAACGACGATAGTATCAAATACATCAACGCCGCCAATCTTTTATTTTGCCCAACCAAAATCCACATCTCAGCGTAAGTTTTTTTTAAGGTGAAGAGTAGGAAAGGCAAAGCTGGCTTACCCGAAATACTTGTATAGGACGTAATCAAACCCTAGTTGGAGCGCAAAACTTGCAACTATCCAGCCGGTGATCTTCTGTGATCTGACGAATCCGGGTCTCAACGCGTAAAATAGAATTTGAAAAGTGCTGTAGAGAGCAGGGGTTAGGAACCAAGTGATTGTGTGTAGACACAAAGGTTGAGAGTGCAGTAGCTTACGCGAAGAAGGTTTTACCGAGCACGTTCTTGAGACACAGCAGCTCGAAGCGGGTGGGCAGGTCGGTATCGATTCCATCCTCGCCCAGCGATTTGTGGTGTTCGAGATGGTATCGTTTGAATACCATGGCATAGGGCACGCCGATCGGAAGGTTGGCGAACAGGGCCAACAGCTTGTTGTGTACGATCTTCTTGAATGCCAAGTTGTGCGTGATTTCGTGGATCGCAAGGAACAGGTTTTGGTTCGCCGTCCTGGAAAAACAAAACGGTAACTCAACATCAGCATATCATCGTCGTGTTGAATGGGAACGGGCGTGTCCCGGGGACGACGACTGACCCTCCGATCACATATGCAGTCACGAAAAACTTCCAGCTCCATGCCGATTCGATCTGGTGCTTCGAGCGCAGACCGAAAAAGACGGCGATTGAGAGTTGGACGGAGACGACGAACAAGGCGACCCATTTAGTCGTCCATGTATATCCCATTAGCTTGCGCACCTAAGAAAAAAAAAAAAAAAAAGACAAGTAAATAAGATGGGTGATTAAGAGTGGTGTGATAGAGACGACGGACTTCGGGATGGTCTTTGAGGATGGCCCTGCGCCGACTCCGATGGGGTTCCTCGGTCATTTGCCACAGCCAATCGTTGGGGTCTTGGGACAAGCCGACCATCTTAGGCATCCAAGGCTCGGCCTTGAGCGGGGCCTTGCGGGCACTTTTCGTGGCGCAAGAGGGGGGGATGGGGGAGGCAGCGGCGGAGGGGGCGGAGAGGAGGTCGTGCGAGTCCTGGTCATCTGAGGCGGAGGACTTGCTGGTGGCTGTGAGTGAGGGCGGCTTGGTTGTCTCGGCGCCGGCGAGGAGCGACCAGTTGATCGACGAGTCGGGGATGTCCTTGGTGGACGAGGAGAAGAAGGCGGCCATGGTTTCTTTGGGGGGTTTGCTGTCGTCGTGTGGGGGATGGGGTTCGTGTCGTGGCTCTGGCTGGGTTCTTTTATGCGGCTGGCCTTCCAGGGCTCGTCGCTGCCGCCATGGCCACGCCCTCGTCATCCGCCATGACCATCCTAGTCCACCCGGCATCTGCCGCGCTGATCGGCCTGCCCGACCGATCACTCCCCCGCCCCTAAAGATCAGTCAGCCTCAAGCCCCAGTCACCGGACATAACCCAACACCACCTCACATCCGCCTTGGAGCTGAACCAGTCGGTTTCACCATCGATTAATGGCTGTCTCTGCTGAGTAGAAGGCCTCATGGTCTACTACACAATCCCCAAGCAACTACCGATCATCCACGTTTACCCTGCATCGCACCTCGCAATGGCATAGCACGGGTCCTACAGAAATTCAAACAATGCCCTATCAACTCATCTCAGAGCTCTCGAAAAAGATTTTCCGGGGGACGACTCGATCCTGTTATGGCCTGGTGTTATACCTTTCCAAGGGAGAATTGATGCCCGCTACAATCGTGTAGTCGGTGGTACGTTTTTACAGATCCACTTGCCCCAAACTTTGTTGGGTTCACCACTGGAACTTGAGCTTCTGAACCTTGTCTGCCGTCGATGTCCGGGGCTGATCTCCTCGGACCGTGAGTGCGCCCGTGCGCCGGCACCGTTCCCGCCGCTCAGGAACAACCGACCTTCTGGCCCGGTGCGTATCGTACCGGGTACATATGTATCTGTTTTTGAGGAGGTTGTAACTCGTTCAGGAACGCTCGTCACAACAAGCAACGAGGATCCAGTATCAGCAGTTCCACGCTGAGATATCGTAACAACCATCAAGAAAAGGTCTCATCGTGGAGCAATGCAGTATTGATTGCACCGCTGTTACCAGTATGTAACAAAACAATCACGCCCGAAAACCCGTTTTGATAGTGTTACGTTAACGTTATTGATAAAGTTATGGTTGCCCCAGCTCAAGGCTCCATAGGATTTTACAAAACTCCAGAGCCAATTTTATGGCCCTTACTAACAACTTTTGGGTTCACACAAAACTCTAAAGCCAATTTTATGGCCCTTACAAGATGTTCAGATCTTGGCATTTCTGGGCAGTCAGAGCAACTTCTACATTTTTTGAAAATTTGTTGATGAACACCTCAAAATGGGCTTTAAGCTTTCATAATTTCTATGTGCTCAGTGTTCAAGTTCAGTCTTGAAGCCTCACCCCTTGTACCAATCCATCCTGAACTGACTTCACATTCCTCAGAGCGCCTGCATTGATCCATACAAATTGCCCAGATACATAGTTAAACTTAAGGTGAGTTAAGTGGATGAGACAGAGACTAGAGTAGACAGAAAATGGAGGGAAGACAGTGGCTGACAGAGTAGACAGGAAATGGAGGGAAGTGTTGAAACTCTTGCTCACAGAGCACAGGTGCAGCTTTGGATCCACTCAACACTTGCACACTCAAATCTCACTCAATGAAAACTAATCTCAAGGTATCTCGACCTTTCTCTATTCTCAGTTGAAGGATCCTCTTTTTCCCTTGACAAACTCAATTCACCTTGTGCACTGGGGAGCTTCAAGCTTGGCAACTCACTTGCCAACACTGCTATCCTTGATTACTCAAAGATCAAGACACTGCTCATACTTTCTTCACTTGAATCACTCCCTGGAAATTCTTGGCGAATTGTTACCTCAGACAGCCTGATTAGCTTCCAACTCAGTGAGAAATGAACCTCATTGGATTTCTTATCAATGGTTTCCTCTTCACACTCAACCATACTAACTTCTTCTTCTTTATCTCTCAGATCCCTATTGTCAGCCTACGTGATGCCAAGGACAAACCCTTCTAGCTACACGTGGTGCAAGAATAAGATGAAAGAGTATAAAACTCTAAGACAAAATTATAAGGGATAATTCCAATGGATATATTGGTAATTATGGCGTAAAATATATGAAAAATGGTGTAATTATAGTAATAAAATTAAGATAATTAAATAAAGAGGGGCCTGATAAAATCAGGGGTGTTTAATCCCTCAAAAGCAAACACTGGGGCCTGTAAACAGGTGTGGTTTAAATCCCAGCAAGGAATGGCGGAGAATCTCAAGAGAAAGGGTTTTGAACTTACTAGTAAAAAGCCCTTGAAGTCTTGAGGTTCCTCAGGGTAGAAACTGGGCACTTGAAAGCGCTTGAAGAGGTTGATTCTGGAGGCTGGGTTGACACTGGGCAGTTTCTGGCGACAAAATGAGGCTAAAAACAACTACTAAGGGACTTACCAGGCTAGAAACAGGCTATTGAGCACGTGTTGTAGGCGGGTAAATTCAAGTAGGTATGTAAAAGCGTGAGGAAAAGCCTTTTGGGGCGGCCAGAGGGCCCTTTAAATACCCGTGGCAGCTCTCTGGGGCGCCTGGGGGAGCTACAGGGCCACTGGCCAACTTGTGGGCGCTTTTTGGCCAGGCTGTTGACGCTACAAGGGCTAATTCTTCTTTGGGAAGATGTACTAGCCTATTTGGGCGCCTTCAGGCGGATTTCTATCCTGGCTGATGGCGCCATAGAAGCTAGTATTCTTTGGGAATGTGTACTGGCCATTTGTGGGCGCCTACAGTTCAGGATTCCCTCATCCAGGCAGATGAGCTGTTACATGTCTCATATTTATTCAAATGGGCCACAGTGCTTCCCAATTGGTCTGTACTGTGTATGCATTAGGTATTGAATTGTTTTAATGCGTCAGGAATATTCTGTTTGCATCCATGTGACATCATTACATATGTACAGCTTATGTAATGTGTGTAGTGTTTCACATGGAGGGGCAGAATTGATGTCATTACTTCCCTGATGGGCGTGCTGTAATGTACAGGTAGCCCTTTTGGGGTTTCATTCATTTTTAGAGCTCTGCGCCGTCTTCAGGTGTAGCGCGCAGCCCGCGGGTTTAGAGTTAACTCAACCTGAGTTGGGCTATCTTCTAAACTACATAACACTTCAGTTTTGTGGCTATTGAAGTGTTATAAGCATATGTACATATGTATACAAGCATAGAGGTTGCTCAATTCTAGGATACCTTGTAAATTCTTAATTGGGTGATTACACAATGAAGCAGTGAGAATTAAGGGTACCTGTGAGTGGGATCCCCTAGGTTAATTTAGGCGTAGATTGAGAATATAAAATAATATTCAGATTTTTACTTATGTATGAGACAGTAATAATGTCTCTTTCATAGGTAATTATTTTTATGTTTTTATTTTATGGTATTACATGTGTAAGAGTGTAATAATATCTCTTTCACATGTAATACTACTTTTTATTTTTATGTTACGGTGGCTCTGCTATAGTAGCCAGCTGACACCTATCCACTCATCTTCTTACTTTTGGATCTTATTTTACCTATTACATAAAGTTTGTTCTTATTTTTCTTCTTCAATTCTCAGAAACCTGGCTAATCCTATTCAAATCCACCATCAGTTGCTTCCTTGTCCTTGTCATCTTCTATTTCAGTTGTCTGTCATAGATATAGCTATATTCTCTCCAGGGTTGGTCTCTCTTTCTTTTTTCTTGACATTGTTATCTTAAATTAGTCATCTCACGTTCTTGTCTTTGTCTTTGAGCAGTAAAAAATGGTCACAGGTTTAACAGGAAGACAGTGTCTGGTGGATTTTGCAAGCAGGTTTATAACACCCTGTTACCAAAACAGAAGCCATATTTCTGACCTAGCCTCAGTACACTTGATGGTTCTTAACCTAAGGCTCAGGAAATCTCCTGCCTCAATTGAGCATGTGAGCATTTGAAATTATGGGTGTTGAGATGATCAAGTTAAGGAGGAATCAGAAAAATCCCCTGTATGTATTTTGACAACTGGGTAGCTTACACCGTAGAAATAAAGGTTGGGCAGTGTGTAAAAATTACTGCTTCTGCCTCCTTCAAGAATTTTTATCCAGGCTTGAGTGATTATTGATTTCTTGGCTCTGCACTGCTATGTTCCGCTAGCCTTCAGCGCTCCCCAATGAGCCTGGTCTATAGCGTAATAATCTGCAAGTGGTGAAGCTCTGCAACCTGCTAGCACAAAGTCCACCGCAGCACTGAAGCAAGTAAGCAAAATAAGGGTCATGTAAAAATCTTCTAATACTCTAGTACGTCCGTATAAGTACAATGATGAGTAGTAAGTTAGACTAGCACCCAAGGCGGCTTCGCCGCTGCACTTCCAAAGTTCCAAGGTGCAGTAACAGATTATTCAAGTTAAGCCAGGTGCAACCTCAAGACAAGGCAATAAATGACAGTTCACTGATACGTTTACACAACTTAGGTGGACATCTACCCCTCAAGAACAAAAACTGTCTAAACCGCGGGTGACCGGAACACAGTTAGATGAATGTGTGCATGCCCACTTGATAGCTGGTGTGATGGCCCATTTGGTTTTCAGATATTCAGAAGCAGTCTGCCGCCACCACCATCAAGATCAGCAAGATACTCAGCAAGAATCAAGATCTAAAAGCAGCCATCAAGATTCTCACCCATCCTCAAGACTTCAAGATCCTCAAGAACTTTCCCCTTCCCCATCTCTTTCTCATCCTTCAAATTCTTTCCCCCCCACTTTTCCATTCCCATCCTCAAACTTCTTTCTTTTCTTTCCACTGTCTCCCCCTCACCCACTTCCATTCCATCCTTCTTGGTCCTAACACAGCATCTGCTGTGGATTTATTCTCTGTTTTGTTTTTGATTTCCATTTCATCTTACTCTCCCTTCTCTTTCTCCCTCTCCGGTCCTGGTTGTTCTCTTTCTCTTTCCTCTTTTCTTTTGTGTTGTGTTTTCTTTGTTCTTTGTTCTCTTCTTTCTTTCTCTCTGCTGTTTTGTTGTGCGTGTGCGTGCGCGTAGCGCGCGGAGGAGATGATGAAATGTATGTGACAGGCCTCCAGGATTCCAAGTCCAGCGCGGGCTTGGATGATGGGAGGCCATAGCATCATGTTCTGATCCAAGTCAGGGGTTATCAATATTATTGATATTTTTCTGAGTCCAATCATCAAGACTCCCTTCCAAGAGGCCAACTCCCTATTGAGAATCCTTTCCCAACAAAACCAAACTGCCGCGGAGGATCCAAACCCGGCAAAACATCTCAAAACCACTTCCCCAACACTATCAACCCAAATCCCTACGACCCATCCAGACCATCTGTAAGGGCAGCTTCCAGAGCACCTTTTCCCCTCCCAGCGCTGCTGCCGGCCTAGCACCAAGCAGAGCTCCATACCAGTCAGTCCCGGTCATTGAGGGAGCTTGCTCTTTGTGGCCGGAGCAACAGCCATCCAAATCTCAACTCCATTTTCATGGGAAATTACTATCAACGGTTAGGTCATGTTATAAACACCAACAAAGTATGATAACCAATGTGTGTCAAATGTTCAATTTTGGAAATAATCTTACACAAGATCCAACAATTTTTTTGCTCCCTTGCATGACCAGTCAGGTCCTACCTCCAACTTTAAGTTGTCTAAATTTAGTCATTAGCCTGCTGGCTGAAACCCCAAATTAGATTGCAACCATCAAATACGCCCTTAATTGACCACATTAGACACAATTCACATAGTTTTTAAGTGCAACCTGAAAGCAAAGACTGATTTGTGAACAACATTGATGATACCAATCCTCCCCTCTTGCCTCGCCACAAGCAAGTTTTCTAGGTTGGCAACGCGGGAGAGGGTAAGATAAATTAGCCCGTGCGCGAAGACGTTAGTTTCCAAATATACTCCCACACAGCTCACCCCTCTACCGAGTATCCTTCTGGATTAAGCCTTGAGAGTGAGGGGGAAGTGGGAGGGTCGTCAGAAGCAAATGTCAATTGGGTAAGCCTGAGCGGAGCATATCATGACCAAACAGATAAATTACATGGTCTGGGTCAGGGATGGTGACCATGGGGTAGGAAGAATCCCTTGCCACAGCAAGCTGATTCCCTCAAAGCCAATATGTAGGTCGGGGTTGGGTCATGCTTGTTTGAGAATTGGTTCGGCGGCGAGAATTTAATAAAAAATCTGGCTGCCATCTAGCAACCTGATCACTCGCCAGTATCAACACTTGCCAGTCTTTTCTGCTTATACGGCCTGGCTCCGCATTCCCTCTCTGTGGATGACTGTTGAAGAGAATAGAACAGGCAAAGCGGTTTCAGTTATAAGTAGAGAGAAATAGTGAAGGAGAGACAGGTAGCTCAACAGCCAGGCGGTTCACAAGGGCCACGCAAGGAAGATTGGCGTGTGCAGAGATCTCGGGTTGAAGTGGTCGATGAGCAGCGAATGGAAGTGGGTGTGGAGCTCAAGCCAGTTCAAACGGCGCTTCCGGGCTCTCCTGAACAGGTGTCTGGTCATTAGCCCTCGCAGCAGGCCTCACAGAATTTGGGTGGCCCTGTCAGCTGCTGCACGCCATCTTCAGCCCTCTTGGTAAACTTTGTGTGGGTCTCGGTGTGTCGGCGGAGTGAGGATGTGTTGAGGTAGTTGGAGTCCACTTGACTTAGCCGGGCTTTTGATGAGTCGCCACAGGTTGCCTAATAAGGAGGCGGGGCCACGATAAGAGTTGAAGATGGCGAAGAACCTCGCAGGGAATGTAATTGTTGCCATGGTTTTTGATCATTTGTGGCAGGGAGGTGCGGACCGACCAACAGCAGGGCGCAACAGATTGATGTTTCATCCAGGCATAACCATGCATCAGCCACACAACCCGCGCCACCGTTGTCCTGTATTGGATGTACTGCAAGGTACAACTTACCATGCGCACTTCAGTTGGTCTGATGGGTATGTAACCTCACCAGATCTTTCAGGATAGCTTTCCCCCCTGGTGACCTTCCCTCCGCTTGCATTTGCAGCAGACTGGTGGTCATCCTCCCCCTCCCCGATTGCATTTGCACTCGGCTGAGGGGTTTCCAGCCCTGACTTTTGCCCCACGCACTTGCGCCAGGCTGAGCGGGTTAAATCCGGTCTCTTTTCATGTCAGCCTTAGAGTCAACACAGCTGACCTAAAAGCTGCCTTTTCTACCTTTTTACATATGAATTACTTCATATCTTTTTCATCTTAAGAGATAACTTTGTTTTGACTTCATATTCTGTTTTCCCATGCAATTTTAACCCTAGTTACAACTTATCACTTCTTTGTAACTCTACTCCTTCCCTGAGTTCTTGAGTTATGGCGCGCATGCGCAGTTGTGACGTGGCAGCGCTACCAGGCGCGCCAACCACTTGTACATATGTAATTATGTAAGCAAACTCTGAAAATTTTCGAAGTCAGGATCCCCCACAGCCTGAGGAGGATCTACAGACTTCAGCACACCAGAACCATACCCCAGAGACACCCAGGATCACTAACCAGAGGCCACTTCACTCCCAGTATCACTACAGGATATTGACAGTAAGTACCCTCTTCTGCTGACCTTGTTTATCTCAGAGGAAACTCTGTTGCTCTTGACTGCTCTCTCCCTTGCTTCTGTTTCTCTCTTCTACTTCAAAAGATCTATAGGTTATCTCTTGTTAAGACCTTTAAAACCAGAGCAGAGTAGTCAACCTACTTCTGAATCCCACCACCGTTTCCTTGGTGTAAGTGGAGACTGTTGCATCTCTAGCACAGTTGGCAGCCTACTTTTCTAAGTAGAGCTTGGCCCATATCAAATTATAAATCAAAAGATAAAGTTTCTCTCTTCTCAGTTTCTCTCTTCTATTTCTCTTCCTTCCACTGCTTGTATTTCTTTATCCCTAGAAATTCAACCAGTGTCCCCCATTTTCCTTGTGTCCTGTAGTCACTTTAGAGACTCAGGCTCACATTTCACCTGTGGCCTGTCACAGGCTGGGAGTTCGTAAAATCAGTTGCTTTTATCATGTACATTAGAAATTTTTAAACTGTTATTTTAGTTTGTTTTTTTGTTTAACTTGTGGGGAAAACACTTTTTTTGTTTCTGAAAAACTCATGTACAGGGGAAACCCTTGAATTATTCTTTGGTGAATCTGTGGTTTTAATAAACTTAGATGATGAGTAGTAAGTTAGATTATGAGAAAGAAAAATAGAAGATATACCATGAGCCCTCCATGCACGTCTGTTACCACTTGATCCTGCAATTTGATTCTTTCCCGCACTAGTCTGCCATCTCTGCCCAAATTCTGCATGTCACTTTCCCAGGCTCCACTCCTCTCCAACACTTGACCTCCCACGTCCTCTGTCTAGCCTCTGTCAGTCAGTCTCTCACCAGCGCCTCCGCCCCAGCTGTTCTGGCTCACCTGCTGACGCGCTGCTGCTATCAACCCCCGCATTTTGGTCTGCCACAGTCCAGCTCTCACCCTCTGCTCCAATCCACCACCTGGTCCACAATCCGTGCTTTCTGTAAGCTTTTCTTACATCATCCTCAGTGCTTATGTCACCAAATGCGCACTGAGCTCAGCTGCTTGTGCATTCCCACCCGGGCTACTGCCAAGTGGACATTCTATCACACTCATCAATATAAATCACCACAACACCCGGAGCTATGTTGGCAGTGATGTGACAGTCACTTCTATTAGCTCATTATGCACCAGCCCTTGTTGGCTGGACAAGCCCATCAGATTTCCCCTTCAATCCTCCATAATGTTTTGCCACTTTTTTGAAAAATCATGCCATGCCTTCCCACCCTTTTTTGACTAGCTGCAATCTTTCCAAAAAATTATACAAATATTGCAGCTAAAATGGAATACAGTGAGCTTCCTACAACTATGATATGAGGGATCTGAAACTGTGCTTACTAAATTTAGAAAATGCTATGTCATGGGAATTTATTAAGGGATGGTGGAGGTGGCTGCCTAAGCAACTATGGTATGAGGGATCTGAACCTATGCTGACTAAATTTGGAAAAATGCTATGTCAGGGGAATTGATTAAGGGATTGTGGAGCTGGAAGCAGAAGCTCCAGTCAATCTTTGGCTATAATCCGCATGTGAATAAACAGTTGTCATTGTTTTCTGACAGAATGATTTGGTTTACAAAAATCTGTATCCCCTAGATCAACATCTGGTTCAGATGATAAGAAGCATAAAAATGTTTTATCCCTCCTCTCTGAATTCTGGATTAAGGGTCCAGATATCTAAGGGGGAGCATAAAACCCTTCAATTGCAGTGGTGTAGCAACCTTGAAATATAGTTTGAAACTATATAACAAAATGAAAATCCATGATTTAATAAAAACAAAAAGGTTTGCTGGCCTAGAGGTTAGGGGAAATGTGCTGCACCCTGTGAGTTTTGATCAGAAAAAACACATACAAGGACCAAGAGTGAAGAAATCTTGGCTATCATACACAACTTCATTAGAATTGATGGTTGATGGTACATCAATAGACAGGAAGGGCTGTTTTTATCAGGCCCGGAGCTTGTGATAAATTCTAACGTTGAATAGGAGTATTGCCTATTTCAACTATTATTTTTGCATTTGGTGCAGGGCTACCACCAATATTCATCAAAACCCCATTCTGTTGAATTGATTTATAAAAGTCAATTCCTATTTACTTATGCAGATCAGATTCCAATTTACTTACCTGAGTTTTGCACTGATCTGTTATTTTCTTGAGAAGAACATTTAAACCTCCCTGATTTCTGCTCCACAGAAATATAGGAATAGATAAAATCATTCATATCAATTTGAGGATAAATTACTTATGATAACAGCTATTTAGAGTTTTTGATAAAATACTGACAATGTAATAGGCAAACCGCTGGTTGATTTAAGCTTAAGCTATGAATATAAACAGTTTTTTTTTTTTTTTGAATAGTAGATATATTTGTTAGTGAGGATGATTAAAAATTTGCTCAACATCAAATATGACTTACAGTACATGTTCCAAATTGACTCCAAATTACGTCAGTTTCCAAATTTCTCTTCACTGTAGCCAAGGCCCTGTAATAAGAAGTTGTCAGATACAAGCCAACCACAAATCTCATGTTTATTTTTGTTAAAATATACAGTCACAAACTGGAAGCAATCTTCAGGTTTAATTGGATTTGTTGTGACCATATAATTGCTTTTGAATCCACAGGTTGGAACTCCAAGTTTTGAATTGCTACCAAATGGTGCATCATCAGATTTAATCTTTCTAACATTAACTGCAAAGTTTGTCTTCCTAACTTCTGCTGGCTAAAAACATTAAAGATTGAATCTGGTCAGTTGATTGATTAACTGAATAATATTTGTCAAGTAGTGGAATCACACACAAATACTGCAGGACATTTGAAAATTCCATTTATAGAAATTTCTATATCTTTCCTTGTGACAACACTGGTAAATGAGGACATATGAAGCTCTATCAATACATACCTGCCATCTCCTGAGGACCTGAATTAGTTGGAGGAGGAAGATTCAATTACCCCTTTTTATCATTTAGAACAATGATCTGATGGAAAAGCAAAATTTTCCTTAGCATAGTTGTTGATTGGGTAATACATATTTGTTTTTACAGGTTCAAAGCATCAAAAACAACAGCAAAACTTTTGTTCTCACAAGGCAGTCTCCAGCATTGACATCAATTTTGGGTTCATCTACAGTAAGCTTGTCATTATTATACTTAATCTTGCCGTAAGCCCTGTTTCAGATCAATATTAAAAATTCATTCATAGCAGGTAAGCCAAACCATGCATGTGTTGGCCAATTTGGGAATTAATGCTTGAAGTGAAGCCAGAGGAAGGAGAGAATCAAGACTTGACATACGTTTTGCAATTGGACTGTGTGAGCCTGAGTCTCTATAGTGACAACAGGACACATGAAATGGGGGGGAAATAGTTGGATTTCTTGGGATAAAGAAACTACAACTATAAGAGAAAAAGAGAAAGAGAGAGAGAAACCAAACAGGATAAGGAAAAAGAGGAGTACTAGGTTATTCTAGTGGGAATGCACGTCCACTGGCAATGCTACTCTTCTGAAGAGTGCTGCTAATCTGTGCTAAAAAGTGCCACAGCTTCCTCTCAGGAGGGTATCTGGATTATATAAGTTTAATCCAGCCACAATTTTTTAGCTTCCTTCTGGATAGTCAAGGTTCTTAAAGGGAAACCTGAGGGACAGCCCTGAACCTAGATTTTGAGGCAAAGGCCAAATGATAATAAGAGACAGCCCTGTGATCAAGATTGAGGCAAAGGCCAATAGATTTGGAGGGACAGCCCTGTGATCAAAAGAAAGGCTAAGGCCAGCTGAAAGAGAAGATCAAGCAAGACACAGAGTTGTACCTCTGAGATAAACAAGGTTCAGTGAAAGAGGTTACTTGCTGTCAATATCCTAGGCGCCTGTGACGGTAGGTATACTGGGAGTGTTGTAAACTCTTTGGTGGTGATCCTGGGGTTATCTGGGGTGTGGTTCTGGTGTGCTGAAGTCTGTAGATCCGCCTCAGGCAAGGGGGATCCTGACTACGAAAATTTTCACAGTTTGCTTATGTAATTTACATATGTACCTGTGGTTTGGCGCGCCTGGTAGCGCTGACACGTCACAACTGCGCAAGCGCGCCACAACTCAGTAACTCAGGGAAGGAGTATAGTTACAATGAATTGATAAGTTGTAACTAGGGTTAAAATTGCCTGAGGAAACAGAAGATGAAGTCAAAACAATGATATCTCTTAATATGAAAAAGATATGAAGTAATTTCATATGTAATAAGTAGAAAAGAGGCAGCTTTTAGGTCAGCTGTGATGACTCTAAGGCTGACATTCCCTACCACCAAAAGGGTTGGATTTCTGTCAGAAATTAAACCACAGGGTTAGACCTCTTCTCACTTCTGAATTTCCTGAGAAGGATAGCAGAGTCTGGGATGTCTTTCTCAAGGAGCCATTCATCATGATCAGCACTCATACCTTTGTATCTAGCTAAGTACATCATAACATCTCTGTTTTCCACTCTCAATCTATTGTATCTGAGAATCTTTTGTATGACTTTACTCTGAGGGGTCTTATCCATGGGGGGAATGACAACTTTGACTTTCTGTCTCAAAGGGAACTTGTCTGGATTGGGGTCTTTGTATGGTTTCACCAAGCTGACAGGAAATGTGGGATGTTTCCTGCTAAACTCTTCAGTCAGTATCACTTCTACAGCATTCTTCCCATGTAAAGCTTTCACAAGGAATGGTCCAGTGAAGGAGTCTCTCATCTTCTTAGGGCCAGACAGGTTGTTGAAGTTTGCTGTGGATATTAGGACTTTATCACCAACTTTAAAAGATGGTTCTTTGTGACTCTTGTCCCATCTCTCTTTGTTGTAAGATGTAGCTTCTGTTATGCATTGCTCAGCATGTTTTCTAGCTTTCTCAAAGATCTTTCCATAGGCAAGAGCAGTAGGATGAATGTCTACAGAGTCTTGCTTCAAGAAATTCCTGGGAAGGTTTGGGATCCAGCCTTTTTCCAGGATGGCAGGAGGTTTTCCAGTGGTTGAATGTATGCTGGTGCAATATGCTAGCTCGAGTATTGGTAGAAGTGAAACCCAATCATGAGTGTAACCATCATTGTCTTTGAATTCTAGACCATATGCACAAAACCTCCTGATCATATCTTCAAGTGTTTGGATCATCCTTTCAGCTAATCCATCAGTCTGAGGGTGGTAAGCAGTGGAGAAGGAGAGTTTTGTTCCCAGCATACTATGTAAACCAGTCCAGAATTCAGATGTGAACTTAGGGTCTCTATCAGAGATGATGATTCTGGGGATGCCAGTCCTAGGCATTACCCTGTTCCAAAACAGTATGGCAGTGTCCATGGCAGAGTCATCCTTGAAGCAGGGTACAAATATAGGGGTCTTAGAGTATCTGTCCACTATTACCAGACAAGCATTGAAACTAGCAGCTCCTCCAGGGGACAAGGAAGTTACCCAATCCATGTTAATAACATCCCATGGTTTTGAAGGTTCCTCAATTTTCATGAGCAGTCCAAATCTTTTACCTGTGGCTTTATTTGCTTTCTGGCATCTATCACAGGAAGAGCAGTATTCACCAGTGTCTTGTTTCCAGTTAGCCCACCAAGCAGTATCAGCTACTTTTTCCAAAGTTCTATCTTCAGAAAGATGACCAGAGTAGACACTGTCATGGCATTCATGCAAGATAGTGTTGATACTTTCTTTGTCAGCTAGGACTAGGACAGAGTTGTGTTTCTCTCTGAAGTAGATGAGGCCATCAAATATAGAGAATCTTCCTTCATCATATAGCTTTCTCCAAGGGTCTTGTAAAGAATTTTTCAGTTGGGCATCTTTAGCATCTTTCAACAAAAGTTCAGACAATATGGTAGTGTTCTTGTCTTGCTTGTAGCCTTCTCTTACTGAGTCAAAGAACTCATTCTTGAAAGTAGAGACATGTATGCCCATGATGGGGAATCTATCATCATCCTTGTCTTCTGGGTCATAAGCAGGGTTGCTAGGATCATTTGGCAAAGCCCATCTGCTCAGTCCATCAGCATTCTTGTGAATATTCCCATCTCTGTGGATTATGGTCATATTGCCTCTGTATTCCTGAATAGCAATCTGCCACCTGAGCATATGTCTATTGGGAGTCTTCATGTTCAGCAGTGATCTCAAAGCTGTGCAGTCTGTTACAACATGAAAGACACTGCCATCTAAGTAGTAATGGAGTTTTTCCAGGGCCCAAACCAGACATAAGCATTCAAGTTGACTAGCACCATATCTTGTTTCACTGTCCTTCAGTTGTCTGGATATGAAAACAATGGGTCCTTCTTTTCTCACTCCATCAATGACTTGGACTTGATGTAGAGCAGCACCTAGACCAGTCATGCTAGCATCTACATATAGTGTGAAGGGATGGGTCCAGTCAGGAAACAGTAGCAATGGAGCTGTGGTCAGTTTCTCTTTTAACAAGTTGTAGGCTACTATTCTATGATGAGTCATCTCATATATGACATCAATCCTTGTCAGTTCAGTCAGAGGTTTTGCTATCTCTGCAAACTTCTCAATGTGTTGTCTGTAGTAGCCAGCAAAACCAAGAAATGATTGCATTTCTTTCCTACTACTAGGCACAGGCTTTTGGAGGACAGCAGCTACTTTATTCTGGTCTATTCCTATGGCAATACCAGACACAAGATGGCCTAGAGCTTTGATCTGATCAAATCCAAAGTTACACTTCTTCAAGGAGATTTTCATGTTCATGTTAATGACAACTTTCAGGATCCTGTCTATCCTATTGAGGTGTTCCTCCCACGTGTTGGACATAATGATGATATCATCAATGTAGATAATGACCCACTTCTCATCAATTTCCTTTCTGAACTCAATGTCCATCATTCTCTGGAAATGAGAGGGGGCATTCTTGATCCCAAAGGGCATTCTCAGGTACTCATAGATTCCTTTGTGCATAATAATCCTGAGTAGATGTCTGGAATCTTCTGCAATGACATTCTGGTGAAAACCTTTGAGTACATCCATACTAGTCAGATACTTAGCTTTGGCCAGGTTGTTCAGGGTCTCACTGATCTTAGGAATGGGATACCTGTCTGAAGCAGTGTAGGAATTCAAAGCTCTGAAGTCTCCTACCATTCTGGACTTTCCATTATGCCAGGCAATGATTACAGAGGTAGTGATCTCAACTACTTCATTATGACCAACTTTCCTTAGAACATTCAGTTTTACTAGCTCTTCAATGTGTTGCTCAAGAGCTTCTCTGCTTTTGGGGCTGGCAGGATAAGGAGGTCTCCTGAGGAGAGGAGGATAGGGTCTCTCAGTTGTCAACTTGATATGAACTTCATGACCCTTAATGGCACCAAGGGGTTGGTTGGTGTTGGAGAAGGCAAGGTTGTTATTGTAGAGGACTTCAAACAGCTTCTACTTTTGCTCAATAGTCAACTTATCACTGAACTTGGCTTCACAGAGTTCTTCTGTAATAAATTTCTGCAGTTGAGGATGGGACTTCTTTACAGCAGAAATTTCATTTGAAGGGCTCATTTTCTCCAGATGATGAGACTTAAAGCTGAATTTCTTCCTCTTGTTCTCATTTCCAATGGTAAAGAATCTCTCTTTGCTGTTTGTGATGTCAAAGCCATAAAGAGACATATAATCATTTCCAAGGATAAGATAGTTAATTCTTGCATTTTTCATGACTACAAATTCTGCTAGAATTCTAATAGAACCTTTAGTGTGAGGAAAAATCAAAGCCATTTCTATTATGCCCATGGGCTGTAATTGGTCACTACAGCTGTGAAATTTAGCATGGTTAATTGGCATGAGTTTGTTTTCCCATTCTGGTAATATAGAATCTAGCAATTTGTTGCTGATGATTGAGCAAGAGGCTCCACTATCAAGAAGACATGATTGTTCTCTGGATTAAATGAGGACAGTAGTAAGATTTGCTTTTCCAGTAAGATGAGCTTTTCCTCTATCAGGTTTACACTTCATCAGTCTAGCATCCTCTATGTGGGAAGACTGGCAAGATTTGTCCCAGGTCTGGGGTTGATGAGTTTCAGCTTGAATTTCAGCAATGGAGAAGTCTTGGTTTATCTCACACTCTACAGCATGTGCTCCAAAATCAAAGTCAACTAAGGGGTCATAATTGGCACCATTTCCATTGTCCATGGCAAGAATCATGTGATTGGTTCTATGATTTTCTTCTTCTTCATCTAGGTCTGTTTCAGATTTGTGTGGTTCACCTTGATCTTCTCCATTGTCACTCTTAGGATCATCATCATCATCCATTCCTACATTATTGATTCTGCTCTTCTTCTTAGGGCATTCCCTTGAGAAGTGGCCAGTTTGTTTGCAGAAATGGCAGATGAGTTTTTCTTTCTCAGGGGCAGAGACAGGATTCCTTTTAGTGGAGGAGTCAGTTGGCTTATCAGTTTTCTCAGGGGCAGTATTGTTCCTCCATTGGGATCTATTAGGAGTGTTATAATTGTTTGTCACAGGCTTGTTCCTTTTCATGACTCTGTCTATGACTTCTTCAGCAATTATAACCATATCTTCAAAACTCATTTCAGTAGTATCTCTTTTGTATCTGCTTTTAATAGCATGCTCAAGATTTGGAGGGCATTGCTTCAAGATTTTTTCACAAATAAGATACTCACTGAGTTCAGGTTGATAAGCCTTCAGTCTTTCTCTCTGATTACCAAACCATTTATGGATTTTCCTCCCATCATAGGCAAAGTGATCATTCTCAAACTCTTGTTGCATTTTCCATTTCCAGTTCTCAGTACCAAACTTGTTTCTGATGGCATTCTTCCACCAAGCCCAAGATTTGTTCCCATACTGGTCTCTGATGCCCAGGTACCAATTCCTTGCAGTGTCAGTTAACAGGATTGTTAATCTACTGATTATCATGTTATCCAGCATTAAGTAGTCTCTGACCAAGATATCAGTGTTTTCAATCCAAAGTTCATGATTGTAAGGTAATTCTCCAGAGAATTTCTCCCAGTCTCCATTTTTGGGGATACCTTTCCACATTTCCTTCCTCATTTCAGAGTCTATTGCTCCATGATCAATGTAGGGGAATTCTTCTTGGGTTTTAGCATCAGGAGTATTGCTAGCAGACTTAGGAAAGTTATCTCTTGGAGGTCTCTGGGGTTCAGGAGTAGGAACAGGAGGAGGTGGTCTGTGTTCCTGTTGTTGCTCATGGTGTAAATTCTGGAAGGGATTATTGTATAAGAGATGAGGGGGTTGGTCTCTGTCATCTGGTATCAACACGGAATCCAGCTTTGAGCTCACAGTGTTTACTACAGAAGATATGTCACTGAATCTTCTCTTAGATTGTTCAAATCTGTTGTGCTCATTGGCATGAAGGTCATTGATCTGATTACCAATGGAAGTAAGGTTGTTGCCCACTTTCTCTTCAAAATCTTTCAGATTTTGGCCAATTGTATCCATGTTAGAATGACATTGTGATTCATTTACCAGGATTAAATCTTGAACTGTCTCAAACTTCTCATCTATGTGTTTTTTCAGTTGTTCTAACACATTGTTATTCACTGCGGACTTCTCTCTGGCACTTTCACCTATGTTGTTCAGGATTTGGTCAAGCAGAAAGGGAATGAATTCATTTTTAAATAGATCAAGAATGGACTGATTCAGGACATCTTTAAAATTGCTGACACAAGATTCAAGAAGAGTACCAGGAATGGTTTCAACAGTGCCAGATAATTCAGAGAGAAATTTAGAGAACAAGACTTGTAATTTTTCTTCTAGAAACAAAGGACCATTTCTAGACATTTCAGAGTTAAGATTATTGAGGAAAAATTCTCTATTTGAAGGATCAGAAAGATTGTCAATATCTAAACTGAGGCCTAGTGGGGAATCAGTACTTAAAGAGCTTTTAGGTAAAGATTCATCTAATAAGGGCCTCTCCCTCTGGCTCTCCCTCGTCCATAGCCTCTCCTCACTCCTCGTGTGGCTCTCATCAGGTATTCTCCTATTTCTAGAACTCTCTGAGTGTCGTCCTGAGGGCGTCTCCAGTTCCTCCCTGATCCTCTCCAGTTGTTTTGAGGAGGAGGGGGGTTGTGGCCTGCGAATTCTTGCGGCATTTGCGGATAAGGGGGTGGATTGTAGCCGCCAGTTTGAAGATGCGGGCTGGGGCGGAATAACTGAACCACCTCTCGCGGTATAGAAGCTGGTGGCGGCCTCACTTGGAGCGTTTGCGGCGGTGGCGGCGGCGGCAAAGGAGTTCCCTGGTAAGGTTGGCTCTCTAGACGCGGCTGGGATTGAGGCTGCGGTTGAAACTGAGCCTGGTTGGAGGGGATAGGACCCTGGAACTCCTGCGCTATAGCTCGTAGTTGAGAACCCGTTGGTTCCGGCGTTGGCGTCGCTAGAATGGGTTGCTGGCTGGCGTGCGGCACTAAGGCTAGCTGCGAATGAGTTCGGGACACTTGCGCCTTGGAGTTCTGGTTCATTAGAGAGGCTTCCAGGTTGTGTAGCTCGTCTCTGGGTATCCATTCTTGACAAAGACGGATACCGTCGTTCCTCCCAACTAATTCTATTATCATTTCCTGCGTCATAGAGGCTTGGGAGAGGAGGCGCCTCATGGTTAACGTGTTCTGCGCCTCCCTGGCGCGGACAAATAGGTCGAACTGTTCGTTGAACATGCTGATGAGGCTGGAAAGCTCTTCCTCTTCCGGGATAAGGTCCATGGGACCGGAGGACGCCTCCCGTCGAGGGCTCTGAGTGTACGGAAGGAGGGCTAGATTGGGTGGCGCCGTGGGTCTCATGCCCTCTGGGTTGATAGGCTGGGAGGGCAGTTGACTCGTCTGAGGAGGGTTCACCGTCAAATCTATTTGTTCCCTGTCTATGGGCCGTGGGACCGGCGTGGATCTGCTCGACGCTAGAGCTATAGACGTCTCTCTCGGCTGGTATAGAGCCGGAGGTATCCCGGTATCTGGGGGGAGCGGCTCCTCTTCCGGGAGCTTGAGGAAATCCTCCTGTAGAGGCGGCAAGGCTGCTTCTAGCCCTTCGAAGCCGTTCTTCGGCTGCTGGGCTAAGGCGGTACCGGTGGCGGAGCTCTTCGGAGAGGTCTCGGCCATTTCTAAGGTGAGGAGGCATCGTGGTAACACGTAAGAATAAAGATATTTTAAGCTGGAAAGAAAGAATGAGGAATTTTTAAGGTTAAATACCTTTGGATTTAGGTTTAGAAGATAACCTTTTGCTTTTACGCGTAGTAACAGAGGTTTTCTTCTTGATTTCCTTTGCGCTGGGTTTTGCGGAGGATTTTGAAGTCCAATCAGAGATATTAACGGCTGCTGTGACCTTACGGCGACGAACTTTCGGGTATTTCGTCGTAGCAATAGGGGTCCAAGAAGAACTGTTGATCCAGTTTCCTTCTTTCGGATCAGTTACGCGGTTGTCGTCGTAATTTTCTTCTTCTGCGCTAGTCTGCGCCGTTACGAATTTTTTTACGGTCAACTTCGGTAATTATAGATAAGAAGGCGGAGAATCTTTTGAGCGTACTCCGTTTTTCTCTATCTCCTCTTGATTCGAAGATATGGAGGGTTCTGGGGAGGATAAGTCCGACGAAGGGATGAATAGCGGCGCGGAGGAGTCGCAATTCTGCACTTTCACGAGTACACAAGACGTAAAAAATTTTTTTCAAGGGTTCAGTTAGGAAATTTATCAATATAAGAGCAATTTTGGATAGTTTTGGAAGATTTTTAGCGTTAGTAGGATATGTAAAAAAAATTTTTAAGAGATTTTTTCAAATTTTTAAGAATTTTTGTTTGATTTAGTCAGGATGATCAGTCCTTTGGCTTTATGGCAGTCTAGAATTATGAAAAGGTGAGTAATTTTCCTGATGAGGCCCCCAATTGTGAGCCTGGGTCTCTATAGTGACCACAGGACACAAGAAATGGGGGGGCAATGGTTGGATTTCTTGGGATAAAGAAACTACAACTATAAGAGAAAAGAGAAAGAGAAAAGGGAAACCAAGCAGGATAAGGAAGAAGAGAAGTACTAGGTTATTCTAGTGGGAATGCACGTCCACTGGCAATGCTACTCTTCTGAAGAGTGCTGCTTATCTGTGCTAGAAGTGCTACAGCTTCCTCTCAGGAGGGTATCTGGATTAGATAAGTTTAAACCAGCCACAGTTTTTTAGACTTCTCTCTGGACAGTCAAGGTTCTTAATGGGAAACCTGAGGGACAGCCCTGCAACCTAGATTTGTGGCAAAGGCCAAGTGATAATAAGGGACAGCCCTGTGATCAAGATAGAGGCAAAGGCCTGTAGATTTGGAGGGACAGCCCTGTGATCAAGAAGGAGGCAAAACCAGAAGAAAGAGCAGATCAAGCAAGACACAGAGTTGTACCTCTGAGATAAACAAGGTTCAGTGAAAGAGGTTACTTACTGTCAATATCCTAGGCGCCTGTGACGGTAGGTATACTGGGAGTATAGTAGGCTCTTTGGTGGTGATCCTGGAGTTATCTGGGTGGTGGTTCTGGTGTGCTGAAGTCTGTAGATCCGCCTCAGGCAAGGGGGATTCTGACTACGAAAATTTTCACAGTTTGCTTATGTAATTTACATATGTACCTGTGGTTTGGCGCGCCTGGTAGCACTGACACGTCACAACTGCGCAAGCGCGCCACAACTCAGTAACTCAGGGAAGGAGTATAGTTACAATGAATTGATAAGTTGTAACTAGGGTTAAAATTGCCTGAGGAAACAGAAGATGAAGTCAAAACAATGATATCTCTTAATATGAAAAAGATATGAAGTAATTTCATATGTAATAAGTAGAAAAGAGGCAGCTTTTAGGTCAGCTGTGATGACTCTAAGGCTGACAGACTGAGTCACTGGATCTCTTGGGCATCAAGTATTTGTCACCTGAGAGTGGATGTGATAGATACCGCTGTGAGCGAGTGAGCTGATCACAATGAATAACAATTTAAAGGAGATCATTTTTGCTGTTTCTAAAATGTACAGATTTCAAAATTCTTGGTGATGCGGGTTTTTATTTAAATCCTTGGTGATGGCAAGATGTGGCAAGATGGGCTTTATAAAAATGTATGCATGAGCTAGCCTGACCTAGCCCGAGTTACATAAATAGTGATTCCCTTGCCTGAAGTCCAGCAGGTTGGACCTCGAACATTGGTACTCATACCAACTTGTTGCCATGTCAGATGATTGTTGTCCAGCACAGGCCTGGGAGCCAATAATTAATCAACCTGGAAGCTGTGGTGCAATTGAAGTCAATTACCGTGATGCTCCAGAATGGTTGTTGCCGCCTCCTGACATCGGAACAATTGCTTGATTGGATGGCCTCGGCTCCCAACCACCGCAGGCACTTGTGATTATTTTGTATCCATCTGATTGCACAACCATCCACGGCAGCACCAGTTTTCATTTACAGCATATCCAAAATTGCTTGCAACTTTGGTCGCAAATTCATATGTAAGCTTTTGGCCGCAGCTGCAAAGCTTTTGCGCAGCTGCAGACTGAAGTGACTGAAGTGACTGAAACAATATGGATGGCAATACAAGTGGGAGAAACAGCCTCTGCAGCCTGTTTCTCTGCTCAAATATGGTCTCCAAGGGTGGGTGAGTGGCTACAAACCCATCATCCAGTACTAGACTCAAGCTGCTGGATGACCGGTCTGAGTGGTCATCAAGGGGATTCAAACCTTTCGATGACCATTGCAGACCGGTCATTGAGAGGACAGCAAGAGGACAGCTGCTCAATGAACCAATTGGACATCTTCTGATGTTTGCAAGATAAAAGCTCACTAATAGGCTCTGTGCTCAAGCATTTGTCCCGGGTTAGCAAAGTGTTACATGAACGGCTGTTTTTCTTCAAAATTGCCGTGCATTGTACCTTCTTTTTTCATTGACAAGATACTTCCAACCCCATGATTTGCAAGTTGATTGGAGCGTTGGAGGGCCTTCAGGACCTAACGTCAGCAGAGAGCGCATCAAGTTCTCTGCCAATTTGGGTAGGGAGCGGGAAGGAGTGAAGGGTGAAGACAGGGCAGGGGTTTCTTAACCCCCCTGGTATAGATGCTCACAGTGTTAAAGTTCACTCTTGGAGCAACTTGTACCAATCCATCCTGACCTGGATTCACATTGCTCAGAGCACCTGCATTGATCCATACAAATTACCCAGGCAGTTAACTGTGAGATTAGAGCATCTCCACAGCGGGGTGTAAATTGCAAGTGTAAACACCTTTTACATCCCTGCATTTCAAAATGGTACCCCACCCGGGGGGGGGGGGGGGGGTCGCTGGGGAGGTATCACTCCTTGGAATGTAGAAGTTGAGGTCGGGAGGGTGATGAAAAGAAAGTCCAAGCTCCAAACTACAAAGAAGACAAGGAAGTGCAGATTTGTTGCTCTTGGCTCAAAGTAAGTGAAGATCCTCTCAATCCCACAAACCAGACGGCCACTACTTCCTGGGCTTGATTTTGCAAGCACTACATACATGACCCAAATACGCGAGCATGATCACCCTATTGACAACATCAAGTATTGGTGGCAATCAAGCCACAAACAAGTTCCACAGCTGCTTCAAACAGGTCACTCACGCAAATCAAAGTGGAACAACCAACTCCAATTGATTGACTGCAGCGTTAAAGCTCTACCATTTGCTTGAGAAGCGCAGCTACACGCATCTACAATGCTATCATGTGCTTTCACCCTTGATGAAATGGCTTAGCTACTGCAAGCAACTTGAGCAGAAGAAGAGCAAGATCCCCTCCAATTCCAAGAAGATTGATCTCCCCTCCAATGTCAGTGTCCCCCAGTCCAAGGCAGCAAGTGATGCCACTGCTGTAAGCTGGCTACTATGGCAGAGCCACTGTGACATAAAATAGTAAAATAAAAATAGAAAAAGTAGTGTTACATATGAAACAGACATTATTACTCTTACATATGTAAAACTACGCAAAAACATTAATCCAAGTTTATTAAAGACACAGTTTTTCCAAAACTAAAAAAATCAAGATCAAGGGTCTTCCCTTACAATTACACAAAATGAAGAAAAAAAAAAGGGGTGGGTGAATTTTACAAACTGTCTTTTACAATGCCCCCCCATTGTGAAGTGGGGGCATTGTAAAAATATATAAAACCCCAAATTAAATTAGTTTTGCAATTTATGTGTTACCAACCACACAATGTAAAGTAACAGGTTGTAAATCACAATTTGTAATTCACACCCTGGTGACCTCTATCCTGTACTTTTACAACCTGCCACATTACAATGCATGTTACAATGTATGTTACAATGTATGTAAAACTGTATATAACCTACCAATCAATTAACTTTACAATATCTTACCTTACAATGCCTCTAACTTGCAGCTCAACATAACCTCTGGGAAGATTACATCACTGTTGACCTAAGTAGGGCTAGACCCAACGGTCTCCCCATTGATCCGCTCAACAACATCCGGCTTCATGCACCTGGCCACACCAAGTGCACTAAATTCCCTCCTCCTTGGGGGAGCAAAGCAATGATTTAGTTAAGTTAGACTACCCAATAAGCTTGAATTTTTCATCTAACAAACCCTAACAAACCCCTCCCCTCAAAATCACAAAGTACTCCTTTACGTGCATATCCTGGTCAAGAAAAACTACCGGCCATATCCCAATCTATCCTAATTGAAGTTTGGCACACCCGGCCCCTCCACAGCCCAACCAGCATCACCCGCAGCCGACAACCGTCTCCGCACCCACACTCGTCTCCAGAGTCCAGACCTTGCCCTCCCTCCGGATCTTTGTCCTCAGCAGCTGTGACATAGGCCTCCTGCTCAACGATGTCCGCGACTTGCCCGCCTTCCGCACCATCCCTGAGCTCTACACCCTGATCCCTGTGCTCATGAGCCTCAAGGCCACCTCGACATGAGTGCCTCGCCGCGCAGCTCAACAACAGCGTCCGTTCCCCCCCCCCCCCCTCACTCTCTCTTGTACCGACCCAGAATCTTGAAAACTGATGCTGGATCTGTGTGTGTGTTTAGGCGAATGTGGGCAACTTGTAATCGCCAAAGAAGTTTTGGAAACCTGACGCTGCTGCAAGTCCAAGCGCAAAAATCTTGTTTGCAGCTTCGCTGTCCTCCTTCGTCCTTGGTGTCCCGTTGTGCAACAACCTGCCCCCGCTGTGGATCATGCCAATTAGGCGCTCACCTCCGCCATCCGCTCTGCGCTGCCCGCCTGGAACATGCAATTCTTCGAGGTCTTCTTCCCGGGAGCATCAACTCGCTCCTGCTCGGCGGGATTATCCCACACGCCGCTGCGTTCGCACTGCCCGAGTTCGCTCGCAAAGTCATCGAGGCCGCAAAAGCAAACCTCGACACGCCCGACAAATCTGCCTCAGCTCAATCATCTGATTGATCCCGGCAAAAAAATCCTGCCCATTGGTCCTGAATTTATAACCCAGCCTGCTCGTACTATCTTCTCCGACGCCCCGAATACCAAGTGACAGTCGCTTCATTGAACCTCTGGAAAGCCGAGCGATTCGCCACTGACTTGCCCCGGGAAGTCAAGTGCATCTCCCTCGATCTCAACAACGCGGAGGCTTTAGACAAAGCGGTTTCCGAGCATGATTTGATCATCTCCCTTGTACCCTACATGCATCATGCCAAAATCATCAATAGCGCCATTGAGTTCAAGAAGAACGTTGTTACTACAAGCTATGTCAGTCCTGCTATGCAAGCGCCTGATGACGAACCCAAGAAGGCTGGTATCATTGGCTTGAACAAGATTGGCTTGGACTCTGGAATCAATCACCTTTAAGCCGTCAAAATGATCAATACTGTCCGCCGGGCTGGTGGTAAAATTATCAAATTCATCTCATACTGCTGTGATCTACCGGCTGAATGCTCAAAGCAAATTTTCTTTACGTGGGGTTCTGCTGGCTCTTTCGAACTCAGCTAAGCTCTACTCAAAGGGAGAATTGATCTAAGTTGAAGGCCAGGAACTCATGGACCCCGCCCAATCTTACTCCATCTCACCTGCCTTTGAATTCGTCGAGAAAACTTCAGCGACGACCATGTGGTGCCCCTGGAAACTGTAATGCCGTATGAGACGGGCAAAAGAGACACGGTGGCCTTGCAACACAAGTTCCGAATCCAAGGTCAAACAGTGAGTGATTTTGTTTTCTGATTCCATCAATCATAATCTTTTCTCCCTTTTTTACTTTGTTATTTATTGTTGCGCCTAATTCTAGAAAGCCCAAACCATGGTAAGATGGGCTTCATAAAAATATATGCATGACCTGAGCCCGAGTTACTCAAATAGTGATTCCCTTGCCTGAAGTCCAGCAGGTTGGACCTCTCACACCAACTTGTTGCCATGACAGATTGTCCAGCACAGGCCTGGCAGCCGACAATTAACCAACTGAAGGCAACAAATGGCATGGAAGCTGCGGTGCGATCGAAGTCGATTTCCGAGGTGCTGTTGTTGCCGCCAGCAGCGTCGACTTCGATGGTGCTCCAGAATGGTTGTTGCCGCCTCCCGACATCAGAACAATTGCTTGATTGGATGGCCTCGGCTCCCAACCGCCGAAGGCACTTGTCATTATTTCGTATCCATCCGATCGCACATCCACGGCATCACCAGTTTTCATTAATGTTGTACGACCGAGTCCGGAGGTGTTGAGGCCTGCAGTCCCATGTCACAGGTGGTTCACCACGATGCCAACTGTCTCAGGCTTGCAGGCTGTCACCGATTGCCAGTGTCACCTGGGCTATCACAGCCCTGCTCCCACCTCCCTCCGCCTCTTCCCCCCTCGGCCTTCCCCCCTCTTCTTTCCACCGAGGAATTCGTTGAGAAACAACCACTACCGGTGTCTTGATCCACTCTTCATCCACCCGATCCCCAGGACACTATCCATTCGGGAGTCTCGACTTCTCTCTTCACAAAAGACATACCTTGTGTCCTCTGTCGAGCTCGTATCTCATCATAAATAATCCTCGTCAAATGGCTTCCGCTGGTCGCAGACTCTACATCGGTTCGTCAGATCGCTCGCCCGAGCTCTTGCATCTGTCTCTTATCCTCCGTTCTCTTGACTTATCATCATCGTCCTTTCCCCCTCGCCCCCTCCAGGCCGAATCCCACCCGACGCTACTCGGACTGATGTCGAGAAGTACTTCGGTCGCTATGGCACCCTGATGGATGTCCGAATCATGGCAGGCTTCGGCTTCTTGGAGTACGACTCCGTTCGTGATGCCGAAGACGCAGTACACGACTTGAATGGTCGTGACTTTATGGGTGAACGGTCAGTCGATCGATCGATCATCGTCTTGTTATTATTCATCGTAGTACACATTGATGAAAAACATCAAGAAGACTGATTTTTGTTTGGTGTGATTTTTTTTCGTAGCTTGATCGTCGAGTTTGCCAAGGCCCCAAGAGGTCGGGACATGCACAGTGGAGGCCATAGTGGTGGTCCCCGTCGAGGTGGATTCCGACTTCTCGTCAAGGGTTTATCCCACGAAACTAGCTGGCAGGTACGACTCTGATCTTAACGCTCTTGGACTCCCCTACGACTCTCCATGCTTGTGGCCATCCTCGAAGCTACCTCCCCATCCCTCTCTGACTAGCTCAAGCCCTCCCTAAGGCATGGCTCCCAAGTGGCTAGAGTGGCCGGCGTGGATCTTGCTCGCATTACTTCCCTGTCGGTCTGCTTGCCCCGCCTCACTTCTCTCTTCCCCTGACCAGGAGCTCAGTCTATGTTTCCACCCGACGGCTATCTATGTCGCCTGGTACATCAACACTTCACTCCTTGGTCTTCTTGGATGATTCGTGGCAGAGTCCGAAAGAGGCGTCCTTAGTCTGGTTGGCTTGTCTCGGATTCTTGGTGGATCGAATAGACGTCTCTTGGGAGTTGATTGTCAGTCCACGAGGTGGTCCCAGGCTTACTTTCCTTGGCGGGTCTTTGGTTGGCGGAGGAGCGATAATGTCCCTTGCCTTGGGGTGGTCCTGTCCTCTTTCTATGGCCTGCGGGATGAGTGGAGCGAAAGGAACATGGAGTCCAATGAAGAATCTCACAACCAGAGCGTCGAGTTAAAAGAAGCTTGGCCCGCAATCGACTCTCATTCCCCCTTTTCACTCTACTTCACCTGGGGATGGCCACTCCTGACCGCACTGGATCGACATCTGTTATCTTGCACACACTCTGGTCGGATTTTGGCGTTTAACCTACCGTTTCTTTCTTTCTGCCGTTTTTTCCTGGCCCCATCTGGATACGAACCAACAGGACTTGAAAGACTTTGCCCGTCAAGCCGGCAACGTCACCCGCGCTGACGTCGATCGTAACCTCCCTGGTGAAGGGTCTGTCACCTTTCTCTTCTTTCTTGAGCAATCTTCACGCAGCAGCTCAAAAATATTTTGGCTCTCTTCTTGGCAGGCTTATCGAGTTCGGATCTCAGGATGATGCGGACAATGCAATCCGCAAGCTCGACGGCACCGAGCTCAAAGGGATGGTGGTCACACTGATCGAAGATGTACGTATGCATCTGTTTTCAAGCGAAGTATCAAGGTCGCTGACTGAGGTCTGATGTTTTTGGCTGATAACAGCGTCCTGGAGGAGGAGGCCGACGTGACCGCTCACGCTCTCCGGGCGGCTACCGTGACTCGCGAGACCGGGATCGCAGTCCACGTGACCGCAGTCGTGACCGGGAACGTGAACGCAGTCCTCGGGACCGTCGCTACGACCGGGAGCGCAGACGCAGCCCGCCCCCACGTGACGACCGGGACCGCGAACGTGACCGCGGCTACGATCGCAAGGAGAGAGAGCGTTCGCCTCGCCGTGATGTGTAAATCCCCGATGTCTTCACTGCTTTCCCCTCACAACCTCCTCTTCCTTAACCCCTCCTCTCCTACATTGGCGACCGGAAAAATCCATCGATTCTCCTGACATCGGAGTCCATTTTTTTAAATCCAAAACTAATATACACCTCTTTCCCTATTTTTTTTTTGGTTGATGCCGCTCGAAAAGGCGAGCCGATTCAGTCTCCAAGAAATCGCCCTCTGATTAGACCACACACGTTCCCAACACCCTTCAAGCGAACCCCACCGTAATTCATGCCGCAAAGACTTGTCCCCTCCTGCTCTACCATCGATATATACAGTGCCCCATCCCCCTCTTTTCTGTCACCCCGCGCCCGCAAAATGTTAGTCACACTTTTTGGCCGCTTCGATGGTCGGCCCGACATGGCCCTCCGCGTGTGTCCTGTGCATGTTTTTTGGTCTCTACAGGAGCAGTGGAATCAAATGATTTAATGTGCTCGTCGGATCGGCCCAATAATCAAATAAATTGATTTCCTCCTCCCCTGCCAAAACACCAAGAAATCTGGAACACACCTGTCAGGCCAAGTCTCTCAAGTGGAGGACTTCCTGTTGGCTGAGGCCTCGTTGGGAGCTGATATAATTGCGCGACATAATGTGGATTGTTGTCACATCTGATCAAGTTTTGGCGGGCCTGATCAGATGTCACATAAGATGTCAGGCACAAAAACTCATATGTTGCCTGGATTATATTGGCTCCAAGTAAGGCCTTAGAAAATGCTTGATCTGGAGGAAGGCTCAACCTTACTGGCGCAAACATGAATGAAGCCTAAACAAAGATCACCAATTTGATTGTGCATTTGCAGCAACAGCTAAAAAAATATGTGCAACAAAAAAAAACAACCGACATGCCGAGTAGCCTCCCCGGGAAGCGGGCACATGCTTTAACTGCTGGAACGGACCAGTCATCGAGGAGAATAAGTACGGCTGGTGGGAATTGATTGAGATTGAGTTTTCACCAGCAAATAAGCTCCAGTGGCTGTTGCTCAATCAAGCCACTTGGGCCATGGGAATTCCTCCAGTGACTCAACTCTGAATCCAAACCTTAAATGCAACAAGGAAGAAGATAACTGGTCTACCACGTTCAATACAGGGTACCTTCCCAGCTCACCACAGGCGGGTTCTGAGTTCGAACACCTCTGGGTCTTGTGTGTTTTCAGGCGTGGTCTACATAGTTACTGAAAGGGTTTGAACTCTGGGGGGGAGGGGGGGAGGGGGGGGGGGGGGGCTAACTCAAGCGGACAGTGCGTATTAGCACAACATGGAGGAAATTTGTGTCGAAATCATACATTCTTGTTATGTGAATTGGTATCCGCAGGATCAACACCCTGTTACTGACATTGTTGACACTGCACAAGAATCAAACAAAAAAAGGGAGATAGCATTCAAGCATCTAAAGATTTTATTTACAGATAAATACAACTCTTGGTTACATACTCGGGTGAAAAAAGAGAATAGAAGAGATTGCAGAATGACACTGTCAGTATAGCCACAATCTGAAAAGACAAAGGTGATAAAAGCTTTGGTTGGGCCGAAGAGAGTGGTCAAGCCTAGGAAGGTTGAGTTGGAGGAGCAGATTTTCAGGACTGGCGTTTCCAGTTGGAAGAGGAGGAAGATTTGCTGGCCGAGGAACTGTTTGCATCGACAGCCCCTGGGCCTTGGGCATTTGCGTTGGCATGGGCAGCCGCGGCTGCGCTTGCGGCTGACTTGCCGGCCCCGCGTCCAAAGCCTCCGGTAGCGGCATCCGCTGAGCCTTTAGCGTCGGCCAAACCTGTTCCATGTGGACTGTTTGCCCTGGCGCCGGAAGCCGCGTCTGCGTTTGTGGCCGAGCTGCCAGGGCCGGGGTAGGGGCCTTCCTGGGTGAGATTATCTGGGCCATTCGCATCGGCCGAACCTGTTGGACGTGCACCGTTTGCCCTGGCGTGAGCAGCAGCGTCTGCGCTTGCGGCCGAGTTGCCAGCAGTAGGGCCGAGCTGGCCGCGGCCTTTGGCGGCGGCATCAGCAGCAGCGTCAGCATTTGCATTGGCCGCGTTACCGGTCGCTCCTCCTTCAACGCTGCCGCCGACCATGCCGCCTGGAGGGCCACCGGGGACCACGACTGCGCCCATCGGAGGCGGACCATCGATCGGGGCGGCGCCAAAAGCACCGACGGGACCTGGACCGGGTCCCCCAAGAGCTGCCCCAACCAGACCAGTCGCCGCATTGAGGCCTGCGGCTACTCCTACACCAGGCCCGACCGGCGGGGGGACCATCCGTCTGTCCATCCTGTTCCCGGTCGTTCGACGGCCTTTGCTGGAGATGGAAAGAGTGTTGCGTGTATCCTTGTTTGATGGGGAGGCGAAAACTCCGACGGTCATGAGTGCAAGGCTAATGATCACCATCGAGCTAACGTTCATCTTCAACATCGTGGGCAAATTTCTGAATCATGGTGGTTCTTGGTTAGCGTCAAGTCGAAAAATGGGACGGAACGCGGATGAAAAAAAGGACTAACAGAAAATTTGTTTGAGGGACACGGGTCTGATTGCGAAGGATGCAAAGATTCACGGAGAACGACTGTCAAAGTCAGTGGCCGGGTCGAGAGGTTCCGCTGGATACTGCAAGCTTGTTTCTAACAAGTGGTTTAACTTTCAAAGTTCCGAGGGTATTGATAACAGGAAATGAACAAGATGGACAAGAGTCGGCCGCTAGAGGACGAACCAGAAGATAATAGACAGGAAAGGGAAATTGCACTTGAATGTGTGCAGGAGGTAGGCTTCGGATGAGGGGATGGGGTTGTAAAGAGGAAAAAGAAACGGGGCACTTATAAGGCATTCTCCAAGTGCTCTTGGATGCTTGTCAGATGGCCGATGATAACGATGGTGTGTGAAGATGTTTGTTGATTGGGAGGCGGACAGGAGCACCGTGAGCGATGAAATAAAATCCAGCGTGAAGGTCGCCAAGTGAACCCCTGCTCTTTCACTCACGAACCAGCTCATCCTCTTCTAATCATGCTATCAAGTGCTCATTAGAAGCTGGCGGGACCATGGAAACCGCCCCTCTAACTGACCCGAACCGGCCTTGTCTTCCGCCCCGGGGAAACGTCGCGACTTGCGGCATGCACTCGGGAGGGCTTGATACCGACTTTCCATCTTCACCCATCAACACGAGGTTGTCCGACCGAGTTCGGTTTCATGCGCCCGTCAATTCATTCCCGGGCTCACCTCCGCATCCAACTCTCTGAAGAACCACAAATGTGACTTTGGTACTAGTGCCGCCCATATCAAGGCCGATGACAAGGACCTTGTTGATGGTGTCAAAGGTGTAGCCTGTCAGGTTGTGGTTCTGCTACTCTTGGCTTTATCATACCTGCTGGTGTCACTCATTCATGACCTGTCATTTACAGGTCTTACCCTCAATTAGGGATCTTCATGTGACACCAGTGGATGTTCATTCACCCACCTGCAGCCATTCATATCTGTAAAAACCCCGGGGAAGGAAGAAAAGGTACCACCCGACTACACGATTGTAGCGGGCATCAACTCTCCCCCGGAGAGGTATACACCAGGCCATAACACTCCCCCGCAAGCCAATATCACTGATAACAGAGGTGATATTGGATTGGACACCAAATGGGCTGGTGTGAAACTACATACAAATCTAAGTGTTACTCCCCGACAGACTTGTTAACTGTCAACTTTCACGCATACTGGCTACTATACTAATGCTATTTTTAAAGACTATACTATGATTTATCCTAAAATGGGACTTTTGGCACCCATGAACCGTGGAACTATTTTAAGGCAACCACACTCCTAAATCAATAATCAATAATATGCTTGTATGTAAGACTAGGAGTAGCTAACACAGTTATGTCATGTAATGTGAGGGTTACAAGCTGTGGAGATGTGACATGTGCGAGATGCAGGCAATGGGAATTGAACATGCGACAGAGACAACGCTGGGCTCATAACCTGTAAAAACCCCGGGGAAGGAAGAAAAGGTACCACCCGACTACACGATTGTAGCGGGCATCAACTCTCCCCCGGAGAGGTATACACCAGGCCATAACAATATCCAAGTGTCCTTGCAGGTCCTTACATTGCGGACATCTCAGTGTTGGTGCTGCCTGCTGTGACATCATGTTGCTTACATCGGGGTTACATGCGCAGTCACTGCACCTGCTGCCACAGTCACGTGGGCCTGATTTGTCATGATGTCACGGCATACAGGACCAACACCCAGATGCCTGCAGTGTTAGTACAGTGGTTAGTAGACTTGACATGGATGTAAGAGACCTGGGTTCAGCTCTCATAGGACACATAATATTTTATGCAGGTTCACATAGCCAACTGGCGGGGCCAGGGAGAGTGGATACCAGAAACGCAAGCCACATTGTATGTCAGCCCGCTGTCCATGCGCATGAACTCCACCCACTTTGTCCACTGCTGCCGCCCCATTAACCCGCTTTGCAGTGCAGACTTGCATCAAAGCCCGCAGATTAGATGTAAGGGCCTTTACTCAAACTGAATGCACTAGGGGTGTTCAAAGTTGAAACCATGAATTTTTCAAAACATCAAGTCATAATGGTTTTGAGTAAGAATTTTTGGGCCTTACTAAAAAAAATGTGGTCTTTCCGCAAAAAAAAAAGTGGTTTGATGGCCCGGCAACGTCAAACCTGCTGCGGAAAACAGGTGGTTTGATGTGTTTACGCGTGGTTTGTTATATGATTTTGAGGCAGCGGCGCCACTAAGCAGCCCCGCCAGGGAGGCATAGTATTTGCTTAAGACATCATGGGTTGATCCTGAGTCAATCAGGAAGGAGGCCAGGGGTAGGGGGCTCTGGGTTGTGGCTTTGGGAGTTGTTATGGTGCAAGGAATGAACCATTGGGAATCATTTTGATTCTTATGTAAAATTTGACTAGCACCAATACTACAAGACAACTCCACCCCACTCAGGAAAAGCACAACCTTCATTCCAGAGCTCCTCCATTTTTTTGACAAATTGTCTTTTAGTGCCACCATCCATCTACAAGTTATTAGATCTGGTCCTCCATTGCAGAAATCCTAGCAGTTCTGTGTCCCTTCCCGTTAAAGTTAGACATTCATGGCAAATGTGGCCCTGCGCTCTGCAACAGAAGCAGAGGCCTTCCTGCATCATGCACTCCTTCTTGGAGTTGGATAGACGGCCTTTGAACTATGAGATGTCAATTGTGTTGGGTTCTGGACTGGTGCCAATGCTCCCACACCCGCTGTGTTGATCTCTGTATCAATCTTGGTGGATCTCCGCATCAATCTTGATGGATCTCCACATCAATCTTGATGGATCTCCACATCAATCTTGATGGATCTCCACATCAATCTTGATGGATCTCCACATCAATCTTGATGGATCTCCACATCAATCTTGATGGAAAAATTGGAGATTCCCGCTAGTTCAGGTAATGTGGGGGAGGACATGACCACCCCAAGTCGTATATACTTGTTCAGGCCCTGCTTGTACAGCTCAATGAGTATTTGTTCTTCCTATCTGGATTTGGTGGTAAGGAAAATGAAGTGGTGAGTGTAGTCCCCCACCAATGTGGTCTGCTTCAATTCCCACAGGGCTTTTGCCACCTTGGAATATTGCTGCAGATTCTCATATGTAGCCTCAAATTGGTCCTTGAAGTGCTGGTAGGTAAGCAGATAAGTCTGGTTTGCTCCCAGTAGCTGTATGTTCATCTGCTTGGCCCAGCTGTTGGCGGCTCCAGTCAGATACAATAGTGAAAAAATCAGCTTGGACCAGTGGGTGGAAAGCATTGCAGGACTGGGGCAATGTACAACTCCACTTGGGGAAAATATTTTTACGCCTTTGCTCCGTGGGTACCATCAAAATTGTTGGGGACACCAATCTTTGGTCCTTTTGCTGTAGGTATTGCAGCGGTGGCGACTATGGGCTAGTTGGGCTTTGGCATGGGCGTGGCGGACTTGTTTTTTGTCTAGCATCCATGTCACCTCTGCCAATTGATATTGCATCTACGCTAGTTTGGCTACCATTATGGTGTGAGGAGTGATTTTGGGTTGGAGACTTAGGATTTAGGGGCAGATCGGGGATGGAAAATTTTTCATGGGTTTGGATGGGTTTGTTTTCCAGAGTCAAATCAGTTTAGGTTCTGATTTTCTGTTGGCTTCAGGGGTTTGGCTTCAATGTTCTGATCTTTGAGGTCTGCTCTAGAGTTGGAGAGTGGATGATGGGGTTGGAGAGGTGCAATGTAATGATAGACAAGGTTTTTTAGTTGGTATCTTCAAGGTTATGGCTAAAATGGGTGACTACACTTGTAGCAGGAGTGTAATGGTTGTTGAGTTTCCGCTAGTTTCCGCTGCACATGTTGTGACAGCTATGTGAAAGCACTGAGTCAGGAGCAGAATCTACTCTCAGAAGATCCTCCCGGGCTTCTGCTCCCTTCCTGATCCCTTCTCATCTCGACCTTGTCTCCCTTTCCTTTTCCCATCCAACTCTCTCCTTTGCCTCTCTCCCTCGTCTTGACTTCGATCAGACTCAACTCTCAATTCGTCTCGACATCGCTCAAGACTCAAACTCCTTCCTGCTTGACATCGCTTGAGTTCTCTCAAATTCTCAATTGGCTCTTCTCTCCAATTTGGTGAGAAAAGAACGGCAATCACCTCGGAACATCCCTTCCTCGGCTAATCTCCTATCTTTTCCTTCTTTCCCTATCTTTTCCAGTGTCCAGTATCATTGTTCCGTGTCTCCTCTCTCCTGTCTTTGGTTGTCTCAGAATCTTATTTCTTTTGTGGTGGTAATTCTCTCTTCTTTTCTTCTCTCATGTCATCTTCCCCTTCTTCACTGTTCTGATCTTGTTTCTCCAGTCTGGCTCTAAATCTACAGTAATTCAAATCAAAACTTCACAATGGTAAAACCACAAATTTTGGGTCTCTATTGCTACCTTATGTGTAATTTTTGTGCAATAAATTATTGGTGCACATTTTTGCTGATTTTTAATTGCAACTACACTATTGGGATGGTAGGAAATTATTTTTGTGTTACACTACGGAATGCATCACAAATTTTTAAAAATAATGTAAAGTCATTTTTTTGGACAACAGCAATGACTTCTACACTTTCCCTGCCTCAGAGAAAACCCCCATCAGAGGGATGTTATCCCAACGCCACATAAGGCTTGAGAAAGGGGGATCTCTCTGAATAGGGATGGCATCAGGTACCTGCTTTCAGGAGCAGGTACCCGGAAACGGGTGCCAGGTGCGGGTGTGGGTGTCCAATATCAGTAAAATTTCAGGCAGGTACCCACACCCGCCACAGGGACCTGCATGCAAAGTGCCATCCCTACAGGGTAGGGATGGCACTGGGTACCAGTTGGCAGGCACCTGTTGCCTGTAGGTGGGTACCTGTCTGGTGTGGCAGGCACCTGTTGCCTGTAGGCAGGTACCTGTCTGGCGTTGCAGGTACCCGCCAGCAGGTGCTGGTGTCTGAATTTTGTGAAAATTTGGGCAGGTACCTGCACCCGCCCCGGGTACCCAGGTGCAAAGTGCCATCTCATTCTCTCACAAGGTTAGGGCTGTTTGAGCCTGTTTCACACTTGAATCAACCCATACCATTTTATCCTGGATAAAAAAATCATGTTTCAGCCCTGGAAGACAAGCTAACACTCTTGGGCTAGTTAGTAGTATGCACAACACTTCCACTGTGAAAAAAAAAAAAGAAAAAGAAAAAAAACTTAAGAAACCGCTGCCAGTTGACATGCATTATTACAAAGGTGCCTTTGTGATATTGCATGTCAACTTGCAGCAGTTTCTTGAGTTTTTTTTTTCCCAGTGTATCTGGTTTCCAGGGGTATCAATGACCCCTGAAGTTACCCTACTTCTTAAAGTTAAAACTCCCTGATACAGGTAGCAGTAAAGTAGTGGGGCAGTCACTCAAATAATTGTACTACTGGGAGACCCAGATAATATAGTGTAATGTAGCAAACCATTGTTGCCCTTGGAAGCAGAGTAATCTGGTTTCTGGTGTCCTTTTTGATTAGATTTCTTTGTCTTGGTGATGTAGATCATGCAATATGTTATGGTCTGATCTGTGGAGAGAAAGATGGAGTCTGGGGGTTCTGGATCCTAAGTTGGTAGATATTGCAGGATGAGGAAGGAGCTTGGATCTCTAGACTCTCAATGAGGGTGTGGTCTATGACATTTAAATTTTAGGTATGTACATGAGAGCCTGCACTGCAGGGTCCATGCTATTGCTCACAATAAGACAGAAGTTTCCACCATTTTTCTGGTTTAGAAAATAAAATGAAGTCCTGCTAGAACTCCTTGCCAAGTTGCCTCTCTCTCCTTAGAAAAATGGATAAAACTTCAGTCTACCCACTGTACAGGGTTGCATGAGGTTGAAACCTGTTGCAACTGGTTTCAATAGAAACCACAAGAATCTTCAAAAATCATCTGCTAGCACTTTCACCCTTTTCAACTAGCTTTACCCTAAGGACAAAAGTGCATACATATGTCACTGTTTACATAAAATCATAAAGCCAATTTTGGCTGGGAGATGTCAGGGTGCATAAAATTAAACTGACATCTCCCAGCCAAAATTGCAGTTTATGATTTCATGTAAAAAAATCTTATGCAATTTTGAATACCATAACTGATGCAAGACATATCTAATTCTGGGTTCAGCTGAAAAAAAAAAACAGTTTCTGCATGTATCCCAAACCTGGATTTTCCCATACAGTAGACTTAGTTGAGGCTCTCTTTGTTGACCGAGGATGCAAGGTGAGTAAGGCTGTAACCCAAACCCATGTCCCGAACCCATGCCCCGGGGTTTGAGCCCCGGGGTCCAGGGTTCGGGACGGACTCTGGCCATGCCCCAAACCCCGGGGCATGATGAATATGCTGGAGGGGGGGGGAGCATGCGGAAATGGCACATGATTGAGGTTTTTAAGTTTTTATTGGGCTGCTTGTAGTCGTGTATGCAGAGTATTGGCCATCGGGTGTCTATATACAATGTAGTTTGTGTTTATATGAGTGAAAAGGAGACAAGATGAGCGATAAAAGTGGCTATAAAGGCCCACCAAAGGCCTGATACCAGTCCTTGATGCACAAAAGCTGCTCAATGCTGCTTGGTGCCAAGGCAGATCGCTGCCAAGAAATGATGTGTTGGCCTTTTGAAAACACGCGCTTGGAGGAGCAGCTTGTTGCAGGAATAGCGAGGAAGCGTCGCGCCATCAACGCCAACTGGAGGTAAGTTTTTTGTCGTGTATGCCAGTAGTCGAGTATCTTGATTCCTTCGGTTTCAGGATCTTCATTCAAATAGCGAGATATCTTGGCTTGAATTTCAGGTCTTATCTCTCTTCAACTTAGCCCCACAGATTCGCCCGGTTTTCTGGACAACTTGACAGATGACGACATTTTCGGAAGACTTGATGAAGTGGTTCCAGACCCAACTTCTCTTCAACATCTGACTGCTGGTGGTAGCTTCGCCATCGCTATTGGAGACATTGATTATGCGTTCTTCTTCATCGTCAATTTCAACCACTTTTGCCGACTTGGAATTTCGTGAATTTCGATTAGGAGGTGGGGAGCAATCGGGTTCCTTGCGCTTTGGCGGCATGACAGACTGTCCGACGTTGCTGACTGAGTGGCGAATCCTTCTGAAGGCCAGCCGGGCCAGGGGCCCATCGGACATCATGAAAAATGGCTGGTATGCCTCGGGGCTCGGGGCATACTTCGGGAAGTTCGGGGTTCAGGGTGCGGGCTGAGCCTCATGCCCCGACCCGAACCCCGGGTTACAGCCTTAAAGGTGAGCTGATGAACGAGTGATGTGCATCCTCCGTGAACCTCAGGCGAACCTGGGGTGTCACTCGTTTTTACCCCGCGCAGTGTTGTCACCCCAGGAAATCTTGTGAAATGTGCTGTGAAATCGGTGTCCAAGGGTCGATTTCAGCTTGACCGGTTGACCAACTTCGGCATCCTCCCTTATCCTCTCTTCCAACGTGATTTTGGTACTTCACTCAGCAATGGGCGATGCAGGTAAGCGCGATCGAACAGATTTTCTCGCCCTTGGATCTGAAAAATTCTCCTTGTTTCTTCTTGATAATTTACAGGGTTCTTCAAAGGCACATCAAGCGAACAAGTGAGCTCACCCCTTTCCCACAAGCCTGACAATTCTCTTTTTGCTGAGCCATCATGATGCAATTGCTTTGATCTAATTCTTCAGGATACTCGGTTCAAAGACAAGGAGAAATCCCTTCTCAAGTCGATCAACTTTCCCAAAGAACTAGACCAGAAAGTATGTAGCACAATACCTGCTCTATCTCGATTCTCCTGCTACTAAGATTGATCAAGAGCTGATCGCACATCGAGTTTCTAGGTCGACATGCGGAAGGTGGAGCTTTCGGTCATGAGACCGTGGATCACAGACAAAATAATGGAGTTACTCGGCTTCGAAGACGAAGTAGTGGTCGAATATGTTAATGGCTTGCTAGATGATCCCACCAGTCCCGTAATTGCTTCGATTTTGCTATCATTTTTTCTTTTTGCTGAGGAATCTTCGACATCTAACTATGTTTCCATATAGGTTGAAACTGAAATGTTCTTTCCGTTTTTCAGATCGTCGATCCCAAAAAAATGCAAATAAATCTGACCGGGTTTTTGGAGTCGAAGACTGGACCGTTCATGGCAGAACTCTGGGCGCTACTAATCTCTGCTCAGCAGTCACCCCTCAAAGTCCCTGCCTTGTTTATCGAGCAAAAGAAAGAAGAGATGCGCAAGAAAGAGGAAGCGGATCTCGAGGCCCAAGCTGCGATCAAACGACGGCAAGAGCTGGAGGAAGAAAAAGAGCGCAAGCTGGCAGAAATCCGACGTCGTGAACGAAGCCAAGGAAATGGTCGAGGTGGTTACTACGGCTATGATAACTCGCAAAGAAATGGATCAAGAGATGATGGTCCGAGTGGCTATGCTCCCCGAGGCAACTTCGTCCCCCCTCGTGGCAGAGATTCAGGATGGGGGAGTCGCGGCGGGGCCAGAGCCTCAGATAGCGCAATTAGAGAGCCATCGTCTACTAGGAGACGCGAGAGGTCTCGCTCTCGTTCTCGTACCCGGCGGCGCGACGCACCAACCCAGAAAGGAACTGCTACAAGCTCCAGACGTTCTCGTTCCCCTTCGCGTTCTCGTCATCGGTCTCGCTCTCCTTCTCGTTCTCGCTATCGATCTCGTTCTCCCCCCTCTCGACGGTCCCAACGAAGGGCCTCTCCTTCGCCACGCCCACATCGCCGTGACGAGGACTCGTCAAGGTCCCATCGGCGTGGCTCGCCCCATCGAGGCCATCGTGGAGAACGTGCACCTTGAGCCTAATATGGCGATCCACAGCATGTCTTAAACTATTTTATCTTTCCTTTTTACTCAGATGTATGTGGCGTTTCTTAGAAAACCTCTGATTCATTATCATAGCGGATGTACTTCGCGCACTGTGAATAACTTGTTGCGCACTGCAGGGGTTATCCACTTGATGTCCCGGCCACAGTGCGCGGTAGCTCAAAGCGCTTCGCGCACTAAAAATGAAAAAAAAAAAAAAAACATGAAATTATCATTTTTTTCTGTTGGCCAACAGAGGGAATTTTTCTTGTCCTCATAAAAATAAAATTTGTCCACACATTTGGGTGTTCCTTGGCAATCAGAGCAACTTCTCTAACTTAGCTAATTCCCTCCTTAGGGGAGCGAAGCGAGCTGCAAAGGAGGGTCCCTGCGGGACGGTGAATAGCCTCCAATAGAGGGACTTGGTTAAGTTAGGCAACTGCTACACTTTTTAAAAAGCTGTTCACGAAACTTTGGGTTGCATGTCATAAATGTGCCGACACAACGGTGTGTCCAAAGAGGGCCTTACTATTTAGTTTTATAGATGATTGTGTTTTGCTATTTTATTCATATTAATGTCATGATGGCTCGTGCTTTGTAGCCAGCTGACAAAAGGTACCCACCCCAGATGCATGAATGGCTATTTTGGCTCGCTGGTAGACAATAATCAGTAAGATTGAATGCCTATTGAACAAAAGATGAGCTGCGGCAATGGTTGAGGCCAACGGTCAGCCTACAACTTAGCTTCATGTGAGTGAGAACTAAGGCGGAGCGAGCTAGCGACTGGTAGGTACAGCTAGCGTTCACCGAGATGCATTCCTCCCGGTCATCAAACTGTTAACTCTCGGTGACCAGAATGCAATGCTCCCAGTCGGCGAGGTCGTACAGTCCGGGTCGATGAGATTGCACAACCTCGCCGGCTGGGAGACATTGTTCCCGGTCAACAAGACTTTGCATACATACAAGCCTCATATTGACCGGGAGGGATTCCTCCCAGCTCGGCTCCGTCATGACTTTGGCACTCAAATCATTATGTGCCTTTCATGCATTGTTAGCCTATTTCACGTACATAGCTGCTTGTTGGCAAACAAAAATCTACCGACGAGCAACGCTTTATCCCCCCTCACAGTCGTTGCTGCGTTAGTTACTCATGTATGCTAGTTTTAGTAGCTGATGGTTGCGCATGATCTCGTAGAGGATACATTCAGACCTATTCAGACACGCATTCCACACCACAGATGGTGAGGGTTTTTCTACTCTTTCTACTAAGAGCTAAGTATAGTCTCGTAGAAAGGCCCAACCGTCTGTGGCGCGGAATGCAACTCAGGCTGTCGTGAGATGACTATGTAGAGTGAACCGAAAGGCGAGGTATGTAGAGCCAGCCAACCAGGTGCATGTAATATTCTTCGAGAAAGGCTAACCATCGGCCATCTGATGATGTTTCCCTTTTCTGCATATATCGGGTAATAATTTGTGTGCTCTACGCGTGTTCAACAAGAAGGTACGTAGTAGTGTACTACTTGCATACCTTGAACACCGTCGACTCCGAGGAAGGATCATGCTACTTATATATTTGACTGCTTTGGTTCTTGGCTTGCCGATCAGCTAGCTGCAGAACCAGCAAATCTTCCTCTTCGCCATTACTTCAACTTGCACACAAAAGTCGCATACAAAAAAACCCCTGTTGCTTCTTTCCTCAGGAAAGATAACACACAATCTTTACAATACCTCTTTCCTTTGTTTACCTTTTTGTTTGGAAAGATGTCGCCTTCTACCCATCTAGTACCACTAGGAGACGGTAACTCACCACAGTTTTCTCCTGATAGCTGGCTTGACCTGACGCCGGGCTTGCTATCTTACGAGAGTTCGGCGGCAAAACTTGCAGGCGTGGATGATATGTCAGATTTCTACTCAACTGGATTCGATACTCATTCTGGTAAGTTGAGCTAGCAAGGAAATCTTTATCGCCATTAACACTCACATTTGGGGAAAATCTGCAGGCCCCCATGAAGTCATCCTCCCTCTCCGCGATGATCCAAGTCAAATGATGCCCAACATCTATTCCCTTTCATTGGCTTTACCACAGGTGGATCAATCTTGTAAAGCGTCGGAGGGCACCACATTCAACTTCGAGGATGGGGCCATTTATGATGCTTATCGGAAGGTCTGTTTATTTTCTCTGGTGATGAATATGTTGGCCGTGCAACTGAACTGTGTAACTGGATACATAGTGCAACAAGTCATCGTCCAACTTCCTGTTGTCCACCACCATTGGCTACGAGGCTTTAGCGTCCCCTTCATCGTCACGACCCTGCACGGCAGACGATGACATGGGCTTTTCACCATCTGTTACTGAGCTCTCCTCCTCTTTATCCCATGGCTGTCGTCTCGGATCCAGTCATGGATTTTCATTCTATTCCGACTTTGATCAAACTAGAGTCGAGTGGAATCCATCACCGAAATGCACTCCAGACACTCACCCCACCGACAGCTCGCCCTTCCACTACACTTCTTCATCCCTGATACAGCCGTCCGATGGTATCTTCGAGCCACAGGAGGCTGTCAAGCCCCTGCCAGAGTCACTACTCGACCTCCCCTTTCCACTAAACGGTTCAGCTACCGCGAACCCCGCTATCCCGACTGATATCATATCACAAGAAAATTGCTGGTCTGCTGCTCTATCACACCCCCCGCCACCGCGAACATTCTCAACTAGTGAGGGTTTTACGACAAGATATGTCCAGCCTACCAGCTTGACGTGCATTCAACCTCCCAGCGAGAAACCAAAGGACTCAGGAATCGAATCAAGTCATGCGGCCAATTACGGAAAAGCCTCGTTTTTGCCCGGAAATTGGGAGTCACAAGGTATCTTCTGCGAGGAGAAGATTGTCGATTCCCCTCCACCAGCTAGAAGAGTCGCCTCAACGGGGAAGCTCTTGTCATCTAGAACTCAAAAATCCACGACAAGGACTTTGTCTAAAGGTGATGGCGCTCCAAGCGGCTCCAAAAGATCTGGTCGTTCACTATCGCGAGGGTCTGATCATCATCATGCCGTCGATAAGACCGCCGACGGTAAATACCTTTGTCTTCGGACCTCGAAGGAAGCTCAAGAGCCTTGCGGTAAAACGTTTCAGCGCTTGGAACATTTGAAGAGGCATTGGGCAACTCACGACGAAGTTAGGCCTTTTCAATGCGAGATTTGTGAGAGATATTTTGGTAGATCCGAGTAAGTTATTGAACTTCCTCCCTCGACAATGATGACAAGAAGGTTGATCTAATGAAAATGTTTGTAGCAACTTGACCCAGCATTTCAAAACGCACGCCAACCCACACGGAAGAAATACGAAGTTACTCAAAGCCAAGTTACTTCAAATAGAGGAAGAAAGTAAAGGGATAAAAAAGACACATGAGCACAAGCCAACCGCTTACTCGAGTAGATCGTGCAGACGAAAAAAAACCGAGGCACTCTCTTAAAACCCTCCCCCTCCCCCCCCCACATCTACCGACCGACTAAATGGCGGTCGCTAAAAATTGGCCCTCAAGGTGATTCGTCAACACTAGTACAATTACCGCCTACCATCGCACGACGAGTTTTGAGATACAATTATAGCTTATATTACTTATTCTGAACAGCCTGCACACCCGGCTCCTTTCCTTAATTTTTTCGATTACAGAACCATTTTAAAGACCATTTACTCAAGGGCTTCTCATTTTTGATTTAGGAATTATCATTTGTATCTAGACGGTAGCATTTTGTACTTACTTAGGAGCCGTCATCACTTCTATTATATACATCTTTTAATCAAACTTATGAAGAAAGGAGATAATTTAAAACTAAGTTTTTTCCGTGCATTCAATCACATAAATGTGGGCACTCATGTTGCGTGCGCAAGTTTTCCATCTGGATTATGTATTTTCCGCAAAGCTCAAACCATGAGCCTCTTACAACACGGTTAAAATGAAAAGGATTGGTCGCATAAGGTCTCTTTTTTATGGCTTTGAAACCAACGCACAATATGCGAATTGAAGCAAGAAAAGATTAGCCAACGAAAATCTCCCGGAACCAATGAAGCCAAGAGATATCTATGGTTTGTTGGAATATATGAGTAATTTCAACATGGTTCGGATCACTTGCTGGATGATGGCGGGATGCTGCATCTGCATTCTAATCAAATTGACACCAGTTCAGGTCTGTTCGACATTGTACTGGGGTGCTCTTCGATTCTCCGCCTAATTGGGGAAAAACTGAACACATGTGGTTCCTGTTATGGAGTGTTATTGGGGTGGTGAGCTGTCAAGTGGCTGTGGTCAAGCCCTAGAAAGGGCTCGGCGGGGGCCTGACGCGAGGCAGCGGGGAGGGCCTGGCCCTCTCTCAGAGAACCCCTTTCGTCGAATCCGGACCTTGGCCGACAAGAAAGACATCACCACCCGACAGTCGACGCCAGGTTAACCGTTCACACCATGGCTTCTCACCAGATCCCTCGAATCTTGAACAGGCTGAACCATCAATCATCCTCTCTCAGCCGCCTCTCCGCCTCTCCTCGGCTCCATCGAACCCCTCTCCTTCAGCAACACATCACGGGATCATTGCCGTCGTTAGTCAGGTTCGGCTCGGGCGAACCGCATTACAGTTTAGTATCCTTCTTCTTTCAACTCTCTCTCTTCTTGGGAAAAAAAAGGAAAGTAGAAGACTGACTGACGCATATTATTTACTATTTACCAACCAACTGTATTGGCCCGATTTCTTTTAGATCAACCCTCAGGTTGGCTGTTCGGCGAAAAGCCATTGAAACCAGGCCAGAAAAGAGTCCGAGAAGATTGGGAATTGATTTGGTATATCGGCTTTTGGGGCACCACTTTCGTCGGAATTATCATGCAAATCTACAAGCCTGATCGATCGTTGAGTCCCGCGTCTTTTTTCATCATCTACTCTACCATTCTGACTGTATTGCTCAACCGACCCTGCATTTCCCCCCTCCTTGACAACGACGACGCACATGTCCTGCTATAGCATAACCACTTGGGCAAGACAAGAAGCTGAAGCAAAAATGGAAAAGCCAACTTATGAGAAATCTTGAATTCTTTTTACCTTCCTTCTTTTCTCAGCGTGGCCAAGAAAACATATTATACTATACTGTACTCTTCTTAGAATTCAAGTCATGCTGGAGTTTATAACCTGGCTACCACTCAATCCAGTTCGGTCGGAGATCACAGACTTTGATGTAATCGTAGTATGCATTCCAACTTCGATCATGTTCCGCGTGCATTTTAACAGATTGCCGTGTCATATTGAGGGTTGCGCCCAGTCCGCCCAATATATCCACTCACAAAGCTTGGCTGGAGAGACAAAAACAAGAAGATGACTGGCCAATTCCATCAACGTGGGTTTCTCAGAGGAAGCTGGGAGCAAATAATGAAAACACCAAGTTGAGCACGAGTATTTACAGTGCATTCCGGATTTTTCGACTGGCCTAGCCCTGTAATTCCAGACGCTGGGGTCGGTCTCAAGCCTGCGCTGTGCCAGTGGCACTTGCACAGTCTGAGAGGAGATATTAGGGGGTTTCAAAGTTGGCCAGATGCAACTTGCATGCACTTTTTGAAAGTCGGTGTTCAAGTTCATTCTTGAACACCAAGTTGAAAAAGTGCATGCAACCCACGCTACACTACACCCCCTAAGCCTTCTTGAATGTTTTTTTGGAATTTGGTGTTCAATAAAAGCATTGAACATCAACTTGAAAAAGTGCATGCAAGTCGTGCATGGCCAACTTTGAATCCCCCTAATTTGATGCTCCCCTTTGCATAATGCTTTTGCGGCGCGCTGGGGGCTGTCCACCACATTCGACTGCATCTCCCCTACTACATAGTCCAAATACAGGGCATTTTGAGCCTATGTAGGGGGGGTAGACACCCCTCGCAATCCCTCGCGCGCAACCCTCTACATTGCAAAAATTTACATACAAGGAATGGTCCAAGTTTGGGTGACCCCACCTGGGTTAGGATGCGGCTGCGCACCAACCGGTACAGACACCCAGCCCACTGGAATCAAGTACAGTCTACGCCCAGTTTTTATCGTTGCTCCCTGTTGGCCAGCTTGGATTTTCAACTTTGCCCCTCTCTCAAGGCCCAGCCCGCTGGAATCAAGTCCTCCACATCTACGCCAGTTCCCCCACCACATTTTGTGTCTTTGTTCCCCGTTGGCCGGCTTGGATTTTCAAATTCGCCACTCTGCCTCACCTTTACGCCCCTCATCTCATTGTCAGCATGCCACCTCACTCTGCAAATCACATCCTCCCACCGCAGTACCAAGATCATTCCCATGCACCTGTTCAAGATGGCCGTGCCCCAGTTCCAAGCCAACTCAACCATTCAGCCATGCTCAGCACTGGTACTAGCGTCGCGACTGTAGAGAGCTTTGAAAATGCTGCTGTCAATATGACTACGAAAAACTGGTTGGAGCCAACCCAGACAATTGATTGAACCCCATTCTCCTCTTCTCTCACTCTAGCGGCAAGCAAGAAATGCAAGTGTAACCCTGACCATGAAACTTCTCAGCCCCAGTCAATCGAGAAACTGCTTGGGAAGACGTATCAAGAACTTGCTGCAATGGCCTTTGCAAATTCCAAAGGATCAATGTCTGAGGCTGACCGTCAATTTTTTCTTGAGTTCTTTGAGGAGCAGAGTAAGTTGTTTGTAATCAAAGCTATTGAACACTCTCTATCAATGCCCATGGTTGACGGATTGTTGTAAGTAACTCCAATACCAATCCACCCAATCCTACCCTACTGTAAAACTGACTGAATCATCCAAAAATTAGGGGAAAGTGGCTAGCCCTCAAGGGGCCCAACTGCTGGAATCTCTACCTCAAGAATCCGGAAGCTCATGCTATATTCCGAGAAAGTGAGTAGTTCATCTTTTCTGCTTTTGAATTCTATCCAGTAACATCAAACCACTTTTAATTTGAAACTGTACAGCTAATGGGATTGATCATGAGTCGGCCATGCGTAAGGTCTCAGAGCTGTGGCAACAGCTCACTCCTGAGGAAAAATAAGCTTTCTTCCGAGTGTCTTTGGCGGACCCCCTCAATGATGGACTGACTGCTGAGGAACGTGCCCTGGATGACAATGACTCGGATGAATCCCCACCGGCTGACCAGACCCCTGGCACTAATGGAGGTCAAAATGTTCGCAGAGAGGCTTCGTTCAAGAACAATTATGCATTTGTCCAGTCTTATGTGAACAATTTTGTTAAAAAGGTAAGCCTCTTTCCCCCACCAACTTTTAATAGCTAGCAACACCACCAACTGAGTTTGTTCTGCATTGCAGTCCACTCACATTGCTGCAAGTCGCAATGTTGAGTTCGCCATCTTTGCAGTTTCAAAGCACCTCGGTCCAAGCATGTTCCAGATCTCGCAAAGTACCCCTGGTGCAGGCACTGCATTGGATTATACCCAGGATGTTGATGCCAAACAACATTATGCAGCTCGCCTCCAGTCTCACCGGGTGTAGTCTGGTAAAGCTTGCCACACTAGCAGCAAATTTAGTCAAAGATAAACAAAAAGACCCTTCCCACTGTACCAAGATAACCGAGCAAATGAAAGCACTGATTGGTAAGCTTGTAGGTTTTTTTACATCCAACACAGAATTATTACTGAATGAGCTTTGCTTCTCATTTCAAGTTTCCAAAACTGAAGGTGTTATGCAACAATGGCCTTGGATAAGGACCGACTTCTACATGGCTAAAAACGGCTTCAAATTGGTCATTGCGCCGGAGGCACGGGTGAAACGTGAATGGATTCTGAAGCCAAGTAGGAGCCTTGCTGCCAATCATGTAAAAATGCTGCATCTTGACCTGGACAACAACTTGATTGATGTTGTACGTAGTAACAGAAGTTTGCATACCACCAATGTGGCTGTTGATGAGTAGTTTTGCACTCGGTCAGATATTTTGTGATGATCATGCACTCCTTAGTTGAAATCTTTGTTTTATTTATTGGAAGCAATTAGTAGTAGTATACTTAGGTGAAACTCAACAATGATTAAAAAATCAAGCAAAAAAGACCAACAGTTCCAGATGAAAGCAATTTAATACATCCATTGCATAGGCCGATACAGCTCATTGCATTGGCTGGCCGATACAGCTCATCACATCGGCTGGCCAATACAGCGCATTGCATCGGCCTGCCAATGCGCTACAGATTCAATGTGTCACTGATGCAATGCAGTCTGTATCAAGGCCAATACCACCAAATCTACATTGTATCACATCGCCATCCGCGCTCAGTAGAAGCGTGGCACAAAAAATAATTGTTGCCCGGCTATTAAGCTGAGCAGGAATGTTGCACATCTCCAGATTCCCATGCATTGAGCAGACTCTAGACAAGATTGTGTACAGAAGGTGTTGTGTTTCCACCATTACTGACCAAACACATCACACACTACGGGCAAATAGGTGTAATTGCGGCCTGCAGCGTCACCTGACATTGCATTTGGGGTTTGCAACGACAGGGTGATGCTGCATCCCGCAGCAACAGCTACATGCCTGTAGTGACACTTGAAAATGGCCCCTTTTGTGAATTCATATAGCCATCCCCCAGGTCAAGGGTTCAATTCCCATTCAAGACCTTGTCACTATCTGGGTTAAGCTCCAACTGATGAGTTCATCTCACATCTTCAAATGAACCTCTCTGAGTAGCCTTAATGCTATGCTAAAGACATACACCTAATAGAATGTTATTTCACAAGAGCTGATCTTGAAACTGAAATAAAATTGCAGCATTTGTGAGTGGCTTGGGAGTTATGGAGGTTTGAAGTTTGGATGCGGCTAAGGGAAGTTGGTCAATTGAAGTGTGTAGGATCATGTAGAAGGAGAATCAATGTGTTGAAAAGGACACACAATTCATGTTTTAATAGATTAAGGTAGTTGATTTTGAATCTGAAATAAAATTACAGGATTTGTGAATGGTTTGAGAGTGATGAAGATTGGATTTTTGAATGTGACTTGCAGTGCATACTTGAAATGACTATGCAATACTGTGTTGAAGGAGTACAAAAACCAATAAAAATGTGCAGATTATACAAAGTGTTCTACCAAGTTGCTTTAAAATTTTTATGAACTAAGACTAGAGGAATTGGAATTTTCTTGTGATTTATGTCATTTGGCATGATATATTCCATGGGATGCCAGTATTACTGTGAAATATGACCAAATACCAGTTAAACTGTACGCACCACCATGGGTGAGTTTAAAATAAGTAAGTTTTCATTTATTCAGATAGTTTTCAAAAATTAATCACAGCTTTGGAAAGATGCAGTCTGACTTTATGTTGTCTGCATGGTGGGTGCCTGCTGGTAAATGAGATGTTCTTCAAAGACAACACACAATAAATGAACACTAGCCACTCATGCCTTATTCATCAAAACTGCATCCTTCCAAGGCTGGGATTATTTTTTGAAAACTATCTGAATAAATGAAAACTTATTTTAAACTCACCCAGGGTGCTGTGTACAGTTTAACTGGCAGTTGTTCATATTTCACAGTAATAATGGCATCCCATGGAATACATCATGCCATAAAGAATGTCAAAATGTACCCGGGTACCATTTACACTGCCGGTACCCGCGCAGTTTTTTCCAAAAACGGGCACCCGGCACCGCATCCGGCACCGCCTGGCGGGTACCACGGGTCTTTTAGGCAGGTACCGCTGGTACCCGCTCCAGCTTTTTTTCATCAAAAAGGTCACCAAGAGGTGTCCTTGATGACTGGAATGGACGCGTCATCAAGAGGTCCTCCCCTTGATGACCGGAACAGGTTGGTCATTGAGGGGAGGACACCAGAACAGCAATGTCCAACCTGTTCCAGTCATTAACCAGGTCGGTCATGGTTGTTGAGGGTTCTCCCCCAACGACCAGCACACACTTGTCATGGAGGGGAGTAACAATTCCCCTCAATGATTTCACCAGGGACCGTCCTTGATGGCCGGTCCTGGCCGATGACCAGTCTATTGTCAGTCATTGGGAGCAGTTCAAAGCGGGCCAAGGGCCGGGGGTCCAAGGGTTACCTGATTAACCCGGCGGGGAAAGCGGTACTTGGGGGCGGTACCCGGGTACCGCACCGCTTTTTCCAAAAAAACAGGCACCCGGCACCGCATCCGGCACCGCCTGGCAGGTGCGCGGCGGGTGCGGGCAGTACCCGCCCGCGGGTGCTGGGTACCACCAAACAGGTACCGGTTGACATTCTCTATCATGCCAAATCATACACATGAAAAGAAAATTCCAATTCCTCTAGTCTTAATTCATAAAATTTTTAAAGCAACTTAGTAGAACACTTTGTATAATCTGCACATTTCTATTGGCTCTGTACTCCTTCAACACAGTATTGCATAGTCATTTCAAGTATGCACTGCAAGTCACATTCAAAAATCCCAATTGTACCAATTTCTTTTACTCCATTGCAAGTGTAATCAGGTAATTTGTTTTGCATACTGATTTTTGGAATTTTTATTTAAACATAGCATTTAAAAAGTTCAATTGTTACTGCAGGAAGCTACAAGGCTGGGAGTAAAAACAAGATTTTGAATTTACAACATGAATAAAAAAATCAACTCTCATCTTGCTGAATTAAATCTTGAAGCATGGTAGCCAATAACTGGTTCTCCATTTCCTCCAGGTAGGGCTGTTGGCCATCCTCCTCCTCTAGATCTAGGTCATCCTCTGCGGGTGTTGGCGGATTGGGTGAGGGTTGTTCTGTCAGCATTTCTTCTTCCATTTCAGTCCAATTTCTTTTCAGAGTTTCATCATTCATGTCGCCTGGGATTCCGGAGAAGCAATTTGAGAGATGAAGCTGAAGTATATGCTTGATCTGGTGTTCCCAAGATGAATGGATGTTGTTGTCGTCATCCTGAGGCAATTTAATTGACAGAATCTTGCTGATAAGGGGGTCCCAGGCCAACTGAAGATCCATAATTTGGATATACGCCCCATGAAAGAGTACCCAAACACGTTTGAGCCTATTGATCATGCCGCCATTTGCTATGAGGTAAGCATGACCTACAATGGCGCGCAGTGAATCTGGGAGCTCAACCGCATCATCCGGATCGCCTGAAAGTAGTTCCTGAACCAAGCTGATCATCAACTTGAGTTTTTTGTGGCATTTGATGGCCCATCACATCACCCTTCTAGTTTCCCATCCCAAAGACGTATTTCCTCATTGCCACGTTTCAAGCAAGCCAGGTGCCAAATGCCAAATGCCAAGTTGAGTTGTCCGGTCAATTGCCCATGGTCCATTACCTTCAGTAAACAACCCATCATTCCAGAATGGGTCATTGGAATCCAACTTGAGTAGTTCGGAATACCCAATGGAAGGTGGAGCTGGCCAAGTTGGATACACAGCTATGTACTTGTCAACTTGCTTAGTGTAAGAAGCCAGTAAAACTTGCAATTTCTTGGCATGCTTGCGCAGCAACGTCATTAGCTTTTGCTGGCCACGAGTACCTAATTACAAAAATCAGAACTGTCAGTCAAGAAAAACTAAAATGAATGAAAAGTATTTGCAATGACATACCAATTGAGGTGCTTTCTCCTGCACGGCGGACGCGTACAACGGCTGCTTCTCCTCCATTAAAGCTAAGAACCGTTGCCTGAGTTCTGTCTTGTTGTACCAAACCATTAAGAGCAAGTCCCTTTCTTCCACTGCCATTATTCAATCAACTTGTCAGTTTCAACAGACCTATTTATTGGGACATAATAACTACATACCTGTTTCTATCCCACTCAAAGCGGTCAGCAAGTCTTCAACTACCTTTGCCCTTTGTTCGGCAATCTTGCGGGTTATAGTAGCACAGGTAGTTGCACAAGCAAGTGCTTGTTCAGGCGTAATAGCAATTTTCCTCCTGTGATTGGAGGAGGGACTCAGGGAATTGCATCATGTGGGATTGGATTGTGGTTGATTAGCTTACCACGCAGTACCAAGAGATTCTTCCATGCATAAAAGCCGCCCAATTTCAACCTTCTGCTTCTTCACACTGAGGTTGGTACGCCGGTGACAACAATGGGAAGTTACTTACGTTACGTTATCCAGCGGGATTTTCGTAACGTAACTTCCCACCGTTACCAGATAACGCGTTATTGTTATCTGGTGAAACGTTCCTGCGCTTGTTTGGTTAACGTAACGGAGGGGACTTTCCGACTTGATGCCGCAAAAAATAACGCCAATAACGCGCTAACCGCGTTATCTGGCCTACAATGTAACCCCCCGCCTTCGGGGTGTCACAAGATGGATCACAGGATCCCAAACAGACCCATACTTAGTGTCAGCCTTAGAGACATGTTTACATGTCCAAAAGTCTTCCTTTTATCCCTTTAAATATTGATATAATAATAGTAATGAATTATTGATAATATTTAATGTTTTTATACTTTATTTTATTCTATTTTATTACTTTATTATTTATTGTATTCTGAAGCACAGGAGCGCTATAGAATTGTTCCGCGACCTGCGCTATGGATTACATAAGTGCTTTTACATATATATATTATATATACATATAAATTCAATGTAATTGAATTGTATTCAATCCATATTCTATTGCGCAATGTAGAGCGCACTATTATGTGAAACTAATAGGAATTTCCGGAAAAATAGAGGAAGTTCCTCAATTTTTCACTTATACCCGCCCCTCCTGACCTGGGCAGACTTTCCCCCACTTCGAAATCAGACCAGAAAATATTCACCAGTTACATCCAGCGCTTCCATCCGCTAAACTCGAAGGCCTTACTCCCAAGTACTCCCACTAAAGTGCACAGTACTTGCAAGTAAGTAACCTCCCTAGTAACTATGAATACCTTTCTTTTCTCTTTCCTAGTCCCCTTCATGTTTTGACCATTCTTTTCCCTCTCCCCTTATTCCTCTCTCCTCTCCATTATGCGCCTTGCGCCTGAATAACTTGAAATTGAATATCCAATCAAACTTGACAATTATTATTTTCTCTGTGTTTGGTGGTACAACCTGAAAACCACATAGGTTTCCAAGTAAAAAGCCTTGACTAGTTTCCTTTAGTCTAAAAAACTAGGGCTGATTACAGGTTTACCTGAATCAGACCTTCTTCAGTTTCCTTTGAAGAAGAGGCTAGTGACTCTTTCCTCGCTTATACACGCTCAACTTTAAGTTGAAAGCGCTCAAAGAAAAACTAAAAGCTTGATAAAAGTCTAAACTTTCATCTTATTCCTCTTCTACAAGTTGTAATACCTTTATCTTTGAAATTACAACATATTGCCCCTTATTTCCTTTGTGTCCGCACGTCACATAAGAGACGCTGGCTCACACTTAGTCCACCCATTCCCCCGCCCCTCCTAGTTCAGCAGAGATGTTCCTTCCATCTCTCCTGAGCCAGGTGAGTCCGCCCAGTTTCCTCTTCTCTCTCCTTTCCTCTCAGCTTGTACATAGTCTAACAGAGATGTTCCTTCCATCTCTCCTGAGCTAGGATTGCGCAATCAAAGGAAACATTGGTTCCAGAAGTCCTCCCAAGGCCTCAGCCTCGTCCCCTCGCCCTTGTCATCGCACAGTGAAGCTCTCCTTGTTGAGAGCTTACATTTTTTTTTTCTTGAACCAACCTCGTGGCCGCCTTCCAAAAGAAGCCCGGCCTGCCCTCAAACCTTGCAACTGGCCCATACGGCCTGTCTTTGCCCTCGAACCTCGCAACTGGCCCGTAAAGCCCCTTGCCTTCAAACTTTGCAACCGGCCCATAAGGCCCCCTCGCCCCTCGCCCTTTGCCCGTTGCTGCCCGCTCCCGATTGACCCCCCGCCCTCGCCTGTCCAATGCCTAACCAAAAATCTCAATTACTTTCCCGCCTCTCTGACCGTCTCAAGAAAAGGATTAGGTCGGGCTATGCCGCTGATTCCTTCTGTCAAGCAGCTAGGAAGGCCACCTCTTTGCGTCCAGACTACACAATAATTGACAATTTCCTTTTCTTTGATGGACGTCTGATCCTCCCAGCAGACTCAGCACTCCTACTTGAATTGGTCTTCAGAGCCAATAGAAAAATGGGACACCCGGGGTTCTGTAAGCCCCCTCCTTTGGGGTCTCACAAGGCTTTCACAAAGAGTATCACAGACTCCAGTATTTAGCCCATGCCTCCTTCCACATCCTAGCCGGTAGAGATCTTGCCCCCTACATCTCTCCTGGCTAGGTAAGCCTTCCTCCTTTTCCTCCTTTTCTCCTCTATTTCCAGTTGTACTTACCACAGAGATCTTGCCCCCTACATCTCTCCCGGCTAGCCTTCTGCAATCCAAAGCCCCACCGGTTGGAACTAGAAGCTCAAAAGGCTCCGGCCTTGTCCCCGCTCAGCGCCCTCACCGCCTCCAACTCCAAAACCCGAGCCCGCCCTCGCCAAACGGCCATCTTCCGTCTCTACCCCTAGCTCGTCAAACCGCACGGCTACCTGCTCACCGCCTTTTGACCACCCACCGCCTACCGTATCGCCCTTGCCAATTTTGCCTTGCTCCTTATCATCTCCGCCACAATCCGCTCCATCACCCAAATCGCCCCCGATCTCTCCAAAAATACCTTCTTTGTCGCCCGCTCCTTCTCAAACTTCTTATCTGGAGACAGTTGCCATGGGAGGCATATCCATAGTGGATGATGATGATATTTCACCAGTTGGAATTGAAAAATCTGAAGATGCAAGGACAACCCGCTTCTACAAGGACAACATTGCTGAGTATCTCAAACTCCTCAAAGAGTATAATGCTGAAGAGTTATGCTATGAAGAAGCCGACGAAGAAATGTTGTAAATTTGCACTGCCAACATCCCCACTTCCCCACCTGCCGGTACCACAAACACTTCAAAGAAGAAGAAGAAGAAGAAGAAGTCACCTAACGCTACTTCAACTCCCAACAACCCGGTTTTATTTTATGTTTGATACCGTCATCCTCTGTCCCCCACACCTACCCCACTACCAACCTCACCCTTGACCTTGTCCTCAACCTCAACCTCGGCCTCACACCTTATCAATTGTGACATCTCAACTTCATCAACTCTTGCCTCCCTTCCCTATCTTCAGTTATGATTCTCCCTCTCTTAAGCTCTTTTCTTTTATAGGAGGGGAGAGTGTAAGCCCCCTCCTTTGGGGTCTCACAAAGCTTTCACAAAGAGTATCACAGACTCCAGTATTTAGCCCACACCTCCTTCCACATCCTAGCCGGTAGAGATCTTGCCCCCTACATCTCTCCTGGCTAGGTAAGCCTTCCTCCTTTTCCTCCTTTTCTCCTCTATTTCTAGTTGTACTTACCACAGAGATCTTGCCCCCTACATCTCTCCCGGCTAGCCTTCTGCAATCCAAAGCCCCACTGGTTGGAACTAGAAGCTCAAAAGGCTCCGGCCTTGTCCCACTTGCCCGCTTTCCTCATCGTCTCCAGTGAGGGTCCACCGGACCCTTACAGGTTCCTTGAACTGTTTCGTGATCTTTGTGGGCCGTTCTTTTGGCCGCGCATGCGCGATGAAATCAAGATTTACACTCAAAGGTGTCCTACCTGCCGAAAAGTCCCAACACCAGCATCTCCCACCGCCAATAACCCGCCGAGAAGTAGATCCGAGTGGTGTGAACGCATCAAACCTGAGCAGAAGCCATCCCTTCACCCTCAAGGCGCCAGGAATCTGAACCTCGGCCCTGCCTCGAGCTGCTTTCCCTCCAACCAAACCGCTGCCGACCACAAGGAGCGCATTGCCCGCATGGAAAAAGCCTTACTTGCCCTTTCCGCCACTCCTTCTCCTTGGTCAGCCTTGCCACCATTGAAGGCCTTTGGATCATTTCAATATTTGCTTGACTGGGGCCTTGAGCCCCTGGTATCCAATGAGACAGTGACGTACTTGGCTACTAGTTGGCAAGAGAGGCGATTGGCGCCACAACGTTTGCCGCCTACCACTCCTTTTGCCAGGCACTGGGCCGGCAGTTACAGAAGCTACTCCACCCCCAGATCCTCTACGTTGCGCTCTCCTTTGTTGGCCTCAGCATGTTCCCCACCCACTCCTCCGTTACCCACTCTAACCCCGAACTCAAAGCCATCCTTTCCTTGCCACTCCGGGGCACCATCCACCAGCTCTTCTCCCAGCCGAAGCGGCTCCTCATCCTCTCCAGCCACGGAACCGGCTTCCTCAACATCCTCACTGGTGCCATCTCCGCAATCTGGTTTGCCTCCCCGCCCAGCCTGGGTACACTCCACCTCCCGCCAACCAAACACTGTCCTGAAGCCACCCCTTCCCCCCAGCAGCTCCACATCCAATCCGCCATGGCACCGCAGCCTCTCCACGGCCAACTCGCCCACCATGGTTCTCCCGCCCAGCACCTTTGCCGCCTCCAGCTCTACACCCAGCACGGGCACCTGCAACCGCAAGAAGGCCATCCTTGAGCCCGTCTGTCCCCACCACCGCCTCCCGTTTGCCTTTGCCGCCCGACTGTACCTGTCCAGGGCCAACCAGCCTTGGGACGGTACCCTTGACTGTCTGCTTGCCGCGCTTGCCTGCGCCGCCTACGCCGCCTACGCCATCAATCTCCCCGGCATCGCTAGATTTGTGTTGCTCTTCATCCCCTCCGTTGTGTTCCGCTTCCTCACCCAACTCACCTCCAACCTCTCCAAACAAGCCCTCTCTGCGGCCCGCGCCGTCAGCCACGTCCCCAGTCAAAGAAAGCACACGCCCTCCTACCCCCCAGAACTCCCCCTCCGCCTTCCGAGAGCTGATCTTGGCCACCTCTAAAGCAAGCTACCCGCCATCAACTCTATCCCTGAACACGCCCTGCCCACCTCACTCAAGCTCATCCAGAGCAAGCAGGACCTCTCCGCCCTGCTCAACATCCTCATCGGGGCCATCTACCCAATCTGCTTTGCTGCCCCGCTCAGCTGTCTTCTCACCGCCCTCGTCTCCTCCGCTGCCTGCCAGCTTGCACGCACCAGCGGCCCACTCATCCTCAGACTCATCCCCCGCCCCCTCTTCCTCATCCAGCGCGCCGTCGACCCCTTCAGACTCAAAGGCTCTCCTAATATATTCAACACCCTCAACGCCCTCGCCGCCTACCTCCTCGCCTGCCCCATTGAGCTCGCCCAAGATCAACACCATCATCTCCACCAACAAGATTGCCAAGTCCCTGGCTTCTCCCATCCAAACATTACCCCCACCTCCTTCAAGTTCATGCCCCCAGCCTCCTCCTCAAGCAGACCCCAACTCAGAGGATGAGGAATATCTCAGGGCCTTGGACGAAGCATGGGAGGCGTTCGAGGCTGAACTGGACCTCAAGTATGGTACTGGACCCTACCAAATCAACATCAATTCCCAGTATCAAGAAAGCCTCAAAGATGAAATGACTGACTCAGCCTCACCCGCAACACCCACTCCTGCATCCACTTCCTGATTTGCTTCCCCGCCCCTTTGCTCTCTGCTCCCGACACCCCAGCCGCACCAAATTTCCTCGACAGCATCATCACCAACACCCTCCCCAGTCTGTCCCACCCACATCCTCAGATCTTCCTGTGCCCCGACTGCCAGATTCAATCCAAGTCTCCAGCCCACCCAATGTCCCCCCTCCTCCCATCCCCATGCACAACATTGTTATCTTCCCTTTTGTTTTATAGGGGGGGAGAATGTAACCCCCCGCCTTCGGGGTGTCACAAGATGGATCACAGGATCCCAAACAGACCCATACTTAGTCCAACCATTCCCCCGCCCCTCCTAGTTCAGCAGAGATGTTCCTTCCATCTCTCCTGAGATAGGTGAGTCCGCCCAGTTTCCTCTTCTCTCTCCTTTCCTCTCAGCTTGTACATAGTCTAACAGAGATGTTCCTTCCATCTCTCCTGAGCTAGGATTGCGCAATCAAAGGAAAAATTGATTCCAGAAGTCCTCCCAAGGCCTCAGCCTTGTCCTCAGCCTCGTCCCCTTGCCCTCGTCATCGCACAGTGAAGCTCTCCTCGTTGAGAGCTTACACACAAGCACCGTAAAATTGCCAAAAAAAACGCGTTATCCGCACGTTATCCTCCTCAGATTGCAGGGGATAACGTAACAGGTCTAATAAAACAGAAAAAATGAGAGAAAAAAATAACGTAACTAAAACAACACTGCCGTTAGCGCAACAATAACGGCACCAATTCAGTTACGTTATCTGTTACTTTTTGTTACGGATAGCGCAACTTCCCTGCTGACGGTGATACTGCTGTTCAAGCTGCCATTGCTCCTCAAAGAACTGGTTTGTGTAGTCCTCTCCCGGGGCAAAGCAGTTTGCTTGGCCATGTAGCTGACTGAGAGCCAAAACAGAGGCTTTTACTGCATCTGTAGCATAGATTAACTTGTTGAACAGCCATTGTGCTGACAAGAAGCTGAGTTGTTGAGAGTAATATGCGGCTCTGGCCTGGAGTTGAGTGAGATGATGTAGCCAAGTTGAGACCCGAAGTGAAGATACTAGCAATGAAAGAAACGACCAGAGTCGCTCAAGGCCTTCGCCATCTGACAAACCCCACCACGAATTCAAATGGGGGTTGTATTTAACTTGACATGACCATTCATGTACAAAAGCATGGAACACTGATGTTCCAAAGATCAGTTCGTCAATTCAATCATCCAATAAACCCTGCTGTGTAAATTTTGGTCAGCATGGTTAGAACACATGTCACAAGTAACATTTAAATATTGCCTACCTTCCTCACATGGGTCTCTAGATGGCAGCCAAGGTCGTAGAGAATCCCAAATTTGTGATTGGGGAACTCAGCTATGATTTTCCTGATGATCAATACTCGGTGTAAAAGCCTGTAGGTTTTAATAAATGTAAGGCATAAATATATGTTTTCAAACCATGAAAAGGGGATAGCTTGACTCACTTTTCTCCGGTCTGGTAGATGTTGGCAAAGAGAAACGGGGCATTGTGATGACATGCACTGGCAAACAGCCCGTTATCATCACACTTTTCCCAGCTGGTCCCACTTCGAGTATCATTGGCGGCCTTATGGGAATCAGAACACGGTGGCTGGAGCATAAAGATGAGTAAGTGTATGTGTCTGCCTTGGAGTGTGAAGAAACTACACTACTGACATCAATTCCGATAGCATCAGCCTCAGTTGATTCTACAGCTTCAACATCCCTATTAAGTGCAGACGGTCGGACAAAATCTACCGGATAATTTTCTTTGCAAGGAGAGTCTTTACTGGCGTGAGCATAGTGGCGCTGTTGAAAATTTCTGTCCATGGCTATGATCACATTGGGTTCATTTGGATTAGATTTGACTACATGTAAGTTGGGCCCAAAACATCGAGGGCACTTGTCTGACCAAAGTTTGGCTTTTGAGAGCTCTAATCCATCTTTGAGAATATTTTTCTGGCATGCAAGGATGCGGGAATGAAGGTTGGCACTGAAGTTGAATGGGATCAGAAGATTCCTTTTTCTGAATTTGTTCCCCCAAGCAAACATTATTGGGCTGCTGCGAGTATCCAAGAAGGACAAGAGAGCTTTTACAAAAGCAGAAGCAGATACAATGGCCGATTCCCATAGATGGTGATGAAACTGAATCATTTGGATTCCAAAGGCTGTCTGTGGTTTGTCAGCAGATGAGGCAAAATAACCGTAGTGAATCAATCAAACTGCATCAGGCATGCATTTGCAGAAAGGGATCAAGAAGTGTGGACAATAGTCTACAGCAAGATGTGCAATCACCAATGAGAAAAGTATGTCTTAAGGGAGATCATGAGAGGAGCTGAAGAACATACAGAGCAGGTCAATCAGGTCCACTTTATGGTTTTCAATCTCATTGGGCAAGCAAGTACACGAGTCCAAGGGCACATCCACCGCTGTTGGGACACAGGTCCAGTTCAATTTTTTGTACTGACAATCTAAAAATGCTGATGTTACTGCGGTTTCTAGTTGGGCCCATTGTGCACTGATTGACTCTTGCCGCTTGGCATAACAACGCATACAATGATAGTTTGCATGGGCCAAAATGGGGTCGTAATCTTCCCACTGATTTTGTTGATTGTCTTTAAAAGCGGGCTGGTGAGCTGGTTCGTTTGCCTCTTCCGTTCCCATAGCTGTGTCACCGTTTGCCTTGGTTGTTGGAGGTGTTTGCGCTTCAGGAATCAGACCCATTCGACGACCTGCTTCAACGTTCTGCAGGAAGCGAGCTTCGGCAGCAATCTGGGTTTGGGTGGGTCTCCGGGCTTGAGGTCGTCTGGTGGATCCACTCGCCATCGTCCCAACAATCCTGTGACCTGTCGTCCTGGGAGACATGCTAAGAGCGTTTCAGGTAGCCAGAGGTGGTTGGATGATGGAGTGTTTTCAGTCTGGTGGTGCCAGATGCGCGAAGGCTGGGCCGAGGCCAAATGTTGTGGAACTGGGCGGGCCGCCGGTATGATCATCCCGGCGGTTAACTGCTATCGGATCTGCCCCAAGGTGTTTGGTCCGGCTGGACTTTGAATCAGACTGATTGCTGATGTTGTATGTAGATATGTAAATTTTTGCAATGTAGAGGGTCGCGTGTGAGGGATTGCAAGGGGTGTCTCCCCCTACATAGGCTCAAAATGCCCTGTATCTGGGCTATGTAGTAGGGGAGATGCAGTCAAATGTGGTGGGGCCATCCACCCCCTGGGTGACTTCCCGTCGGGATCTGCGGGTCTCCCAGAAGTGTTCTAGAGCCCAAAAAGCTAAATTTCCCTGCAAAAATCTAGACTTTTGTTAAGATTTCAACTCTAAAAGTGGAGGCGACAAAAAGGGGGGGGGGGCTATCTTGAGGTGAACAGATAGGACCAAGGAGCAGGGTTGAGGTTGTTGAGGCTCAGACTTGATGATATTTATTTCATGTCCGAGGAGCAGACCTTAACCAGACAACTAGAGAGCCCCCCAGCAAGATCCAAAGGGGGGCCTAACCACAATAACAGGGGACAGGACAGGACAGGACAGAACTGGGGACAGGACAAAAGGGTACTGGACAGGTTACTGAACAGGTGACATGGACAGGACAGGACAGGGAACAGGAGACAAGTCATGGCCACTTGGACATACAAATCAGGACAGGGGACAGGAACAGGAGGACCACTCGGTCAAACAGGACAAGACAGGATTTGACCACTTGGTTGGACAGGAAACAGGGGCCACTTGGCCAGACAGATAATGTGAGCGGAAGATGAAGTCAGAATTTGGACAACTTTTTGGGTCTAAACCATCCTCTGCGGGGGTCCCAGATTGCATGGGAAGTCCTCCACTGTTTTTGACCCCGCTAGGGTGTTCAAGAATGAACTTGAACACTGACTTGCAAAATTACATGCAAGTTGCACCTGGCCAACTTTGAAACCCCCTATTATTTGGAAAGAGAAAAAATAGAGAATGTCAAAACGGACCCGGGTACCGGTTGCACCGCTGGTACCCGCGCGTTTTTTGAGAAAAACGGGCACCCGGCACCGCATCCGGTACCGCCAGGCGGGTACCAGCGGTCTTTTAGGCGGGTACCAGCTGGTTTTTTTTTATCAAAACTCACTCCCAAGCCCCAAAGGGAGGGCATGAAGACTCACTACCCTCTTGATGGCCGGCAGAGACCGGTCATTGAGAGGAGTGCACCCCCTCAATGAAATTAAGGGTGGGGAAACACTCCCCTTTATGGCATCGCGAGGAAGATATAATCCCCTCAATGCCATTGAGGGATTCTACTCTCTAGATATTCCCCTTGGCTCCCCTCGGTCATTGAGGGGATGGTGCACTCCCCTCAATGGAATCGAGTGGGGTGTGTCCTCTCGATGACATTGAGGGGAATACACAACCCCCCTTGGTGTCATCAAGAGGACGCAATCCCCTTGTCATCGAGAGGACACACTCCCCTCAATGGAGGGGAGTGTGTCCTCTCAATGAAATCAAGGGGGGGGGGGGCGCTCCTCTCGATGACATTGAGGGGAGTACACACCTTGATCCCATCAAGGGGAGTTTGTACTCCCCTCAATGGCACCAATGGGAGTCCATCCCCCTCTGGATGCCATCAAAGGAATGGTTAACTCCTCTCAATGGCGTCGAGAAGAGGACACGCTCCCCTGCCGGCCATTGAGAGGAGTAATTGATCCCCTTGATGGCCGGCCAAAGGTGGCCGCGTGCCGGAGTACCCCGCTCCCCGGCCGGGGATGAGCGGTACTTGGGGGCGGTACACAGCGGGGCAAATCAAGAATTGCACAGCGGGGCAAATCGAGAATTGGCGGCGCGCCCCGCGGGTGTCACAGCCTCAAAGCGCCACTTGCGCGCCCCCAAAACGCCACACTTGCGCCCCAACAGTGAGCGCTCCCTGAACGCACCCAGGGCTACCCAGGGTCGCCCCTGGGGCCGGTGGCGACACCGGTACGCCCTCGGTACGGCTCGGAGACTGGTGCTGGCCTGGGGGCGGCTTCCCCGGCAACGGTCGGGCTGTTGCGCCCTTGAGGCCCTACAGTCAGCGCTCCCTGAACGCACCCAGGGCTACCCAGGCTCGGCCCCGGGGCCGGTGGCGACACTGGTGTGCCCTCGGTACGCCTTGGAGACTGGTGCCGGCCTGGGGGCGACCTGGTCGCTGCCCCGGTGGCGGTCAGGCTGTTGTGCCCTTGGGGCCCTGCAAACTGCCGAAGCGCCCCGAGGGATTTCCACCCCCCACAGCCTCAGGTACGGCCTAACGATCACCTTGTGACCACTGCAAGTCAACAACACGGCCTTGATGCAGGTCGCTGAGGCCTCTCGCATCATTTTTTTCATTTTTTTTTCTTCTCACAACCACCTCAAAAGATGCTCTGCCACGTGAGAGCCCGAGAAAACAACTTTTTTTTTTTGACTTGTCATGATTTTCTCCCAAAAGTGTTGCAAAACACAGGGAAGTCCGTTATCATCCCTCAAATTACTGTTGACCTACATCGCAGTAGCTGTACAGTGTAGTGCACACTAGGGGCAAATAGGTGTCGTTGCGGCCCGCAGCGTCACCTGACGTTGCATTTGGGGTCGCGGCCGCAGTGACTGCGCCTACTTGCGCAGTCACGTGGGCTTGCAACGACAGGGTGACGCTGCATCCCGCAGCAACAGCTACATGCCTGTAGTGGCAGCTGTCAGGAGCGGCCTCTTGGTTAGTTCGGACCACAGACTAGGTGGTTTGAGCCCCGCAGTAGCCACATTTTTGGCTTCACTGGTCTCGGGGCTCCCTCTCGACCCAGCAGAGCTGGCTCTGGGTGGCGTCACAGTTGCGCCCCTCAAAGTGAGAAACGCATCATGGGCGACCCGGCGGGGCGCTCCTGGGACCATTAGACTCGCCCCCGATGCGCCCCATCAGGGCGTCTGGGGGGCAGCAAGTTACGAAGCGCCCTGAGGGCGTTCCATGCCCGCAGGGTCCCGGCGACGCCCTGGAAGCCGCCCCCGGGGCGTTGGGTTCGACCTGCTGTGTACCCGGGTACCACACCGCTTTTTGCCAAAAAATGGGCCCAGCACCGCATCCGGCACCGCTGGGCGGGTGCGGGGCGGGTGTGGGCGGTACCTGCCAGGCGGTGCCGGGTACCTACAAAGCGCCTGCGCCCACCTGACGCTTCAGTCGTACATGCGCCAGGTGGGCGGTACAGTACGCCAGGATGACCAGGAGGCATACTGACGCAACCATGACACGCCTTGGGTCGTGAGGGCCGTGGTGGCGCCAGTAGAGGCCGCAGGTGGACAGCTGCCCTTGACACCATCAGTCCGGCGCCCGTGGGCGATGCCACCCAAGTGTCTTGGTTGGGGCGGCGTCCCACAGCAGCGTCAGGGAATGACACTCCCGTTTTGCACCGGTCATGATTGCGCCGGTGATAGATGACATGAGCGCTGTGCCACACAGTTGCCCAGCAGTTGGCATCAACTGTTTGGCGCCACGTGTATGCAAGTGCTCACGTAGCTCAACCGCAACAGGATGCGCCGGCCAGTGAGTTGTGGTTTGATCCCCCTGGGGCCGACCGGCCTCTGCGTACCGAGCTGGTGAAAAAGGCCAGGCACATAAAAACGTCCCCAGGGGGATTCAAACCAGACCTCCTTGTCAAGACATCCAAACCAGGGCTAATTAGCAGCTACACCATTCCGGATTATGGTTCCATCAATCAGCAGCTCCTTGTCGCATCCACGGACCTGCTCACGAGGAAGTACCCCCAACGTGTATTTACCTTGGGCCAGGGATGCTGGGACTTAGAGTCAAAATCAACCGGCGGGCCCGGGCCGGCTGGCGCGCGAGCCAGGTGGGCCGGGCCCCACGGTATTACTACAGTTAAACCTAGACACGGGAGTCCCACCGGGGGTCCCGCCCCCATGCGTGCCATCCGCAAACAACCCTGGGGGCACCACAGTAGTGACAAACAGAGGGGGGCACTGTCCAGACCTACTTAACCCTAACCCATCTCACATAGGGTATTAATGGAGGACTTCCTGTCATTCTGGGAACCCCGATTTTTCCAGATTTTGCGGGGAAATCTGGGCTCAATCTTCCCAAATCCTAGATCTGCCCAGATTTCCCTGCAAAATCTGGGAAAATCTGGGTTTCCAGATTGGCAGGAAGTCCTCCGATAGGTCCCCTCCGAGTCAATCTGGCAGCGATCTATCCAGCCCGCCAGCATTCCATCTAGGGCTGGACCCCAAAGACGGGGTGGACGGGTATACGTGGATATCCGACCCAACGGGTCGGGGGCCGGCAGTGTTCTCTTCAAAAAATACCCGTCGGGCATTCTCGGGTATAAAAGTTGGGACACTCTGCTGATCTCACGGGGTCCAACGGGTATTTGGTCTCAGGGGTTGAGAGCCAGGCCTTGCGCCTTGCAGCGGCGCAAGGCCTGTGTGCTCAACTTTTTGCGCCATCTGGCCGCCCGAGGCACAGCATGAATAGGCATCCAGGTGCTCACACCTGATGCCAAAGCCCTGGAGAAGTTGTCTCAGGCATAAACGTCCCAAAGTCCGATAAATAGGCATAAGAGACGGGGTACCCGCGGGTATACCCTATAGTTCTGGGGGATATCCGCGGGTACCCACCGCGAAAAATACCCGCATCTACCCAACCCGTTATCCGCGGGTATTTCCACGGGAGCAAAACCTCCGGTTTTACTCTTTGGGTATTCCCAACGGGTATTACCACAGCAGGGCTGGAGGCTCTTGGGTATCACCCGGGGTCCAGCCCTAAAATTTCCATCCCACCCATCCAATATACACCCCATTCCCCCCACAGTGGAAGCTTTAGTCACCCACGACATACTATATTTTGAGGCTGTCACAGTTATCCAACTCACCACCCGGTATCCCGCCACCGATGTGCGCCTGAGACTTGCATCACCCTTCTGAAATGTCATTCATCCCAATTCTGTCCACCCCACCGGCCGGCCACTCCAAACAAAGATGATTGTGAGTGCACTCCCCCCTCGGCCCCTCCAGTTTCAAATGACCGCGCAGCTCAATGCCAACCAAACCCGAAGCGAAGATTTTGTGAATGTGTAAGTTGTCTATTATGTGACACTATAGCTGACATTGCGTACCTTATCAGGTGGACCGTACTCGTAGTTGAGAAGGATCACGACCTGTTTGGCTCTTCCCCCCTGGTAGATGAGGTCGACAGGCTCAGCTGCCGGTGCCCGACTGATGCCGAGGTGACTGCGCAGGTGGCGCTCATGGCATGAACGCTCCAGCCCGGCGATCATGACACCTCCTCCCACGACCTCCGCCATGCAGTCCCCCCTATGCTCCCCATCTGAAGATAGCCCCCCCCCCCCCTCCGCCCCATGATTACGTAGCATGATTTGTACCCCAGCGATCTGCGAAATGAATGTGATTCCAGCCAGTCATTGGCATACCACTAATCACGCAGCGAGCCTGCGCAATACGAATCCAGTGTGATTAACATGGCCCCCCTGAGCCCCCTCCCAGCCGGCTGTGGCTGGTCTGCCGGTCGCTGCCCCAGGCCAAACGGCTGACGGAGCCCGAGAGCGTTACCCGCCTACCAGTTGTCCTCCCGCCCTTTCGGCCGGGGCCGTGGGCGACCATCCCCCATCGTCGTGCACGATGTCGCAGCAGCTGGCGCCCGGCGGCCAGCCAGGCCCCACCACATGGCCAGCTCACCCGCGCCCTTGGCCCCGCCCTCTATTGGGCCCGCCTATGTCCTACCCGACGGGACTAAGCCAGGCAAGCGTCGATGGGAAGCCAATTGGTCAGCCCAGAGGCCGCCCAAATGATACCCTAACCAACGACCCCCAGGCCCCGGGAGAGCTGCCCGCCACCCGCCCCCCAAGAGGTCAGAGCCCATGTCATCATGCGGCCAGTCACCCGCCATGCAGGCAGCATCCCAACGACCTCAGCGGGTGTGCGCCCGTCGTGGATTTGCCACGCGCCTCTGCGTTGCAAGTTCTAGGTTTCGCCCAATGGTTGTATGGGGGGCGCCTGACCTGTACGACATATGAACGGTGAGTGGCAACGCCCAGCCTACATGTGGCAAAATCACGCCATGCAGGCGTAAATTTTTTGCAGAGGCAGCCGGGCGCCACGGAGGACGATTGGTGGGCGACCCACTTGTCCCGGTGTGTAGCAACGGGTACCTTTTTACATTCTCTAAGAAAAACCGTACATTTTTTTGTGTTCTGGTGAATTGTAGGGGGAAACCTTCATCTTTGTTTCTGTTTTTCTCTGTCTTTATTGGATGACTTCTAGAGAGCTCTATATAAACCTCTACATCTCAACTTAAGACAATTACCAAAACCACAAACAGTGCTCATGAAAGCAAACCAAAGGCTTAGGATTTTTTTCATTTTTACTGAAAATTAAGAGTTTGGGTGTATAAATTGAGATCTGGGAGGCTCCCATGCTTGACAGGAAGTCATCCATTGAATTTGGATGGTTTCTCCTCTTTATTTTTGAGTCATGACACACTGAGACCCATCCTGTGTCACCTAAGTCCTTTCTCATTGTCCTTTTCCCATTATCCCAGGCTCAAATCATCACAGGATATATTAAATTGTTGTACACAGCGCCTTCCGGAATTGTACTCCAGAGTACAAAACTTCAGATTCTGTGAAAATCTGTAAATACATGGCAATGCAGAAAGAAATTCTTACATGATCACACAATTCTGAGTATAAAATAATACAATGGGATCTTCAAAATAAATAGTTAGAGATAAAAGATTTATAAAAATATGCTTGTTGAATGGTGAGACAGTCAAAAGATGAAAATCAAATTGACAGATATTTTTTAACCTTTTTCACATCATAGTAACCCTCTGGAGAAATACCTTTTTCTAGAAGATCTATCATTTTAGCCCAATAATCACTCTCACCTTGAAATAGCAAATAGAATGTGGGGTCATGAGCTTCAGTATACCAATAAAAAATCAAATTGAGTGCTAGATATAAGGTTCTAGTGCATGAGTCTGAATCAGAGAAGAAACTAATGAGCATGTTCTGCTCTACTGAGAAATCTGAACAAGTAAGGGGATTCTTATCAAAATCTCTGGTTTCCTTGGATATTGGAAATGTCCCAAATAGTGGGAATTTCCTGTCTTCTGACTCTGGCATCAAGATGCTACGGACCCATTTAAAAAAATCTTTCTTCCTCAGGTTTTGTTTAGTAGTATCTGGATCTTCTGATTGTAAGTACTTTTCCAAAAATAGGTGACAAACTTTCAAGTTTACAACCAATGTGGATATACAACCAATGTGGATAGTTTGCGAGTAAGGTCTGGTTTACGGACCAGTTCACCTCTATTCTTGAAAATTGATACTAATCCTATCATTGAATCTTCCTCTGTTAGATTATTCTGCACCAAGTTCAATACAATGGGAAATCCATTTAATTTATTAAATTCATGACAGATACTGTTCCTGTATTCAGAAAGTGAAATCTGATCAAATTTATCTATGATCTCTTGTTCTTCTGCGTCAAATTTTATGTGTATCCAATTTCCTCTGAAAACTTTGGGTTGCAAACTCTCTGGAAATTTTCTGAATCGAAACAATTTGAACTTTTCAGTAGCAGATTGCTCATGAAGATCACTGGTTGGAGCTTCAAGATCTTGATGGAATTTCAATTTTGATCTAATGGAATTATATGTGAAGATTTTCATTGCTTTCTCCACATCAAAATCTTTCACATCAAAAATCAGGCTTCTTAAAATTTCCAGGATAGGGGATTGGGAATCTTCATAATAAATTTTAGTTATCTTTAATGCTGGATTAATTGCTCTGACAAAATCAAAACTGCCTGAAAAAAAATCAAGCAATACTTTCTGACAAGGCCCAAAATTTATGTGATCATTAATGTTTTTTAAACTACCCATTATAGGGAACCTCCCTTTCCCAGGCTCAAATGCTTCCTTGAACAGCCACAAAGTTATTAAATGATGAGAATGCATTTCATTGTTATAATTTCTTTCTCCAGGATTTATGTTAACCAATAGTGATGTATTAATCAAGAGAATCCATTCAATCAATGTATTTACTCTTCTGGTCAACTCTCTTCTGGATTTCTGAGGGCATGTATTTTTTTCTGGATTAGCAGCTTGATTCAGACTTGAAGTAATTCTGATTGCATAAAATCTATCCAGCATACCTTTAGATACCCTGATTGGAAATTTTACCCCTTTGTAAAGATTGTTTGATCCACATCTTGTGCTCATTATAGAACTGATTCTTTCAATGAATGGCTTTGTAAAACCAAATAAAAATGTATCACTAATGCAATTTTTTGGATTGGTTGTTTTGGAAATTAATCTTCTAGACATCTTGAATGAAAGAAGCATTTGTTGAATGTGTCTCTTGACTTGTGTGCGGTTATTGTACAATAGATGGATTGCTTCCTGGAAATCCTTCTCCTGATCATTGGGAAAAATATGTATATCATTATTTATCTGGCTCTTCATGGGACTGATTTGATTGATCTTGGTGGTTGCCATACTAAAACTATTCTTTGGGGCTTGATTTTCAACAGATCCTTTACTTGCAGGAATCTGTGCATTATGATAATTCTGCATTGAATTATGAATCTGGCTCTTTGTGGTAGTTTTCTGATTCATCTCAGTTTTCATTTTATTAAGATTCCCTTGAGTTTGTGGAAAAACATGTCTAGTATCTATTTTTATTACTTCCTGGTAATCTTGTCCCTAATGTTTGGGAATATCCTTTTTATAAATGTGGCTGTAGCTCTTGATGGGGTCAAGTTCATTCAAGCTTGTAAATGCTATACTTTCCATATGGCTTGTAGAAATAATATTGCCACATTTTGCTTGTAGAGTGGAAATTGGTCCTTGAAACAAAATGTGAAATATATTACAAAGTGAGGTCAGATTCATCTTTAACAATGTTGTACTAGATTTTTTTATCTCACATTGGCTGTGAAACTCTCCCTGGTTCAAATGTTGCAAGGTTTGATGATGATTCTGGGGTTGATCAAAGACTTTCAATTTACAGGATGAATTCGTCTGATTTTCTAGTTGGTCAAATAATGTTGGCAAGTCCAATTTCTCAAGCTCCCCCAAGACAGATGATGGCTCTAGAAGCCAATAGTTGTGGGCTTGTTCCTGGCTCCCTCCTTCCCCATGAATTCCACCTGTAGCTGACCCAGAACCTGCTACCAGCTTTGGAAATTGGTTGGTTTGGTGTACTGTTACAGAGCCTCTACTGTGTGGCTCAACATTTGACACTAGAGAAATTGAAGATTTTCCAGTTGTAGGGGATCCTGATTTTTGGTATGTTGAAGGTGCTGGCAACATAATTTCCTGCAGACTGAGTACATCATAACAATTTTGTGCAGTTTTCAATCTTTTTGCTGGACTCAGACACACATTTTTCTCCAGATTTGCTTCAATAATGACAGAGCAAGAAGCAATCAGATAAATTGTGTATAATTGCAATATTTCTTTCATCTAAAAGCCTTGAGGAAAAATTATATCTTACTTTGACCATCAAAATTGTCTCTCTGAGTACATGTCCCAATGGATGAGTGGTCTGGATTCTCTGGTTGATAATAGCTACCTGCAAGCTGATTCATGGCTGGGCGCTTTTGCAATTGGTTGATGGATCTGACATTTTTGACTATTTGGTATAGGTCTTCTGGGTTTGAATCAATACTGGGAGTGAAGCCAAGAATTTCTGATGAATGAAAAGCTGGACGGGCCAAAAGCATTTGTAGGCCCCTGTAGAAGAGGGCTGATAGAGTGATAAGATTAACTTTGAAAGGCATCTTTTACTGGATCTATGTGATGGTGGCAAGGACAGATTTTGTTTTCTGTGATACAGAGGGCTCTTTTGGTGTTGCTGCCTTGATGTGAACAGTGCATATCATACATCCAACTACCCTACAGGTATTTTGACTTGTGTCAATCAGGATGTGTGGTAGCAAGCTTTTCACATTGAATTGATAAACACAAGATTTTGGGTTTAAACATGTATTTATATATCCTCTGAAACCAACCAAAAATGTCAAGTTACTTAAGTTTGTTATCCAGAGTGATTTTTGTAACAAATTTCCCACACTTACCAGATAATGTGCTATTGTTATCTGGCAAAATCATCCTGATGACTGCTGGAAAACATGAAGGAGTTACCTTCCCCCTCAACAGGGGGAAAACCAAATAAACCATAATGTAATTGAAGGATTTGAAATAAACCAGATTTTCTATAGCATGTTGGTCCTTCACCTACACCATTTTGGGATTGATTGGTGACACATTTTATTTTCTTTCCCCTCAAAATGCACTAAGGGAGGAATATTCTGGATGATGGTGTAAGGGCAAAAACTGCCCTGCCTGTCAAACTACATATTCTGGGAAGCTTCCAGTAAAGCAGGAAGATTCCCAGGCCGGATGAGCTTGTAGCTCTGCAGGATGAAATGAGCTGGATTTCCAGCTGAAGTCCAAAATGCAGCAACTGGCCAAGCCGGTGGAGCGCAAGCTGTTTCCAATGGCCATTTGTCCTGAGGGGGATGTTGGCCAAGGACAGCATCAAATTCAAGGGGGAAATCCTTGCTAGTTTCTGGAAGAACAGAGCCAGCCTCCCAAGTCCCAAACAGAATTTTTGAGGTGGAATCATTTGGGCAGTTGGTACAGCCTGCTGGAAGCTGTGCTGGAGCTTTGATTCTAACATACTACAGCCATACTGTTGTATTACTTGTAGACCGACAGCAGAAATGGGTAGTGAACAACAAACCATTGCGTCAGAGCTCAATTGTATTTATGTGAGTGGATGCAGATGTCTTCAAGATGTGGGTGTTTGTTTTGCAAAGCAAGCCTCTGACATCCCTAGGCAGGAGGGACTTGTGTGCTATTGACCCTTTCCATTGCAATTGTCATTGTAAATTTAACACTCCATGATTACATCATAAAATTTCATACACAGTGACTGTGCAATGAGCAGTACAGTGAATGTGCAATGAGCTATACAGTGACTGTGCGATGAGCACAGTGAATGTTCAATTAGCACAGCAGCTGTTAAATGAGCACAGTGATTTTACAATGAGGAAAGTGAATGTATTGAAGCTTAGTTGACATAAACTTTGATAAATGCTTGAGAATTACCTTAAGGCACCCCCAGCAACAACAGGCAGTTGCATTATATATAATGGTAACATAACATTAATGTAACTACTCCTAATGATGGTTTGGTATGTTATCAGGTTGCCTGAGCATTTATTTTCTTCTAGCTTTACGTTAGAGCACACAGAGTACCAGATAAATGAATAAAGGTTGGGCCTGAAACAGCCTTTCATGCTTTTTATTGTGTTATCCTGGCCCCAATGGGCGGGATAACGCTGACAAAAACCTCAAACAATGAGGGCTTTTAGCTTACAACCAAGGCCAGAAAAGACCCTGTTACTTCTAACATAATGGGTAGCAGCAGATAACAAGGGAAGATATGTTACACAAATAACATGGATAACATAGTGTGGCATAACTACTCTTTGTTTCCCCAAGCTTCTTTTGAGTTTCTGCATGTAAAATGCTGATAGTTTCTAGAGTTTTTATTATAGTGACAGATTTGGAATAGAGATAAAAGGAATTATATATGTATGCTTGTGGAATGATGAGAGAGTTGAAACATGAAAATTAACTTGATAAATATTTTGTAATGTATTTCACTTCATAGTAGCCTTCTGGAGAAACACATTTTTGTAGAAGATCTATCATTTTAGCCCAATACTCATTCTCATCATGAAATAGTGAACCAAAGTTAAGGTCATGAGCTTGGTCTGTATACCAATAACCAATTAAACGTAGTGCTATATATAAGGTTCTAGCATATGAATCTGATTCAGAAAAGAAATAAATTAACAGGATTTGTTCCTCTGAGAAATCTGAATCAGTCAGTGGATATTTAGCAAAATTTCTGGATTTCTTTGGTGCTGAGAATGTTCCAAATATTGGGAATCTTCCATCTACTGACTCTGGCATCAAAAGACTTTGGATCCATCTGAAAAATGCTTGCTTCTGTAGGATTTGGTGAGTGGTGTCTTGATGTTTGAATTTGGAGTACAATTCCAGACATAGGTGACAGAATTTTAAGTGTACAATCAATGAGGATAGTTTGCGATCAAGGTCTGCTTTACGGACCAGCTCTCCTCTATTCCTGAAAAGCAAAAATAATCCAATCCATGAATCCTCTTCCACCATGTATTTCTGGAGCATGTTCACTACAATGGGAAATCCATTGAATTTCTCACTATCATGATGAATACGGCTCCTGTATTCTGAAAATGAAATCTGATTAAATTTATCCATTATCTCTTGTTCTTCTGGGTCATATTTGATGTTTATCCAATTGCTTCTGAGACCACGGAGGTGCAAACTCCCTGGAAACTTCTCAAATGGAATAGGTTTAAACTTTCTGGTAGTAGATCCCTGATCAAGATCTTTTGTTGAAGCTTGATCTAGAGCTTGATGGATATTCAATTTTGATCTAATGGAATGATATGTGAAAGTTTTCAATGCTCTCTCCACATCAAAATTTTTCAAGTCACTAATCAGGCTTCTTAAAGATTCCAGGATATGGGGCTGAGAATCTTCATAATAAATCTGAGCTATTTTCACGGCTGGATCAATAGTTTTGATCACATCAAAATCATCTGTTAGAAATTCAAGCAATACTTGCTGGCAAGGCCCAAAATGTATTCCATTGTCCATGTTCTCAAAAGTACCCATAAGAGGAAACCGCCCTTCCCCAGGATCAAATGTTTCTTGGAAAAGCCATGAAATCATCAAATTATGAGAATGCATCTCATTTTCATAATTTCTTCTACTGGGATTGAGATTAATCAGGAGTGATGTGTTGATCAAGAGGAGCCATTCAATCAATGAATTGAATCTTCTGGTAAACAGTCTGGTTGACTTCTGAGGGCGTGTATTTCTTTCTGCCTTGGCAACTTCATTTTTCTTTGAAGAAATTCTGATTAAATATAAAAGTGAGCCTTTAGTTACCTTGATTGGAAATTTTCCCTGATTGTAAAGGTTGATTCCTCCAGATCTTATTTTCATTACATAACTGATTCTTTCAATGAATCTCTTGGTAAAACCTAACAAAAATACATCACTGATGCGATTCCTAGGATTTACTGTTTTTGAATTCAATTTTCTTGTCATCTTAAAACTCCCAAGAATTCTTTGGACATATGCCTTCAGTTTAATTTGATCATCATCTAATGAATGAGCTTCTTCCTGGTGCTCTGGCTCTTGTTCATTGGGAAACTTCTGTATATAATGGTGAATATCTTTCTTCATGGGCCCTGGTTGATCAATTTTGGTGGCTGCTACGTATTCAATATCTCCTAGAGAATGATTTTCACCATCTCCCATATCATTTGTACCTTGATCATGATGAAATTGTTGTTTAGGGTCATGAATCTGGTTCTGCATAAGATTATGTCGATTCACCTTGGCTTCCATTTTTTCTAGATTCCCTGGTAGTTGTGGGAAAACCTTTCCATAGTTTGTTTGATTTTCTCCCTGGCAGTGGTGATCTTGAGCCTGATGTTGCATATCATCATGGCTTTGACTCTTCATAGGATCAAATTCATTGATTTTTGTGACTGCTATATTTTCCATACATCCTGGAGAAAGACAATTATCAAAATTTCCTTGCAGCCATGAAATTGGACCTGGAACAAAGATGGGAAATAAATTTCATAATATGGTTAGGTTTATCTTCAACAAGGCTAGACCAGATTGTTTGGTCTCACTTTGGCTTTTATAATCTCCTTGGCTCAACAAGTCCAAAAATGAATGATGATTTTGCTGTTGAAATCCATTGATACATCCATCTAGATATGGATCTAGATATGGATCTACATATGGATCTAAATTTTGATTGATGAAGGGTGGTGATAGTGTTGGAAAATCTAGATTATTGGGTGCTTGTGATTCAGCTGATGGATGTGATGAAAGATGGGTATGATGGTGTACATTGAACTCTTCCCTTGGTGAATAATGGGTTTGACCAAAGGCTTCCAAATGACCAGATGAATTTGGATTATTTTCTAGCTCATCAAATAATGTTGATAAGTCTAATTGATCAAGTTCTCCCAATGCAGAGGATGGTTCTAATAGCCAATAGTTGTGGGCTTGTTCTTTGCTCCCAACTTTCCCAATTCCTGCTGTGGCGGACACAGACGCTGATTCTAGTATTGGAAATTGATTGGTTTGGTGTGCTGCTACAGATCCTCTATTGTGTGGCTCGACATTTGACACTAGAGAAAGTGGAGATTTCTCAGTTATGGGGGATCCGGATAGTTGACATGATGAAGGTGCTTTCACCATACTTGGCTGCAAACTGATTACATCATAGCAATTTTGAGCAGTTTTCTGTCTTTTTGCTGGGCTCAAACACAAACAGTTTTCCCAATTCACTTTGTTGATGAGAGATGCAGAAGCAATCAGCTACATTGGCTATACTGGTGATATCTTTTCATCTCATAGCTGACAGGAGAAAGTTGAGAGATCTTACTCTGAGAATTACGATTGTGTTCTTGAGTACAAGTATCACTGCCCGAGTGGTCTTGTTGATAATAGTTACCTGCTAGTTGATCCCCTGGTGCTGGGCGTTTTTGGCTGGTAGATTTGGCATCGTTTACTATCCGGTCCAAGTCTTCTGTGTTGGAATCAAGACTGGGAGTGAACCAAGGACTGTCTGTTGAATAAAAAGCTGGATGGGCCAAAGCAATTTGCAAGGCACTGCAGCAGAGGGCTGTTATGGTGAGAAGACGGAAATTGAAAAACATCTTCTACTGGGCTTTGTGTGATGGCAGTAGGAGGTGCCGGTAACTTTATGAACGGGCATAGGCCATCCAAGGCCGTCCATCGACACATACAGCAATTTTGACCTGTGTCAAGCGGGATGTGTAGCAGCGAGCTGGTCCTACTCGAGCTTGTCGCATTGAGCAACGCATGATTTCCCGTGCAAACGTGTATAATTGTTTAAGGAAGACATGAGTTTTGGAGGGGTGTTTGATGGTGTTGTGCTAGGGTTTGAGGACATGACGCGGGTGGAGTGGCACAAGCACAGACATACAGCTTCCACCCTCCAACCACAACACCAACAACGACCATCTCATCACAAAAACAAAAAAAAAAACAAAAAAAGCACACAAGAAGAACGATGCAGCAACAACATCCGAACCATTTCCAACCGAACCTGCAGCAGCAACAGCAGCAACAGCAACAACAGCAACAGCAGCAGCAGCAACAAGCCCAGCAGCAGCATCAACAGCAGCAGCAGCAACAGCTTCACTTACCCTTCCCTGCCCTCCATCTGCATCCGGTTAACGATACGTTCATCCCAAAACAAATCGTGCTCAACCCGAACGGCGCTAAAGTGAAAATCGGAAGACAGACTAACCAGAAATCGGTTCCGAATAGCACCAATGGATTCTTTGACTCGAAAGTACTCAGTCGGATGCACGCCGAAGTCTGGACGGAGAACGGAAAAGTGAGGACGATCAAGATCAAATCAGTTCACGAAAACCTAAAAAATATTGACTTCATATGTTGTTGAATAGGTGTTAATTAGGGATGTCAAGTCATCCAACGGGACGTTTATCAACGGCGAACGATTATCAGCAGAGGGCGTCGAATCGGAGGCGTTCGAGCTCCATTCAGACGATCTAGTCGAGTTCGGAATCGACATCATCGCTGACGATAATAAGTCGATCGTTCATCACAAGGTGGCCACCAAGGTCTTCTTGGTCCTGAACGCCGAAGATGCTGCAGCCGCCACCAGGTTAGCACAGATCCATCTTCTTCTTCGCCGTGTTTTTTTCTGATTTGATCGGATCCTTCCCTCTCTCTCCAGCTTTTATCGCTCGAATGGACCTGATCTCTCGCTCAATCGCCGTGCCAGCAGGCCTGGTGTATTTGGTGGCGGAGGCTTTGATCATGTGCTGAACCGATTACAAGTAAGATATCTAAATGTAACGAGATATAATCCAGCTCCGAAAAATAAGCTAATTAAAGAACCCTTACTTAGAGTGAACTAGAAAAATCTCGCGCAACCGGCCAAGAACTGAACACACTCAACTCAACAATGAATGAGATACACGATACATTAGGAGGAGGAAATGGGCCCCCGCCCCCATTGCCGCCTCACTATGGTGGTCGGATCCCTCCTATAGTCCAACAGCCCCAGCGGCAGCAACAAACTCAACTACAGTCCCAACTGGCCGAGACGCAGGCCTCGTTGGCGATGTATGCGGAGAAGATGAAGGCACTCGAGGCGATCCTGGGGGAGCACGAACAGATGAAACGCGAGCTCACCGAGCTGAGAGAGCAGATCGAGCCGGCCCGAGCCCAGGAGAGCTATCCGCGATCGGCCGAGTCTTCCGAAGACCGTGACATCGCCGGAAGGGTTTCCCCGGTAGCGGCGATGCTGGAGCTCCAGGAATCGGAGCAGGATCGCGGGTCGATGGAGCATGAGGGCGAGGCGGATGACGATTGTATGAGCACGGCTAGCAATGAAACGACTATGACCTGGAAGGCTCCATCCAAATCATACCAGCCCAACGGTGCACCTGGCTCTCCTCATCCGCAAGGCATCGATCTCAAACAGGTCGAATCGATCATCGAACAGAACCATCTGCTGAGCGAGAGGATCGAAGCGATCTCAGTCAGCTTGGATGAGACAGTCCAAGTGGGCCAGAGCCTGCTCGAACGACACAACCAATCTAGCGATCTGATCTCTGAGCTCGAGAGGGAGATCAAAGAGCTCAAAAAAGACCAACAGCCCCCCAGTGAGGATCAGCCCAAAAGCTTAGACACCGACTCGTCGACACTCGAATCGATCGAGATAAGGATCATCGAGAAGGTCGAGAAGCAGTATTCCGTCTGGTCCGAGCGTCTCGAGGCCGGCTGGAAAGAACAGCAAGCCGGCTGGGAGCACGAGCGGGAAAGCTTGCAAAAAATCATCCACAACCTCGAAGCCAAGTTACTTGAACAAAAGCCGCATCCACTTGAGCCCTCGGGGAGCGTAGTCGAGGATAAGAAGCCGTTTCCTCCCGGGCCACTCGCGTCCTCGTCGATGTCGAAGACCTCCTCGAAGCGCAACCGCAAGAAGAAGTCCTCGCTTTCTGCGACGATGTCGGCCGACCTCGACGCGCCCTCGGAGCCTTCGTCCCCCTCCCTCTCATCCTCCAAAGCCCTCCCCGAGCCTGCTCACACAGACCATCCCTCCTCCCTTGTCGACCTTTTCCTCCATCCACTCAAACCTCATCCGCCCCCCGTCGCCCTCGATAACCTCCCCGATCCCCCCCTCGACTCCCAGAAACCCTCGCCTAACTCACTGTCTAACAGCACCAACAAAAACCATCCATCGACCAACTCAAACGTGCGGCCATTCATCTACGTCTGTCTCCTTCCTCTTTCGCTCTCTCCCCTCCCCTCCCCTTATCTGCTCCCCCCCGCTGACGTCATCGCCCCCCTTTTTCATTTCGGCGGATGGATGATCACAGAACTTCTCTGATCTTAAGTTCATTTCCGCCGCTGGTGGTGTCGCCCTTTTAGGCTTCGTCACTTACGCTTTCGTGAATCACTTTCAAGAATAATCCCCCCCTCCTCCTATATATAGACAAGAATGGATTGGTTTTCGTTTGTTGGGTTCTACGTTGGTCGTATATCATGATGGGTGGGTTGAGAGTGTCGAGCGGACCTGATCTTCTATCTTTTACTATCCATATTTATACATAAATCGAGCTCCTTCTTTTGGTTGTATTGTATTTCATCCCTTGATTATCATTATTACTGTTGTTATTACCTCTCTCGCCCTTTTTTTATCCTTAATCAGATTTATTCAACTCTTTTTGGTTTGTGTTCTGGGTTGATGTGGATGGCTGGGTCTATGGCTGTAACAGTATATGGAGAGGGGTAGAGAATACATGTTTTTTGAATATATGAAGAAGAGGGATATGGATGTCTTTCAGAGGTTGGGCTGGTTTTGAATATTCCGATAGCAGAAAGAGTCTGGTACACTGTACTATGTAGGGATGAATGAGGTGAGTGTCCAAAGAATTTTTGAGAGATCATATTATTGGCAGACCTTTCAAAATGGATGGGTAAGATAGTTGGAGGGAAGAGGCTTTTGGTTGAACAAGGCCACACATATTACACTGCATTGCTTTAGCTCTGCTAGAAATTGAATGTAGCTGAGAGCCACTGAATCCCCAGACTATTAGCTTTAGCTTTAATATCATCCCGCTAAACCTTTCTGGCACTAAATTACAGCTAAACAGCTAGCTGCTGCAGCTAAGCATGCACTTTTTTCTCAAAACTTTTACAGCTGCAATTGTAAATGTAATGTTAGAGTAGTGGCCACAAAAACACTTCAAAAAACAAATTCACAAAGCACAGTGTTGCATAATAGGGGGATTCACAGTTGAATCTTATAAAACGTTGGAGGTAAACTTCAGGCCTTTATGAACAACAAAATTTCAAATTTTTGGTAAGATGCACATCATTTCTGGAATCACATAAAGGGTGCATTCTTACAAAAAAACAGTCAAGCAGGCTGCCTGGGGGTTGTAATGCAACATGGCTTGCATGCACTTTTGCAACTTAGTTTTAATGAATAAACTTGAACACTGACTAAGAGTCACACATGCCTAGCTTTGCAACACCCTACTATGCATGTAGCCATTTCACTCATGTTGTCCAGCTGAACGACTATGGCCTTGTTTGGATGCCCTATTATATGTGATGAATGGGCCAACCAGGATGAGCAAGAGAGGATCTGCGGAGCAGAGGTCTGATCCAGGATGAGGAAGCAGTCTGGGATCTCCAGGCTCTTGAGCCTTGAGAGTGCCGTCTGTGACACGTACGTGTAAGCTATGTACATGGAAGCCTGTGCTGCAGAGCCTGCGCCACAGCTCATACCATGTTGTGGTGTGGTGTCAAAGGTTGACACCAGCCAACTGGGTTGAAGCACTCTCAAGTCCCCCCTTTGGAGGATTGCACTTTGCACAAGGGGTGCCTGCCTGCCAACTTCAAAGGGAGTACTGCCAAAGTTTGTAGCTGCAAGGGCAGCCAGGTACCTGCTGGGTACAACATGGCCACACTGTGAAGTTGCAGTGCAACCAAAGAGCCGCCAGGGCATTTTCTCTTTGAGAAACACACACACCAGGAATGGGGGCTTTCAGAGCTGCACATGATTCCTGAATGCAGCACACCAGCCAATTATGGTGTTCAAGATGAAAATTATGGATGCGTAAATAGTAAATTCATGAAACTTTGGTGGCTGGGAAAGCCAAGGATTGCATCAGCAGATGGGCGAGATGCCCTGCAAACCAAGTTCGATGAATCTGGGATTCACACGACTTGTGTGCATGCATAGAGGTCCAACTTTGAACGCCGTAACTCTATACACCTAGTTAGTTTCAAGAAACCACCGACTGACATAGCCAAGAAGCCAAGACCATATAGATGATAACAATGTGGACCGCTGGAGTATGTGATATGAGCGCGCGACAAGACATGAGATAGACGAGACAAGGCAGATAGAAAGAGAGAGGGACAGCTTGTCAAGCGTGCGCCGGGCGGTCCACATAAAAACAAGCAAAACAAATACAAGCACACGATGCAGAAGGACAGGAGCCGCCGAGCGGCCAGGCACGGGCCGCAGGAAGCGGGGCACTGAGCGGCGAGGAGGATCGCAGGCCCCCGGCGACGCGGGTTGTTTTTGATTACGGGTTACTGCTGGTGGTGGTGGTGGTGGAGGAAGGATGGGGGAGGGGGAGGCTGGTGGACGAGGGCCGATGGGGGAGGCCGGGCGGGGCGGGGCTGGGCCCGCTGGGGAGGCCCTGGGGCGGGGCGGCGGCGGACGAGGCGAGCTTGAGAATAGCGGCGATGCTGGCGAGACGCGGGCGGGGCGCAGGTCAGCGGGCGGGTGTTACGGAGAGCAGAGAAAGAGACGGACCCTTGGAGGGCGATGTTCGCCTGGCCGTCCGCGAGAGTCCCGGCGGCGGCGGAGAAAGAGTCGAAGGAGGTGTCGAGGGGCGCGACGGGCGACGAGGACGCGGGCGAGGCTCGTCCGGGCCGGCGCGGGTGGCTGAAGGGCTGGTCGAGGGAGAACGTGCGGGGCCGGCCGGCCGAGCAAGTGGGCTGGGCGAGCGGGTGGGAGCGGCGATGGATGGAAGGCACGGCAGGGCTGGCAGAGCAGAGGCTGGCCGAGTGGCGCTGCCGCGCGCCGGCCGCCGCCGTCTCCCTCCGCCCCCCGTCCTTCCGCCCACACCCCTCCGCCTCCGCCTCCGAGCACGGCCCGCTCATCTCCGGCGGAGAGCCGGCACCCTCCGGGCCGCCGACGCCCAGCGCCGAAAACATCTGCCGCCGCTTCTCCTCCCGCTCCTCCTCGATGCGCACCAGCTTCCTGCGCAGCCTGCCGACCCGTGCATGGTACTCGCTCTCCATCTCCAGAAACGCTGTGCCCGAAACCATCCCCATCAGCGAGATGGTCATGAGCTGTGGAGAAAAGAGAGAGAGAGACGTACCGAGCACTTTTTGTTTGTCGAGCGCGGTGGGTTGGCGGTCGAGGAGGGGGCCCAGATGGGCCTGGTGCTCGTCGAGGACGAGGCCGGGTTCGAGGGAATGGGGCGCGGAGGGTGCGCGGGCGGACGCGGAGCAGGGGCGGGGCGAGCGGGGAGAAGAGGCGGAGGGCTGGGAGGAGGGGGAGGGATGGGGCCCGGAGGTATTGGGGGAGGCTGCGGAAGGATCGTGGCGGGACGACTGAGTGCGCGGGCGGGACGAGCAGCCGGGGCAGTCCTGCGCGCCGGCGCGGTCGGGGGCCGACGCAAGCGTGTGGGTCCTCTCGAGGGATCCGGAAGGAGCGTGGGTCGAGGAGCCAGCCTCGAGCCGGCCCAGAGAGCGCTTGCTAGCAAGACTGCCCGAGTGCGAATGGCGAGCCTCTCGAGGCGGAGGATGTGGGTGGCCGTCGTCGGGATGGACCGGGGGAGTATGGTCCGAGGCGGGCGGCGGGGCAGGGCCGGCCTCTTCCTCTTCCCTATCGCCCACCTCCTCCCCATGCTCGTTGCCGTTCGAGGGGAGCGGGATGTGAGGGCCAGGGGTCGGAGGGTCGGGGGAGCCGTGCGCGAGCTCCGGGCGCGCGAAGCCGGGCGGTGTCTGGCTCGGGAACGGAAGAAGCGGGTGGTGGTGATGGTGGATGGCGAGGGCGGACGAGGGCCTGAAGGGGTCGGAGGTCCTGGATTCGCTGTAGTCGTTGGTGGTGTCGAGGTCGTCGTACTGGACGACGATGTCGGGCCCGGTGTCGGAAGCGGCGGAGCCGGAGAAGGGCGCAAGAGGGCGAGGCTCGCGGGGGAAGCCGGGCTGGGCAGCGAGCGTGCGGATGTCGAAGGGCTCGGACAGAGGGCCCCCGGCAGCCCTGGAGAGCGTCGTGGGCGTATCCATGTCCGCGTAATCGGCGCCCGTGATCTCGCGGTATCGGGGCTCGGCTCGGGCGCCGCTGAGGTCTGCGTAGTCCGTCGGCTCCGGGTCCTCGCACACGGGCACACCGCACGCCGCGTGGTCGGGCGTGCTCCGGCGAGAGACCGACGACGAGGGACATTCGCGGATCTCTTCGGTCACCAGCGTGTCGGCGTCGTTCTTGGTGGCTGCAACGGCCGGGACGGCCGGCTGGGCTTGCGCCTGGGCAAGCAAGTCGGCATCAGCCGATGTATTTGTGCATCCGACAGAGATACTCACGTTCTTGGATGGATCGCCGGCGCCGGGCGCAGACGCCTCTCCTTCCTCGCCCGCCCCATCAGCCGGCCCAAGCCTGCCGATCTGTCTCCGATAATGGTCGCGATAAGCGTGCATCCTACCGACGACGATCTCCTGTGGATCCGGCTCCTGATGATGAGGGCCGACGACGGGAGCTTTACCCTTACCAGGGGAAGCAGAGAGGGCAAGGATCTGGTCGTCGATGAGTGCGACAGCACGAACGAAGGCGGCGTCGACCTGCGCGACCAGCTTTTGTTTATCAGGCCCGCTGATGCCCTCCGTCTCTCTGCCCCCCTCCTGCTGGTCCTGTTGTTGTTGTTGCTGGTGGTGGTGGTGGTGGTCGGGGAGGAAGCCTTGAGCGAGGTCGTCGGTGTCCAGGGCGGCCAAGGGCGGCCAGCCGACGACTAGCCGTTGCCCGACGAAGCCGAGTGCGGCCCAGCAGGCAGGACTGTGTTTGCCCTCATGCTTGATGAGCTCGCCGAGCACGCCGAGGCTGTCTCGCCAGCGGCCCTGCTTCTCGAGATAGCGGGCCCAGTGCAGCTTGTACGTGCGGGCATCCTCGGCCGTCCGACTGTTGATGATCGCCTTGCGCAGCCCGATCGTCGCGTTGTGCATCTGCTGTCCTTTGGTCGTGTCCCGGCCGTCCGGGCCCAGTTTGGCCAGCTCGGCCTCGGGCACCGCGTGCAGCGCAAGCCACGCTTGGCCCAGACTCGACCATGCTAACGCGTCCCCCTCGTCCATCTGTAACGACGTCTCCAGGTGGCGGATCGCGAGCTTTATCCCGGCTACCCCCACGTTCGCTCGCAGGTACAGAAGCCCCAGGTCTCGTACTAGATGCGCATTCTCTCCATCCTCGGCCAGCCGCTGCAAGATCAGCTGCTTCTTCTCCAGGAACTTTTCCCCCCAAAAAACAAGAAGAAAATGTCAGCCGGGACTCCCTCCAGGACTCAGGACGAAGCCGACGGACCTCTTCCTTGCGCTTCTTCTCCTGCCGCCTGCGTTCCTGCTTCCTGGCCAGCCCCTCGGCCTGCCCCCTCTCGATGGCCCGTCTCATCTCCTGGCCCTCCCTGCGCACCCGTCTCTCCTCCCTCCTCTTCCTCTTCTCCTCGAGCAACAGATGGGGCTGCGGATCCTTGGCGCCCAGGAACTCGCGGACCAGCGGGGAGGAGGCCAGCGGGCTGGACACCGAGCGCGTCATCGGGGCCGCGCTCGGCCCGAGCTTGCTCAGCACCATCCGGGCGTTCGTGGCCGTGTCCGCTTGCTCGAGCCGTTGGGCTAGCGAGTTCGAGGTCGAGTCGAGCGAGTGGGTGGACTTCTTTGTGGACAGGGAGACCAGCGATCCGACGGTCGTCAACGATCGCTCGGTGCGTTCACTATGAAAACAGAGGGGGGGGGGGGGGGGGGGGGCACATTTGTCAGGCAAGGGGACGGGGAGTGTGTGGGTGAGCCAGGACTGAGAGTGTGTGGGTGAGCCAGGACTGACCTGAGGGGGCTCAAGACGTGCGACTCCAAGCCCCAGCTGTTACCCCAGCGGTCCTTGATCCCCCTGCGTTCCTCGCCGGCGGCCGGGTCAGAGGCAGTGGCCGCAGTGCGGGCGGGAAGAACGAGGGCGAGGCGGTCGTCGACGCCGGTCTGGCTGCGCCACTCCTCCATCTCGAGCCGGTGGAGGACGTCGGTGGGGCCCGGGCGCCGGGCACTCGCGGGCACCGAGAGAGGCGGGGCGGACTTGGCTGGGCCTGCGGTCGTGCGCACCGTCAGGGCGGATACTTGGCGGCGAGAGGTGAGCGGGAGAGGTGAGGGATGGATGGGCTCGGGGGCGGATGGGCGCGGGGTTGACGCTTGGTGTGGTTGAGAGGAAGCTGCAGCAGCTGGTGGTGGTCGTGGGGGCGGCTGGGCAGCTGATGGTGGTGGGGGAGGGCCGGAAGACGCGTGCTCGTCGCGGGGCAACGGGTGCTGGCCGACAGCGTGCCCGGGACTGGTGGAGTCGACGAGGCGGGAGGGCGAGTGGGAGGAGGTGGGCGGGTTGATGGAGATCTGGGTGGGGTCGCCCTCGGAGGAGAGACTGTCGTTGCTCTTCGTCGGCGCGGCGGACATCTGGGGGGGAGGGGGCACATAGGGGTCGGCATGGTCGGGCCCTGCGGGGGAGAGGGCGAAGGCGAGGGGCAGAGGCGGGGCGCGGCGGTGGCCGGCGGCGGCCGACGAGGAGGGGCTGAGGACGAGGCGGGGGCTGAGGAGGTGCCGGACGGGCCAGCTGTGCTCTGCGGCGATCTCAGCGGTGCGGTCTTCCTTGATCGGGCTGAGGCCGGACTGGCTCTCGTCCTCGTCGTCGTCTTCCTCCTCGCTTCCGGCGTGGTGGGCGGGATGGTGGGGATGGAACGCACGGACGGGCGAGGCGGCGGGGCTGGCGGAGGCCGACCGGGCTTGCGGGGTTGCCGACAGGGCCTCCTGGAGATGGAGGCGGGCCCGGACGAGCGGGTCGGCGTCGGAGGGCGGCTGGGGGTGCGGCGGCGGGGTGAGCGGGATCTCGTGGATCTGGGCGGGCGAGTGGGCGGAGGGGGAGAGGGGCCCGACGAGTGTTCCGGGCGGCACGGAGGCGCTGGCGGGCCGGGGGAAGGCGGCGAAGTCGGCGGTGGAGGGCGTGTGGCCGACGGCCTGGACATCGACGGGCGACAGCTGGAGGACGGCGCGGTGGAGGGCGGCGGTGTTGTTTTCGGAGTGCCAGTCGTTGACGGAGGCGTGTTCGCTCGGCTCGCCGGGGGGCTCGGCGGCGACGGGCACGGGCCGGAAGGCGGGCACGGGCTGCAGGGAGATCTTCGGGCGCGGGAGGCTGTCGGGGGAGGGGCTCGAGGGCACGGCGTGCTGGTCGGAGGTCTGGCGGGCCCAGCGCTCGGTGTCGCGCATCTTGATGCTCTTGCGCACGCGCTCCTTGAGGCCGGCGCTCGACTGGCGCTGGAGGTTCTCGTCGGAGAGCCGGGCGGGGCGGGCGAGTCTGGGAGGCTCGGGCTCGGGCTCGGGCTCCGGGGAGGCGTGGAGGGCCGGGAGGGGTGCGGCCATGAGGGTGTGGAGGGCCAGCGGGGGGAGCGGGATGTCCGGGTCGGCGGTCGAGAAGCCGGAGGTGGCGGTGCTTCCCCGGGAGCGCAGGCCTGCGGTGCGGAGGCTGGCGGAGTCGGGCGGCTGTGGGGCTGGAGGGCTGAGTCAGGCGCTGGGGGCTGCTGCTGCTGTGGAGGGAGGGGCGGGCTTACCGGGGCGGGGCTGGAGACCGGCACTCAGCAGTCCTGGGAGTGGGAGGGGGCACTGGAAGTGGGGGATGACAAACTAACTAACTAATTAATTAATTAATTAATTGGGATCAGGAACGAGATATTGTGTTTGAGAAGACGCTCACATCATCCTCATCCGAACTCATCACCAACACACAAAGCTTGTCTTCGCCTCCCGGAGTGATCGACTTGACACCGCGCCCACTTGAATATTTACTTCTGAAATCACTCCGTCGCTGGGAAGCTTGCAGAGAATCGATCAGACGCTGTCGATATGTGGTATCCACCCGGCCGAGGGGCTTACCCACCCCAGAGGGCTCCACTACACACTTCCCGACGAACTAAATATCTACACAGCAGCACATCCATATCCCCACACACACAGTCACACCGCATACCACCAATCCACTGGATTTGCATCGTCTTCTCTCCGCTGCCGCCCAGTCACTGCGCGGAACAAGACCTGATCAAAAGCGGGGTATAACACAGCGAGATGGCGCAGCTGGTAGCGCGCTGGGCTCATACGACCGGCGGACGGTCCGTGTGTCACCCAGAGGTCGTCGGATCGAAACTGACTCTCGCTATCATTGACGACGTCGTGTACAAGCTCCGTTGTTGGTGCCCCTTGTGCACTATATACGGTTTTTGCTGGACCGACTCCGATCAAGTCCAACTGGATATAAAGTCTGCAAAAAGGTTTTGCAGATTTTTATAGCCTTCCCAATCATAACAACCTACTACAGCAATGTCAAAAAAGCTTGCGGCCAGCTTTTGGACCGCTGATTTCAGCCTCAAAGCCTGTATGGCTCCTGTACGTCAGGAATGCCATCAGAAGAAAAACCCCAGTTTCTTTGTTTTCCACTTGGGGGCCTTGAGGGCCCCACCATTGGATTCCTGGAGCAATTTTACTTTGATCTGGCCCTTTGCTGCCCCTGCCTCCCTCGCCCCTCGCCCGGCCCGGCACCCATGTCAAGCAAAACCAGCTGCCCGAACGGGTTTTGTCTGCACTGTACAGGCCTGTGGCTGAGATGCTGAAGTCATTTCAGCCACAAAATTTGGCAAGCTTTTCTGAAATTGCTGTACATACAACATTTCCCTCATGGATGGCTTCCTGTTGGCATTTAGAGAGCTCTAGATGCCCCTCTAATTCCCAAATTAAGACACCTCACTGGCTCAGCTTGCAGGGGAAAAAAAGAAGTCAAGAACCAATGAGGATCATTTTCTGCCAGCTGGCTGATAAATCTAGTCTAGATAAAATATGTAGATCAAAATCTGGTTGAGTAATAATAAATGCAGCAAAACGGAAAGTCAAGGCACTATGCACAAAGAAAAACTTGAGGAGATGAGATCACCTAAATCCCATTTTTCTAAGGCTACAAGGACAGATCCAGGCGGAATTCCTAAAAGTCAATAATTATAAAAGAAGGATTATGTGGCTGAGTTTGAAACTATAGCAGTTTGTGCAGTTGAAAATATCATATGGTGTGTTCTGTGATTTTAAAATGAGACAATATGGAGGAAACTTCCCATGATAACCCTTAACATAACTGGGTGTCAAGCTTCTTTACCAGTGGAGATGTGGACCAAATGAAGGAAAATATCGGGGTAACATTCTTGGTAGAAGCTGGACAAAGCATGAGATACAATTGATTCCAGGCCCTGTCCCCCAGAAAAAAAATCAATCAATTCCAGCTGAAACGGGTCAAACAACGTCCGCCCTTCATTTCCAAATTCCTCCCAAGGCGCAACAATCCCCTGGACTTTGGCAAAACCCATGATAGGCAGAAAGGTGCTAGATTTTGGTTGCATCATCTTGTGACTGAGCCACTGGCAAAAGTGTCCTAGCATGGTATGAGCGTCTGGTTTCCCAGTTTTCATTGATTCCAGAACAGTTAGTTGGAGTTTATTACTTGATTTGAGAAGCCTCTTGAATACTCTCTTGATGAATTTTGTTGCTGGCTTTGATGAACTCTTCTGAAGTACTTGAACATAGGCGTAATTTGGTGTTTCTCTTAAAAAGTAACCAGCCAATGGCAATGAGGGATGCGTACTCCTCCCAATGTTGGACAACAAGTTGTGTTTTTCTGTTTGGCTCTTGAAAAATGAGCAGTAGTCCGTGATCAGCTTGTGGCTGCGATTGTTATAAAGCAAAAGATACTGGTGTAGTTTGTTTGCTGGAATTTGTTCAATCATATTTTGTAGGGAGTCCAAGCATTTCCCAAAATTTACTTCCTGAGTGCTTTTCTTCAGATCTTGATGGATGGCGTGTGAGGTAGCACTTGGGGATAAGTATTCCTCTAATCAGGGAGACAAATGGATCACATGAGGTCCCAATGGCATTTCAAGATCAGAATCATCCTTGATCATGTCTGGTTGTAATAAGCTTGGACTTACCTTGATGCTGCTCTTGGTAAATTTTTACTAGGTTGGCGGCCTCTTCCGCTGCCTCTTCATGCTCCCCTTTGCCGGAGAAATAATCTATGAGGCCTATCTGTGTTGCTCCGAGTCGCTCAAAAGTCTGATCTCCTTTCCAATCCGGGTAAGGTTGCTGAATTCTCCCCATCACTGGAAGGATGTTATGATCGGGTTCAAAGATCTCCTTCAGCAGCCATTTGAATAGTCTCTGGTGCTGCAATCTCTGGGCGGGTGCTGTCATCCCCGATTTGTTCAGAACGGTCTGATGCAACTCGTAGACGTATGTGAGCAACTTCTTGAAAAGTACCTTCAACGCACTCACTGACTGCACACGATTCTCTTTTCCTTGGGAAAGAACCCTCAGCAATCGGCTTGTCATCGCCGCGTGTTTAGGATGATTCATGGAAAACCGTAGACTCGGATGGAATTCCGCTGTCTCGTTTGTCGTAGAGCAATCAAATCCTGGTGAACTGATCTTCCCTTCAAAACTCCTCTGGCATTCTCTGACAGCCGCAACCGGAGCTTTGGTATTTTTAAAGTAATTAAAACCATTCAGGTGTGATATTTCAGGCTGAATGAGATTCAAACGTGCCTGCTTGCCTTTCGGCTCATCCGCAGGTAGCCTCTCGATGTTGGCCACTGAGTTTGAGGTATTCAGGCTCGTCGATTCCTCATCACGGGTGCGTTTTCTCGAGTGTTTCAAGGGCTGTGGAGTAATGCTTGTGGTGATAGAGTTTGACGGCGACCCGCACAAGGCCTCATGAGCTACAACGTCCTTTTGTTCAACAAAGCTTTCCTCCGCAACTGGCGGAAGGTTCAAGTCGAAGGGTCGTGGTGCCAAGATTCTATCAAAACAAGACAGTATCAAACACAGAAGGCAAAAATGCCAAAAAATCGCTTGAAAAGCCATTGTTTGGGGGGCTTTTGTGTGGTAATGACCTGCTGTCTACATGAACTAAAAATCGCTGGCTCTATATCTCAGTTTAACTTCACTCCGTAAAGATAGCGTGTTATTATGTAAGTAGCCTGCCAAACACCTTCCTTGCCCTGACCTGCGTTGATACATGTGAAGGATAACGGCTGGCGGACCCACGTTTCACTGGATAGTGCGTGGTACAGAAACTTTCTACTGACAAACTTTACGGCAAGGTATGCCTCCAAAGATACTTTTGGTCAGACTCATACACCCTTTGAGTTGGATCTGTACATACTTGGGTTGTCTCAAGGGTGAGGGAGGGTCTGGGACTGCGCATCTGCCGCAGGGACATGCAGGCCGCGCACACGACCTGCCGCGCGCACTTGCCTGGTTGCAGCAAAACTGACTTGGGTTTTTTTCCCTACTGGACTGAGAATTAGCAAAGAGTTGTTTGGACAGGGCCAATAGGCTTATGCCAAAGTAAAGCTTTTCTATTTACCACAGCAGTGTCACCCCACACACATTTTGTTGAATTATTCATTGTTCATATAATTGAGGCTTGGAAAAAAAAAACTCCCAAAAATTGGGAAAACAACTCCAAAAAGTCGGTTTGTGTCCCGCGGCCAACCCCTCCCCAACGTCCAACCAGACCCATTCTTGGGTCACAGGTTTTTTGGGGGCTGTTGACTAATAGTAAATTTGGCCAACATTTGGGAGTTCAGGCCGCCAATAGAATACAATGCATGTGAATTGGGTCACCAACACAATCCAATACTTGGTATATTGGTAGAATCTGTACTGTATCTTTTTTTGTCAATAAAATCCACAGTGTTGGAATTTTTCTTTGACACGCTACATGGTATTGTATTTTTATTGAATAAAATACATGCTATTGTATTTTTTATTTGATACAATACACCATATGATATTGTTTCTTAGATCCAACACATGGTATTCTATTGTTTCTTTGATAAAATACAAATTATTGTATTGTTTTTTCGGACTTACTTCGCGCACTGCGTAAAGCTCTTCGCGCACTGTGCAGTGCGCGAAGTTTGCAAACACTTCGCGCACTGCGCGTGAAGGGCGCAACTTTTTCAAATTATTTTTTGACCAATCAATAGACAAGCTTATTATTGTCCTCTGTGAATTTATTTGGAGTTTTTTGAAGCTTCCTTGTATGCTTAAAAATCCCACCAATGAAAAAAACAAGTACAGCCATTTGGGGACCTGGAATTCATATTCCCACAGGCCAAAAAATACAAATAATTTAGTGAATCATATTAAATATGTATTTAAAAGTTTTGGAACTTTTTGGCCACTTTGTACAAGGACAAGGCTTTCAAAAACCAGTAACTTTTTCTCAAGATATGCCAAAATGCGCCAGTAAGTGGTGAACTTTCCTAATTTTTGAAAGCCTTATTCTTGCACAAAGTGGCCAAAAAATTCTAAAAAGTTTGAATTCATATGTATCATGATTCACTAAATTATTTGGATTTTTTGACTCGTGGGAATATGGATTCCAGGTCCCCAAGTGACTGTACTTGTTCATTTTATTGGTGGAATTTTTAAGCATACAGAGAAGCTTCAAAAAACTCCAAATAAATTCACAGAGGACAATAATAAGCTTTTCTATTGATCGGTCAAAAAATAATTTGGAAAAGCTGCGCCCTTCACGCGCAGTGCGCGAAGTGTTTGCAAACTTCGCGCACTGCACAGTGCGCGAAGAGCTTTTCGCAGTGCGCGAAGTGAGTCCGTGCTTTTTTCAATAAAATATATGGTAGTAAGTTCTGATGTATGTGGTACAGTACCACAAACAAAAAAAAATACTGGATTGACTGATACCGGTATCACATTGGATTGTTTTACTGTTGCCACTATGCTACCACCTCTGTGTTGCGTTATGATACACTACAGCCTTGGTGTTGTGTCAGGCTACACTACTGCTGCCTCTGTTTTGTGTTACACTAACTACTGCCATCTGCATTGTGTTACACTACACTACTACCTCTGCATTGTGTTACACTACACTACTGCCTCTGCATTGTGTTACACTACACTACTGCCTCTGCGCTTTGTTAAGCTATACTAATACCTCTACACTGTGTTACAAAATTTTACTGCCTCTACACTTTGTGACATGTACACTACTGCCTCTGTGCTGTGCTATGCTACACTGTAACTGCCTCTAGGCTATTTTATGCTAAACTATTGCCTCTGCACCGTGTAGCCTGCTCCCAGGTAGCTTTCCTTGAGCTGACCACTGAAATTTGGCCCAAAATTCAGCCCAGTCTTTCTGGGGTATAAGTACTAGGGAGCTTCACTAGTGATAAGGTCCCTCAGATCAGTTTACCAAGCCCACCAGATTTGTTGCATTTGACTACCCCAAACTCAACAATTGGGGCCTTTTGATAATTTCCCCATTTTTTTACCTTCAACTCCTGAGCCTCCTTGAATTACCTTCCTGAATCTGTAGGGCAGCTTTGTACTATATAGGACTATCCTACTATTCCATAAGGACTCTGGTTGTATTTGCTTAAACCGCTGTAAGAATCAAAAGTGGTTGTGAGGCCCTTTTTCTGAATGGTGAAGGGGATGATGGAGGTAAAAACTCTGATCTTCGGCTACTCAGATAACAGGACCCACCAAATTAAGCTTGGCAAGTTTTTATGAAGTGATAGGAGTGGTTGGCTCAAGATGAGTTTGTTGATGACAAAGTATAAGGGTGAATTTCTGATATAAGTGATGTGGTTTGGAGTGATGATTCAATTCCTCACAACAAACACGCACTCCTACTAGTGTCTAGTGAGTTGGATGGTAACCCAGTAGCTGGGTTGTGAACAACATCTAACATCAGAGGACTGGCTGTTTTGCATAAACTGATGGATTACTTCAATCAACAATAGGGTGAAAATCTTTCATGGATGGAATTTATATGAGCACCTTTCTTTAGGCTCTGGGTTTTGTGTAATCATAAAGTGTTATAAATGTGGTAGAACAGGGTTACATGAATATTTTTCTTGTTGGTGCAATATATTTTCACAATTCAAGAATAATGCATTCACACTCAATAAGGACACAGAAAATGGGGCCTTCTGCAGGTTCATGTTTTAACACAGGATGAAGTTCATGGTGAGTTGTAATTCCACCTCCTGAATATCACACCTTGATCAGATAATTGAATCTTTTTACATCTATGCATAAAGTTTCAGATTAAATAGGGTTTCAGGAATTGTGTTGAGGGTGTTCAAAGTTGAAATCATAAAATTTTCAAATCATTAAATCACGAAATCATGCCACTTTTGAGTGATAATTTTGTATGTACCATTTTAGAATTATTGATACGTTTTGAATTTTTGGGGAGTAGATATTTTTTCAGCTTGGATTTTTATGATTCTATGGTGTTTTGATTTTATGCAAGTCAACTTTGAACAACCCTATTGATGATTAATAAAAAAATTGAATATTTCTGGATAAAACTCTTGAAGAAATGTTGCCACAGTAAAAGCAGCCACAAGTTTTAAATTCTCTTCACTTCTCCATGCTCCAGAGAAGTAATTAATTAATTCTAGTTGAACTGGTTCAAATAATTCTAGGCCTTCATTCTCAAATTCTTCCCAAGGTGCAATTATCCCATTGGCTTTGGTTGGACCCATGATAGGAAAACTCTTTCTTGATTTTGGATTCAGAATAATTCCACAGAACCATTCACAAAGTTCTTTTAACCCTCTTCTTTTTTCTGATTCTGTTTGGGTTCCATATAATGCTTCCATGAGCATCATGTGAAGCTTGCATATTGATTTGAGAAGTCTGGAGAAGATATCTTTGATATAAAGTTTTACTGTGCTCCCTGATTTTTTGTCTAGTACTTGGATATATACTACATTCTTGATTCCTTTTAGAAAGTAGCCAGCCAACGGCAATGAAAGATGCAAGCTCCTCCCAATGTTGGATGCCATATGTTGTTTTCCTGTTTGGTGCTCAAAAGATAAGCAATATGACTTGATGAGCTGATGAATCGGATCATCATCGCGAAAACAATAGGAATGTAACTTTTTTGTTAAAGTTCCTGGAAGTCTGTTTAATATTGAGGCCAAGCACTTCTCAAAGCGTACTTCCTTTTGGTTTTTTCCATCAGGTCTTCATGGACAATTTTTGAGGAAGGAATTGACATCAAATTTTCAGCTGAATATTTCAACATTGGGACATTATAATAGTATTGGTTAGCATCATCATCAATGCTGTGGGATGAATCAACACTTATATACTTACCTGAGTTTTTCTCTTGGTAAGTTGCTACCAGATAGACAGCCTTCTTTGCTGCCACTTCATGTTCTCCTTCTCCAGAGAAATAATCTATCAGTTCAATCTGCGTTCTTCCAAAGCTCTCAAGGGGCCGATCTCCTTTCCAATCCGGGTATGGCTCTTGTATGATACCCATGACCGGAAGAATTTTATAACCAGGGTCGAAGATCTCCTTCAGCAGCCATTTGAATATGCTTTGGTGTTGAAATCTTTGGGCGGGTGCTGACATACCCGTTTTGATTAAAACTACCTGATGTAATTCGTAGATGTATGTGATCAACTTCTTGAAAAGTATCCGCCACGTCGCATGCGATTGCACGCGAGCACTTTTTTTGGGCAGAACTTTCAACACTCGACCGGGCCTCCCATACCTAGATTTCATCATGGCAAATCTTAGAGTTGGGTGGATGTCCGCCTTCTCGGGAGGAGCCGTAGTGGAATCGAATTCTTTGGAATTAAGCCTCTCTTCAAAAATCAACTGGCATTCTCTGACAACCGCAACTGAAGCTTTAGCACCTGACATGTAATGAAAATAATCGAGGTCAGAAATTTTATGTGGAATGAAATCCAGACGTGCTTTCTTGTCTTTTGTTTTGGCCAAAGCCTCGATGTTATCCCTTGGGGCCGAAGAAGAAGCACTCATGTTTGAAGGCTCCTCGTCACGGAACTTGCGTCGTCGCGAACCTGTATTGGAATGCCGTGTGACGCTTGGTGCCAGACAAGTTGACGACGGCCCGGCTAAGACCTCATGAGATGCTACTTGTTCTTCAACCGAGTTTTCCTGGGCGACCAGCGGATAGTTCAAGTCAAAACGGAAGCGTGCCCAGATTCTTCCAAAGCAACACAAGATGAGATAGTGAAGGAAGCAGCGCCTCGACACCAATGAAAATGACATCCTTATTCTTCAGGGGGGGGGGGAGAGTCTGGGTTCCATGAAGATTCTCAACATCTTCTTATGTATCATTAGCGCAGCTAGAGTAGCTACTTTGAACGCCGCTAATTCTCCAGACTTGTTAGCGCAGCTAGCTACCTTTAAACACCGACAATCCTTCAGGATTTCCGATTCTCCGGTCGGATGAGATCATCAGATCTCCTGTGAATTTTGTTTTTTTCTATCGTCTGCCTGAAGTATCAAAGTCAGTGCTAGAGTCTGCGGCACAGAGCGTGACGGTGGCATGTGTTTCAACCAAACCTCAAAAAAAAAAAATCCACCAGGCGCCCATAGCACGGAGCTTTCCTGGGCTCATGTAAATATGTGTATTTACAAAGAGGGATTGTGATTTTGCCTTCGGCCGTATTGAGATTCCTCAGTATTAGCATACTTGGCAACCGGTTGATGGCAATAGACAAGATTTGAAACCTAGATGAAACCTAATTGTACCTGCTTAAATAGTAACCGTTGTACTCAGTTTCTATTTTTCTTCATCTTTGTTTTGTTTCCGATCCGATCAACTCCCTCGCACAGGTGTGCTCGTCGTCTCTCGTCCCTCAGTCTCTCTCTTGTGGTTATTGACACTCGTGGTCTTTGCCAAAGGTTGTTTGTTTGTTTTCTTTCTCATTCACATTTCTTGTTTTTGTTGAAATTGCAACTATCCAGTTTTCCATTTCTCTCACTGTCACATCTCTGTCACTCTTTTCCTCCCTCCTCGATGAATATGCATGTCCACCTTCTGCCCACAACCTGTCCTTCAGTTGTAATAGCTATAAAAGTTTGTGCATCTAGATGATAAATCCTCATCAGTTCCTGGACCTTTTCCCTGAGACCCTTGAGTCTTTTATAGTGAGAGCATTTTTCCCTCTCACAAACTAGCAGTTTAGCCCTCTTTGAGGGCTTCCTTGTTTTTTTCTCCGCCTCAAGCTTTCTTTGTCAGGCTTGTTTTTCACTCTTCCCTCCGGCTCCAAGTCCAAAATTCATCAGTTTTCATTCTCACTCATCAAGAAATCCAATTTTTTTTTGTTTCCAATCCAATCAACGTCTCCCTTGCACAGGTGTACTTATTCTCTCTTGTGTGGTTATTGACACACTTGTGGTCTTTGCCAAAGACCGTTGCACCCTATTATTTCTATAGGCCACTGGTACATACAGCAGTTTCAAAAAAGAATGGCAGTTGGGTCTTGGATCTTCCATCCAGGGATTTAGATCCAAGACCCAACTGCCATTCTTTTTTGAAACTGCTGTAGGAGGCATGTTGGGCCATGGGGTGTGATTGGAAGCCCCCCCTCTTGTGGGGTCTGTTGGAGATGAAGCTCAGAGCATGATCAATCAATGATCTTCATTAAAACTCAGTGGAATGAACTTATAAGGCCCATGTCCCATAGCCAGAATTTCCAAATTTCAATTTCAAGCCCAATTTCACTTTCATCAAAACTTTAAATTCACACACTTGAAATTCATCAGCCCAAAATTTCTAACCTGACTAAGTCCCTCTATTGGAGGGGGGACACTGTCACGCAGGGACCCTCCAAAGGAAGGAATTATGCTCTATGTCAACCCCACGGGGATAGAGAATTGACAAAAATTGACTTAATTTTTAATCTCTTGTAGCACTCCGGAATTTTACCATACAGCTACAAAGTTGCTCAACAATCAAAGGGGCTTATCCAGGAGATTCAGACTGTATCACTCTTGAGTTGGCAAGGTCCTTTGCTGCTTTGCTATCCAAGGTTTTGTGCTTGCATTACTCCAAAGTCATTTTCATACTATACTTGCTTAGTCTTGCTATCAACATGTGTATTTAATTTCCAAGAAATCTGAAACATTTTCATACTTTGTGCAATACTACAACAAAGTGACCAGTCATCATTCATCAAACATTAAGACTGTCATCTTTGAAGGTGGAGGAGAGTTCAATTTGAATGATTTTCTGGATTTCCTCAAGAGCACGGGCATTATTGTTCAAGTCACAGCACCTTGGAGCTGGGACAAACAAACCTGTTGCAGGTACCCCCTATCCGCTTGCGGGTACCTGATTGATTTCAGGGGCAGTCAAGAGGAAGTACTGGAAATCTGGTGTATCCATAGTAGCCCTCTTGGAAAGCTGGTGTAAATTATACATACCAGCCTGTCAAGAGGAATCTATCTTGGCGAGTTGGTATATGTATACCAGCTTGCCAAGATGAATCCCTCTTGGCAAGATGGTGTATCATACCAGCCCATCAAGAGGAATCCCTCTTGGCGACGAGCTGATGTATGTGTAGTATACCCACTCGCCAAGAAGAATACATCTTGGTGAGTTGGTATATGTATACCAGCTCGCCAAGTGCAACAAAGGGTAGTTACCTTATGTTGTGTTATCCGCGCAATTTTGGTAACGTACCTACCCCTGTTATCCGGGCCCCCTGTTACTTTACTAGTAACAGGGTCATTTCAGGCCCCGCGCGTAACGTAACGGGCCTCATTTCTGAGGCCTGTTATCATGTTATCCCCCGGATAACGCAATAACGGAGCTTTTGAGGCTTTTTTAGCCTCATTTTTCGCCTGTTCTCAGGGGCTCTGCGCGCCTGGATAGCGCAACAAACATAAAAAAAACGTCTTAATGTGGTGCAATAACATAATCGCACCACTGTTACGCGTAATGTGTAGATAACGTAATTGCACCGCCATTACGCGTAATGTGTAGATAACGACAAAAATTCCGTTACATTACTGTTATCTATGTGTTATGCGTAGCGTAACTACCCTTTGTTTCCAAGTGGAATCCCTCTTGGCAAGGGGTTGTTTGTATACCACTTGTCATGAGGGATTCCACTTGGCTAGGTAGACGGGTATTGGGGGGGGGAGTACCTGCAGCTCATCAGGCCAGACACCTGCACCTGCTGGCAGGTACCTGAGTGATTGCCGCCAACAGTTACCCACCCATGGACACAGGGTACCTGATGAAATCTTTACTACTGACTCAAACTTACACTACCACTGTAACTATAACTAAAATAACCACTGTGACCAAACCTTCCTAGGCTGATGGGGGAAAATATCTGATGAGAGGGGGAAAGAGGCCTTCTTACATATTGAAGTGTGAGGGAATTTGGCTCTAGGGGAACTCCTTGTGAGGGCTATTTTCTGCAGGGGATATCACTTGCACAGCAAGATATGCATGTGTTGCACTGCCTGCCAAAAAATGAGGTAATGGATTCTTCAGGAGGGTATATCAGTTGCTCAGCAATATATGCATGTGTTTCACTGCCTGCCAAACAATGAGGTAATTGATTCTGCAGGAAAGCTCCTTGAACACCTTATCTGCCTGCATATGCTGCACTGCATGATATCATGTGTTGCTAGGTGACCCAAATAACCTTCTGTAACCTACTATATGCCTGCCTGTCCAGCTTTTGCCTTCTTCCATTCAGAATATTGGGGTTCAAAGCCTCTCCTACCACCTTGCTCCTTCCTTCCTCCTTCCTCCTTGCCTAATTAATTTTTTCATCCATATCCCATCATACTGAATCCTAGACCCTTATAAAGTAATATAACACCCTTACAAAGATAATATACCCTTATACAAGTAATATAACCTTAGAAACGGCCTTCCTTGATACACCACACCATTCTCCCTTCCATTCCTGGTTGAGAGATGTGCTCCCAATACTTTCCACCTCTTCTGTTGATACACCACACCATCCTCCCTTCCATTCCTACCTAGTCATGGTCCTCATTCCATCCCTGCCAAGACCATACATCCTGCATAATCCTAGTCTGCTGTTCCATCCGTGATAACACCATCCATCATCCATCTGTCCTCCCTCTCTCTGTAATGACTCCATCCCTCCCATGTACACATACACTGCTTTTATTTATATATAAATTCTGTTGGAATTTGTCTTACAATGCTGATTCTTGAAATAGAACTTTCCTAGGTGAGCTGTAAGTGTGCACTCACAACAAGATAAATATAACTAAATGTTTAATGCATAATGTTGCAGATTTGGCAGGTTCACAATTGGAACAGCCAATTAGAAAGACAGCAAGGTGCTCAGGTAATGATGTCATTGATGACAATGTGGATTGAAGATCTTTGAACTCAAAGTGAGTCAAATGATCCTAATTCACAAGAGAAGAAAAGATATTAATTAATCTCTTTTATCTCAGTCAAACACTCTTGACACCAAATATTGATCTATTGAATCAAAAGATAACAAATGCAAATCTCATTAAATGTATAAGCTCACCATCAGGTGAGTAGTATACATTAATGAACTTATCAGAATAAAACACTGATTAATAATTGCTATTGTTATCAGCCATAGATCAAGAACATACAAGTTAAATTTATTCCTCACTGATCTGCTTGCAAAGCAATTCATAAAAGTAAAGATGCTTGTTTTGATCAAGCAAAAGATACTAATAAGTGTTTCTTGACTGTATTATTTGAATGTTTATAGGAACAGATTATTAGCCTTGAAAATCGTAATGCACTATTGTCATTATCAATTTATTTCTTGACTGTATTATTTGAATGTTTATAGGAACAGATTATTAGCCTTGAAAATTGTAATACACTATTTTCATTATCAATTTAGTATCATTTCATTCACTCTTAGCTAGCAGGTTTGTATTCCTTCAAGGTAAAATTTAACTTATTTCTATCTCTAAACTATTATTGTTGTACAAAGAAATAAATACTTCAAGTTGTTTGAAATCTTTTAACTTCCTCCTCTCACAATGAATGATAGCTGTATCTATGCTGTCCCAATACCTCAGCAATGTGCTTTTGACATTGTCACACCAATGGAGCACCACAGCGTGAAGGTAGCTCCTGGTGGATGCTTGGGCATGTCTCCTAGCAAGCCAGAGGCTTGCAACTTCCTACACAGCGGGCCCACAGCAACCAATTGGGGATGCACCCAGATGGTCGCACTGACCCTGCAACAAGGGTAAATTGGTTTGCGTTGTGGTCAAGCTAGTCAGGTCCCACGCATTGGGGAAGCAACACATGAGGATCCTGGATGGGTGGCAAAATGGGGGAAGCAGGTCCCCGGAACACACTTCTGAAATTTGAAAAATGGGATCCAGTCAGATCACCTGGGTCACAGGGCTCAAAAGGTGTCCAGATTTTATGATCTGGGGCTCATCCAACCGGATTAGTGGCTGGAAGACTATTTGATTGGATCACATAGGTCATGTCATCTGGTGGCAGGTTTTCAAAAGCTGTCCAGACATTGACTCACAATCAAGTTGCAAGATATTTTTGGGGGGCACATGTACTTGGACAGATGGACCAAGCAATATGATTGTTTTTTGGATCAGACACGGTTACAGCAAAAGACACTGCCAATGGTATTTTCTGGGGGGGAGGAGTACACAGATGGGCTCTTGAGATCATCATTGGGACTGGGGGTACATAGGAGATTGCACAGACAAAATACTGTGGGGCAGGAAAAATACTAACTTGCTATCTGGGCAGTCAGTGTATGGGGGAGTATGGGGGTTGGGTGAGCGCGGAGGCATGATTGTTCTTATGATGGCAGGAAAGATATGATGTACTTGTTTCTGCTGGATGTTAAAACTCACAATGCATTTTGCAGAAACTTAGCAGAAAACGATTGACTTGGGCAGGATTTGAACCAGCGACCTTAGCTTGAAGCTAAGACACTATACTAGAAGTGCTGCCTTTACCAACTAGGCTACCAAGTCCATTCCTGATGTGTTGATTTTGACCACTGAGGATTACAACATTTCAACACTGGAGAGGGTGGAGATGAGTCTGGAGTCTGGGGGAGGAGCCAAGGGTCTGTCCCTCAAAGGTGAGGAGATGTTCTAGGCGGATTGGGAAGGTGGACTGTGGGTGGAGGAAACATTTTGGATTGCACAATCCACACTTCTCTTAAAAACTCAAACAAACCAGAAGCCCCCTGGAAAGGGCTCCACTGCTTTAAAACCACTGTTGAGGTCAGACCTGTGGGTGGAGCCAAGGATGGGCCCCCAGGGAAGGGGCTACACTACCACTGGTTTTTGGTGGTGGCACAGCGTGGGTTGACCATTTAATGACAGAGCCCTACTGTTCTTGTGATGCGGGCAGGACAATTGAGTCCTTTCTGAGTCACAGGTGCGTGGGGGAGCCGGGCTGGTGACTGGGAATGTCCCAGCACTGGTACAAACTTGACACAAGTCCCTTGTACCCAGTTCGGTAGAGGGGCGCGGGTGGCGTGTGCAACCCCACTACCATTGGTGGAGGGACTTGCACACAATGTCAGCCTTTTGGCCTGAGAGCAGAAAATCATTTTGGTGCATAGCACCCTTTTTGCACACTACACCTTGCAAATTCAGAAAACCTTGATTTTTTTTCAACAGAGATGATGGCCGGCATCATTCCGTCATAATGATCTCTTCAAAATTTTAAATTTGACATTATAATTAGTTTATACCTTTTTTTGAAAGTTGCTGTTTTTGGCAAATCCTTCTTGACCATCAGAATTAAACCCCATGATATGTAGTGAAAAACCTAAATAAAATCTCTTATGCTTTTTCTTATTCTTTTCTGGCCAAACTGAATTAATAATTCATTTGCCATAAAGTGGAATAAGGCATTGCACTGTCAAAAAGAGGATTTTGACTTGATTTTTGTTTGTCACTCAAAAATCAGGTTCACAAGGCATGAGAAAGCTACATATCACAAAAGATGCACATTGGGACAAAGATGGATTCCATCTGTTGGGATAGTCAACCAAGTGTGTTGCTTTCCTGCAATAATTTCTAAAGAGGTAATTTGAGTGATTTTGCAATGCTGCCAGCCCCACGACCCGACTTTGCGCACCTATCTACAAGAGTGTTGCCCCTGCAACACCTCCAGAGCGGCTGCTTGTATAGGTGGGGGATGTTGATTTTTACATCCTGCGCTTTACACGGTATGTGCAATGTAAAACCCCAATTATGCAAAATTGCACGTGTGAAGCCAATTAACTAAATTTACGTGTGTCAAGCTAAATGGGGTACCACGTTAAATCTCCTATGTAAAGTGTGACATGTAAAAGTGCACGCTCGGTGATGTAAAAATAGAAATTACAGGCTATAATTTGGGTGCCCATAATTTTGCAAGACTTATTTTGCAAGACATAAGCCCTGTGAAACGGATTGCGTGCAAAATTCCAAAAGACCCGGGTTTCATTGTAATTTTGCATGACATTGTGCGTAACACATGACATGCAAGAATAATGCATGCAAAACATCCCCCGCAAAATTATTCCCGGGGACCCCCGCCCTGTAATTTTACAGGCCTCCTTGTGCAACACTTGCACTACAGTCATGCAAGATTACAGCTTGCACCCACATCAAACAATTTTGCATACCATGTTCTTGCAAGACAATATTGCATGCAGCACATGCATTGCAAAAATATCCTGTACTCCGGCCAATTAGAATTTTGCGGGCTATTATAATATAAATGTAGAGAAGGAAGAGGCTTTGTTAAAGTCGGGTATTTTTCTTTGGTTGGTTGGTGGGTTTTGGGTTACTTACGTGCTCAGTAGCTCTTGAATTTTTCTGGGGCCAGTGGGGGGTGGGCCAGCGTACTTGCATTCTTCCCGGTTGCAAAGCATAACTCCGAGGCACTTCACATGTATCACTTTCCACGAGTTGTTGTTCCGATTGTTGACGTTGACGGTCTGGGAGTAGCCGACCTTGGGGATGTTTTCAAACCTTGTGTTCTGCGGAACCACAAATGTTGTAGATTGGTTGGGGTAGAGGGGGTAACCTTGCCTGTCAAGCAAGGTGCCGTGATCAATGAAAGTGCTAAAGCCACTTTCCATTGCGACAGGCAACTGCCATTTGGGCAACTTGGGTCTTGGGTTTGGTGGCGGTGGGACAATATCTGGTGACGGGACGGTGGCGGGTAGTTGTTTGGAGCGGACTTTGCGGGCCATGGGATATGTTGATAGTGAGCGAGTGAGGGTGTGGATGCAATTAAAAGGAATGATGTTAGCTGATACTGGTAATTATTTTGGTCGTGCTGGGGACCGGTTGAAAGGAATGTGTGTGAGAGGTGGGGAAAAATTGTGGAGGGGGGGGGGGGGGGGGTTCTTACTTACCTCAATTTCTATCCAGAACCGTTGAGCAAATCAAACAAAAGGAGGGAATGGATGTGCCGTGTTGGGAGATTGAGGTTGCCGCATCTGTACCAATTGTGAGTGTGGCCAAGGTATGGCCGGAACCTATGTCAAAAGCTCAATGAGGGTATACAGAGTTTGGATGATCCAAGAAGGGGAGAGTGGTATGTGCTGAACTCTAGAATCTCCGATGGGTGTAAGAGTTTGTATGTAATTTTAATTTACACTGCGGGGAATTACAAATTTGCATGCTCCAAACGGAGCATGTTAACTCGCAGGGTGTGAAACTGGGGGTGCAGGTCCGCAGGACTAATTTTGCAAGCCGTGCCTTACATGTCAAATGTTTACGTGCGGTGGTTTGGCCTCCGCCGAACGCAAATTTAATCTGCAGAAGCCCAAAGTGTAAATTTACATGGGTGCTTTTTACATTGCATGAAGCGTGTAAAACATACAATGTAAAAATACTCCACCCCGTATAGGTGCGACCTGCAGTCACAGGTGCGCCCGATTGGGTCGTGGGACGCCACGGCTACCCACGGCACTGTCACGCACTGGCGGCGGTTCCAATTCATGCGAGTCCCGCTGTGTACAGGGGAAGGGAGGTTCTGGTGAAGCGTCCCAAAGCCTGTCGCTACAGGTTGGGCCCAAGAAGGAGTACGGTGGGCAAGCTAGCAGAATCTACGCAAGCCTCCATTCAAGAATAGCAACACCCCCTTGGAGAATAAGTATGGCGGTTTTCTTGGTCTTGAGGCGCTGCTTCGTTTGCTATCTCATCTTGCGTTGCTTTGGACGAGTCTTGGCACCCTTCCTTTTCGACTTGAACTATCCGCTGCCGGTCGCAGATGATATCTCGGTTGAAGAACAGCAAGTTGCAGCTCATCATGAGGTCTTAGCCGGGCCGTCGTCATTTTTTCTAACCCCAAGCGTCACACAACATTCCAATATAGGCTCAAATCGACGAAAGTGCCGTGACGAAGAACCTTCAAACTCGAGTGCTTCTTCTTCTTTGACCCCCGTGGAAAACGTCGAGACTTTAGCCGACCCAAAACACAAGAAAGCACGTGTGGATCTTATTCGGCCTGAAATTTCATACCTCGATGATTTCCATTACATCTCAGGTGCTAAATCTTCAGTTGCGGTTGTCAGAGAGTGGCAGTCAATTTTTGAAGAGAGGCTCGGTTCAAAACAATTCGATTCCACTTCGGCGGGTCGCGCGAAGGCGGTGATCCACCCAAATCTACGGTTTGCCATGATGAGGTCTAAGAACAGGACGCCCCCCGGTCTAGTAGTGTTGAAAGTTCTGCTCAAAACAAGTGATCACGTACAATCGTATGAGAAGTGGAGAAAACTTTTCAAGATGTTGATCACATACGTCTACGAATTGCATCAGGTAGTTTTAATAAAATCCGGCATGACAGCACCCGCCCACAGATTGCAGCACCACAGACTATTCGACTGGCTGGTAAAGGAGATCTATCAACCTGGTTATGGCAATCTCCCAGTGATCGGTATCATTCAAGCGCCTTACCCGGATTGGAAAGGTGATCGGCCCCTTGAGGGATTTGGAAGAACGCAGATCGAACTGATAGATTATTTTTCTGGAGATGGAGAGCATGAAGCGGCAGCAAAGAAGGCTGTCTACCTGGTGGCAACTTACCAAGAGCAAAACCCAGGTAAGTGCATAAGTGTCGATTCAGCCCACAGCATTCACGATGATGCTTACCATTATAACGTCCCATAATTGATTTGTCTCAATGATTTATTCAGATGAATATTCGATGTCATATCCTTTCTCGAAAATCATCCATGAAAATCTGATTGAAAAAAACCAGAAGAAAGCTCGCTTTGATAAATGCTTGGCCTCGATATTAAACAAACTTCCCGGAGCTTTACCAAAAAAGCTGTATTCCTATAGCTTTCGTGATGATGATCCAATTCATCAGCTTATAAACTCATACTGCTTATTTTTCAAGCATCAAGCAGGAAAGAACTACATCTTATACAACATTGGAAGGACCCGGCATCTTTCATTACCATTGGCCGTTTACTTTCTCAACAGAATGTCAGGTGTGAGTTATATTGAGATACTAGACCAGAAAACAATGAGCCCAGTCAAACATTCCATGATTGATATCTTCTCAAAACTTCTCAAATTAATTTGCAATCTTCATTTGAATCTTCTGGAAAAATTGGATGGAACACAAACAGAATCCAACCAAAGAAGCTCAGTAAGAGAACTTTGTGAATGGTTCAGTGAAATAATTATGAATTCAAAATCAAGCAAGAGTCTGCCTATAATGGGTCCAACCAAAGCTAATGGGTTAATTGCACCTTGGGAAGAATTTGAAAATGAAGGCTTAGAGTTATTTGAACCAGTTCAACTAGAATTGATCAATTACTTTTCAGGAGCTTGGAGAATCAATGAAAATTTAAAGATTGTGGCTGCTTTTACTTTGGCAACATTTTATCAAGAGTTTCATCCATCACTATTCAATCATTTAGTTGCTCACCAAACGCACAAAAGTTGAAAACCAACTTGTAGATGAAATCCAGAACTTCAGGCTCAGTTAAATTGTATTTCTTATGTTTGAAAATTTAGTATTCAGACAATTGAATCCCAGCTCAGTATGCCTGTTGGACCTGTAGAACAAGTGGGTGCAGACTCCAGAGGAACTTGATAAAGACCAGCAATTTAGTTAGCATTAAAATCTCAAAGTGGTGTATTGGATTGGCAAACCAAACCAATAACAATAATTTATTGCTGGTATTTGTACGCGTCCAGTTATTTAATTTAGGCTGAAAAAACACCAGGTACCCATGTCCAAGAAGGGTACCCGCCATGGTGCGTGCGGGCCAAGCGCACCTCAGCGCTTGTACTGTTGGATTCCACTGATACTGCACACCACCAACTGCCGTGTCATACACATCTGCAGAGATGCTTTGTATAGTGCTGGGTGTCTGTTTTTGGGGGAAAAGGGTGGTGATGGACGGCTGGGTGTGGGGCCCAGAGGTTTGGTGACACCTCAGCGCTTGGCCCGCGTGCAGTGGTTTCAAGCTGCAGAAAAATTGGTATGCTGCAGCAGAAATCTTATGAGGATGTGGCACAGTTGTCCTTTTAAGTGTGCTGTTTCCAGTTAAGTCACCTGGCGGGTACACAAGTACCAAGGGGACATAATACATATTATTATTTGTGCTGTATTGGATTGGGATACCCAATACCTATATCTTCAAATCCTTGTGTTGGATCACTTTTAAAATACACACTCTCAAGGGTGAAAGCGCAGCACAGCGGCTTTGGTGGCCGCTGCACTGCGCTGAAAGTAGCGGCCCTGCCCGCTGTGCTACCGCTTTTTGGGTCTGGCAAGAAGCGGGGACCTGCTAATTTCAGCGGTAGCACAGCAGAACCGTCGCTGCGCTACCGCTTTTTGAGCTGGCCACGTAGCGCTCCCCGCTGCCAGCCAAAAAAGCGCAGCGCAGCTGCTTTGGTGGCCGCTGCGCGGCGCTGAAAGGAGCGGCCCCGCCTCCTGCGCTACCGCTTTTTGGGTTGGGGAAAAAGCGGGGGCCTGCTATTTGCAGCGGGACTGGCGCTGTGCTACCGCTTTTTGGGCTGACCGCACAGCAGTTCCCCGCTGCACTGCGCTAAAAGACCACTTTTTTGTAGCGCAGCGCAGCGTTTCAGCCTTGACACACTGCAAGAAAAACTCTAGAAACTGCTTGCAGTTGAGATGCAAGAGCTCAAGGCAAGCTGTGCCTCATGCATGAATCAAGCATTGGTTGATTCCATGCACATTGCCTAATTTATGCAATAGTGAGTCTAAGGTACAACAAACTGAGTACAGGAGTTGATACTGTGCAAATTGCCCTTTCATGTGCAAATTCCCCTTTCATGTGCAAATTCCCCTTTCATGTGCACATACCCCTTTCATGTGCACTTATCCCTTTTGTATGCATTCACCCCTTTCATAATGTGTACATACAGCAGTGGGTCAGCTATGCTACCATAGCTGTTAGCGTAGCGTAGCGCAGCACAAATGCGCTGTTTTTTAGCGTAGTGTTAGCGCAATTGCGCGCATCTGCGCTAACGCTACACGCACAGGGTGCAAAGCTATTTTAGCTTTTAGCGTAGCGTTAGCGCAGATTCGCGCAATGGTGCTAACACTAAGCACGCAGGGCGCAAAAGAGTGTTTGCTACGCTGCGCTACAGCGCTTTTTGAGGCAAAAAAGGCCTTTTTTCCCCTAAAAGCGCCATAGCGCAACGTAGCGTAGCGTAGCGGCTGTAGTGTAGCGCTAACGCTAAACAAAAATTAGCGTGCTGTTAGCGCCGCTGAAAATTAGCGCAGCGTAGCGGCGCTAACAGCGCGCTAACGCTATTCAAAAAATGCCAGCGCTTTTTGGTGCTACGCTAAACGTTAGGGCTAAAATAGCGTAGTTTAGCGTAGCGGCCCACTGTTGGTACATAGCCCTTTATGTGCACATACCCCTTTCATTTGTGTATATCTCTTTCATGTGCATGTATCCCTTTCACAATGTGTACATACCCCTTTCATCATCTTTTCATGATCCTTTCATGTTGAAATGTCCCCTTTGAGTTATTTACATCCCTCTCAATACCCCTTTCATCATTCAGGTTTACATACCCCTTTGATGTTTACATATCCCTTTCATGTGCAAATACCCCTTCCTGCACATACCCCTTTCATGTGTTGAGTTGTCTGTTAGTCTGCTACCATGATGTATCATGTGAGCCTGAGTCTCCATAGTGACAACAGGACACAAGAAATGGGGGGGGCAATAGTTGTATTTCTTGGGATAAAGAAACTACAACTATAAGAGAAAAAGAGAAAGAGAGAGAGAAACCAAGCAGGATAAGGAAAAAGAGAAGTACTAGGTTATTCTAGTGGGAATGCACGTCCACTGGCAATGCTACTCTTCAGAAGAGTGCTGCTAATCTGTGCTAGAAGTGCTACAGCTTCCTCTCAGGAGGGTATCTGGATTAGATAAGTTTAATCCAGCCACAATCTTTTAGCTTCCTTCTGGGTAGTCAAGGTTCTTAAAGGGAAACCTGAGGGACAGCCCTGTAACCTAAATTTGAGGCAAAGGCCAAGTGATAATAAGAGACAGCCCTGTGATCAAGATAGAGGCAAAGGCCTGTGGATTTGGAGGGACAGCCCTGTGATCAAGAAGGAGGCAAAACTAGAAGAAAGAGCAGATCAAGCAAAACACAGAGTTGTACCTCTGAGATAAACAAGGTTCAGTGAAAGAGGTTACTTACTGTCAATATCCTAGGCGCCTGTGACGGTAGGTATACTGGGAGTATAGTAGGCTCTTTGGTGGTGATCCTGGAGTTATCTGGGTGGTGGTTCTGGTGTGCTTGGAGTCTGTGCATCCTCCAGCTGCATGGGGGATCCTGACTTCAAAAAATTTCAAGTTTGGCTGACATAATCACACATGTACATGTGGTTGGAGCGCTCTGTTGCGCCTACCAGGCGCTGCTGCGCCTGCACGTCACAAACAAGGAACTCTATGAAGGAGTTGAGCTGTTGGAAAGTGGCCAGTGGACACTAGGGTTTAAATTCCATGAGAAAACAGAATCTGAAGTCAAAACAAGGTTAAACCTTAAGCATGAAAAGATATAAGAGATTTGAGGTAGAAATAATGATAAAGGCAGACTTTAGGTCAGCTGCGCTGACTCTAAGGCTGACATATCACCACAGTATGGAGGGCTGTTGGATCGACCCATGAGCAGTACCAACCAACCACCCAGCTGGCAGCCACAAGTGTCTGTAGCCTAGTTGGTAAAGACAGCACTCTAGTATGTGTCTCAGCATAGCTGAGGTCGTGAGTTTGACTCTAACCAGACACATCTTCATTTTACAGTCTCTACAGGTTATGAGCCCAGAGCTACCTGAGTGCTACTTGCTTACAATAAAGACTTGATGAATTTGTGAATGCTGACTTGTAAGACCACGCAAACTCCTATGAGCCTACATCTAGATCATGGGTTCAATCCCTACGCTGATCATCTTTCCTGGGTCTCATTCCCACTCTCTCTTGGGGTCAATCCCCACTTCCCATCATGTAGCAAGGGGGGGGGGGTGTTGAGTTGTCTGTTAGTCTGCTACCATGATGTATCACCACAGTATGGAGGGCAGTTGGATCAAACCTTGAGCAGTACCAACCAACCACCCAGCTGGCAGCCACAAGCGTCTGTAGCCTAGTTGGTAAAGGCTGCACTCTAGTATGTGTCTCAGCATAGCTGAGGTTGTGAGTTTGACTCTCACCAGACAAATCTTCATTTTGCAGTCTCTACATCATGAATACTTACCCCTTTCATCATGTGTAAATATCCCTCTTATGTGTTAATACACCTTCTCACATTCCCCTTTCATGTGTACATATTTCTTTCATCTGTACATATCCCTTTCATGTGTACATACCCTTTTTTTGTTATTCTGGCTGGATTCAATGGTGCATGAAGTGGACAATAAAAGAAAATAAAAGGGTGCTCAGGGGGATGCTCATTTGCCTCAGCCTACTGCATGAGCACTACAGCATGTTCAACATTGAAATGCTGAACAAGGTACACACTCAAGGTTCACCAGCACAGAATTTGGGTGCTTGACTCCAGCTTAATCTGATCCTTGATTGAAGCTTGCTGCATCTCAACTGCAAGCAGTTTCTAGAGTTTTTCTTAAAAATCCATAGTATTGTTGGAAAAAAAGATCCAGTATGTGGGTTGGATTAGTTGCAACATTGTTTTACATGTTGATTTTTTTGTGCTTCATATTGGTGGGTGTTCCATGGGATCCAGATTTTCTTCTGTGTATGGTTGGAAGACTGGAATCTTCTCAAGGGTTTATGGGTTGCTTTTTTTGTTATATCCCCAGGGTTCAGGGCATGCCCCTGTTAGTCCGGGGTCTTTAAGTTGGGCTGAGCCTCATGCCCTGTACCAAACCTTGGGTCCCACCCTTAGGCTGGCTCAATGATTTACTGTTAATTGGGCTGGGGCTTCCCAAACATGATGATTACTGGTCATTGTATTTGAGTTTGAAGAGACAGGGGATGGATGACCAGTGCACTTGTTAACCACAACATTTGTCCAAACCTTGCAGTGGACAGCTGTCATGGCTCATTTAGTTGGGGAAGCCCTAGCCCAATGAAAAGAGCACGCTGTCCATCAATCTTGTCATTTCCAAGCTTGGTAGGCAGTACATAATGGGCATTGGGCCTGGAAAGGCCAATCTTGATGTCCAGTATTTATATGTCCAGTAGAGAATGTTAAATTAGACCTGGATGCTGGTTGGTACCAGGTAGAGATGGCAAACGGGTACCCGCGCGGCGGTACCCGGCACCCACCGGCGGGTACTCATCAGGGTTGTGGGTACCGCCGCCGCGGGTGCCAAGTATGGGTACAGGTGTTGCTTTTTGTGTGATTTTTGGGTGTGTACCCGGGTACCGCCGCTTGATACCCGCCAATACTGCTACCTCTTTTCCGTTGTGTATGTCCCCTGCCAGTCCTGTGTGATATCCGCAACTGCGGCGCCACCAGCTGGCCGAGAGAGATTCCTCTTGGAGAGCTGGTGTATGTACAAATGCCAGCTTGCCAAGAGGGAGTCCTTTTGGCGAGTACTGGTATACACACACCAGCTCGCCAAGAGGGATTCCTCTTGGCAAGCAGGTATACGCCTACCCGCTTGCCGAGAGGTCGGAGAGCTGGTGTGTGTATACCAGTGCTCGCCACTTGCCAAGAGGAATCCCTCTTGGCAAGCTGGTGTGTGTATACCAGTGCTCGCCAAGAGGAATCTCTCTTGGCAAGCTGGTAATGTATACTTGCTCACCAAGAGAAATCCTCTCTCGGCGGCAGGTATACTGATACCAGCTCGCCGAGGCTCGAGAGGGATCCCTGAGAGAGTCCCTCTCTTGTAGAGCTGGTGTACACACACCACCTCGCCGAGAGGGATTCCTCTTGATGAGCACTGGTATACACACACCAGCTCGGCAAGAGGGATTCCTCTTGGCGAGCAGGTATATACACCCACCAGCTCGCCAAGAGGAATCCCTCTCTGCAAGCTGGTGTGTGTATACCAGTGCTTGATCTCTCTCAGCAGGCAGGTATATGTACACTTGCTCACCAAGAGAAATCCTCTCTCGGCGGCAGGTATACTGATACCAGCTCGCCGAGGCCCAAGAGGGATCCCTGAGAGGGATCCCCTTGCAAGCAGGCACATATTTACAAAAAACAACTTGGCGGGTACCGGCGGTACCCGCCAGAAAGACCCGGGTACTGCTGCCGCGGGTGCCAAGTACGGGTACGGGTATCTGTTTTGGGCCAAAAAAGCAGGCGGTACCTGGACAGGCGGCGGGTACCCGGGTACCAATTGCCATCTCTAGTACCAGGGTACCCATTGTTTTTTTGGCCAAAGTGTGTACCTACTACCATACCCGGCACCGCCTGGTGGGTGCCAGGGGTACTTAAGGCAGGTCATCTAGGCCATTGAGAGTACATTCTTGATGGCTGAGATGGTTCCTCCACAGTCATCTTGACACCAATGATGTAATACACATTAGTGGCCCTAGTAGCTGGCTGCTAACAATTTTGCCCATTAGCTTTGGCTGTAACATACAGCTGCTCAATCCGGCTAATTACGCTAAATGAAAGCTAAATTACTGAGAATTAGCTACCTGTTACCGCTAAATTAGCTGTAATTTGTAGCTAAAATTAACCTTTTTTTTCAGATACCTGGTAGCTGTAATGGTAATTAACAGCTGGCATGCCACAACACAGTGCAGTGCAGCAGTCCCAAAGAAAAGCGGCCAAGTTGGTGTTAGTTATGCTAAATTTAATTTGATAGTTGCATCATGGTTGACACGCAAGATGGCCTGGCAAGCAAGACTGTACAGTCTCAATGGCTGGGAAAGAGCGGTTGTGAGCAAGCAGAATTTCTTGCCCCACTGAAGCAACAATCAGAAATTCCAAGTCAAGCTGCTTGGGAGGGTTGGGCTTGTAGTTGGTGAGGTGATTTTATTGAAGTTGAGTTGATGAGGGAAGAGGTTGATTGATGTGGACAAGATAGTTAAACGTGGAAGGGAAGGATGCATGAGTGACCTGGAAGTGGAGGGAGGATTGGGGAAGAGTGGCAATGGCTGGGTGAAGGTTGAGGTTCTTGGAGATAATCTAAGTTTAGGTTGATGAGATTAAGTTTCAGTGACCATTACCATTGATTTTACAAGTAACATTTGGGGTGGGCAGCCCGTTGGGTGTAACAGTTGTGATGAGCTGTGAAATATTCAGGGGTGTGAAATTCAATGAGAAAGGTTTGATTTTCAGTGCATTTTCAGATGAATCAAATGGTTAAATAGTGATGGATAAAACTCTTGATAAAATGTTGCCAACATGAAACCAGCCACAGACTTAAGATTTGCTTCACTTCTCCATGCGCCAGAAAAGTGGTTGATTAGCTGCAGCTGGACTGGTTCAAACAACTCTCGGCCTTCATTCTTGAAATCTTCCCAGGGTGCAATTATGTCATTCACTTTGGTTGGCCCCATGATGGGCAGACTCTTGTCTTCGTTTGGAAACATGAGTATCTGACAGAACCATTGACAAAGTTCTTTTACTGATGTTATTTGCTCGTCTTCTCTTGGTGTTGCATCCAATGAGTTGAGAAGATTGAGATGAAGCTTGCAAATGAACTTGAGGATTCTTGGGAAGACGATATCTTTGGCCTCAGTTCTGACTGGGCTGTTTGCTTCCTTGTCTATTATTTCGATAAACATCACACCTTCCATTTGTTGTGGGAAGTAACCGGCCAGCGGTAATGAAGGATGAAGAGTCCTCCCCTTGTTGGGTGTGAGGAGGTGTGTTGCTCTTTGTTGCTCAAAAGATATGCGGTATGAATTGATAAGCTGATGAACTGGATCACCTTTGTCAAGATTGTAGGAATGCAGCTTTTTCGGTAAATTCTCGGGAAGTCTGTTCAATATCGAGGCCAAGCATTTCTCAAAGCGTACTTGTTTCTGGGTTTTTGCCATCGGATCTTTACGGATGATTCTTGAGGAAGGTATTGATCTCGAATATTGGTCTGAGTATGCCATCATGGAGAGAAATCGACGTTATGATGGTAAGCGTCATCCTCAATTTTTGTGGGTTCATGGATCGACGCCTATGTACTTACCTGGGTACTCATGTTGGTAGGTGGCGACTAGGTAGACGGCCTTTCCTGCCGCTTCAGGCTCTCCATCTCCAGAGAAATAATCTATCAGTTCGATCTGCGTTCTTCCAAGTCTCGCAAAAGGCCGATCTCCTTTCCAATCCGGGTAAGGCTTCTGAATGATACCGAGGACTGGGAGAGTGTCTTGACCAGGTTGAAAGATCTCCTTCAGCAGCCAGATGAACAGTCTGCTGTGCTGCAATCTCTGGGCGGGTGGCGTCATTCCGGATCTCATTAAAACGGCCTGATGCAATTCGTAGACGTATGTGATCAATATCTTGAAAAGTTTCCTCCAGTTCTCATACGGTTGTACGTGATCAGTGATTCTGTTCAGAACTTTGACCACTCGACCGGCCGTGCCGTCCTTCAATCCCACCATGGCAACCCGTAGTGTTGGGTGGACGTCCTCTTTCTTGTGACCACTCGTGCTGGAATCGAATTCTCCTGAATTGATCCTCGTTTCAAAAAGCATCCGGTACTTTCTGACCACCGCCACTGAAGTTCTCACATTTGGCTGGTACTGGAAACCTCTGAGGAGAGATATCTCAGGCTGAATGGGATCCAAGCGTGCTTTCTTGTGTTTTGGCTTGGCTAAGGCCTCGATGTTCTCCACTGGGGCCACATAAGAAGAAGAAGAAGAAGAAGAAGAGGTACTCGTGGGGTTTGAAGGTTCCTCGCCACGGGATCTGCGTCGACTCGAGCTCGCGATGGAATCTTGTGCGACGCTTGGGGTCAGAAAATGTTGCTCTTCAACCAAGCTTTCCTCGGCGCCCGGCGGCGGAAGATTCAAGTCGAAAAGGAGGCATGCCAAGACTCGTGCAAAGCAAGACACGAGGAGATAGCGAACGAAGCAGCGCCTCAAGACCAACACGAACGGCATGCTCGAGGGGGAGTTATGTAGTTATCTTGAGTGATTCAAAGAGGTTCCCGAATCTGTGGCAGCCCTTATAATATACCGCGCCAGTGGTTTTGGTTCGATTTTCGGCAGCGTGTTTCAGCTTTGTTATCCGAAGATGGCGGTGGAAACCCCCGTGCAGGCTTTTCTCAACACGTATCCGACACTGGTGGGCTCGGAATGTACAGAGCTCGAAGTTCATGGGCCGAGCTGGCACATGAAGAGGAGCTTGTCGTGGACCGGCAGCGCGAGCTGTTTCTCCGGTGGACGCGGCTGGACAGTCTCGTCGGCCAGGATGGAATCTGCCTGGTCCACAAGGTCATGCAAAGGGATCACTCAGGTTGGACACGATTAGGCGTGATTATTCCGGCCCGGGTGAAGGATATTTAGTTTTGTCGGCCAGCTGGGGGACATGCTTCGCGGTGTTTGGGGTGTGGGCGAGGCTGCACAGTCTCGGCGGTCGGGAGGCATTGCTCCCAGCGGGAAGCTCGTGAAAAGGGAGGATGGATCTTTCCCCGGTTGCATTCCCCCGGGTGGACAGTGGCCGGGCAGGGGCTGGACAATGTGTAGGACCGGATACATACATCTACGTGGTGAGCTATCCGTCGGATCGGCCTAGGAGCGGATGTCCCACCGGATAGCGTGCCCAGGGGCGAAGAGCGAAAGAAAGAAAGAAAGAAAGAAAGAGTGAACCAACGATGGGCGAGCAACCAGCCGAGCGGCCAGCAGACGGGCAGCTGCACGGGAACGCACTCGGCTATCTCCTCGTACTCAGCCAGCCCAGCGCACGCCTGGCACTCAACTGCCCCGAGACCACCATCGGCTCATCACCCCACCTGGCCACCATCTGCCTCGAAGACCCCGCCAGGATACAGGCCATCCATCTCATCATCCACATCGACAACAACCACAGGGTCAGCCTACTCCCAGACCAACAAACAAGCAAGCAAGCAAACAAACTAACTAACTAACCATATCCCAACACTCCTCCACAGGCTTCCCTCCAGGTCGTCGGCCCATCCGGAATCACCCTCAACAACAGCCATCTCCAGCCATCCCCAGAACCCGTGCCCCTCAACGATCGGGACACGTTCTCTATCGACCAGTTCCCGTTCAGATGGGAACAGCGCTGGGACAACCATCTCACCGACTGGTCAAGATTCACCTCCCCCAGCAAACAACCACAACAACAACAAGAAGAAGAACCACAAACACTCCTGCTCGACATCACTCCAGAAAAACATCCCAGCCCGCCCAAACTGCTCATCTCTCCCACCAAGAACAACCAGCAATTCACATTCCAATGGGACCAAGAATCCAACGTCTCCTTCCGCAGACGCCCCAGAAATTCCATCGACACCCACAGATCCCGCGCCCACAGCCCCACCGACGCAGACCAGTCGAGCGAAGACGAAGAAGAAGAAGAAGAAGAAGAAGAGAGCGATGAGCTGCCAACAACAGACCCATCTTCGCTCCCACTGACCGGGATATCTCTGCAGGAATCTCCCCAGGATCCGCCGCCGCCATCATCCCCACAGGAAGCCAGCCCCTCCCAGCCCCCTCGACTCAAGAGTCTGCTCCAGAACCTGCTCATCAAACAGGCCGTCCAGGTCCATCTGGCCCACCACCCCCCATCCACCCTTCCCGACGACGAGACACCCTCCTCCTCCTCAGCCGCCGCCTCGGGATTCAGCAGCAGCGAAGACGAGCAGGAAGACGACGATCCAGAGTCGACTGACACGGACGATGAGATCCTGCAGCGTCCTGCCGAGCCTGCTGACGTCAGCATGGCCTCCTCGCCGCCTGCCAGTGTATGTCCCTTCAACATTCTCTGCCACGATCCATGTCTCCTTAATAACTAGTCACATCAGCCGAACCCCACCATAGCCCCTTCAGACGCGATCTGCCCCAGCAACCCGGTCTCGCTCCCAAGCACGCTCGTCCGGCCCACATTCGACCGCCGCTCGCTCTCGCCCAACGCCCAGCTGCTCTCGGAGTTCCAACAGACCGGCTCTCCCACGCGCACATCGCCCCCCAAGACGCTCGTGTTCCCGCTCAAGAGCAGCTTCAGAAGACAGTCCTACTCCGCCCACGAGCTCGCCGCCTTCTCATCACCCCCTCCTTCCTCCTCATCCACCTCGCCCTATCCTACCACCCCCTCCCCTTCCTCCCCCTCCTCCTCCTCGTCGCGCGCCGTCCGGCTCAATACCCAGATCAACAGTCGCAGTCCTAGCTTCCCCGTCGACCCTCACCCGCCGAGCAATGCAGAAGCGCTTCGTAACCGTCTGCGTAGCAGCGCAAGAGCTCCGGCCTCTGCCCTTCCTTCCCCGCCGCCACCGCCGCCACTACCACCACCACCAGTCCCAGAGCCCACCCATCTCACTCCAGCAGCAATCCCTCACCGGATCATCCGGACCCCCCGCTCTTTCCTCATCAAACGTCGCGGAAGCCTGACCCCCCTCACCGCGCCCGTCTGCGACAACACCCTGCTCCTGCTCCCATCGCAGAACGAGGAGGACTACCAACACGCCACCCTCGCCGACGACAACAAGAAGCGCAAAGTCCGCTTCGACCGCGACGTCTTCTGCTTGGAGTTCGACCAGCTCCCCGAAGAACTCCCGCTCTCTCGCCAGCCCAAACGGGCCAAAGTCCTTCCGGAAGACGACCAGCCTGATCCAGCAGTCAGTCTGCCCCCTTTTTTTTTCTTCTTCGTTCCTGGTCCGAGACGAAGAGAGGAGGTTGAAAGTGTGTGTGTGTGTGTGTGTGTGATGCAGACTACTAAGCGCAAAGGACAGCGGAGGAACACGGTCTCCGTCGACCGGCCCCGCCGCCAATCGCCCCGCCTGGTCGTCCCGCTAACAGCGCCGATCGAGGAGGAAGAGCTGTCGGATCTGGAGGCGCCGAGTGCGCCGGGGGAAGGAACGCAGGCGTGTGCGGCCGCCGCCCCGGTCGATCTCAGCGGCCTCTCGCTCTCCAACCCACCTTCCCCCAGCCCCGCCGATGCCGCCCATCTTCCCTCAGGTACCGCTGTCGATCCTTGCACCATCATCCCTGCTTCTCCCCCCTCCTCTTGACACCGCAGCCCCCTTCCGTGGACCCCCACCCCGTCATCCGCACCCCCGCCCCTCTCTTCTCGCCGAGCCGCCGCACTAACCTGTTCTTCAAACTCGGGCCACGCTGCTTCTTCAGGTCCCCGTCCGCCAGCTGACCCGCGCCCTGCAAGCCTCCCAGGACCACCCTCCTCGAGCTCAGTAGCCGCCGAACAAGAAGGAGAGGCCAAGAGCCCGGCGCGCAGAGGATCGATGATCGACGCCCTCGCCGCCCGGCTCTTCTCCCAAGACCCCTCGTTGATGACAAGCCACCGAAGACGGCAATCGGAGCCCGCACGCCTAGACGAGGTTGCGCGCCGCTTGGACACCCTCCAACTGAGCTCCACCGGCGACGGCGTGGAGGGGGCAGACGAAGTCGGCCGGCCGGGCCGCGTCCGGCCCCACTCGGCGCCCGCAGCAGCCTCCTCCATCGTCCCCTCCTTGCCCGCATTCTCCCCCGCCCTCGTCGGCGTCAAGCAGCTCTTCTTCGGCTCTTCCGCCGCCGCCCGCGCGTCCTTCGGCGACGGCTTCAGCGCCCTCTTCAGACGGCTCCGAGGCCACCCTCCGACCCCGCCGTCGCTTTCGTCCACATCCGGCTCCGACTCCGACTCTTCTGCACATCATGATGACGATGAGGATGGTGGTGGTGGGGATGATGATGGTGGGGAGGATGAAGAGCCGAAGAAGGACGAGGAGGCCCGGCGCGCAATACGTCCTCTTTCCCCAGACGCCATGGCCGTCCCTGCTGCCCTGGAGCGCACCGCTCCAGCTCCCGCGCCTCGGCGCGGCCCGGGGCGTCCCAAAGCCGGGCCAACGCCTGCTCTTGCGGCGCCCGACGAGCTCTCTGGACCCGCGGCCCAACCCACAGAAGCGGATCGGCCGAGACGGCCCCGAGGGCGACCGCCGAAGGCCCGCCTGCCTCCGCCCTCCTCCGCCGTCACCAGCCCCGCTGCCGAGCCCGCCGGGCGGCCCCGCGGCAGACCGCCGAAGCCCCGTCCGCCTCCCTCCGCGCCGGAAACCGGCCCCGCTCGGCCCCTCTCGCCCGACACCCTTCCCCGGCCCCGCCGCCCGGCCAGAGCTGCCCTGCCCCTCTCCGCCGCCGCCCAGGACACTCTGGCCCCGCCGAGCCGGCCCGCTCTGAGGCCCAGAACCCGCCGCTCTCCCCTCCCCCCCTCCGCCTCTTAACCGTTTTTTTGCAATAAGCGGCCTTCAAAAGCGTCAGTCCTTGGACGCTTGTTTTCTTGAGTGTGTTCTTTTTTTTTTCTCGGGGTTCTTGTACTCTTGTTGTATATTGCATATCTATATAGTTCTAAGGAAGCATGAATTGAGCGCTTATTTTTCGCGGGTCTGTGCTCTATATATTCCGTGAATCAATGGCAATGTGCGGCGCGGGTGGATGGAGTTAGTTCGAGTCGAGCTGGGCTAGCTCTTCTTCCGAAAGCCCGTCGAGTCTACATAACAAATACTCGACCTAGTTTTGTGTTGTGATGAGGTGTGCCCCCAACAAGAGCGAGCAAGACCGGGTGAGAGTGAGTGTGGGTTTATATACAAAAAAAGAGCAAGGGATGTATAAGGGGGGGACTGACTTCGACCTCTCTTGTCAGCGGGATCACCCAATTCTTGTACATTTCGACGACCACCTTAGCGTCCATCTTGTGCGTGACCTCGGCGCCTTTGTGATGCGCCGCCGGGCCATCGCCCTCGGAGATCTCCTGGCCATAGGTCAGCGCCTTCTTGGCCAGCCGCTCGATCAGCGCGACCTCGACCGCCGGCTTCGTGATCAGGCCTTCCAGCGCCGCCCGGTCGCGCGCCCGGATGTGCCCCACAAAGGCCTCCGGGTGCGCCCGGAACTTGGACTCGGCCACAAACTTGCCTGCTCATTCACCGGGCCGGACAACTTCGTCAGCCGTGTGCTGCGTCCTCTCGTCCACCACAAAAACCCCTCTTTGTGGGATGATGGTGGCGGGGGTATGCAAGAAAAAGAGAAGAACAGCCACCATAATGGATGCGGCGGGAGACGGCCTGCAGGATCTCGACGTCTCTGGTCGCCGCGCTTCCGTACTGGCCATCGTCGTCCGACCGGCCGTCTCTCTGGGTGAGGACGGGGACGATGTTGTGGATGTAGAAGTGGAGGATTCTGGGGTTGATGTTGATGGGGTTGGGGTGGAGGACGGTGGGGGGCAGACGGAGGAGGGGCAGGATGGGCCGCGGGAGCTCGTCGGGCGGCGTGAAGGGATACTCGTCCGGGGCCTCGTACCGCCGCACTTTCGCTGTGCTCCGAGCCGCCATCATGTCAACAACATCCGCCTCAGACGGCTGCGCGGGAGCAGCCGGACCTACCATGCGTCCTCTCCGTCTCGCGCAACATCCATCCGAGAAACGAGCGCTCGTTCGACTCCGTCTGGAGCCCCGTGAACGCCCCCGAGCTCTCGTATATGGCCCGGTTATGAGCGAACTGCGCCCGCTCGATCATCACTGCCCTCCCCCCCCAAGTAGACAACAGCCCCCGGTGAGTGTTGTGTTCGGCAGCGGGCTCTGGGAGATCGGCGCAGACACGTACGGAAGGTGATGGTGTCTTCGAGACGCATGAGGATCCGTCGGATCGCATCGAGGTCCAGCAAGTCGTCCATCGAGCCCGGCCGTCTTGTGCAGTGTTGCCGTCCACGCCAGCGCCGCCGCCGCCGCCAGTCCTGTGTGCACATCTGTCCCGCGAGTGTCACTGGTCTGGGCGGGTGACTTCCGCCGGCCGGGCAGCCTCAGCCTTCGCCTGCATCCATCCTCTGGACCCTCCTCTCCATCCATAGTGAGAATGGAGGTGTGCTGTGAAAGCACCCGAAAGAGTCCACAGTAGAGAAGCTTGTGGGTGGATGATCAGAGGCGGCGGCTTGAGGGATGCTCAAGGAGTGCGAAACCTCTTTAAGGAAAACACTCCTACACATCTTTATCCAGGACAATCCTGGTCCCGTCAGCCTGCACAGAGCAAGAAGGACAGCGAAGCGAGCATGTTTCTGCGCCTGGACGAGCTGCGTTGGGCGCCTCGCTCTGGAGCAAAAACCCCCTCGATCCCTCGTCGGACAGTGTCCGGCTTTGCACGCGCAGTCCGCGTGGAGAGCTTATCTGCAGCCCATAATCAGGCCCTCACAACCATCCACCCCGCACATGCGCCCACAAAGAAATCACGATGGAGAGGCCCCAAGAGTCTGTATATTACCAGACCGAACGAAGGATCACCGCACCAATAAACAAAACACGACAAAAAAAAAAACGAGTTATTTATATATAAAATAAGACTGGAGGAAGGGATAGGACAGTGATATTAAGTATGTATGTGAAAGGGGGCGAGGGGACAGACGTATATAGAGCGGGGAGGCTTGGGGGAGTCGGCGCGCTTAAACAAGTACAAGGGGGCGTGGCAACAAAGAAGCAAGACGACGGGCAGGGCAAGCGGAGGCAGACGAGGGGGGACTACTACTAAGGGGACGTAAGATCAAGCAAAAAAAGGGGAGAGATCGGCGGGGGGGGCGGGGGGGGGAGTTATCGGGCCTGTTTGTGGGCGTGGGTTTGGATGGGGTAGTTGGGGACCTGGATGGGAGCTCTGGAGGCGTGGGTCGGGGGCGGATGGGTGGGCGGAGTGGACGGGTGGCGTTGGCGGGGGCCGAGGGGGTTTGATCGGGGGGGCGAGGGATGGTGTTGTTGGTGCTGGGGATAGTGTTGGGGGCTGGGATGGGCGCGCGGGGGCAGCTGTTGTTGTTGTGGGTGGTGGTGGGGATGGGAGTGAGGAGGAGGGAGGGGGTGGCGGGCGGGAGCGGCGCGGGCGTAGGCGAGGTCGGAGGAGGGGAGGTCGTTGTTATAATGGTCAGGTTTAGGATGATGGTGGGGGTGGGTGGGGGCCGGGACGGGGCCGCGCTGGGCGACGGGGGCATGCATGGCGCCGGGAGGGAGGCCATTAGAAGCCGGCGGCCCACGGACCTGTTGTTGTTGTTGGGGATGGTACGCGGGGGCTCTCTGGGAAGAGGGGATGGGGGAGCCGCCGGAGCCGGGCCGGGGCTGGAGAGGGCCCGCGGGCCGAGGATGGGAAGAGGGCGGGGAGGGCCCGGGAGGCTTGGGGTTGGTGGTGGTGTTGTTGTTGTTGTAGACGGCCGGGCGGATGGGCGCGGCGACGGGCGGGCGGTGGGCGTTTCCGGTCGGATGCAGCTGGCGGTCTTGCGCCCGGCCGGCTGCCGGATGGTGGCCTTGCGGCTGCGGCTGGTGGGCGTGCGGCTTCTGTGGAGCCGGGTGCGGGGCCTGCTGGGTCTGTGGGGGTGCACGGGTGGCCGAGGGGCGGGCGGAGAGCTGGACGCCGGCAGCTTCGGCCGCTTTCGAGATCTCCTCGTCCAACACGTTCAACGCTGCGCACACAAGGATCCCTACACATAGTACAGATATCATCAGTTTTGGGGGTTTTTTTTTTTTGGTAAGGAAGGGGCAAGTCCGACTGACATTCGACCATGTCTTCGTTGCCCTCGCCCAGCGTGCGCCAGACCGCCTTCTCTTCTTCGGTCTTCCCGGTCACCGTGATCTTGGTTTCACCGGAGGACTTGGAGCCATTCGGCTGGGCCTTGAGGATTTTGCCAAACTCGATGCGTTTGGGCGGGATGAGATGGCCCGCATATCTGTATAGAAAGAGAGAGTCAGAGCAGTAGAGAGTGTATGTGTGTGTGTGAGTGCGGAGACTGACGTGAAGTAGAATAGGGTCCACCAAGGACAGTTGGGGTTCGGTTTGCTGACTTGGAACAGGGGCTGTTCGATCTGGGGGTTCTCCGGGTTGGGCAGGGTAAGCTTGTAGACGGGGTTCTGGATGCCTTCGTTGCGGATGGTCCACTTGAGGTTGCGGGAGGCCTCGCACTTGATAGCCGAGCGGTCGGCGGTGGACTGGGGGTGGCCGGTGGATGACTGGGTTTTCCTGGTGTGCTTGGGCGGGAATAGCTTGGCTACGCAGAGGTCGCCCTGGTCGGAGGGCGTGAGCAGGTAGTTCTCCTGGTTGCAGTTGGTGTGGAGGTAGGTATACAGCACCTGCTGGGGCTTGCCCTGCGGGGTGACGATGAGTGTCGGCAGATGGTCTGGGATCGGCTGGTGGCTGGGGGAGGTGTAGATGGCGTAGTTGGCTGACATCGTGGTTCGTGCTGGCTCGTCCTGGCGGGGGGCGGGCTAGGCCCAGGCGGGTTTTATTGCCCAAGCACAGCAACCGCCCCCCACTGGCGACCATGGGAGAACAACCCAGCCTAGCTTCTCCTCATCCGGCCCACAAGAACCAGCGGACGCTCACCCTCCAGCAAATTCCTCACCTTTCTCAACTTCTCAAAGCGGGCCAAATTCTCACCGGCCACTTCTTTCTTCTGTGTAAGTAGGCATGACTTCCTACTGTCTCTAGCCCTTGAACTAATACCCCAGGGCCACCGGAGCCAGCGAATGTAAATAGAAGTGGGGAAATCGAGGCAAAGGGCATGGCATTCGGGATATCTTTTCTATTCATATTGCTGACCAAAAAGACAGGAGAAAAAAAAATCTGGATTTGTTCTGATTGGCTGTGAGCATTGCACACTATGTATATATTCAATTTGTTTCATCCACCTGTGGCCACTACATACTAACATACTGTACCGAGGTATGTAGGGGCGGTTTAATACACGCTAGAGGGTGTTTTTTAGTGTGCGATTCTAGCAACTCCAAAATCCCCAGACCTCCCGCAAACTCCAAAAGTCGGGCCACTCATTTTTTTACAAGTCGGCGGCCGGCCTACCGGTCATATGATCCCCCTACTGCAGCCAGCCCACAGCACATCACCCCCGTCATCACACCTCCACTCGGCACTTTGTCCGGCAGACCACACCCCATCGGATCACCCGGATTTCCAACCGATTGTAATATTTACAGTGCCCAGTCTACAGTCTATCCACCGTTCTAATTCAACTCTCATAAATCAGAACCGTGCCAAGTCCAACATTAGCGTAAGTCATATCCTCCCAATAATTTAACCAAAAAGGAACTGTAGTTGATTTAAACCCACACAATTTTCTGCTTTTCTTCAGATCAAACAACCTTACACCACATATTGCTGACTCACAAGCAACACCGGTAGAATATTGCTTCATGTTTTATGATCCCACCAGCACCCCAAATAAGGCAAATTTTGACTGAATGAAAATAAATTTCTTTTCCGCTTCCATCCAGATTGAACACACAGATTATCTTCAAGCCAAACGATCAATCACACCTCCAAGAACTCAAGCCGCACTCACACATCTTCCACTTGCCTCCGCCATCCCAAATGGACTTATTTGGATACATGTCTCAGTGCCCGTCCTTGCTTTGTCTAGATGACGGATTTGAACCATTTGAACTCTTGCACCGTGAATATAGCGCTTCCGATCCATTCGAAACTGTTGTTAATCAGTCAAATGATCTGTCTCACTACTATCCAGACCCATACCAGCCATTGAACCCCGACCCAAACCTGCAGTATGGAAGGCCCCTCAGTCAGGTGAACCCCCGAGGTACCTTTGAAATACCGTTGGATCCAACGAATGGTCTGACAGTGCCAGCCCACTTTAAGCCGCCAGGACCAGCTCCGTTACCTCAGGACGGCCAGCCTATGTACCATACTGGACAACCTGATTTATCTGCACATCGTCCTCCAGCCACCACTAGCGCTGCAAACCCCACAAACTTGGCAGCCCACTCAAACTCAGTACACTCGTGTACCACCAGCCACGAATCCAACCCTGAAATCGCCAAACTAAAGCCCCCTCCACGTGCTAAGACTGCAGCCAGCCTAGTTGAGAAAGCCGATCATATGGAACTCGACCAGCTCATGAAACTTGTCGCTCAAAATGCTCAATATGCTTGTCTTACAAGTGAAGACAAGCTTGAGCTTAACTCTGCGTACAAGGAGTATCAGCAGAAGCTTTACTTGATAGCGTACAAGAACAAGCTTGAAATCGGACCGTGTTTACGATATGTTGGCGAGGGGGCAAATCCCAGAGGCTCGACCACCTATAACACTTTCTGCAAGTACGATCCAGTTGCTAGGAAGGCTTTTAATGATTGTGCGCTTTCTTGGTATCTTCCTTGAATTATTGAGTTCGGAAATTCACCGGTAATATTTTTTTGATTGCAGCAAACATGCATCCCGATGATCGTAAGCGTGAATGCGGTAGACTTTGGAAGCTAGTAGATCCTGCGACTCAGAAGAAGTGGAAGGATCCTGACTTCTTAGAATCCTTTTTGGGACAAGACAATCCAACTGATGGCATCGATATTGCAACCAACAACGAAAACGCCTCCACATCTTTACTTAAAAAGCACAAATCAGCAACCTTTGATTCGGATTGCTGGGCTCGCAAGGTCGTTGCTGACGTAAGTGATGCCTTGATTTAATTCTGTTTGTTTGGTGTGTTGCATCTGATCGTCCCTTTTCTCATTAAGAAAGTTGAAACAGCTCAGCCGAAGGTTTGGTACTGAAGGCTTTCTGGTTGTTGGATTGCAAGGCAAAGATGCCACTCTAAAGTTCAGCGGGGGCAGTCATCTAGGCAAATTTTTTCTGGATATGTACTCGACTGAGGACGATCCGGTTTTCAACTTTGTTGATTTTCTTAGAGGTCAACACGTCATCAAGAAGATCACCGGCAAAGAATCTACACCAGTTGTAACAAAGAAGAGACCCCGCACACAGAACAAGCCCTGTCAATTGTTCACAAAACACGACAAAGGAGAAAAAGAAGCCAACATTGATTTCATCCGAGCCAAACTCAATTCTGCAATCGGTAAGCTTCTTCTTTTGAAACCGTGTATGTATGTAAGAAAATTTTTATCAAATCCACTCTGCTTTTATCCAGAAAAGGCAACGCATGGTCAATGGATCAAAGGATGGCCTGGTACTCGCACTCAATGGCGACTTTTGAAACTCAAAGTCAGTTTGCAGGTGAAGGACAACGATTGCGGTGTTACCCCCCAGCACTTCTGTAAGCGACCGGGGGACATGGGAGATAAACACGCCCAACTTGTTGTTGAAGCGTTAGAGGAAGATTGGGTCCAGCTCATTGGCCCACCCGCTCCCAAAAATAACGCTCTAGGATTCCACGTTGATGGTCAAACTCTCGAGGGTGACACTTCACCAACCATAGTTTCTGTAGGTAAATGTGATGTGGTCCTGAAACCGCTGAAGTCAAAGAGGAAACAAAAAGCGGCCCCAAAGAAAAAACGCAAGCTTGGTTCTTCCACCACTTCTGACTTGGAGAAATCTGGCGAAAGCAGTGAGGAGGAGGATGAAGATGAGGTAGAACAAGCGGAAAAAGGTTTCGAGGATGATGAGGAGGAGGACAGTGATAATATGGAATAAGTAGTTGTAACCTGTCTTTTTATTCTTAGATAGTCTTTGCACTGTGTAAGGCATTTTTAACCTTCCTTAGTGCAAGGGTTGTTCTTTTGTAGTCAATTTTTTTCTAATATTCCTTCCTCTGTCCAAGGCTTGCATTCTAAATATCACTATATATACACAACTGACTAGCAAAACATGATGGTCTTTTTCCTCCAATTCAATAATTTTTATACTTCTATAAAGAATATTAGATAGAGATAGAACAACCCAACTATACATTTTTTCCCTCAGGCATAATGTTGACCACTTCTCCCAAAAAAAAACAAATTCTAAATTGTAGATTGAGCAGATCTGGTATGGGCTCAGTCTGGGCAGTTTGGAAAGAAGGGATATGCTTGACAGCAGTGATGATCTTGACAAGTCCACAGTTTTGCGGGGCATATTGCTGTAAAAAAAAGACTATTGCAGAGGCACTATTAAAGGCACTATTTGCTGTGGAAAAAAATCAAGAAATTTCAAGAAACTGCTGCCAGTTGACATGCAATATTATAAAGGCGCTTTTGTAATATTGCATCTCAACTGGCAGCAGTCTCTTGACTTTTTTCACAGTGATTAACAGTGTCTCTGACACAGTTAATAGTGCCTCTGGCACAATAAACAGTGTCTCTGACACAGTTAATAGTGGCTCTGGCACAGTAAACAGTGTCTCTGACACAGTTAATAGTGGCTCCGGCACAGTAAACAGTGTCTCTGACACAGTTAATAGGGGGTTTCAAAGTAGACCCGTGCATGCATGCAGGTCACTTTGCATAACCCGGTTTTGCGGGGAGACTGCAAGTCGGCGTTCAACATTTGAGTTGAACACCGGTTTGCCTTGCCTTGCAAGTTGCATGTGCGGTTCTACTTTGAAACCCCTTAATAGTGCCTCCGGCACAGTAAACAGTGTCTCTGACACAGTTAATAGTGCCTTGCCTCTGGCACAGTTAACAGTGTCTCTGACACAGTTAATAGGTCCTCCAGTGAGTTTTTTTGAAATTTCAGCCAATCTGGAGGAGTATCAGCAAAGTTGCTAAAACCTCAGACATAAACCGTCCTAACAGATAAATCCCTGTCCTGCCTGCATTTGTCCAAATCAATCTAATAATGGTTTTTGTGAAGTGCCATCTATAAAATAATTATTATATTCCTACTAAATGTGATGCAACACAGTGTACTGTTAGTATAGCAGCAATAACAGTCCGCCAATGCTACCACATCAGAAAAAACTGTTAAACACCATAAAATGTGTCCTGTCCGATTCAAGAATTTAAAGTGTATATTTTCCAGTCAAAATAGCAGTGTATGTCAATTATTATTAATCTTTTCTTGCTCCAGTCAACACATGATTTCTTTGTTCATGCACATTAAATTAATTTATCAAAGACTAATCCATCCAATTGTCAGTTCAGTTGGAAATCAAACACAAAAGGGATCACAATATCCAAGTACACCCTTTCCCTAATAACAAGGGTTTTTGGCAAAACCTCTTGCTCAATCTAAGCAAATCTCTGCCGTCCTATGTAGCCTAAGGAATAAAATTCAAAATTTTGAATAGAATTAGTCATGATACCCAGTTGCTTTTAACTTCAAAGCTGTTGGGACTGATGTACAAGTCATTCAGATTGCTCCTTTCCCCACAGTGAAAATTTGATTAGAAATTATCCATTTCTGCTTGGTATAGCTCTGGCAAGCAAACAAAATTGAGCAATTATCTTTGAGAATTCCAGGATACATAACTGGTGCAATGTATTCAGTTCAGAAGATCCAGGAGAGTACCATTGTTGATATTTGGTTTATGTAGCTGATCATAGTGTACAAGGATGGGATTATTGCGCGTTTAACTTGGGCTGGGTTTTGACAATTATCCTCTCTTACCTTCATCGCCCTCAGCTCCCTCGCCCATCCGGATCCTCCTCGCCGTGTCTATCAGATTACTTTGCCGTCTTTTTGCTTTCTCGGCTTCTCTGCCGCTGGCTTCATCGGTCTCAACTAACTGGCACAGCCCTCGGCTCGATCAACATCGCTTGTCTGCAATTTCCCCGGGCTTCATCAGTATCGTTTATCTCGATTTTTCCGCCTCGGTCACCAATATTCTTGACACCTCTCGCAACTTACTTATCCAGCCAGCTTCAGGTACTCAGCTTCCAAACCGGTGAGAGAAATGGCCAGGCGCACAAAGATAAAAAATCCACGCGAACCTCGCTCCCAACGACTCAGACGCTCGCAGAATGCCGCCCTGAACGCAAGCGCATGGTCTCGACTACGCAGGAGAGAAATAATTGCTTCAGAAGAACCAGACAGGATTGAAAACTCAGAAACAATGCAGATTCCTTACGATCCAAACGACGAGTCTCAGCGGCAGCATGAAGATTCCGAGTCCGAAGATGAGGAAGAAGACACTACTTCGAGATGGTTAACTTTCGCCGAAGAAGAAGAACAAGAAGAAGGCATTGACCCCTCCATCCATTCCATTCAAGAGGAATATCGTCGACGAGCTAGAGAATTCAACTGGTCATGCTTGATGAAACAACTTCACACCTGGTACCTTACGCTCAAGTTGCACACGAAGAACTGGTCGGGCACGAACGCATATGAAGAATACAAGTCAGACGCATGTAAATGCACAGCTCAGCAGAAGACGACTCGCCCCATTGACATGGTGGACATATACGGTATGTGCCTTTGTTTTTTCCTAATCAGCAAGATCATGCCCAGTTATGATGACCATCTTGACACCTCCCTTCACTTTTATCAGCACAAAGGCGGAGGCCGGTTGAATTTTGTAAATGTACATATGACGCAGTCCGTCTATTGCGGCTCGGTTATCTGGCCGGCTCCCCGCTGAAACCTCAAACGGCGTTCTCGCTCCCTCTGCTGATCTTCCACAACTCGCTTTGGAACAACTGCAACATTGGGATGTTGCCTTTCACAGTTGCACTCACTGAGTTCCTCGAGCCGCGCTCGGAGCGACTATGTGTCAAGGGCAAAAAACACGTAAGTGATGATTACACTGATAAAAAAAGATGGGAAACTAAATCATAGAAAAACCCTTTGGTAGGCCCGAGATATGCGAAAGCCCTTCTCAGCCGCAGTTGATCTATTCCGTTCACTAGAAAGGAGGACAGACGACTTGATGGACGAGGCGCTTAACCTGACTGAGCACGACAAATTGGCAAATCAATCATGCCCAGCTTGCTTTGGTCCGAAGCCATCTAACGACGCTGATTACCCCGCGTCCACACGGAATCGTCTTGTCGTATGCTTGGATGGAAATTTTCAACACCGACACCACGCGAAGGCAAGCCGCGATTCTGAGACTCTTTACATGCCCAACATTTTCCTATCCGAAGGTTCAGTCGAAAAAATGACCGAAGAAATCCGGCATATGGAGCTTGTTAATAAGCCGCCAGCTCAGGTGTGTGTGTTTGTGATGACGTGTTTGCTTGGCATATGAACTTCTCTGACTTGCACTGGCCATGGTATTACTAGGCGGATCGATGTGCAGATGCTCATAAGGCTGCCGACGATAAGAGGAATGAATCCACTTGGAAGGGGTGCGACGACACCGGGCTCATGGGATGTTGCTGTTGACATGATGCAGCAATCTCCTTGGCAAATATCTATAAGTCTGGCGAGCTAAGGGCCCTCCCTTTAGCATTGCTGAAGAAGTTGCTTGGTGTGGATCCGGATCGACCGGTAGGAATTTTATACGATATTGGATGCTCCCTTGATAAATATATCAAGTTGGTGAGCTTGATTCGCTCGCTCCCTTCCAATTCTGATTCATTTCAAACTTGAACTAGAAATGATGCACTACATCTCTCATCTACCAAATAGCGTGGTCTTCTACCGGATTTGATCAAGGGCGCAACGTTTGGAACTTCAATATTTCACTCGTATGTCCACAATTGGACGTGCCAGTTGGATTATAATCCTCGCTTGAACAAGGGGTGGGGGCTATCTGACGGTGAAGGGTTGGAGCGAATGTGGTCCTATCTGTCAACGCTGGTCAGTTCTCTGAGATACGCAAGTCGCAATCACCAATTTTCCGCACTCGGGCATCGATTAAAATACCACAACAAAAGAGGGATGAAAAAACTCGGTGAGTTTCTCTCTTTTATTTGGGATTAGTGACCCTCTGACCAGACATTTTTCAGTCTATTGGCTGTCCAGGAAGTTCAAATTAGCATCAATTCGACGCAGGGAGATCCGTAAAGAGCTAGAAAAGATCTTATTGCTCGACAATCCTTTCAAGGCAGGCCGCAAGTATACAGTATCATATTTCAGGAAGCAATGGAACCACCAGCGAACGTTTCGAGCAGATCACACAGATGAAGAGCAGGAGCGAAGGGAAAAGTTGGTCAAGATTTATGAACATCGAGCAAATCTTGAACTCCTAAGGCAAGTATTTCCTTAAACTCCCAATTCTAGAGTTACTGCTGAGCAAAATCAATGCAGAGAGCGCCTGACGGATCCGGACCTTGATCTTTTATCGGATGCGGAGGTCAAGAAGATTTCTGATAAGATCGAAAAGGTGTCCAAGAAACTCAACAAAGATGCTGCGGAAGCTGAGGCATTGGGTATTGATTTGCCTTCCGGGGAGGAAAATAGTACGTTTCATTTGATTGCAGGAAGCAGCTTGAAATTGATTTCTGTTTTTTCTGACAGGCGATGAGCAACGGCTGCTCCTGCTGTTATGGAATTCGAAAAATGAATTATACACCCAAGCTGTCCAACTCCGAGCAGAACGCCAACCCTTATTGGATGCGAAAAAACTTGGGACTCGTGTGGGGACTGAGCTCAAAGAAAAAATCCTCAAAGCAATGGGGAATCGCCGCCCAGCAGTCGAACGATTACTTGACAAGTATAACAAACTGTTTGCTGAATACTTGCAGAAATTTCCGAATCAGCAATCAACCGACTCATCCCACTATCCTCTTGATTACAACACTTTCTCCAGCTGGCCCCTTGATCACCAATTCTGGAATGACGGGTTGTATTTTCAGTCAAAGGCCCCTTGGGCAATCGAGCCAAATGTGCGAGCGGGTATAAACTGTGTTCTTATCTTGGACAGAGTCCAAGAAGAGTTTGAACTCATTTCTCAAGAGTTAGCGAGGGCAGTAGGTTGGGCAATCAGTTACTATACTCATGTGGAGAATGTAATAACAGAAATGGGTAAACGTGTGTTAGAATGTACATTTGCTGTTGGATACATTATCTGATCTTTTACATTCTTTTTATAGGTATCACTCTGCTCGGAAACCAACCGGAAAATGTAGATGTGGATCGTTTTGACAGCACGGCTTGGATCGAAGAGATCGACTCCGAGTAATTCGTAAAGAGCTACGTTGTCGACAGACTCTTCACGCAGCCTTGGTTGAAGAGTGGCATTCACATGTCCCATGGCTTGCAAATCATTGTCAGCCAAGTGAATACCGCACATCAATGCTCCGCAATTGGGACAACATGCGGACTAAAATGGGCTTAGCAGAATATGCAAGCTCATCAAACCTGCCTGAAGTAGATGTTGAGTTGGAGGAGGCAATACTCGAAGTGGGAGCGGACGATGGGGAGGATGCTGAAGAAGATATGTTTCTTAATACCGACGCGGAGGATGACGGCACTGATGATGATTAGGAGGTTGATATCACTATTGCCGGCCAACAACTCATTTTGACTCCCTTGACTTTCTTTGCCTGGTTAAAACATTTCAATATACATGCGTCTTCTTGACAAAAATTTCATTCATCCTTTTTTTACTTTCAATTTATTTGTGCTTTTGCCACACTAATTATTTCAATTCCCCATAGTTTTCACTTTGTTCTCTGAGACAGAATAGTGAATGAAGTGTCTTGTAATTTCATCATAAATATTATGCGCGATTAAAGACCAAGCAAAACAAAAATTGGAACTTAAGATTGAAGACTTGTATTTGTTGCAAAGGAGGGTTTGGAAGGTGGGTTAGAGTGTTTGTGTTGCATTGACAGGCAGTAGTGCATGTGGAGGTTTTCATACATGTATATATCAACCGGTGATGTGTGCCACCGTGGTGGTTGGCAGTCCGGGTGATCCGTGTAGTGTGTTCTGCCGGACAAAGTGCCGGGCGGAGGTGGGTGTGATGTGCTGTGGGCTCGCTGGAGTAGGGGGGTCATATGACGGGTTGGTCGGCTGCCGACTTGGAAAAAAATGAGTGGCCCGATTTTTGGAGTTTGCGGGAGTTCTGGGGATTTTGGAGTTGCTGTATTAACACACTGAAAATCACCCTCTAGCATGTATTAAACCACCCCTACATGCCTTGGTATACTATACTAGTATGTAGTGGCCACAGGTGGTTTCATCCTACAAGCACAGGCAACATTGTAACTGGGAGATAGAGAACGACATCCAACCTGCAAGAACAGCGATTTAACAGAAATAAAAATCAGCAGTAAGAAGGAAAAGAAAAGCAATAGATATTCATAAATAGTTGGAAGAAGAAAACTCCTATATTATCTGACAGTGGCATCAAATTATCAGTAGCATGTGTGCATGCACCAGACATCCAAGTTGAGGGGATGCTGCCAATGCATGAAAGTTGAACCCCCTACACACTCCATACTTCAAACTACCATTTCTGCCAATCCGTACAAATATGTCTTCTGGAAAAATTGACATGTAGAACCGTCAGATGAGATGAGTAACTGTTTTTTACTCTTCAGGCATGAACAAAGAATCAGGTGTTTTTTTAGATATCAAAGAAATTGGCTTGTAGAATTGGTGTCAGGCTTTAGCTGGCAAGCAAGACCCAGTGACCTCTTAAGCAGATAGCTCTGTGTTTTGGTACACCAGCTGCACTTGTCACAATTTTCACACTCATTTCACCCTTTTATTCACATTTCACACTCATTGATTCTTTCATTGACATAGCTTATATATGCTTGTATCCAGTCATCCTCATGAAGCATGATATATAAGTTGAGCCCTTGGACTCTATTGTTCCCTAGACTTTGAGAATAGATGATCATAGGACCTCATTTTATTTACTCATTCCTCTTGAGCTAGAAGATACATCAAACAATCACTACTTCAAGCATTCTCAACCCTGTCAAATCAAAAAATCACTGCCTGGATCCTTGATCCTGAACTTCTCAAATCATCAAAGGCTGGGCATAAACTCTTTGGATTAGATTCAACCCCATCTACAACTCAGAGCCAATTTCCAATCCCAGTAAAATTCCATCAAGTGGATTTTTCATCCTCCCATGCAGAGTAACCCGCCGCTGACAATTGGACACTTTGCCACTATTACTGTCTCTATAGACATCTAGAATTGGTACAGTATGTGGGGTATTCCAACCTTGAATTTTCAATTGGGATGGCTGAACCAGCTAGCAACAATTATACAAAGGCCTCAGACCCTGGAACTTACTGGAGTTTATTTTTGCGGCTGCCTTGTATCAATCAGCCCCACCAATTGAGGGGATTGGAGCCAAAGATCCAGAGGCGCTCTCACTCTGGCATCACATATGGTTTATCTCTCAATATATTACTAAAATAATCATGTCTAATAGCCATCTGCATGACAAAACAAAATCACAAAAAAACCCAAACAAACATTAACACCAAGTTGATCTCAAGGTCGCCCCAGACCCTGGGGTCATGCCCTGGGCCCTGTTTTTTGGGGACACCCTTACTTCAACCTAATCTTTTTAGCTTTCATTATAGCTTGGGTTCTGTTGGCAAATAATCTGGGTAAATTTTCATCATTACACAACTGTTGAAAGGAAACAAAACCTATCAGACACTACTTCTTCCTTGCTCCTTCCACTGTTTGTTTTTAAACAGAAAACATGTAAATACTGATTCTCATTCTGTTTGTTGATCTCTTATTTTATTAAATCTGATTATAGATGCAGAGAAGGAGAAATAAAAATTAAGAAAACATGAGAATAACTTATCATCAGAAATTTCATACTCCATCTTCAAAATTTTATCCAAACAATCAAATTGGTATGAATGAATTTGGTGTGATTTTTATATTTATCTCATGATAATCCTTCTGTATACATTCTATAATCAGGTAGAGGTTTGGTATGTATTAATACATAGAAGAGATTGATCAGCATTTTTCTTTCCAGAATTTTGCCAAATTTCCATTTCAACTCAAAAAGGCAACATTTGCTTGGCAACCAAGCAGTGATGTTTCCCGTTTCTCTCCATTTCAAGCTGGATGATTGTCACAGACTGGATATAAAACAAGATTAGATCCAATTCAATGAAAGAGACGGGTAGGTGTCTTATGGTTTTAATGAAACTTGAAGTTGCACCAAAGGGTTTGAAAAGGTAAAACATGTTATTTGAGTGGATTGATAGAATGCCAGACACAAGCAGGAAATAGTGGAATGGCCCAAGGAAGAAGGCAGAAAATTTTTATACTGTGGATAGTTTCCAAAGCAGAACTTAGATGCATTCATCAAGAGGTAAATTATAATGGAATAGGACTGCTGTAGCACATACATGGCAAGCTATTCAAACTTTTGGGTTGGTGTATATATCAAGGAGACTGTGGCAAATTGAAGAGATATAAACAGAAAGATTGAACTAGATTAAGCCATGTTGAACATAGTGAGCCAAAGTGGAGCTTTATCTGACATACCTCAGCCTTCTCTGGGGACATGCTGACGCTGCCCCAACTCATGGTCAAAGTGCATTTTGAGCAGCGGAAACAGTATTGTGCTGTCTCACTTGCTAAAGGAAAAGCGGGTGCATGGCAGCGGGTGCAAGGAATGGGGGGCTGTGTAAAGTCTCATTTCAAAGGTCAGGAGATCTTCCTTTCGATATCCCTATTAGCCCAGCTGAAATCAAGCCAATGAACTGACCCTTTGGAGTCCGTCAATCTGTGGGTTTTGACACAAAGAACTACTCTCAATTGAGTCATCCTCAGATCCACAATCAGGACAGGTAGAAACTTGATTGCGCCATTTTGTGATGCAAGATTCATGAAAAGTGTGTTCACAGGTTGGCCATCTATATCCGAGGCGCTCTTTTTTGCCATTAGGCCCATTAGTCGCTCGACAAATCAGACATTTATTGCTGCTCTGGTTTGGCAACTTAAAAAGACAAGAAAATAAAAGAAAATAAAAGTTATCAGCTTCTTGCATGATTTATAAGATTGGAGTTAAAGCTCACATCACTTGATTCACTTGCTGAACTTGAACTCCAACATTTCAAACGATCCACAAAGGATGGTTTTGTTCGGAAAGACCCAGAAACAAGGCTAATTGCTGCATGAAAAATCTTTGGATAAATAGAAGACAGCCAATTTTAGCACACCACCAAACTTCAAAGAGACTGGAGAAATTACCAGAAGGAGTTTAATCAAGTTGAGAACCATTTGGGCAGGGCAAGTATTGGGAAACTAGAGTAAATTCTGGTCTTTGAAAGAGCTTGGTAAGATGGAATTAAGGCCTTTTGTTTTGTCGAGCAACATGGCATACAATGTGACGAAATTTTGAAACATTTGTACCATCATTAACATTGTGTAGTCAAAACAGAAGATCTTTAAAGTATTGGCGCTTCGATGAGACCGAAGGAAGATTAGAAATTTGGCCTGTAAAAAACCTACAGACATGGTGAATATAGTTGACTGCGAGTCCAATAACACAAGCCTACAGTAACGAAGATTCCTTGGGAGAACTATGAAACAAGTGGACAAGTCGACTCCTGCAGTACAAAAGGGATGAATGATTGGGCTTGATGATGCTACATGCAACTTACAAGTATAGCGCAGCATCAGAGGCTATTAAGTCATTGTCCCAAGTATGTATGATTCATTGTGAATTGTCAGAAGAGTACATTGTCATAGGGTTTGGCTGTTCATTTAGACTATGAGCTGATTTCCATATATTTTGTATTTGGATGTGGGAGTATGTAGGTATAAATCAGAACAGAGCAGTGGATTCTAGTGGATTGGTTGTTGTTTTTGCGCAATTCTAATCTTTTGTATATTTAAGACACAACAGATGTATGCATGAACTTGGCACAAGTACTATTGGATGATGTTCATGCAGATGACATTTGTTCTAGAAAAATCTCATAGATTGGTGTCAGTCAACCCATCGGACTTGGTCATATATGTGTTTCTCTTTCATTTTGGGGCGACATTGCACAAAAAGACCGATTGTGAAACATTTGGGACAATGTGGAAAGAAAAATGTCTAGACATTAGAAACTACATTCATTGATCATCATCATCAAAAACACAAAGGAGGAAATAAATTAGTGTGACAATGAAGAATGAAAACCAGGAAAAAAAGAGCAAGGAAGGTCAAAAGAGTCCAGCTAAATCAGCAAATGGATCATTGGCCGGCGGTTTCGAAGCGGGTGTTGCGTTTGGCTGGGTATGCTGGGGTTGAGTAGAGGGAGGAATAGAGGGATTTGAAGGGGTGATAATGCGATTAGGAGCCGAAGCAGCAGTAGGGTTGGAAAGAAGGGCTGCTTGATTGAAGTTTGAAGATGATGAGGCGGAGGGTCCACCGAGAGAGATTGCCCCTGTTGCATGAGGTGATATACCCTGCGTGATTGACGAAGATGATGAAGGAATCCCGGCACCCCAAGCGTGAGAGTTTTGAGGCGAGAAAAAGTCATTCCGAGCTTGTGAGTTTGGAAGTGTTGTCGAACTTGTCCCGTGAATAGGCGTAGCATCGAAGAACAAATTGCTGGGTAATCCGCCGGCCCCAGTGGCGGGCTGGGCTGTCTGATCTGAGAGCGACATGGTATCTAGTAGACCATCTACTAAGCTCACATTTCCGCCGGTCTTGTTTGTAGGTGATGCGCCTTCATCGGGATCATCGAAATCAATCAAGCTGACTTCCTTGGCCCGAGTCTTCGCCGTAGCGGTATCCTTCCCAGCAAACCTGATGATATCATCGTCGAGTGGCACAATAAGCACGTTGTTGCGTTCAAGCAGCCAAATTAATTGTGACACTTACGCTGGATTAATTTCCGCTGTAGCAGTGAAATCGCCAGCCTTGAAAGCAATGTAGCGCTCCAAAACATTGTTGGTCAAATCATTAATGAGCAGTAATCGATCTGTAATAGTATGAGAGGCATCAATGTCTTTTGTTGTCTTTAGCTTAGACATCTTAGACATCTATTCTTATCTTTAGCTTGGACAGAAGTTGTACTACGTACCCATCATGTCCGGATTGTCAGCTGATTCATTAATCCACTTCTGCAATTTAGGTTGAACCTGTTTACATTTTTGGGATAGTTGCTATTTGGATTTGCCCCGAAGATTGGACATCCCAAATGTCAGACAAATGAATCCATCCAGACTTAGGGCATTTGCAAAGATTCAACTCACATCGAACGCGTCTCCCTCAACAAACTTTTCGCCTGGCTGTGCGTTATTCAACAATTCATTCAACAATAGCACCCTCGATTGCACACGATCCAATTCCTTTTGCATCTGGGCTTGATAATCCGGTTGTTTGTCCGGCTCCTGAATGATAAAAGATTTTAAGCCGGTCCTGTCTATTAACGCGATGATAGGGGACATACCGCTCCCGCCATAATTTTCATCAACTCCTGCGCCGCGGCTAGATCTTTAGGAGTACCTCGCCGGATCAGCTCTTGGAGTTTCTAGTGTCCAGTGGGGTTCAATTAAAGGCATTGAAATCATATTTAAATTAGCTTTGAGTAATTGGCCCGTCTACGTTGGTGTTGAAAAGTAAGAAGTCGTAAGCTTTTACCGCAGATTGTGCCGCTCGATCCTCTTCCTCAAGTTCTTCCGCAGATTTGAGTCTCTACAGATCGTTAAGGTTCGAAAAAGAGTCATCCCGTTAGCTGTTTTATGATGACATCTTATTTTTAAAGGGGAGATACCACTCACATCAGACTCGTTTAGCACTTGAGCTGCCCGCCGATCAACATCTGGAAATCGATATCCTGCGTGTGTATTGAGTGAATTAGCGGGATTAATGCCCGAGCTAGAGCTGCGTACGGATCCTTCACATAGTTGGGATCGAGTGGTGAAATCTATTGAGGAACTGCTTGCCTTTGTAGCTAAGAAGGCGGTGCATGTCACGAATATGGACCAAATCCTCTTTATGCTTGCTCGTCACACAAATCGTCAACTTCCACTCGTGGATTAACTCTAAGATTTTCTGCATCGGTGGTGGAGGGAACACTGGAGGCTTTTCTGGGAAGCGGCGAACAAGTTCATTGAGAAATTCTTTCGTTGAGACTTGCAGGTGGAAGGGATAACCACAATTTTTGACTAAGATGTCGAGGAGCTGGAAATTGATTTTTTGCACCACAACAATCGCAGGTTGAAGAAAGAGCAATTGAAAATTCCGAAGCGTAGTGGGGCATAATAGTTAGCCGGGGTGCTCAGATGTACCTAATGAAATTCACAAGCGAAAACATACGTGAAGGGCCAACATCGAAACGTGGGTATTCCTCCGATTGACATGCTGTAAAGTAGCCATTGCCGCTTCACGGGGAGTATTGGCTTTCTTCATGTTGATCAAATCTCTAGACGATCCGGATGAATTTAAGACATTTAACAATCAATAGTTTTTGTCAGTGATTGTGTTTCTGCAGTATGTTGTAGAGTGGCTGGCTTGAAATTTGCAGGCAATAAAAACATCGATTCAACAACTGACGCAATCTCCAGATTGAGGGACATGTTTGGTTGGCTGAGCATCGGGCTACAAGCACGCTCTGAGAATATGATTGGGCAAATTAAATTGAAGAGGTAGCTACAATTAGTTCAGTAAGGTGGAAACCCAACGTACAAGTGAGACGTACCGATATAATTTTCCAGGAGCGTGGGTTGGCCGTCCAGGCCGGACCGAGCCGTTCCGGAGCCGTACATGATTTGCTACGCTGGGACGCCTGGGATGGAAATCGAAGACGAGAGGTGATGACGTTGCAGCTGGAGTTGGGAGAGTGAGAGTGTAAAGAAATGCAGCCGGGATGGCATCAGAGTCAGATTCGTTGCCGGTGCTTCGGGTTTCACCCGAGTCGGATACCAGCTGACAGGCATAATGTCACAAGGCATCCTGTCGAGGGGCCGGGGAGACACCCTTACGTGATACCCGGGAATTTCCCATTTTGAAACCGCTGTAGTTTTGGGCCCCGTTTGGAGCCAATATAAATATGGGTGATATAATCATTTGTAAATTCAATAAAAAAATACAAAACTCAAGATAAAGAGTCCAATTTTTTTTGTAGGAAACCTACAATACTGGTCTCATCAAATATGAAGTCAGATTTAACTGATTCAGCCATCTTCAGCACCATAATACCATTTATGGTGTTCAAAGTTGGTTTGCATAATTTTATGCATGCATAAATCATAAAATCATAAAATCTTTTTTGCAGGGGATATGACTGTCTGATTATGTAATACAAAATTTCCTCACCAAAATATTTTTATGATTTTATGATTTATGCATGCATAAAATTATGCAAACCAACTTTGAACACCATAATTATATTGCTTTGTTTTGGTCAAAAGCAATATAATGGTACTACAGTACTGAATATGGCTGAATCAGTTGAATCTGACTTCATAATTGAAGAGACCAGTATTGTAGGTTGCCTAGAAAAAATATTTGGAGGCTTTATGTTGAATTTTGTAGTTTTCATTGAATTAACCAATGATTATATCACCTATATTTATATCGGCTCCAAACAAAGCCTTGATTTTTTGGAGAGAACCAACTGTTTGAAACCAACTATGTCAGTATGTTCAATTTTGCAAATTTTGGCATAGTGGATTGAAAAAAGTTACGCAAGTAACATCTGCAGCCATTTGTGGGGGTTTTGGATAAGAAAAGTCCAAAATTGATATTCTGGTTACAAGGGGAAGCCCCCAAATTTGGGGTTCCAGAGGGTGTTAAAGTTATAGGGGTTTGTAAATCACAGGAGGTGAAAGGCAAAAGGGTAATGTGACAGCTCATAGGAAACGGATTAAATTCTTCAAAACTTTGATGTTGCAATTCCTGGGTGACTATCTGCATAACAGAAACCAAAATTAGTGCAAACTGGTGAAATAAATTCAAGTTTTTTGAAGAAACCAAAATTAGTGCAAACTGGTGAAATAAATTCAAGTTTTTTGAAGAAGAAACAAAATTTGTGCTGGAAAGACAATTGTCGGGGAAATATTGATGAGGGAAATTCATAAACTCTGAACATGAGAAGAAATTGCTTTCAAATGCACTTTAAAGGCAGTCCAGACTTGTCTGGGTCAGATAAGAAAGGAATGCGAGGGATAGCTACAGAATCATTAACTCTGTTACCTGATATGACTCTTGCGTGAATCACATTTGGACCCAAGTTTTCCACAATCAACCTGGTTCCATTACAAAGTCCCATTGTCCAATCAAGGTTCCTGAGCATTATTATTGGCACTCCACATTTCAGTTGAAGAATATGAGGTGGGGAACCTGAGATGTTCAACCCTTTGATATACTCTTGCAAATATAGGTTTTGGGGATCATCTTGCACAGAATCAAAGCTTGTGTAAGCTCTTCCCTGAGATGGAATGGATTCTAGAATTCTAGAGTTGATTTGTTTCAAATAAATATTCTTTCAGTCTTATGAGATGATTCAAATTTTGCTCCTGAGAACCCCCATGAATGACCATAGAAGTAGGTGGGTTGATTTTGCTGTTTTATTGAGTGATACCTTCACATCTCCAATGGATAAAAGAAAATTCTGAAATTGAGGATCCCCTGATGCACACATATTGGCTTGAAGTTATATGATATTTTGTTGAAAGTATCTCCAGCAGTAAGAGTTAACAATGCTTGCATCAAAAATCTGGGGACATGTTCCCTTCTGCACCACTGGTAAAACCTGATGTAAATAACCTCCAAGTACAATTACCCTGCCACCAAAGGGTTGATCTGAATCCATCAAGTATTGGAGTAATCTGTCTCAGTGTTTACCAATTCAAGGGCATGTCTATGTGTCATTGGGGCTTCATCCCAAATGATAATCTTTCATTGCTTCAACACATCAGCCTTTTGAGAATTTTTTGTGATTGAATAAACTGAATTTTGCAGAAGCTTTTGAGGAATTCCAAAATTCAACTGAGCAGTCCTGCCATATTCCATTTTCATAGCTGCAATTCCTGTGGGTTCAGAGAGAATATAAATTAAGATGGTATGGTTGGGAAAATGAGAGCTCACCACTTCCTGCACCTGTGATAGCAACTATTTGGGTTGATCTGAAATTTTCCAGTAAGCAGTTGTATCAGAAGGTCTTTCCAGATCCCCCTGGACCATCATTAAATAAGCAAGCAGGTTGTTCTGAATAACATGCATTGATGATCTGATCAAAGGCTGATCTCTGCTGATTATAAATGATTTGCATTGTCAATTTGAGATATCCACATGTTGAAGACCATTTTGTAAAAGGATTCAATTGATCAATTCAATCATCTGATTTGTCATGAGTGCATCATCTTGAAATTCCTGATGGCTCTCCAGTCTTCAGTCATGTAAGGAAGAATTCCATAAACACAGAGGGTATGAAGGTTGAAATGTTGCTATAAGTATGCCAAATAAATTTTGCAAATAATTTGGCATCATTGTTTCATTTGCTTTGGCCATTGTGGCTTCCAAATAATGATCATTTTACAACAGACCCTGGGCCAAAGAAGCTGAACAAAAAATGTTATAAATTTGTCTTCAAAATTTACAAAGATCCTCAAGAGAGGTTGCACCAGTGACATGATTGAGTATTAGCCGTAAATGCCATCTTTCTGAATCAGAAGGATAAACTGCAGAAATTCTACCAATTCAAAAACCCCTCTGCCTTGGCTTCCATTCTTTGCTTGTGGGGTGCCATGTATAGTACTGGACGTCAAAACAAATTATAGAGATAAGTTGCAGATGGTTTGCAAGAGAAAATCCTCCAGCATGCTTCTGGAGCTGCTACCCATCAAGAATTTCTGAATCTAGTCACCCCATCAATATCTTCTTCAACATCCAAGGCTGATTTATCAGAATATTTGTACAGGTATTTGACTGCACAAATTTCTACATTGATGTGACAGTGAAATTTGGCAGATAAGTATGAATTGGAGGGCATGACCCAGCAGTTTTCAATGATAAAGTGGTTATTTCCTCTTGAGATTTTTGGTTCATTGTAAATTCTCCTGTAAAACTGGTAAGAATTTTCATTCATTAGAATTTCAGAGGTGTTGATTTTGGGATTGTTGTTGTGGGTGTTGTTGAAATTGCATTTGATTTGGTTTTCTTGCATAATGTTTGGGAAAATGAAAATCTGGATTAGAAAACCCTCTTGAAAATTGTTGTGATGGAATGGGAAAATGAAAATCAGGGTTATAAACCCTTCTTGAAGTGTGTTGTGATGGTATGTATTCTCTAAAGTGGCTGGTCTGATGATTATCAAAGTGGTGTGTCTGTTGATTACCAAAGTTGTTGTCAAAAATTGATCCTGTCCTGGTAGTTTTGTGTACATGAAGATTATCTAGATCATTATAAATATGGGAAATATTGTTAAACCACCTCTTTTTTGGTATTGTGAAAAGAAAATGAAGGGTAAGAAGATGCTGCAAATTGATGTTGCGTTTCTCTGAATCTAGCTTGCTGTTCCGCAGCATAAGCTCTTCTCAATTGTTCATTGGATTGTTGCATTTTTGCAATGAAAAAAGGAAAGGATTATAATCAGAACGGGGAAGTTAATTGAGGTGTGATGAGGAGAATAGTAGTGGGTGGTGTCTGATGAGTGGATTGGTTGGGGGGAACTAACAGCACATTGTGTTGATTTTTTTGTTTATATAATTGGGGTGTTCAAAGTTGACTTGCATAAAATCATAACACCATAAAATCATAAAATTCTAAGCTGAAAAAAATATGTTGCACCCAAGCACTCAAATTAGAGCAACATTTCTAGAATGGTACATATGAAATCATCACTTGAAAGTTTTATAATTTTATGATTTTATGCATTGGAAATTTTATGATTTCAACTTTGAACACCCTTAATGTGTTAAATTGAAGGTTCAGATGGGTACAATCAGCCATTTTCAAGGTTATAGATGTGTAACCAAGTCTGATGAAGCTGATTGCTTCAACAGACTTGGTTGTTGGTGTGAAGCCAAGTCTGATGAAGCAGAATTGTTGTGGAAGTGGTTATCAATGACATTGAAGACAATTACCCAGGTGTGGATATCTGTCCAAGCAATCTGCACATCCCCAAGGGAACGCTGAACAGAGTCAAAGCAAGTCCGTTGAACGGAGTCCAGGGATGGAGTATAAATTTATGGGGTCCTTCCAGCAGACTTGGAGTTGTCCACTCAGTCTTGATGGCCACAGTCCTCCAGAGAGCGCGAGTATGCCTTGCTGAGGAGGTGTGAAGCGGCTTTAACTTCCTTCACCCAATGGCTGGTATACACCCAACAATCTGCTTGAATGGACTGGGTTATAGATGTCTCACCCTGTCTGTTCAAGCAAAAAGAAAATTGATGCCGGCGTTACATGCATACCAAAACCTGTGTTACAGCTTGCATAGACAGATTTTGTACAGGATATCGACGCCGGCGTTACTTGCATAGACAGATTTTGTATGGGTTTGTTTGGCCCCCAGACCCTATTCCTTTAGTTATATGTAGATAATGAGGATTGATAAGACCCCTTTGTATGGCAGCCTTGTTTTGTGCATTTTGAAAATAAAATGAAAGGGAAGAAAATGCTGCAACAGATCATTTCCTTTCTCTGAATGTACTTTGCCATTATGCTGCATAAGCTCTTCTCAAATGTTCAATGGATTTTTGCATTTTTGCAATGAAAAATGAAAAGATTTGAGAATCAGAATAGGGAATTTAATTGAGGTGTGAATTGATGAGTGGGACAGTATACTCATCAAAGTGGGTGGTGTCTGATGGTCAGTTGTTGGAGTGTATGTAGCCAAGCCTGATAAAGCAGATTGCTTCAACAGACTCAGTTGTTGGTGTGCAGCTGAGTCTGATGAAGCAGATTTGTAACAGAAGTGGTTATCAATGTGTTCACTTTTACCGGTGACACATCTGGAAGCGAGTCCGTTCAAGCATCCAGTGCTGAATGGAGTCTCTTACGGACATGCAGTACGGATGGGTTGAACGGATTCCGTTAACCTTACAGGCACGCCGTACAAAGTTGTGGGCGTGCCGCGTCGCCATCCCGTTCCAGAAGACTGGCACACATATTTCAGAGACACAAAGCTGGCTGCTGAGCCTTGAGGGAGTCCGTTCAAGCAGTCTGATTTGAACTGCAATGGTGATGTCTCACCCAAAGCTGCTTGAACCTGCTTGAACGGACTCCTTAATACAAAAAGAGCTTCGACGCCGGCGTTACATGCTTACCAATGCTGGCGTTACTCGCATGACATAAATTTGTACAGGATATCAACGCCGGTGTTACTCGCATGACAGATAACTTTACAGGTTTGTTTGGCCCCCAGAAGCTATTCCTTTAGTTATATGTAGATCATTGCTGATGTATTGATTAAAATCAATGAAAAATCACTTCTAGAAGCCTTTCAGACCTTCCTCAACCCTTATAATGTAACATAGGAGCAGGAGAGGACAGGGAGGAACTAATATGTATGCACACTATGTTTGCACCTTCAAGCACAAAAACAAGTTGAAACAAAACACATAAGTATGAATTTTTTTCCCTTGGAAGGCAGATTGAAACAGGGTACGTCAGTATGTCCCAGAAGAAAAAATTCCCAGAACTGTCCATTTGAAACAAGTTTCACAGGTTTAGGTAAGTATCATTTCTGCCAAAAAAAACATTTTGAAACAATTTACGTAAGGGTGTCTAGTAGGGGCTTGCCGGGGTCCTGGCAAGGGGGCTTAGGAAAAGCGGGAAATCCCAGATGAAGAAGAACAAACAACTTGATTCAGCAGGAAAGGCAAATTTTTGGCTCATCTATGCGCGGCAGTCTCAGAGTTTCACCCGCTGTATACCACAACTTTCAAATCATCGGTGTGCGGCTTCCACTCCCTTCCCTGCGGAAAGGGTTGGTGGCAAATCAAAGATTTCTGGACAGAGGGAAGGCGTGTCAGTGACAGAAACCAAAATAGATGTGCACTAAAGGCATTGAAAACTTGACCAAGTAATTAGTTAACCACCAATCCAAGTTTTCTTATGCTTTCTGTGCTCATGGCTCATATCTAAGCATTGACTGCCGTTGTACTTGTAGATCCTGGGATGACAAGTCTCATTGATATTGCTTATCATTATATTCACCAGGGGAGACTTTGACGCACTCTCCAGAGAGTGCCAGAGTCTAATTTTATGTTGTTCTGGGTCTGATGTGAGTCAGATGTGGATCAGGAAACCATTGATAAATTATTCAGAAGTCAATGGGAAGTGTGTCAGAAGTGATGCGGAATTATCACAGGACCTTGTGCAATGTTGTATAGAACCATTTAGTTTTCTATGTATAACTTAATTACAATCTGTCATGAAATCATAGTTAATCAATGCCCAACTATTACTCATTTATGGTGAATTTCTGTTGATCAATTTCTCTATGTCAAAGGGGTGCCAAACAATGTAAATGTGACCTGCGGGGGCTTTCATGGCTTTCTGACCAGTTTTTGCTTGTAATGGAGCTGTGAAAGGCGCCTCCAGTGATATGTCACCCTAATGTACGCGCGTACACGAAGGTGACATTGGCAAAGTGGAAAAAAACTAACATGCATGTGCATGGAGACATTGGAAAACAAACAAACACAAGAAGAACTCACAAGCTTATATATTTAAGAAGCCATGATGTCTATCTGCAATCTGGGACCACACACCTCCAAGCTTGACTTTACTCATATTTTCACCCTACTTTCATCCTTTTTTGGCTCAATTCTAGATGATACCGGCCTTCTTTAGGGAAATATGCCAATTCAGATGGGCCTTTCCCATCATTTTAACAGGGATGTACATGTTGTTGATCTGCGGGAGGCTCAACCTGTGATTTGTAACAAACTTAAACATACGCACATGACAGTTACATTAGCAAAGTGAGAGAAATTATCACCCTCATGCAACAGTGGGTCGCTACTTTACTTTACGATAACCGGGCATGTAAAGTAAAGTAGCGTCACTGTGATGATCCCCGATACTCTAACGATACTAGTAACGGAAATTATCTGAGGGGCCTGATATCGTAGCGAGCCCTTTTTTTTTTTTGCTGAAGAATCTGTTATCGTAGAGTGAATGTTTTGGTATAACCCCTGAGTATCAAATTTGAAATAAACGGTTTAACCCTGAGTTTCAGCCCGGGGATTCTCACATTCTCTACCGGGGATAAAATTCATGATTTGGTGACACAGAGGCTTAAAGCTCAACAAGCTCCCACATTGTTCAATCTCCACACCGAAGTCCAGTACTCCCAGCATCCAATCAGCTTGAATCCAGTTTTAACAGCATGACAGCCCCAAATCCTCAATCCACCCGCAAAGACCCCTCCGGCAACAAACTTAGTACCGGGTATGCGACTGATCAGTCAGAAACTCAGAATCGCCGCCGCTCTTCACGTGCATCGTCACTAGTTGTTGCGCCAAACATGGTGGCTGTTTCATCTGACTCGCGGCTCAAATTGACTCGTCCTGGCACCCAAAAACGATCCGCAGCGGCAGAGGATTCAGCGGATTCAGGTCAATCCATTGAGATTGAAGCTCAGTCTGAGGCAGAACCAGTGAGTGACTCTGAACCAGTGGCCGCAGCTAAAAAAACAACCAAGCCAAAGAAGAAGAAGAAGAAAGTGTCGACAATTCCTGAAAAGAAGACAAACACGTCTTCAGCCTCCAAAAAAAAAGTGAATTCTAAGAAGACTGAAACCACGGTATGTGAATTTAATGAATACATTATCATATCTTGTAAAAATTTTGATTGAATTGGATCAAAATGAATCATAAAGCTTACATTTTTACTTGATTTTACTTGACAAACAGGACCATGATTTTGACCAGGATACTGATGAAGGCTCAGTAGTCGTACGCTCGCAAGGAGGCAAAGCTAGGAAGGACAACATCGCGAACGTTGAGGAGTTTTTCTACCCACCAACCTATAAGCAAGGCGATCCCGAGGGGATCAATCTGAGCTATAAATGCCGATGGTGTAACGGTGTCTATCGTTCAAATATTACTTCCAACGGGAACTTGGTTTCCCATCGTGATGGATATACCCAGCTCGGGAAAAGTGCTCGCGGCTGTGTGAACAGAGATAAAGCCAAGCTGGCAGGGACCAAGCTTCCCCCTTCTGTGGCCGAACGAAGGATGATGGAGACCAACCTTAATGGCGACCAAAAGCAGACCGGCATAGCTGGATTCCTCGAAGTCCAGCCACCCTTTCTCAACCGCGTTTTAAACCAGCTCATAATGATATGGCAAATACGTCAAGCACTCCCATGGTCGCGCATTGAGGACCCCTATCTGCGTGCTGCATTTCAATATGTTAGTAGGAAAGCAATTCTATACGGCCGAAGATGGTCCTCGGACGAGTCAAAGGCGCTTTACTCAATGCTCAAGTCAAATGTTTTTACCGAGTTGAATGTTTGTCCGTCCTTGAGATAAACTATTGCAAAGAGATGCAGCTGACAGTTGTGTTACATTTTTGGTAGAATCTTGCAACCAAGTTTACCCTCATCCATGATGTCTGGACAACAAAGGGAAACCGGTTTGCGTTCATTGGCGCCGCGGTGGCATACATCGATGCTGATTGGAAATATGTGGTCCGGCATTTGGCATTAAAGATGCTCCCATGGAGACATGCTGGTCACCTATTAGCGCGTCCAATTACTGCTGTCCTCAAAAAGAACAACCTTTACCAAAAGATGAGTTGCTTATTTTTTTCGTGATGCTTCCTGTTCTAACGGGGCACTTTTTTTTCTGTGTCATTACATGTTGGCTCAGACAACTGACTCCAGCTCGAACAATAATACAATGGCACGGACCATGTACGATCTCCTACATGATAATGTTGCAACAATTGCCGCCGACCTTGGAGTGAAGTCAGCCGAGTTCGCAGATTTAAAATGGCACCCCAAAACAATGCACGTGCGGTGCTTTTGCCACAAACTTGCCCTCATCGTGAATTCGGGACTCAAAGCACTCTCCCTGAATACCCTAACTCCAGCGAAAACCAAGGAGTCTGTTTTGGGATTTTTCCCGGTTCTAAGTAAACTAACCGAAGAGGCGGAGCTGGAGGATACTTCTGAACAATCTGCAGCGGTTAAGACAAAGCCTCCGCATGCCGAAGAATACGACGGAGGGTCCGAGAGTGACTTTGGTAGCGCCAATGAACTGTGTTCAGTAGATGACAAAGCCAGCAATTGTGACAGTGACAACCCTGAACAAGAAAACACCACTTTGGCCGACGAGAATTCTGATACCGAGCTCAACATAAATACCAAATCCGAAAAACTCCGGCGTCTAACTGTGAAGGTATGTACATCATCCTCTGCGTCTGGTTTAGCTTGGGCCTAATTCTTTTCGTGTAACTTCCATGTCATAATTAGCTTGATACTGTTATCAAACTAATCACTCGCTCGGCGGCTCAGCGGGCCAATTTTGAGCAAACAGCCGAGAAGTTGCAGGTCAAAGTGGCCCCTTTGATTGCAGGTTACGGTATCAGATGGAACATCAAGTACCAAAGCTACCAAAAAGCCCTTGACGCCCGCGATGTAATCGACCACATTCTGAAAGAAGACCAAAAGCAAAAAACTGACAGCCTCTTCGACAACATACTGTTCTCCCCGCGTGATTGGATGGCGATAGAAAGTTTGAATGATGAGCTTGGGGTAATTCATTCGCAATTCTCTCTCCTTACTGTCATTGCTAAATCATCAAATATGTATCTAACAAATTAGTCTTGTTTTTGTGTACTTGGCTAGGTGTTTGTCAAGCTGACCTCTCAGATGGAGGGTGATTCGGCTACAGGTACACATGTCATACCGAGGTACCTGGAGCTCAAGGAAAACCTTGAAGAAAAGCTCGATCGTTCAGCTCAAACGGATGCGCTTCACCCAATGTACTACGCAATGTTGAAACGGGTCGACAAATATCTCGATGAAGCTATGCAATGCGAGACCCTGGTGCTTTCTACATTGATGCATCCTTGTTACAGGATGCATTTATTTGAGATTGTTTTTGGGGCTGAGAGTGCTCAGGTTACTGAAATCCTCGACTTACTCAAGCAAGAATTTTGCAACACCGAAGCTCACCAAAAACACCTAGCCAGCATGAAGAACGCGCAGACCACGTATCCGAATGCGGTTTCTATAGATAAACCGGTGAAACCTTTACCAGTAGCGAAATCACTCATGTCTCGTCTTGCTTCTCGTATGACCGCGCAACCAACGACAGCCCAGGTCCAGGAGGATGAGGTTCAAGCGTACTTGTCAGCTAACCTGTCATTTGAGGATGGTGCGATTGAAGATAAGAACACACCTTTGATGTGGTGGAAGGTATTGCCCATTTCATTTCCCCTTTTTTCGTCAATCTCGATAACATGCTGGACTCAAGCTGATTTCATATGTAATAAACAGGCAAACCAAGCACGTTACCCAACCCTTGCAGTAATGGCCCGGGCTTATCTGGGCACCCCGACTAGCTCGTGTGCAGTTGAGAGGCTATTTTCAGCAGCAGCTGATGTATGTAGCAGCAACCGAGGTCGCTTGCTACCCTCCACAATGTCGCATTGTGTGAGCAGCCTTATGTGGCTCCGTCAAGAAGTCCCCCTGACAGGAAACTTTGCGGAGGCTGGAAAGGCTTTGAAAGCTTTGGTTAAGCCCAGCCAATAGTACACTCTCCTTCGCAAATCTGCTGCTCAAGTTATTGTAGTTATCGAACCTTGGCTTTAGATATCGTAACGGAATTAAAAAATAAACATTTACATTGCCTGATATCGTATTGGTATAGAGAAAAAAATAATGAGAAATTAGGTTATTGTAAAGTAGGCTAAAAAGTGGATCCCGGCAAGAAAAGTACCGGTATCGAGCAAAAAAAAACTACGATAACGCTACTTTACCGATAACTGTAAAGTAGCGACCCACCGTTGCCTCATGCGCATATAAATAATATGAATTGAAACCCAATAATTCATCTTAATTACCAAACACTTCAAATTGAATTATGCTTTTATTGTGACCATTGCGTCTTGGTGGTTTCAACTGCATTCCAGTTGTGTTCCAGCTGACTTCTGCATGACTTCTGGATGGTTTATGCATGAATCCAGGATCAGTTTCAGATAATTTGCGGATTAGTTCCAGAATTTTTCATTAATTCTGGCACTACTTTCATCAAAGGCATCCAGCACAGTTACAGAAAAAGGGTACAGTATGGCACTCTCTGGAGAGTGCGTCAAAATCTCCCCTGGTGATTAGGTTCAAGAGTTACAAAGAGTGTGTTAGAGTCTGCTTAGATCAGGAATGGAATACAATCAGGTCTGGCACCAAATCCTGTCCCACATCTGCGGTGAACCTTGGGGCAGAGCCGTGGTTGAGTTACAGTGGGGTGTTGGCTTGGAGTCTGGACTCAAAGCTCCAGTCCTTGAACCTAAATACCCAGCTTTATGGTTTGACATCTAATCCTGTTGTGCACCAGCCGCAGGCAGACAGATTGGTCACACCGACATTGCTTCTCCACTCAGAGTGATCAGATACAACCTGAGCTGTGCATCTGCAAAATAATAAGGTGGCGAAAATTCTACTGGAATACGCGATTCCTGTGACACACCGTAAATGTGTTCTCATTTCCTCTTGTCTATCAAATCAGAGTTGGGGATATATTAGAGTGTTTAGTCCACTTCCCAGACCCTTTGAATTTAGTCCCACTTCCCAGACCCTTTGAATAATCAATCTACATCGGGAAACAATTTCTTGGGAGCCTCACTTAACAGATTCACTAAGCGATGCTCGCTTTTCTTACGACTCGTCTGCTTGTTCCTCTGGGTTTATGGATGTTTTGTAGGTCTAACGCTTCGGTGGACACGACTTGGCCGGAAACCATCAGGGTTGAAGAACAAAATACTTCAAAAATGGGCGATGGTCTTCATCTCACCCTAAGTTTAGCACCACCTCAAACACATCACATCAACCGAGCAGATATCACTACACTTCCAGGGTTAGAGCTATCATTAGGAAATCAAAGGGCAGTCATGAGAGAGGTTGGAAGAAGCTTTCTGGTTGACGCACCGGCTTCTACGAGTCACCGGGCTCCTCCTAATACTAGCAACTCTGACCCGTCTACCGCTCTATCCTTAGGAAATTCATCTAGGCAAGTAGGAGATAACTTGCTCATTGATGCTTTGGGAAGTAGGAATCACCGGTTTCCGATTCAACATGACCAAGGAACTGGTCCCAGTAAAGTTCCACCTCCAAAACTATCCTTAAAATATGCGACATTTCCCGAGAAATTTGGGGGAAATATCCTAATCGATGCGCCAGTTCTTGGTAGTGGCCAGGTACCCATACACTCAAAGAAAGCTGATTCCGCCACTGCATTTCCATTCACCATTGCATCCTTAAAATCGCGAGCGGGGCCTTTTGAATTTTCTCCGGTCAAGTTCGAAGAGCGGCTCCTACAGAATGTCACCCCGCTGATACAGAAAGAGAAGATGATTGAAAATCCAGCCTTTGCTTTGGCTACCATAGGTTCACGATCAGTGCCAAAAATGCATGCAGCAACAACCAATATATATTCAAAGGATCTTCAAATGGGCACTAGGAATTCTTCAAAGCATCCAACCAGCCTCTCATTCCAAGGCTCATCAGCCATTGAGGGTCATCTCACAGTAAAACTGGATAAAAAAAGAAAAATTGGCCAAACTTTGACTGGTTTTACTAGTATGCTGAGCCCTTCAATCAAAAGTGGAAACCAAAATGCGAACAACATGTTCTTTGGACCAAAGAAACAGAAGGGGGAAAGGCTTGTCAAGAAGCTCAGTTTTCATATAGATGTTTTCAAGCGTGATGAGTACAAATCAGTGAGACATAGAGTGAAAGTTGGAAAAATGGTTCCAAAAATAATCTCACTGGGTCAAGAAAATCAGCTGAAAATCCCCCTCATGGATGCAGGCCATGTTCGTAAATTTTTCTTTAGATTTTCAAAGCACAATAGCCTCATTTCCGATCAGGGGCCGGAGGGCGCCTCAGAGGTTCAACTTCAAGAAGATCAGAATAACACCCCTTCATATGAACAAGAAGTAAAAGCTCAACCCATACATGAGCTCAAATCAGAAAAGGTCCAACAATTGGATCGAAAAAAACTAATCAGATCTTCGTTAAAACACATGCACTATGAACAGAATAGATGGTTTGAATATTGGACTGCAAGGACTGGTTTGAGATTTGATGAAATGAACTCACTCCAATATAAATCACCAACACATGACAAAGGTTGCACTGGAAGGAATTTTGCTTTACTTCTATTTCACATTGATATGATTGGCACTATACTTCAGGACTACTGTATCACTATTACAGATGATAACAAAGATTGTGGTGCCAAACTTCTTAAAGATGCGTATGAGTTATTTGAACCAACAATTGGAGATGAATCATTCAGGAAATATATATTCAATCCCAAATCAATCCAAGAACCAACTGATCATACTGCCCCACTTACTCAGAAACAAAGATCCAGGCCTACAACTGCTTTTGAATGGATTTGGCATTGGATAGCAAGACTTATTTTTCAATCACATGAAGAAAAATTAAAGGAGATTTTCTTTGAAGATGAAAGATGTGAAATTCATCATCTCATCAAAGGTTTCTTTACTGATGTTTTTGTTTACTCTATTGAAAAAATGACACAAATATTGATAGATGATGAAAAGAAACAGAGGACTTGATATCACCCTTTTTTCTAAAAGTACCAAAACAGCTGTTCATAAAACCAATGATAATTCTTTTCATCAGTCTTCATATGATTTTTGCCAAAAAACAGGCATCCAGCACCGCCTGGCGGGTGTGGGGCGGGTGCGGGCGGTACCCGCTCACGGGTGCCAGGTACTGCCAAACAGGTACTGGTCAACATTATCTACATCAGGGCACTAATTGGCATAGTGGTTAAAAGATGAACCATTTTGGGGCCACTGGCTCAATTGAAAGGTGCCAAAAGGAGCAGCCAACGGTTTCTTTGATCCAGAACAATGGAAGATCCTATAGCAATTCTGCTGAAGGCCAAATAAAACTTGAGGGCCCCTGTAGTCAACTTCAGGTTGTACATAAGCAGGAATTTTGGTGATGCTAACTGCAAAAGGGGTTTCATTGGTTGCCCCTGTGGTAAGTTTGTGTGAGAATACACACCTAGGTGAACGGCACCAATCTCATAAATTGACAGAGGTGCCGGGATCTAAACCAGCTGTGGAATTTGGTAAGCATTGAAAACCACTTCTGCAGTCTAAATCAGCACCACAATGTTGTGAAAACTGAAAAAATCTTATTGATGCGCATAGGTACAACCATTGTGAGTAGCAAGATTAGGCTCAAGGAAACTCCTGGCCCAAGACCTCTATCCAAGAGAATAACAACCAGCGCCAAAGGTAAGCGGTAGTTATATAACTCAAGGATTGAAGGAAGATTGTAGCTAACGCTTAGTCAAAAATTATCTCTTAGACCAAGTCAAAGTAGATCAGTCAGAAAACACTGAGTCAACTCATCTTGGAGGAGACCAAATCAGTAAGAGTGTTCATGTACTGAGATGAAAGCTAGCAGAAAGCTGAAGTCAAAGCAACATTAAACTCTTGCAGATAATGTTGTGGCACTCCTTCGCCGCATTGCTAAAAAGCAATAAAACCGGATACAAAGTCCAGAAAGGCTGTATCTAAGTAAGGTAAAAGTTGCTATCCTATTAAAGATGAACAAGAGTGATGTCTGACAACTTACTTTATTCTAATCAGACCATCCAGATCCCGCAACTTCAGTTGCGCTAGAAATTTCTATTTCCTAGCCTCATTGTCTCTTACTCAGTAGATAGTGGCCAGCCATCTGCTCTTAGGTAAACAGACCTTCATCGTCTGATGCATAACATAAACTTGTATCTACAATTAGAGAAGATTCTAAAAAAGAAATGAATCTTAGTTCTTTGTAATCTTTCAGTTTGAACGGGGGTGTCAGCTAGCTACTTTATCAGAGCTAACTGATCAAAGAACAAAATAATAAAATAAATAAATAAATCAAAGTATAAGTACAAAGAAAGCACTACCCTCTCAATAAAGTGCAGATTTGCAGAAACTTGAATGAACTAGGGACTCCCTAGTTGTGGTAGGGAGTATGCGCTATCCTTGAAAAGAGTCTGAGAAAGCACTCTTCCTTGAAATTACAAAATCAAATAATCCAAGAAATGAATCCCTCATTACGGTGATTCTCCTGGTCAATGATGAGCTGGTACAAGAAACACCATAACAAAGAGGCAAGAAAAAATCTATAAAATAAGCTGTTCTTGTGTCTGGAATATTGGCAGATTCATCCAAACAGGCACCCAAAACTGTACTATTCTTCTCAATACACTCTTCAACAAGCCGCTACCGCTCCCGTGTCTGATTCAGATTGAAGTTAAAACTTCTCAACGTCCTACCTTGCACTCCCTTTTGACGCATATCTCTCTCCAACTCATAGATTGAAAGTGAGTCCTGCTTTTCTTTAAGTTATTGTCAGATATCTTCCTAGATTCCCAAAGGGGTTACCCCAGCAAACAATACCTGTACTCCAGGCCCCCGCTGCATCAGGCATCTTGAACACCCCTGCTCTGCAAGCCCTGAAATTATAATGGAGGGCACTTAAATACCCTTGACTGCTATATTTAAACCCCTCCTATAAAAATATTATCCTTTTTTTGTCTTTGCCAGTATTCAAACCTTGAAACCGTGCTCTATTCTTCAGCGCTACCACTGAAGCATATATTTTGCAGCCAGCATAGCTAGAAGACAATGGTCTTGGTATTTCCGCAACTGACAGGGGGAAAAAATATAATATCAGTCTCCCAGACCAATCTTATAGGGTTGGGCTTTAGGCATGCCAAAAAAATGCCAGGTGCACGCCAAAAAAGGCGTGAAATCCAGACCACTCCAAGATTTTTGGAGTGGAGGATTGTTCACTCCAAAACCAGCCCCCATTTGGAGTGCCCAACCCGGCACTCCAGGCTGGTATGGAGTGAACACCCTGCCACACCAAACAATCCATATTATATTGGCAGGGCTCACCCTGGCCACCAATACACATTGGTAGGCCCTGCTAATATTTTATTGGTCTGGGGGACCAATCTTTCATTGGTAACCCCTGTTTGACCTTATTGCAGTGTAGCAGCCACTTTTATGTGGCTTGAACTTCTATGTAGCTTTAGCGCAACACAGCTAAATTAAGATGTGTTTTCAAATTTGGCCAGATTCAATTTGCATGCAATTTTGCAAGTTGACATTCAAGTCAGATATTCAGACTTGAAAGCAGAGTTGAAAAATTGCATGCAAGCTACATTTTATTATTCCCCTCAGAAGTTCTTGATAAGAGACCCATCCAACTTTGGATCCATCTGATAGCTGATGGGTAGGCACTCATTACATTTCCTGGCCACTGGAGTTCTTTGTGGTGCACTCCAAAGAGTATGGAGTCCCCGGTTCTGCACTCCAATTGACTTGGAGTACTCTAGTCTGTACTCCAACAATCATTGGAGTGCACACTCCATACACTCACTTTTGGAGTGCTTTTGGGATTTTTTTGGAGTGCATTTAGGCTGACCCTAAATTTAGCTCCAAAGTTTGGTAAGATTCAATTGTGAACCCATTATGCTGATTAAAATGGCCAAAAAACATCTACATCTGTCAAACCTCCTGTTGTAATTGATGTGGTTTAAACTTATAGAGGGGAAGTGTAGTGGAAATTTATCTTCTGTGGGCTGAGAAACAGAGTTGAACTGGAAATATGATGTGTATGCTGGCTCAATATCACCTGTCAATTCATCTATGATCTAGTAACCATTGTTTACATATTCATGAGGAAGGACTTTTCTCTAGCCTCATCTGCAACCTTTCTTTTTAACGTGGCAAGATGTTGCTTAATCGTTATAATCGTGGGCTGGATCCTTCCCCTAATCTTAGAAGAAGTTGGCCGGAGTTTTCTACTGAGTAACTTGAGGCCATCCCTAAAGGCGACTGCGCATTCAATTGCAAAGGATGTTTGGACTTTTTCCAAGATAAATTCGTGTATGTCCTCGATTAATGCACCTGTAGTATCGAGTTCGCGATGGTCCTGGACAGGTAGACGCAATAAAACCTCTCTAATCACGCCGGGTACCAAACGATACTCAAAATGTTCAAGCTGTTGGGCGGGAAGGAAATCTCGAACGCCTAAAGTATTTGTGGATCAGTCAGCATCCAATTCACATTTGGTTCGACTTTAATAATGACCCCATCACCTTGCTTAGCTGCTTGTAGTACCGCATCGACTATCTCATTCCGCTTTGCTTCGTCGCTTTTGATAAGAATTCGAGGGGTTTCGTCCGTAATTTTCATCAATTCTGGCTCTGCATCTTCTTGAATGGTCGACAATCGGAATGCGCATCGGAAGCAGGAGCACATTGCTAGGCATAGGATTACTTGAGCTATAACCTTTCGGTAGAGAGATCCTGGCAGACCCATGTTACTTCGGTGTTCGAATGGCTGGAAGGTATTGTATGAGAACCGGAAGGAGATGGGGAGTATGTTTAAAAGCTGTTTGTTCTGCCGGACAAGCCAAACCGCTCTCGTGGAATGATGGGTGAGAAATTCTTGAAACAACTTGGCTTCTTTATGAGCTTCTAGATAGAAGCTCATCGGGTCAAGTGTACGTGTCGAGCCATCTGTCACTCCTAACAAGAGTTAATGAGATGCCTTTCGGAACTCCATACTTACAATCCACTGGAGGTCTATTGAGGCATGTTTGTGGGTGATTACACTCACCGAATACCGCGGATGCCACACTCTCATCCAGCGGACTGCATGCCATAACTGGAAACTCGAACGATTTGAGAATGATTTGTTCCTCGAGTTTTGTATGATTAGTAAATACTCCTGACATTGATCTGCTCCTGAGGCCGCCCAGGGCCGCCGTCCGTGCGGCCGGTGGATCGGAGAATGTGAAAATTGATTGATTGAAGTTGGGCAGGTGGTGACCACCATTGCATGTCGCGTTTCCTTCAGGACATGACATGAAGTTTTCAGGGAAAGCAAGTGGTACCCACTGCCTCTGGGTTCTTTCTACAAGAACAAGAATGGGAGTGTTTGGCAGATTTCTCAGGTCTTTCCATGGAGTATTACATTTCTCCCTCACCATGGTGAATCTCGAAACAGTTGTTGCTAAAAGAGCTAGCTATGTTGTCAAGTTTCAGTTCCCTTGAACTGAAATGACGCACAAGTACTACTTTTAAGTTTTATCGACTCAGAAGGCCCAAGTGTGTCACTTGCTTGGCGTCCCTCTTGAGTCTTGATACATAAGAAACATGGATGGTCCTGTCAGGATGACAGCGAATAAGGAGTATGACAACAGTTGTTCCAAGATGTATTGGTGAAAGCGTAAAAATCGGGATTCCTTTGGAAGGAATGCAAGACGCCAGTCATCCAGCAAAGAAGGCCAAGCAAGACATAAATATGTAGGATCTAACCATTTTATGGGGGTAGCGGAAGTTCTCAAAGAATTTTGCAAGTCAAGGGAATTTGGTTAAAAAGCAATGGCTAATGACTGCTGGTATAAGTGGAATCTTGTAATTATAAGTCCCGGTTGCGGACGAATTCCCAAAATTAAAATTACACATTTTGCAGGGATACTTTAACATATATTTAAGTGTATTTGTCAACCTGCCTGCACAATCGGCAGAGAGGTTTGATTCGTGCGAAGTAAGAAAAAAAGGTCCATCGCGTACAAGTAGGACCCACAAAGATTATGGATGACTGCTGGGGGATTAGTCAAGATGTGGTCAAGCGTTATCTTTCTACATGTCCAACTCATGAACTGTTAGTTTCACCGCTTAAAATAGCTTGAATCATTATGTTTCGGTGATCCTCCAAACGCGGATTGATCCATCGTCACCGGAACTAGCGAAGAGTCGGTGGACACCTGTCCGCCAATCAGACTGATCCAAATCGGTCGATTTGTTGGAAGCTTTCACTTTACACCAGGCAACATCGTTTATATCGCTAGTCCCGTGCGCCTTTTTCCGTTGCACCAAAAGAACAACGTCCGGCTGAGCAGACGAAATGTCCAGGCCAGAGACCGGAATACCCTTCGACTGGTACATGCCGGTTAAAAGACGATTACTTGAATTGTTCTGAGTTTAAAGATCAGATGGTCATGAAGCTTACAAGTTTCAACACGTTGATAATACCGTCTCCGCCACAAGACACGATCATACCTAGACATTGCGACTCGTTTTGGTTATGAACCGTAGCAAACGTCCAATCCAGGGAGTAGATCGTCCGAGAATGATAACCAGATAGCACAGAGACGCATGTCCATCGTTCTCTTTCACTACGACCAATTCGCCACCCCCCAGTAAGACCTCCATCTCTTCCTTCGACTCCACCTTGAGCGAGCTTTTCACGGTGCCAGATCCGAATCGATAGGTCGTCTGAGCAGGACGCCAAGTATTCGCCACAGGGTGAGAAGCTGGCGTCCCAGACAGTAGATTGATGGCCTTTGAGACGATGGAGTAAGGTGAAATCCCCATCGGCAGTGACATCTTCGGCATACAGATGAATATTGTTGTCGTAGGAGGTCGAGCACAACAGATCTTCTACTGGTGACCAACAAACCGATTTGACGTCTTGTTCGTGTTCCATGAGAACTGAAATGACCTCGTAGCCCTCATCATCTTGCATAACGTTGTGATTTTCCTGCGAGTCATTTCCGATCAGGATCTCCCAAATCCAAACACTCTTATCCCTAGAGCAAGTAGCCAATAGATTTCCGTTTCGGTTCCACGAGACACCTTTCACTTCGCTCTCGTGGCCTTCGAGTGACATCAAACACTCCCAGCTCTCTTCTCCCTCTTCCTCTCCATCTAGAATGGGTGATTTAGGCCTTCCTGATTCGTCTTCCGAGTTCAGACCGGCTTGGTTGACTTTTTGCTCGAAATGATTGCTCGACCAAATCGAAGCAGTAGAATCGAAAGAGCCAGAAGCCAAAAGGTCTCCCTTTGGAGACCAATCTATGGATCTAACGGTACGAGTATGAGCGCTGGGGATGGAATCGATGTACTGAAACTCGAGCTTGGAGTCCGACCCGTCTATGAAATTCGGCCTGAGATGGTATTGATAGAGTCGTAACTGTTTGTCTGTAGACGATGAGGCCAATATCGGACGAGTGAGATGCCAAGCGACGGACCATGCTCGATCGTTGTGACCTGAATGTAGAAACAATCAGATATATTTCTTATTCATTCGTGAGAGTTACGAGACCAGAGGACTGACTGCTATACCTGGTAAGACTTGGACTAGCTCCAGATTCGTTTTTTCCCCTTCGTCCTGCGATGGTGTTTGGATTGAGGCTGCAGTGGGTGGGCTGGTTGGCTGAGACATGGTCAATACGGCAGTCACGCAACTCGCCAGCCAAGCAGAACAGCATACAAACTCGCAAGACGCTACTTTGCATATGCATGGTTGCCGGTGAGAGCTGCGCGCCAAAGAGAAATCCGTGGCGACAGGCTCCTTGTCTTCTGATTCCTGATTCTGATCTTTCTCAATTATCAATGTTGATTTAAATAATTTTTTACTCATTAGTAACGCTTGCCAGTCGATTCTCTCCGGTGTCTTACATAGTGGACAAGTTTCGTGTCGTCCCGTGGAATCAAAGAGCAATCAAGCTGTGGATCAATTAAATAAATTATAGGCAGGACTGACAGTACAAGGGGAGTAAATACATAAAAAAGTAAGTTGAAAAGGCAGTTATCGGAATAAAAATAGTTAGTCGGAGGAGGACTACGTATTAATACGAACATATACAGGGAAAAAGACCTGCATGGCGATCTGTGAGGAGAGGACATTACAATGCGAAAAGTAAAGTAAGATATGAAAAAATTACAAGGTATTCGGACACTATCGTAGCTAGCCTTGTATGCCTTTTCATCTACAACCTCCTGAGTGGTTAACGCAAGAGGTTAACATAGAAACCTAGTCCGTGGTCGACTCCGTAACTTCAAGCGCTTTGGAATTTTGAAGGTCGAAACATAGAAGAGATCGTGGACCGCGGCTTGCGAACCTTGCCACTTAATTCACTGGGCAGCGGAATACCATGCAGGTCCTTTTTATGCCTTCGACACTCCGAAACTCGCTTGTAAGATTTGGTGCAACCGGGAAAATCGCAAGCAACTATATTTGTACGCAACGATTAGGGATGGTAAAAAGGATGAGAAACATGATTCAGGACTGGTTAGTGATCAACAGAGAGGAAGATGTACGAGAGCGTACCTTTTTTGACCTGTGAATGGGTATCTCTGAGATGGGCTAAGAGGTTGCTTTGCCGAGTATGGCCTTTGCCACACTTGTGACAAATGAATATTGGTTTCAACGCTGGCGGTGCTTGAAAGTTTGTTGATTGGACATCTGGGTATTGAGTTGAATTGAAGAAATTGGCCATCTCCGGGATTTGTGGTCGAAGTCCCTGAGACCAGGACTGCTGTCGCTGTAGATCTTGCTGCCATAATTGTTGAAGTTCGAGCTGATGTAGCAGTTGCTGCTGCTGCTGCTGGATATGGTGTTGAAGAGGGTAAAAACTTTCGAGTCCCAGGTGTCCCTCATTGGCAATCGGATTAAAGAAATTCGGTTGGGTATCGACGTTGATGAGGTCTTCCGGAGCACGTTCGTAAAAGTCGTTCTCGAAGAGAGTGTCTGGGACGTTTTGGGAAAACGTGGAAGCTTCGTTGAAATGACTCAGATCTACTGACGAGTGGCAAGGGGAGTAGGAGGATGATCGTGAATTCAAAGTAAACGAGGAGGACAAAGAAGGCGAGCTGGAATGAGAAGAGGAATTCGAAGAGGTAGAGGATGGGTACGCTTCGAGGCCAACGTTTTCTCCTATAGGTTGTGCCTGAGAAACATTCTTGTACTTTGAAAGCTCATTCCCAAAGTTTTCGAGTGCGCTGGAATTAAAGAGTTTTCTATTCGCATAGCCCCCCGGGCTTTCGATCTTGACCGAGGCTGTTGACTTGGAAGGGCTGGCTGCCGGGGTGCAAGTGGATTCGAGGCCGGTCGAGAAGTTGATGCCGATTGAAGGGGAGCCCTTCTGAAGCGTCTCGTGAACATGATTGCCGTCTTGAGATGACAGGGTCGAGTTTTCTCCGACTGAAAAATTGGATGTTAGAAAGCTTAGCAATTCTGAATCAGGCTTCCCCAAGGCTTCGGAAAGTAGTGACTCCTCAAGGCTGAGTTCGCGTCCAGTGTGATGCTCAGAAGATTGATTCGCTGGAACTGCCGCGCCAAAGGGATTCGTAAACAACCATTCTCCGTTGACCCGCGAGCAGTTGTTGAGATCCATCGAGGACACTGCATCTTGAGTGGAAGGGGTCGAACTCAAGAAGTCGGTTGATTGGTACGAGCTAGAATTACCGCCCATGGGTGGCGAGGCTGTTCTGCCAGCATAACCGATGACTCCGGTCGCTGCTCGTCGAGAACAGGATTCGGTGCCATGATCAGCTACGACTGAGGTTGATAGGAAACTGCCGAAGGTTGATGACATGGTGATATTTTGGTGACACATAACACTACCAGAGTGATGAGGACCGGGCATTGTCGTAGAGCTGGGACACATCGTATAAGCCGGACGGGGTTGACGGGAATAAGTACCAAGAGCCAAAGAGCCGTGGCAAACTGGAAAACGAGCGGTTTGATTGATTATTACGAACGCCGAATGGAAGGTATGAACAACAGAAAAAACGATGAGCGTGGGGTTTTCGACAAAGCTTGATTGATTAAGAAGGAGAACAGATATATAAGGAGCTCGAAAAAGTATTATTAGGGGTAGTGAAGCGAAGCGAAATATCAAATTTCGAAAAGAGACGAGTTGAGAATTAGGGGTGAGAATATTAGGCAACAGTAGATATGATAACAATTGGTGGCACAAGAAACAAGAGTACAAATGGTTCAAGTGGGACTCTTCTTATAACATCAGGTCGAAAGTATTAGGACCGGGTTGGATACATACCATATTGATTTTGAGACTGAGCAGAATGTACTTCACCTGTGACTGTTGAGCCGGCATGATGCGAAAATGATGGGAATAACGGCTCAGTAAGAGCTTGTTTGCTGCGCACCCATTGAATCCAAGCACCAAAAGGCGGTGGAGAAGAATGGAAAAGGATTTCAATTAGCAAGTTAAGCAAACCACACGAGAGAAGGAAAGGGCTAACGAAGAGCTTGTTTCCGCTAAGGGAACGTTAACATCCAGGTTAGGCTGGTTACGATCGTTTTGAATCGGCGACGATAAAGGTGAAAGTATCGCCAACAGTTCTGGGTTAGGGAAAAAAGGCCCAATCGAAACGGTTTGGCTGGCCGATTTTCCTCTAGTTTTACTTGACAAAGGGTGGGCACCCTTTGTTGATGTGAATGGGTATGACTGCTTCATCAGGCTGTAGGTGGAGCGACCAGTTCAGAAGACTATCCGTTCTTTAGGTAACTGAATCAAACCCATTCGATAAAGGAATGCAAGATCAGCTCAGCTTCTATAAACTAATTCAAGTCTTCCCTAACCAAGAAATCCGAGGCGAGAATGGCGAGGCTATGTCTGAAGACCATAGACAATGAATGTGGCGCGTGCTCCTTCCAATGCCATTTCCCCGGAACATGTATGCGTGTTGTACACGATGTGCCGGGTGCTTGAAGTGAGATATGTAGATAGCAAGTTCAAGCCGCCCATGTCAAGCTAAGGCGTAATAATATCGCTTGAGCTTCGTCTTTTTTACGACTTCATTGTCCTACCAGTGAAGGGCAGCGAGAAGGTAATGGGAAGTGTGGTGTTCGGAAAATGCATAACAAGCTCACTGGCAGGGATGCCGTGAGATGGGGTGGTATCCAAAAATACTACTTCCTTGATAACAAGCATAATGAAGACGAAAAACTGTATCAAGGAAATGAATGGGAATTGATACGAACAGTTTTCTTTCTTACAGCCGCACTGGCAGCAAGCTGAGTCACAAGCTGTAGAACTACGATTTTCGAGGTGGCAAAGATGAGCTCTTGTTGCCTTGGTTGGAACGTATCTCGACAGTTTAGGCAAAGAAGATGGAAAGAGAACTACTTGGGACCTCTGGGTCAAATTCCCTTTATAGCACATCTGGCTCTCGAAGTCCTTACTGGCACACATCTTTCCTCTCATACGGGGTCCTCGGCCGTACTGAGTCATTGACCAAAGTTACTCATCACAAGTATGAGCAAAAGTCCATAGCAAGGAGATCGCTGGAGACCGCTATATGTACATCTTGAAGACCAAGATGGAGATAGTGAATTAGCACATGCCAAAATCAAGGTTGGCTGGCATTCACCGTAATCGCCAACAGACTGGTCTTTTCTTCCTACAGTCAAGCGGAACAGAGCGGAACACACCCCATACGTACAAATATCCTACATGCCTGGCAAATCCAAGCTAGCTGAACCCAGAATATTTCCCGACCTGTGATAGCAAACATGAGTTTATGTGCGATAAATATGTTATGTAAGGACTAAAAACTCCGAGAACAAGCACTGTCAGCTTTGTCCTCGCCTCGTTTAATAACCGATTAGAAAAGGCTGCAATTGCACATCTACGTCCACACCATCCAAGCATGTTTTCCTGTGTATGCAGCGGTTTATATAGGCTTGGAGCGAGTATTTCCAACGCGAGTTATTCATATATTCTTCTTATTTGCTTCGTTGCATGGATTGATATACAAATTCGAGCGGGTGGATTTCTTTCCTACCTCATACCCTTCTTGTCATGGCCGAAAGAACAAAAGTTATCGGAACAAATGCCATGATCAGATGACCCAGAAAGATTTGGGCCGAAGTTGAATGCGCTCAGCCCACGATTAAATAGCACTACTAGAGGCAGTTGCAGCTTCTTCGACCCCAGCTCCTTTCTAGAATTAGAAAGAAAAGTCAGATTTATGTAACTGTCTCCTTCAGTTTTATGTAGCACGATACAAGAATATGAGGTGGCCTTGACGGGAGATATGCAGAAGCGTTTGCCACATTTCTTACTTACCTTGATTACGAGCTCTGCAGTCAGATGCCGTCACAAGCGCTTCTTACTGTGATCGCCCTTTTGGAATTTTTTTGCATCATCCCTCCCCTTCAAACATCTCTCCCCAAGTATATAAGTATCGACAAAAAAATCATGCGATGACTCGCTTGGGTCGCTTGTCCCCCCCAAATTTTCTCTGTATGGATCATGGATTGGATGCTAGATTTTGATCTTTCAAGTAAAAATCTCACTTTCGGCCCCCGGTGGCCGGTGCTCTCGGGGAGGTGACCGAGCCAGGATAGCGGTCAGGTCTGCATACATAAATATTTTGCACGCGCTTGTGTGTGTTGCTGGCCTTCGAAAACATGGTGCATGTTTAACAACATGATGTGCAAAGACCACACAAAGACCACACGCCCACCGTTGCCAAACTCGCGCAATGCCCCGTCAAGACGTGTGGCCTCAATAGCGTAATCTCATCATCAGCCCCGGTGGGGTTGTCACTGTGCCATGGCCCTGCCCCCACCCAAACCCTGCTCCGTATCCCGGCATGCGCGGCCAGCTTCCTGGCTTCATTTCCATGTTGGAGGCGGTATTCAGCCCAACTTACCTTTGCTCTCATTCTCCACATACATATCCCATGGTCACGGTTATCAATCCAGTGCATTTGAGATCGTTGAAACTGAGAATCACTGGGAACCCGGTTAAAAACTTGTGCTGGAATGATGGGAAAAGAGTCTCAATCCTCCTCCAATGAGGTACATAGTCACTTTGATTCTTACGAGGAGGAGCGTACCATCCTTTCACTTACGTATGTATTCCAAAATTTGTAGATTTATTTGCCAACCAACCAGCATCTGTTGGATTTGCAAAGCACATCACCTGCTAAAGCTGACCATTGGTTAAGAGGTGAAGAGGTTTTTTTTGTGGCGTTCATGCTGTCGTGACTCGTCTGGAAACCAGTCTGCTGATGCACCAGTGGATGCTCAATTTACGTTGACTTCAAGACAGTCGCCAATTTTTACTCAGCTTGGTCAGCAGGATGATGGTTCCAACGTTAGCTGGGCTCCGGGTGGGGCAAACTACATAGCTCCCTGACTTCATAAAACTGCTTCATGCAGTAACATGTGGTAACTCACTTTCTGGTCGGTTATTAACCGAGCCGGAGACAAAGCTGAAGGTGTTTGTATTTGTATTCGGGGGTTTTACTAAATTACATAAATCATTAACCCAGTCACTCTTGGTCGGGGCATTGGAGTCTATTCATATTGGAGTGCAATACTCTGGATTTGATGTAGGATATTTATTTATTAACTACATCTGCCTCTGGGTGATCACGTTGTATGCCAACCTTGATTTTGTTATTCGCCAATTCACCATCTAGCACCATCTTCATCTCAGTTCTTGGGATGTGGGGCGGTGCCCAGCCTTTGTGAGGAGGAATATAGGCCAATGCAACCAGGTATGTACTCGAAGCAAGAAGAAATGCCACTGTTAAGAGACTGTGAGCCTGAAATGAATAGACTTCGACTTGACAACCATCTTACCATTGCTTGTACTTAAGGTGATTGGCCAGTCTGACAACATGAATTCATCAGAGTGGCTCAATACGATCAAACCCTGCACGAAACGGATAGACTTGCTCGCGAAATGTACTCCTTTTCTCTCGTAAGACAATTCTTCGGTCACGGCAAGTTGTTCTCTGCAATGAGTGTAGTATACAAAGAGGGCGTTGATGCAAAAACTCACTCAATCCGATAAACATAAGAAGGATTGTATTATTTCAAACGGAATAAAGTGTAACTGTCAATAAGCAGTCACCAATCAAAGAGGAAGAAAAGACCGTCTGTACGATAAGGACAAGGTATAGATAGAAAACAATGATCAAGAATGGAGTTAATTGATTGAGAAAAACAAAACGAGTGACAGTTGCTCATGAGAATATCAATGAGCGGAGGAAACAGAAACGGAAGCAGAATTATTGAAGATCTGGAAAATTAGTGGTTAAGAAAGAGAAAAATAATCTGGGATATCCGATTGTCCAAGGAGAAGGCTGGCTAATCAGACCTTAAGCGGTGGCAAAAATACCTGTTGATCGAAGGAAAGAATAGCAAGCATTAGAGGTACACGTCGGACGAGTGATGGCAGAGTTGGATACGCACCTGCAATGACGGCGACAGCGGCGATTACGTGAGACTGCAAATGAATAGCAAGTTAGCTAACTATTCATTGAGATTGTGGAAGATGAGGAATCTCTTACAGTAGAAATCGCAAGAGGAGCTGCACCCGAGTCGGTCGGTGGGGGGCTGTTAGTACCGTTAGCCTTGCTCGAAGGAGTGGTGTTTTCGGTTTTGGGGGCTGGGTTTGTTGGGGAAGAGGTGCCATTGGTCTTTGTTGGGGTAGTGGCCTGATCGGGGACACTTCCCTTGACCACAGTGCCAGGGATAGTTGATCCGGTGTTGTGGCCCTTAGCAGAGATTTCGGTAGAGGTCATGTTGGCCTTTGCGTCCGGTACCGATTTGGGTGTCGATGTGGTGTTCATAGCTGATGGGGAAGACGGCCCGGACTTGGCGGAAGGGTCGTTCGAGGTTGGGCAGTTGCTGCCGGCAGGGCAACTGGCAGAGTTTCCGTTGCCGGCACCTGAGCCATTGGGGTCTGCGGATACTTGGACGGGGACGCTGACTAGGCCGCAATGAGGGGTGTGCGAAGGCTGATCGAGATGTGGAGGTCAACAAACGAGATGGAATGTATACTAGAGGAGCGAAAGCTACTCACTCCAGAAAACATGTACTGAGAAACAACCAACGAAAACCTGGAATTTCAGGTAGGAAAAAAGTCCGGTCAGCTGGCGAAATTCCTTCGGGTTTTGTTTCTTCCTAGCAATAAATGACCCACGAAGTCGCGGCCGAGTTCATTTGTTCCCGAGCAGGGATGCTCATAGACCAGGTCAGTTTGCCTTCAGCATCGAAGGGAGTTTGGGTGGTGTTGAGTAGGCCGAGGAAGACTTCACCCAGGGAAGTAGGGTGTTGGGCTTCCCCAGAGTTCAAGCCAAATCCGAGCAAAACTTGCTGGGATCCCTTCATTGAGTCTGCAAGACAGAAGGTGTGAGTCAAGAAGGCTATGCGGAAATAATGGCAACGTGGGGGTGTCGACTACCTTTCTCGATTTGGAGAGTAACATTCAGGGAGGCACCGGCATGGAAGTTAGCCCCGGGTGCGGGCGAAAGAATCTTGACGGTGTTGTCCGCAGATACGGCAAGCGAAGTGGCAGCATTGGCCAAAAGAAGACATGTGGTGATTAGGGAGATCATTTTGCGTAGTATAAGTTATCCTGCCTAAAGGGGTACGGAAACAAACAGCTAGGGGGAGAGAGATGGAAACAGCCGGGGGATTCTTTGGATGCAAAGGAGTGTATAAGGAGACTAGGGAATCAGACAGTGAACACAAGGAGGTGGAGACAGGCTGTGCAAATCGGAGACTGACGACTAGGGTGAATATATAAAGAGCAGCCAGAGTGTGCTGCTAAACGATACAGGCTTGGGTCAAAGAATTTGTACAACGGTAACGAATGAGGGCGGCTGGCACTTAGTACCGGGTGGCAGGCTGCGAGAATTCGATCGATAGTTCCATGCGGCTTGCTCTTGTCTGTATGGCATTGAGATGGCAAAAGGAGGCCATGCAAGATGGACAGATTCTTGCCACTTGGCTGGCGCGCCCACTTCCATCAATGGATGTACCGGATATGCCTGCCAGCGGTCGGCCTTTAGAAATTTCCATCGTCCGATTTTTTCAATGCTGCATTCGGAATCTGAGCACGAGTATTACGAATGGGCTTCTATTAAATGAATTCTTTATGAACCTCTTTAAATGCCAACACGATATACTCGGTCACACAATTCACTTTGTGGCTGGAGTTTTGAACAGCGGAGTGGATGCCACCCATGAAGGATGAGTTGTAAATCGGAACCTATCGGAACCAATTTGGCCCACGTCTCATCACCCACCAGTGACGTCGATGGCGGAAAATTGCTCGAGTCCTTCGTGATCCACACTTTGCGCAGGACAACCGATTGCAGGAAATCACCTCTGCCTAAGGCACTAGAAGTCTGGATCGCGTCAAGCCAGCAATCTCCCAACTTTCAGCTCTTCTTCAGCGCGGGCCGGCAGGGACCGCCAAATTGATTTTCTCATCGAAACACCTCATCTTCCTGGTTGCAGACGAGCTGGCAAATATTTAGACCTCCAAACGAGAGCTAGAGGGTGTCGAGACTCAAGTTTGTGTAGCAGACATCCATCATCTGCGCCCACTGCTACGACTTTGGCTTTGCCAGCTCTCGCGCGCACCATGTCTAGATGCTAGAGAGAGATCTGGCAGCGGTGATAAGAGATAAAGATATGGGAGCAGAGCATGGGGAAGCTGTAGTGGAGACGATGTACAAATATGTATGGAAAGTCATGTGTGGTCGGAATGGCCATTCCGGTCTGCATCTAGCAGTAGCACCAACCATCCAACATGCCTCGAGCCATGATACAAGCAACTGTCATCAAGCACAGGATTCAGAGCGGTGATCCAAAAGCTTGCAGTACCCAGCCGGATTTGGGGAGTGGCGGCGGTAGAAATTGCTTGAGATATTCGCCTGCGTGTTTCCTTCCGCCTCAGGAGCAAACACGGTGTGCGTGAGGCTGATATTGGTGATAGGCATCTTGAGCCACCATGTCCATCCGATGATTTGTTTCAAAATTATCATCCAGAGCTGTGCCTCTAGTCAAAGTGGTCTTGTCTCCGGATGTGCAAGTAAACGATGGACGGGAACGGTTACTGTGCAGAGGTCTAGAAAGCTCAGGGGGCAGCATAGGCACCAAAGAAGACGGTTGGTGAGGGCATGAAACACTGAGGCCGTGGATAGGTGTTAGACCTAGGTTAGCTGATTGCATTTCCTAATCTTTGGGGGTTAAGCACGCTCCAGTCCAGCTGTGGATGTTTTGGATGCCATCTGGGGTTCCGGAGCGGATCGTCGTGCGCACTGAGAGTCAGCAGTCAGCAGCCAACCAGCCAACACCAACCACTCGGCAGCATGGAACGAAGGCGATTATCGAGACACTCGTTGGCTTCTTCGTCTCCGATTGGTCCAGTGGATCCGGTGAGCAAGTGACTTCCGCCATCACTAGTATCATCCAAGAGACTGACGACATCCTACCGTCCCAGTGAATCCATCGCGTTCGATTGACGCCACTGGAGACCACCGGTCTTTCTCTCAGCAACGCCCATCCATCATGAGCAGCTTACTGGCGGTCATGCTCGTCACCCAAGCCGATCAGTCCTCGCCCTCTCTCGCTTTTGCGTGGCCTCCCCGGCCGCAACCGACGCCGAGGCTAGATCGGCCGGTCTACAAGCAGGAGCAATCGCGCATCTGTGGAAGCGACCCGAGCCTATACTCGGGCAAGAAACACGCCCATGGGGCTCACTGGACCGATCATCGCGACCATCACGGCAATCGGTTCGTGCGGGGCGTGCAAGAATCGGATCTTTGGGACGGCCATTACGGCGAGAGCTCCTCAGACGAAGCCTCGCCCAGAGCCTTCAAGCAGCCCATCTCCCGGAGAATCATCAGCTCCAGCTCCTCCGGCCTGCCCAAGCCTAGCCGACATGAGCCCAACGACTTCGACGATGAGGACGATGATTCGAGGTTCCCAGGCCTGTTTTACGAAAGCCATCATTCCGATTCGGTCCGCCTCAGTGCGAAAAAATCCAACAAACAATCATCACCGAGGAGGAGGACGAGCTATCTTGGCTTCGAGCCGGACGAGTGGGCCGATATGCTCACCCCTCGAATCCATGGCGCTCAACACCTGAACACCCCCAAGGGGATGGCCAGCGGGCGGAAGTTGGAATTGGTCATCGACGCCTTGGCTATCATCGCACACCCCGTCCTGGTCAACCAGAAGCCTACCATGAGTCAAACCAATCCCGAGCGCTCGATGGAACGAGGCCGGACGAGGACCAGGTCAGGTGAAAAGGGGATGCAGAGCTCCCCGCCGGTTTCTCCCAATAAGCCAAACTCTCAATCCCCCTTCTTAAAGCCAGCGCTTCCCACTCACACATCCGCTCCCCGGACCTCGTCCGCTGAGCCACCCCTCTCAACCACCGATGAAATCGATCTCAATACACTCGACCTCAACGATCCACCACTCGCCACCCTGCCAAACTCATCCTCCTCTCCCTGCAAGCCGCCCCTCCCGGCGCCAATATCCCAGCTGACGAGGATGATGACGCCTTCGATCACCCCTGTCGACACCTCCACCCGCGTCTTTTTGCACCCTCGCTCCTCCGCGTCAACTCGAAGCAATTCCAGTCCATCTCCCGTAGCCCTGCCGGCCCGGTTTAATATCCGGGACCGGTACAATCCCATCCCGTATTCGCCCATGTGTGGCTTCCTCACAGCAGCGCCGACTGCGAGGCACGATGAGAGACAGCAGCCCAATGAGACCCTACCAGCTCGGTCTGCTCAGCTGGCACCCTTGCAGTCCTTCACCCTGGCCTTGATAATCGATACCCCACCCGCTTCTCACCTCTCACAGCACCTCGAAGTCTACTACAGGGATGTGGTGTTGAAGCTGACAGCAGCACTCAAGCATTTGGAACGGGAGAGCTCGTATCTCACCAGGGAAGTCCAACTAATCATGCGCAAACTGTCCGAACGAAGAAGCTCATATTCCAGCCGGAGCAACAGCCAAAAAAGGCAGCCGGAGATCGAAGATATGATGGAGTTTGTCGAGCAGAGCTCGGACCTTGCCCGGGCTCTGGCGCGGACCTTCGACGACCTCAAGACTCTCGGCAGTACGAGTATCACCCTCGATCATCAGCTCGACCTCGACTTACTCCTTCATCGCGAGCTATTGGATAGTAATACTGTCCCCGAGAATTGGCTCTTGGCTAATAGTGTCAAAACTCCCTCACCCGAAACTGGGGATCAGGATCGGTTCGCCCATTTGGAATCTTGGAAAAGTCTGCTACTCCTTGAAGATCCCCAAGTCTTGATCGAGCAAACTGCGCCCGGAAGTCTCCTGCGCGACTTTATCGCAATCATCAAGCCCGCCTTGACGTGCGTATGTTGCCATGTTACCTCGAACAATCCGATCGATTCTAATTCTCTCGCTCTGTTATCATCCCTTACGATGTGCATTGCAGGCTTTCTGAGTACAAGTTCTTACTAGACACCGATTCCAGCACAATAGCCGAGATGACGGACCACTTGCTGTATTGGAGGAAAGCAAAGTTGACGGACATGATCACCCTACGAAATTCCTATCAATTAACTTGTCCCCCGCAAACCGACCCATCAGCAATTTCTCCGGATCGACTCCCGATCTCGCGGCTCCAGCACGAATTCTCGAGCACGTTTCCGAACCTGCCGCACCTGGTGATGATACTCTCGTTGATCAGCCAACGATCGCGCCAGCCGTTCTCGAGCATCCTGCCTATGCTGGCCCCGAACCTGGAGAAGTCGGAGTCGATGGCCGTACTGGTGTGGCTATTAAAGCGGGACTTACTGCTGAGGGAGCGGACACACGTGCGGATCAAGATCGACCGGGAAACGAAGATGAAGGTTGCCCTGTGGGAGCAAGAGCAGAAGCAGCAGAAGGGGAGCGAGGAATACAACGAGGAGATTGACGAGCAGAGCTCGCTTTCGCCAGGCTCCCAGACCCGCAACCGAGCCCATCCAAGCAGCTCCCAGACCGCCCAGGCCTCCTCTTCGCTACCCTCTGACAGCCGCTACCAGCCGCTCTCGGAATCGGGCTCTAAGAGGACAACCTCTGAAGCCAACCGGGCAGAGTCGATGACCATCCAGAGCCCGCAGCCGCAGGGGATGACCTCCGAGCGGTCATTGACAACCCAGCAGCCCAGCTCGGTGCCCGACGGCCTGAGCCGCCACTCCCGGCTCACCCAGTCGCTCCAGCCGCGCTCGCTGACCTCGATCGCGAGCTCCGACGACTTCGGCCGAGAGCATCGTCGCCGGCTGCGCCAGCAGTCCGTCCAGTCCGACTTCTCCGCCCTCAGCGAACCCCATGCCCGTGATCAAGGCTCCGATGGTACCGCCCCCGCTGGCCTCATCCTGCTCCCCCATAAGGTCGACCTCCTCGCTGACAGCATCATTGGCGAACCCGGTCAAGCTACTGCTCTTGAACAGAAATGGCTCGACGAAATCTGCGCGGAAAAAACCGATGCTCAGATCAGAGCTTTCAACTCGTTGAGTCTCCCTCTCCTACCTTCTCCTAATCCCATCTCCTTTCCTCTTCCATCTCAATTTCCTCGATCTTGGTACTGACATACGTCACATTGAAATTACTCAGCGCCTTTAGATATTTTAACGGGCGCTATGCGCTCGAAGAAATCGTCTCCAGGTCCGGCTTATCCAGGAAGGCGTTGAACGAAGTCTTGAATGAGTTCAAACCCAACTTGATTCTGTTGATTCATCCTTGAATCCGAAAGAATTCAAGGTACTGCAACTTTATTTCATATAGAAGAAACGAAAACAAGTTAGAATCACAAAGAGTAGCTTTGTAGTTACCTAAAGTCGGTTGGCGCCAAAGGCGTATGGGTGCGCAGCATGCGCTGGTTCTGCCCTAAAGGCGCGGCTGCCATGCGGCGCACACTGTGTTGTTGGCTACAAAGCCTTTGTCATTGGGAGTTTCACCGGCTTTGACAAAGCCGCTGTGGTGTGAAATGTGATGGTAAACTGATTTCCTCAGTCCATCCCCGAATGTCGACAATGACGGCCAATTTGTTCATGAATCTCTTGACAAATAATAGGCACACCTTTTCTTCATGCAAACCACAACAACTGTGGGAATCCGCCCACTTCCTCCACTTCTAGCACTGCAGGTCCATGTAGACCAAACCTGTAACCCACACCATCGTCAGCTCACCTATATTGTACCTGACGTCAGCTCTCATCAACAGAAAACAAATTGGAGGCGGGGACCCAACTCCCCTTCCCCGGCAAGCAGAGCTCCTCAGGGGGAGTTCAGCACTCCAGAACCAAAGGAATTAAACTAATGGCTACATCTAGCAGTGTGCTTGCCATCCCCAGCAGTTTAAATATCCGTCAATCTGTACTGGGAGAGGAATATGAAGCAGGCAGGATTTTTGAGGAAAAGAGTCAAATCCCTGGGGATGAAGATGACACCACTTCATCACTATCAGTACTGATAAGAAGGATAAGCATGTAGTTCAAAAATCACCCCACCTGGGAACTTTGTTATGGTCTACTATGTGGAGAGGAAGATGGAGTCTGGGATCTGGGGTTGTGGAGGTTCTGGAAGTTCTGGATCCTAAGTTGGTAGATTGCAGGATGAGAAAGCTCTCTGGATATCCAGCCCCTCAAACTATGAGTGTGTGGACTGTAAGATTTTTTTGACAGGCTGTGTCAGCCTTAGAGATATTACAGGTATCCAAAAGGCTGCAATAAATAATTGTAAATACTTAAATGTTATTGCAGAAAAGAATTCCTTGCCTTATTTTAAGGGGGGTCACCCACTCAAAGTAACCCTCTATTCCTACTCCTTCATATACATATTGTATAATAAGAATTGGCCATAAAATGTGCCCAAAAAAGGATTACATACAAAAATTAGTAAAATAAATAAAGTACCTAAAAATAAACTACAGTACATAAAAGAGTAATGTTACTTGTGTAAAAATACCCTGTGAAAACATTATGTAGTCTTCTACTGAAGCTCTTTCACATCACAATTGGTTATAAACATGTCATGTGACAGAGTCAGGGAAATCAGACTATAGTAATACAAATAAATTGCCCACAGCCAAGCATTGTTCACGCCTACACTCCAGGATACTCCCATAGGGAGAAAAGGACTTAGTGGTTGCGCCCACTGAAGTCCCCTCTATAAATAGCGGCCTATTTGGCCCCCAGGAAAAGGTCCCCCAGACATTTCACCGCCTAATAAACTGTAAGTTTGCCGTGAAAATTCTCCCTGCTACTATTGTAGCCCCTTTTCCCTTTAAACCACCCTCAGCACGCAAAATCCACTGGATTAAACCCTTTGAATCATCAAAAATCCCTGTCAAGCAGCCAATCAGTTTAAGCACTTACCACCTACTTTTTACACCAAATTAATTCCCTGTAATTAATAATTATAGGGGGTTAATAAATGTACCCGGTTTTTCCGCCTCTGTACCCGGTTTTTGCGTACCCCCTTTTCCGTGTACGTACCCGGGTTTTTTTTCTACTCATTTCTACGCAACGCAAATAATATCAAAATTCATCTAAAATGATGAACATAATTATCATGCAATCAGAACTACAAAAAAACTATTTTTTAATGAATTAATTATTTTTTGCATACCCCCTTTTCTGGGGTACATACTAAGGAATAACTTTTTTGTTACATGTAACAGACACACAAAAAATTCAGGGCACTTATAATCGTGAATGTTTTGTATTCCCTGAAATTTGTAGGATTTTCAGGGAGTGTGCGGCGGGCTTAGTAGGAAAATCCTTGCTAGCTGAATAACTTTTTGTTACAGTTTCAATCAGTCTAAAAATTTCAGGGATTTTCAAACTCTGTATTTTCTCTGTGCCCTTACATTTTGAGCAATGGGGTGGCATAAAAACATGAGATATAAGGGGTGTGTAGCAGTCTTAATAGGAAACATATGTCTAATTGGATAGTTTTTTTGTTACATGTCACAGCAGTCTAGAAACTTCAGGGAACTTTCAAATATGCATATTCTCTGTGCCCTTGAACCTTTAGCAATTCTTTGGCATCAGAACATGAGTTCTATGGGGTGTGCACTAGTAGGTATTATGACTACTGCACATCCCTTAAATCTCAGGTTCTGAAGCCATAAAATTGCTAAATATTTCAGGGTAATTAGAATATGCATATTTGAAAGTTCCCTGAAGTTTTTAGACTGCTGTGACATGTAACAAAAAAACTATCCAATTAGACATATGTTTCCTATTAAGACTGCCGCACACCCCTTATATCTCATGTTTTTATGCCACCCCGTTGCTCAAAATTTCAGGGCACAGAGAAAATACAGAGTTTAAAAATCCCTGAAATTTTAGACTGATTGAAACTGTAACAAAAAAGTTATTCAGCTAGCAAGGATTTTCCTACTAAGCCCGCCGCGCACTCCCTGAAAATTGTAAAAATTTCAGGAAAAACGGGTACCCAAGTGCCATCTTTACACCCAACCAATTTGATATTCTAGCACCAGGAAAAAAATACAGTCACTTGATGGCAAGTGAAATGATGCAGCTTTGGTTTCTGCTCCAGCGCTGCTCCAAGTCTGCTCCACCAGCACTTGTAGAGCTTTCAGGACTGAACCAGAGCACTCTATATGGCACATTCAGCTGATCCTAAATTTTTCCCAGGAACAGCTGATGCTCATCAAAAGCTAAGCAGTATGCATTGACTGAGCCTGGGCCAAATCTGAGAATTGGCTATTCCAAGCCTGATACAAAGCCAAGTGCCAGCTGGACCAAAAATATTCCAAATCTGAGCATCAGCTTAGCCAAAAATAGTCCAAAGCTGAGCATCATCTTGGAAAAGGTTTTTGAAGAGCTGAAGATCAGCTGGGACAATACTGTTCCAAAGATTTGTGAAACTACACGCCTAGGTGAGAGGCCACGCTCCCATAAATTGGGAAAGCGGCCGGGAACTCAATCAGCTGCAGAATCTGGTAAGAAAAGAAAACCACCTTCTGCAGTCCAAAAACACAGCCGCGCGGTTGTAAAACTGACACATCAACTTGATGTATGCAGGTCCAAACCAAGCAAGCAGAAAAATCAGGCTCACAGAAGATCCCAGCCACAAGACAATCACAGACAGAATCACCAAAGCAAGCACCAAAGGTAAGCTGCTGGTCTCTTTGTCTGTTGAGCTGATCCAGATGTCAAGCTAACACCACATCCCATGTCCATCAGTCTCCACTGAGCAGGACAAAACAGACCAAACCAAATCCACTCAAAGAGTAGCAGAGACATTTGGTGAGTTGTCCTAAAGGGTACCATTTTCAAACTATTCTGCTTTGAGTGTTTGGGTGGTACAGATTTTTTCTGCTTAAAATCTTCTGATTTTATGATGCTATGATTTTATGCAAGTCAACTTTGAACACCTTAATTGTAATCAAGGGGATAAATATCCAACCCAGTCCTCAATTGGATACACACCCACTCAATGAACAACCTGGTCATCAAGTGGATACACACTTGCTTGACAACAAGCCCTGTCTAACAAGATGCCTCAGGCAAATGGGTACTGGTTAGCTTGGCACTGACAAATCTTGGTATGGTGATTGCATAGTGTAATGGTTTACTAACCTGGTCAGTACAGTCCTGTCACTGATGAATCTTAGCTTTAACAAAAGTCTAAATGAAAGTCAATGCTATGTCGTAAATCTAGACAACATTACTGCACTAATCCACTGTTTCTCCCACATCAAACAATAACTAGACAAAGAGAAGAAAAACCCTTGTCCACCGCCAACAGTGGGCCGCTACGCTACGCCAAAAAAGAGCTAACAGCGGATTACGCGGCCCTTTCCGCAGGATTGAACCACTTAAACTGGTGAGAATATTCTAGGAGCCTCCCTGATCAAAATGGTCCAGCAGGACCATTGCATCAGGGAGTCAGGACATCCTGATTACCAGATGCAGAGCCAAAATTCCATTTTGAGGACAGTTCAGCTAACATGGCCTGTTTTGCAGCATTCAACTGCTTGCCTTGCGTGGATTGAACTATAAGCCTCCCTGAGTGATCAGTCAATTAGGGCTGCACAATTCAGGGAGTTTGGAAAATCCTGTTGCCACTGCGCCGCTGTAATTGGCAGTTAGCTGATTTCTAGCACAGCGTAGCGGCCCACTGCTGACTCCATGTCAGAACAAATTGTTCCCCAAGACGCAGTAGCAAAATAGCTAATAAGAGTTGTGCTTGATGCTTGCTTTCATCAGATTAGAGAAAGAACATAGTTCTTTCTCCCTTTTCTATTTTACTTCATACTCATCTCTATTAGACAGCGGTCAAGCCGCCTGCTCTTAGTTAGGTAAAAACCCTCTCAATGACTCTGCCTTGAATAGTGATGTATATGGATTAGAAGAGTGAATCTGATGAAAAGAAATGCTCTTAGTTGTCTGAAATCTTTCAAGATTAACACCAGCTGGGCCAAGAATTTTCAAAAGCTGAGCATCAGCTGAGCCAATCCTGGTCCAAAGCTGAGCATTGGCTGATTCAAGGCTGGTCCACAGCTGAGAATTGTCTGAGGCAGGGCTGGTCCCGAGCTGACCATCAGCTGATCCAAGGCTGGTCCACAGCTGAGAATCAGCTGATCCAAGGCTGGTCCACAGCTGAGAATCAGCTGATCCAAGGCTGGTCCACAGCTGTGCATCAGCAGCCAAAACTGAGGATCTCCTGTGGAAATTCTGAGAGGTAAGTACAAGGGCAAAAGCGCTTCGCTGAAAGTAGCGGCCCTGCCCGCTGCGCTACCGCTTTTTGGGTCTGGAAAGAAGCGGAGACCCGCTAATTTCAGCGGTAGCGCAGTGGAACCATTGCTGCACTACTGCTTTTTGAGCTGGCCGCGTAGCGCTCCCCCGCTGCCAGCCAAAAAAGTGCAGCGCAGCTTTTTTGGTGGCCGCTGCGCAGCGCTGAAAGGAGCGGCCCTGCCCGCTGCGCTACTGCTTTTTGGGTTGGGGAAAAAGCGGGGCCCCGCTATTTGCAGCGGGGCTGGCGCTGCGCTACCGTTTTTTGGGCTGACCGCGCAGCAGTTCCCTGCTGCGCTGCGCTAAAAGAATGCTTTTCTGTAGCACAGCGCAGCGTTTCAGCCTTGGTAAGTAGATGGGGGGGAGATGTGATTAGATGGTGGGTAGATGGTGGGTCGCCGGAGCTGGCATCATGTCACCTGTCATCAAGTGACTTTTTTTTCCTGGTGTAGGTGCTTTCATTTAACAATTAGTTCAGGAAAATTCACTGGATTCAAAGCTAGAGGCTATGCCCCTTGACTTCATTTGGATGGCTGAAAGTCACACAGGGGTGTGTTTGGCCCGGATAATTAGCTTGGTGGTGGAAAAGTTTGGGATTGAAGATAAAGGAAGTTTAGTTGGCAATGGTATGAACAGTAACAATACTCCCTTGACTGAAATTCAGGTATCCAGATATGTAGGATTGTCAGCAACATTGCATCCAAGAACAAATTAATGGTTAACAAACTCAAGAAGCAGAAGTGGGTGTGGTTCAGAGGTGAACCACAATGGATTTGATGTTTTGCACATGTTCTCACTGCAAGAAAAACTCTAGAAACTGCTTGCAGTTGAGATGCAAGAGCTCAAGGCAAGCTGTGCCTCATGCAAAAATCAAGCACTGGTTGATTACATGCAAATTGCATAATTTATGCAAGATTCACCAGGAAAATAAAACAGTCAGTTGATGAAAAGTGACATCACATCAGCTCCAGCTAGCTACCCACCATCTATCCAATATCTATCCACTATCTACCCCAATCTCCCAACCATCTCTTCAACTTCCAAAATTTACCAAGGAGGTCCTGTTCAGTTTTTGATGAGCCCAACTGATCCTCAGTTCTGTCCAGCTGATACTCAGCTTTGGTACCCAGCTCATACTCAGCTTTTTTGCTCAGCTCATACTCAGCTTTTTCACGCAGTTCACTCTCAGAATTGTAATAAAGTATTTTGAACAGTCCTTTCAAAGGTGATTCTCAGCTTTGTACTAGTCCTGGCTCAGCTGATGCTCAGATTTGTACCAGTCCTTGCTCAGCTTGCTGAGTATCAGCTGAGCCATGCCAGGGAAAAATATGGGAGCCAGCTTGGACAGGAACTCAGGGTGTAAATGAGTCAGGCTGACCCAAAACCAACCCAAGACCTGTTGGGTTTTGGGTTGGGTTCAGGCACATTCTTAAAGAAAATGACATGACCCAAACCCGACCCAACCCAACTTGTAAAATTGTCGGGTTGGGTTTGGGCAGCCTATTTCCTAATCGGGTCAGCCTGCAAACCAACTATGACGCCTCCAACAGTCAAGTTGGGGGGTTTTGGCGCCTATGAGGTTGGGTTGACCCAAGACCCAAAATAGTATGACATTGGGTTGGGTTTGGGCAGCATATTTTAAAATCTGCCCCAACCCAACCCAACCTGCGCTAAATGTTGGGTCGGGTTTGGGCACTGTTTTTCAACCCAAATCCAACCCGTTTATACCCTGAACAGTAACAGAGCTGAAAATCAACTAGGCTAGGTCCAAAGCTGAGCATCAGCTGAGCCACGGCCAAGGCTGAGCATCAGCTGAGCCACGGCCAAGGCTGAGCATCAGCTGAGCCACGGCCAAGGCTGAGCATCAGCTGAGCCACGGCCAAGGCTGAGCATCAGCTGAGCCACGGCCAAGGCTGAGCATCAGCTGAGCCACGGCCAAGGCTGAGCATCAGCTGAGCCACGGCCAAGGCTGAGCATCAGCTGAGCCACGGCCAAGGCTGAGAATCAGCTGTGCCAGGGCCAAAGATGATCATCAAGTGGCTGGTGCCAAAGCTGAGCATCAGCTGGGGCATGGAAAAAACTGAGCATCAGCTGAGCCAGGGTAAAAGCTGAGCATCAGCTGGGCCAGGGCCAAATCTGAGCATCATCTGGTTTTGTCACATTGAGTGCTTTGATCCTGACACCTGTCATGTGAGCCCTAGATGTGCTGGTGGAGAGGAGCAGAATTGGAGCAGTGTTGGAGCTGAAAACAAAGCTGCATCATGTCACTTGCCATCAAGTGACTACTTTTTTTCCTGGTGAGTGAGTCTAAGCTCCAAAAAACTGAGTACAGGCTCCAAAATACTGAGTTGATACCTGTGCAAATTCCCCTTTCATGTGCACATACTCCTTTCATGTGCACATATCCCTTTTTATGCATTCACCCCTTTCATAATGTCACCCCTTTATGTGCACATACCCCTTTCATGTGCGTGTATCCCTTTCATGTGCATGTATCACTTTCACAATGGGTACATACCCCTAAAGATGGCATTTGGCACCTGGGTACCACTAGCGGTACCCGGGTACTGCCTGTTATTTTCACTCAGACAAGCACTTGGTACCGCACCTGGCACTGCCTGGCGGGTGTCTGGCTGGTGCGGGCGGTACTTGAGGCGGGTACCAGCGGTACCCGCAGCACTGCGGGTGTCCAGTTTCTGGGCAAAAAAAAATGGGTACCCATCCGGGTACCCGCCCAACCTGTTGGGTCAGAGATTGGGTCAATAGATTGGCAGCCCAGCGGGAGCACCACCCAATTTATGTATCCTGGGAGCTTTGGGCACAGTAATCAGCAGGATGTTACAACAAAAATCCCCCGCTCAAGGCCTCACAGCTCCTGGGGTATAAGGCGGGTACTGCTACAGGTACCCGGGTACCTGCTTGTTTTGGAGACAAAGCAGACACCAGAAACCGCACTCGGCACCGCCTGGCGGGTTTCTGGCTGGTGCAAGCGGTACCCGCCCGTGGGTGCCGGGTACCCCCACACGGGTACCAAAGTGCCATCTTTACATACCCCTTTCATCATGCGTTCATGAACCTTTCATGTTTACATGTCCCTTTTGAGTTTTTTACATCCCTTTCAATACCCCTTTCATCATTCAGGTTTACATACCCCTTTGATGTTTACATATCCCTTTCATCTGCAAATACCCCTTACTGCACATACTCCTTTCATACATACAAACCCCTTTCATGCACACATACCCCTTTCATCATGTGTAAATATCCCTTTTATGTGTTAATAGCCCTTCTCACATTCCCCTTTCATGCTTACATATTCATTTCTTATGTACATATCCCCTTCATGTGTACAAACCCTTTTTATGTTATTCTGGCTGGATTCAATGGCACATGGAGTGTTATAAAATAAAATAAAAGGGTGCTCAGGGGGATGCTTGTTTTCAAGGTTCATTTGCCTCAGTCTACTGCATGATCACTACAGAATGTTCAGCATTGGGATGCTGAACAAGGTATACACTCAAGGTGCACCAGCACGGAATTTGGATGCTTGACTCCAGCTTGAGCTGAGGCCTGTTTCAAGCTTGATGCATCTCAAACTTCTGGGGTTAATCCTAATCCAAATTTGATATTGAAGACTGTTGCACACCTTACCTGTTGGCAGGTGCTGTGTATGGACACAGATGTCCAGAAATTAAGAAACCAAGTGCGGTTACCCAGACCCATGGTGGGTACACGGGTTGACTTGGCAATCCTTAACTGCAGTGCACAAGTCTCAAATGCTCTGTGGACTCCAGGTATTGTGTTTTGATAAATCCTTGGACAAACCGGTGCATCGGATGACTGAGAGTTATGTGGTTACTAGGGAAATCGCGGCTGCGCCGCGCGAACTGAAGCAAATCAAACAGGCCCCACGCACAAAATATAATCTTGGCTTACGCCCACACCCCTTCATCTCCAAACAGACTGTCACTGTCACTATTACGCACGGACCCAGTGCTCATAATCAATCATCATTGTATCTGCAAACATACATGCAAGTACATACTCCAATACAGCAACCCACCATTTCGCAAACCCAGCAGAAATAGTCTCACAGAAACATAAGTCCATGCAGTTAATTTGCGCACAATACAATAGTAGCGGCAACAAAAACATTACACCAAAAAAAAACTGTATCATGATGGGTTTTGAGAATCCACGAAGATGGTAAAAGTTAACTGACTGTGGGGGAACGTGGCCGCCAAGGCATGACAGCCCTATATTTATGTATGTAGACCAAGACCACAAAGTGAGCACCAAGCATACTGATTGCTCACCAGAACTGGCCATGACAAACCTGGCTACAAACAAGACATATCACCGTGAGTCGTGACAATTGCACTACCCTCACTCACAATCAAGGCAATAATCAGAGCCATGTTAATTCATTGTCGACCGGAACCAACAATGATAAACCAGCGGTGGCCGCGGAATCAAAACTGGTCCTCTCATACCACTTGTTCCAAAATGTGAGATTGCTTCTCCGGAATAGTCATTGCCACGGTTCCCGACACTGCCAAGTTTCTTAAGATGGTATTGAATGCATGGCTCTCCCACATTCAAGATAGACACAAACACCGGCATAGGCTACAATACCGCAATGGAACTTGTCAATATACAATGCCGGGGAGTATTCCTGAATGCCCACAGGCACTTCCCCCAATCATATGCTGGAATAGGTGCAACGTATGTTACACAAAGCCTTGGATACGGTACAGCCACACCAGCTTGCACGAGAAAAGTTCTATAGGACGGCAAAATCTCTACTTCCGGGATTGAGTTGGTGACGTCACTAAGCGCAAGTTCCACATCCGGAAATGCAATTTAAAGAAGGAGCAGCGGACTGAGCCATGTTGCCACTTCCGAATTGTGACCTAGGAACCAGCAGCTCTTAGGTTTTGTACACAGTAACTGGAAACTTGATATTTAATATATTCTATCGACTGAAAAATATAAAAATGAAAGTTTGCAGAGGACTATGATTATAAAATAGAAACAAGAAACTCTACAAAGAAGAATATGGACATGGCCACGGTGTTGTGGACAAAGCAAGTGATCTCTAACAATACCACAGGCGTTCAGATTGGACCCAAATATGAGGCTGTAGACTGCGGCAGAACTGAATTATAACGCTTCAGGAACCAGTTGATCAGCCTCATCTTGCACAGCCGGCGCAGAACGCTTTGTGTACTTGTGTTTCTTTGGGGGAGTGGTGGTAATGTCTTGGCCGGAGGATTTTCCGGCTTTGCACTTTGAGAAACCCTCATCAGGGCCACTGTGCTGTGAATTTGGGAGCAGAAATTGGGTGGATCCTGGGTCCGCAGCAGATCCTTCGTTGTCGCTCTTGAAATTAATCCTGTTATGAGAGACACAGTCCAAATTGGCCTGGGGTCAGGAGATGGATTGGCTTGTCAGGACAGTAAGCTCACTGGATTAACCGGCGCGTCTTGACATTAAGAGGCCCTGCATCCTGTAGGTTGGTTGCGTTGGTAGATGTTTGCCCGGCTGATACAGACACAGACAATGCCTAATATTTCAGAGTCAGTCCAAATTCACTTTTGATGACGGTTACCCATTACGACATACATTAACTTCAAGCATACGATTCTCAAAACTGTACCCGGCAATGTAGCCTGAGATGACCACCTCTTGACCAATTTGGAATAGGCCAAAAGCTTTAGCAAGGTTCCGGTTACCGGCAATCTTGTATTGGACAGCAAAACTAACAGAGGTTCAAGTCTATGACAAAGCGTTATGTGTGAGTAAACATGACAACAATCAAGACCGTTGTAAAGGGCTCTTGGATCACAATTAGAAGAGTTGGCTTACTTGAACATCGTAGTCAGTGTGACGGATCTTCACAAACAGATTGTTGAACTGAGTCACAGATGATGATTCATCCTTCGCTTCTGCCTTGGAAACAACAACCCCAAATCCGTAACACCCTGCTTTGTTAGCAAGTGAAACACTGTAGCCTTCTAAATCAGCGATAGGAAAAGTCATTTCCTGGTCGTAGTAAAGGACCGGGGGGGTTTTTGAATTTGGTGAAATGAGCCGGCCAGATAGGAAATAGATTTTGTCTTCTGAAAGAGAAGAGGTAGTGGATCCATATCCCTGAAGTTTGATTTTCATGTTTACATCCTCACCAGTCTGGTTGTCGACGAATGCTAACGTTGATTCGAACATGAGCTGTCCATATGTTGAACCAGGGCTGATTGCGGGCAGGAGCTAAAGAGAGAAGTCAGATCGAGGCGGTACAGAAAAAGCGGAAACCCTCACCGTCTTGGTGATGTCAAATGGGGAACGGGTGAACATAGGGTGGCTTGGGCGCCTCAAAGTTGACAGTGCTGGGGCCATTGTGTTGATTTGATTGAATAGTAGCGGGAATGGTGGGGGAGGGGTGTGGGTGTGGGACGAGGCCAGGCGGTTGCAATAGTTTAAGTACCTTCCGAGATTGAACAGCCTCTGTGTACGGGCAATTGCCGGTTTTGTTAAACGACATATTGCTTGAGCGGTTGGGAATTAGTACTTACAAGAATGTGATTGTCACCATGAAGAGTCAAAATTTCAAGTGATGCCGGTTATGGGCGTTGGCTTTTGGCATGTCGTTGGTGTGGGCCCAACCGCTTGCGCAGATTAGGTTATGTCAAGTTGTCAAAATTTCACGCCCGGGAGGTGGCGGCCTTGGCAAAGAAAAGAAAACGGACTGGTGAAGAGAGGACATCGGCATTGGAAACTGAACATCAACAAAGAGTATATTGAACTGCCCATTACATACAAGCCGGGTGTGCGGTGGTGGAATGCGTACAATGAGAAATGCAGTGAAGGTGCATCGAAGCGGTGCAGTGAGCGTGCAATCAAAGCGGCGGTGTTCGGCAATGGAAGGGAATCAAAGCGTATGAAAAGATACACCGAGCTCGAATTGAGAGCAGGTTTTGACTAATCCGGCCATGCAAATTAGAGATGGCGGCTGATACCCGGGTACCCAAAACAGGTGCGGGTACCCGGCTCAAAAATCCCAGAATCTCAATACCCGCACCCGCACCCGCACCTGTGCAGGGGGGCAGGGGCAAGTACCCGGGTACTTGTTGCAAGTACCCGCGGGTGCTGACGCTTTTTGAAGACTCTTGCATTGCTAATAAGAAATATCATATATATATATAAATCCTAACCCTTCATTTTCTTGCCGATTTGCCTTGACTTTTCCTAATAGACTCTTTTGCTTTTTGCTGCTTTGCCTCGTTCACCTTATTTGCCTTCCATTTATGTAACACTCCCGGTTTAATTATACCATTCTTCGAGTAAAAAGCCACGGCCATACCTTTCGTGACTGACGAAGGACTGAGCCGGTGCCTTCGGAGGGAAACATAATCCCTCCCAAAGCTGAACGATCGTTCAACATCGATGGTCGTTGCTGCGGTAGATGTAAGGCTGTTGGCGAAGCAAACCAGACATCCAGGAGAGGGAAACCTTACCAGGACAGCTTAAGACATCAAGGGCCATCTGCAGCAGACCCCCGTGATGATTTCCTGCACGCCTTTGTCGCATCCACCATTTGAGGGGATTCACCGGCTGACCATCGGCCGTCAAAGTTAACCCTCCAGCGAGCCACATGTGAATCGGATCGCTTGATGCGTTACCTCCTCGAGCTTTGGAGGCACCAATCAAACCTGCAAGAACTCCTTTTTGGGGCTGTATTACAGTGAGGTATTCAGTTTAGATCAAATTGGAATCGATGGATTATGATATACTTATCCCATGTACTCACCTTGGGACAAGAGATTGGTGTTTGTGAAGACAATGGCTGGTGAGATACAGGTTTGTAATAGGTTTCCCACATATCACGAGTGATCCTGATCAATTCTTCGATCCATTCTGGTTGCCACTTAGCGAGCTTGAAGTAGTCATCTTTGAACGATGGATGCAGAACTGTAGAAACACCATCAGTAAAATAAGAGATTCGCAGTAATTATCAAAACCATACCCATAGAAACCCGGTATAATGGAGAGCAGTCGGTCAGAGTATAGTATTTATTTGTGAGCTGAAGTCCAGCACGGCAGGCATT